>NC_133776.1:14582778-15186030 GCF_003597395.2 Chelonoidis abingdonii
AAGCAGGTACCACCCCTTGTCACACAAATCCACCACAAAGAATGCAGGTTAGCACTATTGGCATTTATGTTCATGAAGACAGAGCTACTATATCTATTCTTATTCAAACAATGGGATATATCCCCCTGGTCAGGAATCTAATCTAATCTATGGACTTACCTACTTATCTAAATTGTTATACTGCATCCAGCACTATACTGTGTACCAGGAATGGTCACGAGGACACTGAAAATTTATCAACACTTGAGGCATCATCTCGAACTTTTTGGTCTTCAGTTTTCAGTACTTTAGTTGTGATCATTGGTAGCCAAAAATATCAAGTAATTAAGAAGCTACTGTGCCACATCACATGCCTGCTTTGTCCTACCAAACATCCTGGTCTGTCATGGCTGAAGCTTTACTGTCTGCAGCTTCTGTGTTTACCATTGGCTAATATAAGATGTAATAGCTATTCAAAATGATTTCCCCCCACTGCAATCCACATTTTATTCACATTTTGTGAATTAAAGGCTGGAAACTGTATAGTAAAATTTGAGAGGGGATGGTCCTGAATGGAGCTTTTTGAAATAAAAATAACAGAGGCTGTAAATGCCACTTTAGAAAAAAATGACTGTTATTAAACTATTCTTCACAAGCAGAATCCCAAGAGATTAAGCTACCACTGTCTGCACATCTGTTAAGCAAAACAGTAGCATGAAAAGGTTATATATTAAAATACAAGTAGTATGTACAAACCCTGCATTTTGCTCAAGAACATAATTATAAAACACCTGATCACACACAGATCTTCTCTCTAATTTTGGAGCAACAATTGAAATAAATACAAGATGTCAAACATTAGTCCCCAGTTTGAGGAGGGAGGGGAAGTCTTCATTCAGTTCCACCCAAGTTAATTGAGGCTAGAATCATTCCAGCAACATCTATAGTAATTTCACATTGATGCACTTCAATTAAGGAATAATAAGAGTGCAAGTAATTTATACTCATAGATAAGATGTCAGTCCGTGAAAAAAATTACCGATCGACTCAAAGAAGGCCTCTGGAACACTAGCAGAGCAAAGTAGTGGGACTTTCAATTTTGGGGCCCCCTCTTTGACTGAACGCAGCATCCTGATCTTATTCAAAAACATAGTCATAATAGCCACACTGACATTTTAAATCATAAGAAATGCTTATTATACACATACCACCTGTCGATTTTCTGACGTCATTCAAAAGGCACTAACAGAGCTTCATTAACCAGTGACAGCAAAGAACCTTGAGCTCATTTTTTTAGTTTCTTAAAGGTATCAAATATTTATTAATTTCATTCAATTGCTGACACAAGGATGTATTTTTGCCATTATTATTTTTCAGTTAAAGTATTCTGTGAAAGAAGTTAAAAGTGTACCCTGCTGATGAGACCCTGGTATCACCTAACGAACTTACCATTATGCTAATGTATAAAACCATACACACTCTACTGAGCGGAGACTAAAGCCCTAATACATCTTTTCTAAAACAATGAGATAATTTCCCTTAACATCAGGAGAAGTCTTTTATTTTTACACTGTTTCTGACACTTCCACTGCCCAGGTGAGCCCTGGGGTAGATTTATTGGTTTGTAGCCATCTTCCCTTGTGTATTTCACTCTTCCTATTAGTGTCAAGGGCATTGCCAATCCTCAATTTTAAAAAAAGCACATGCCATGTTTTGATACCACTTGGCTGTTTAGTGGATGGGTCAGAGTCTCCACTGGTGGAGTAATGAAGTCATGCCAATTTACATCAGAAGAAGAACTCCATATGTTTCTGACCTCTGTGAACAGAATAAGCTTATGTGTGCTGCAGTTGCAAGTGATGTTCATAATCATTGTAGCAACTGTAGTTGTGGTGACAATTCATAAAATAAATTATATTTTATATATATTTTATGAGTAGCAGAGCATAACTGATGCTTAAGACAACTGTCAGTCCATGTGATGACCAGAGGCTGCAGTACATGCTGGATGCAGACTTCCAAAAAGAAACGCATGTGTATACGTGAACTAACACATAAGTATCGAAACTGTCCTTTATTTCTGGACAGATCTGTCCACATAAAAGTTTTATGGTCCTGTGACACATAAAATGAAAGTGACAGAGGGACGCGTTCAGTGTTGTGTTGTAAAGCTGAAATGTGGATATTGCATTCAGTGCCAGTATATTAGTTCAGAAGTTGCTCGGTTTTGTAGCCCTAAGGATTAATCTGCTGGTCTGTATAAATATATCTTTCTTATAAATTTGAGTATCTGATGTAATAGGCTTAAAGATTTATAAAAAGAATAAGTTTGGCTGTAATGCAAGAGACCTACAGGCTAACACCCTGTATGTTAAGCTAATGCAAAGTTAACACATTTTGGGACCCAGACCCAGAAAAGTAAAATTAGACAAAACACCCACGCAGATGTCTAGAGACTTTTGCCTGAACCAATAACAATAAAGGGTGGAAAAAGGGGATTTCTGCCCACAAATCTCACAAGTACACCACAAATGCGTACATACCTGTCAGCCTATGGGGTAAGTGTACCCTAACATTTCAGTGGGGGAAAGATGAAATTTGGGCATAAGAGGAAGGATTTCTGACTAATGCCCTATAAAAAGGAGAGGCAGCCCACCATTAGGGAGGCAATCTACCCACCTATCTACTCCCGTCTACTCTTCATTGCCTCTAGCTTCAACAATGTATCGATGCTACCCATCTACGACGGCTATTAACTATTAATAGGTCGTATATTATTTCTTTCCAAACTGTAAGTCTACAGGGACTTAATTTCCCTAAGCCTATATTTATTCAGTTTAAAATTTATTGGGTTAAGTTAAAGAATAAACAGCTTTAACAGCTCTGCATTTAGCTTCCTCTGCTAAGAGGTGTGAAAACGGAAATTGCCACAGGCGTGGTCTTGTATCTTCCAACACCAGGTTATTAAAATAGAGTGTGAGTATTAACCACGTTTGCAACTTATAATATTGTATTATCATCTGTATCTCTCAAATATCAGTAATACAATTGTAACGCTGTAATTCTGTTTTACCATTTGCTTACTATTTCATTGATTTTAATAAAAGGTCTTTATGACAATATCTGTCTCAGTGTAAGCTTCCTGTCCTACCCCTGAAGTTCCTTTTATAAACACTGTGAAGCCTGATTCAGGACAAACTTTATCTTCTGATCAAACAAATTGGCAAGCCAAAACTCAACTATAATGTCAATATAATTAATGATTATATTATTATTTAAATTAATTAAATTCAATAAACTTACGTGGATAAATTAATCACACTACTAAACACCCAAATTCAGGCTCAGTTTTGTAACTCAGATGCTCCGATGCTGACTGATCGAGAGCATACATTGATTTCAGAAAAGCATCAAATAAAGCCTAAGCCTGCCCTCCCTCTTCTCCACCGAAGAACAAGAGGCGATAAGGCACTAAAGGGAGGGAATTCAAAGGTATTAACAAAATATGATTTTTTTTGTTAAGTCATGCTTCATGGATTCTGCAGGTATTTTAGAAACCAACACTACATATAACTACCCTCAATATATTTGAGGATTAACATTTTGGAAAACATAATTGCCTGATCTTTGACTGGAAGACTTAGTTTTTTTGTTCTTCTGTTGTTCAACAAACCAGACTAAATGAGTTACACTTTAAAGCTAAAAACCACATCATTATTCAGAAGCTACATTGTACCATTCTACTGGCACCAAAAAGAACAGGACAGGGAGTGCACGAGAAGCAAACTTATCAGACAGAACAAACCACTGAATTTACATAAATTGCAACTATAACAAAAGTGCAGACAAGGACAGAATGTCAAAATTTTTATCAAGTTACTGAAGAATCTTATGGTAAAGAAGTAACCCTCTTTCCTCCTGCCCCAACCTCCCAGCCTTGATCTAGCAGTATTCTATGAAACTCTTGTATCTGTTGGCCTTTGGAGGACATATCTAGTAGGCTCCAGTGGTGAGCCCTGTGTCTGGTACTATTCACATTTTAATTAAATGCTGGATAATGGATGAGGTATACTTATAAATTTGCAGATATTCTAAGCTGGAGGGTGCAAGCACGTTTAGCGGATAGGATGAGGAAATTCACAAGGATGACAATTGGGAGCTGGTAATACATAAGATGAATATCATTAAAGTCAAGTGGCAAGTACTACATGTTGGAAAGGAAAATTAATCACAGCTACAAAATGAGGGGTGGTAGTACTGCTTGAAAATATGCTGAGGTTACAGGTGGATTCACAAATGGAATGTGAGTCAACATGCGATGCTATATTTCATATGTTGGCATGTAGAACAGGAGGGTTATATGTACGATATTGCAGGCAATTTATCCTGCTCTCCTCTCCCTAGTTAGCCTCAGCTGGAAGCCAGGGTCTAGTTCTGGGCTGCCACACTGTAAGGTAATAATGGAGAATTGGGAGAGGTCTCAGAGAACTACAAGAAACTTACCTCATGAGAAACTTAAAAATTGGGCATGTTTAAGTCCTTGAGAAAAAGGATAGGGAGACACGTATATGTTAAGGGCTGTTATAAAGAGGATGGTGATCAATTGTTCTCATGTTCAACACAGGCTGCAGGACAAGAAGTAATTGGCTTAATTCATGTACAAGCAAGATTTAGGTCATGATATTAAGTTAAAATTTTCTATCAGTTAGGTAGTAGCACTGGATTAGGCTCCAAAGGAAGTTATGGATCACCTATAATTTGGAGATTAAGACTGCTTAGACAAAAATCTCAGCAATGGTCTAGGCAGGATGGTCCTGTGTCCGACAGGAGGCTGGATTAGTGACCTCTCAAGGTCCTTCCAGTCCTTCATTTCTATTATTCTGATTTTGCTGTAAATGGATTCATAAGATCATAAGCATGGCGTACCAGGTCAGACCAAAGGCCATCTAGCCAGTATCTGTCTACCGACAGTGGCCAATGCAGGCCACCAGAGGGATGAACCTAAAAGGCAATGATCAAGTGATCACTCTCCTGCCATCCATCTCCATCCTCTGACAAACTGGTAGGCTAGGGCACCATTCTTACCCACCTGGCTAATAGCCATTTATGGACTTAACCACCATGAATTTATCCAGTTCCTTTTAAAACGCTGTTATAGTCCTAGCCTTCACAACTTCCTCAGGTAAGGAGTTCACAAGTTGACTGTGCGCTGCGTGAAGAGAACTTCTTTATTTGTTTTTAAACCTCGCTGCTATTATTTTTATTTTTGATGACCCTAGTCTTGTATTTGAGAATAAGTGAAATAACTTTTCCTTTTCCACTTTTCCACATCCTCATGATTTATATACCTCTATCATATCCCCCTTGTCTCCTTTTTCCAAGCTGAAGAGTCCTAGCCTCTTTAATCTTTCCTCAATGGGACCCTCTCCAAACCCCTAATCATTTTAGTTGCCTCTTCTGAACCTTTTCTAGTGCAGTATATCTTTTTGAGCATTGGCCTGCTAAACCCAGGGTTGTGAGTTCAATCCTTGAGGGGCCACTTAGGGATCTGGGGCAAAACTGGTCCTACTAGTGAAGGCAGGGGCTGACTCGATGACCTTTCAGATCCCTTCCAGTTCTAGGAGATTTGGTATATCTCCAATTATTACCTTTCCCCTTATTATCTAAGAGCAATAATTATTCTCAGTTTATCTCTATCCCTTTTATGATTCCTAACATCCTGTTTGCTTTTTGATCGCCTCTGCACACTGCGTGGACATCTTCAGAGACACCGATGACTCATGATCTTTTCGTGACTCACTGTAGCTAAATTAGCTCCCTCATATAGTATGTATAGTTTTGGTTTTTTTCCATGTGCATTACTTTACATTTATCCACATTAAATTTCATTCCCATTTGTTGCCCAAAACTTAGTTTTGTGAGATCTTTTAGAAGTTCTCAGTGTCTGCTTTGGTCCTACTTATCCTTGAGCAGTTTAGTATCATCTGCAAACTTTGCCACCTCACTGTTTACCCCTTTCTCCAGATCATTTATGAATAAATTGAATAGGATTGGTCCTAGGACTGACCCTGGGGGACACCACTAAAAGCAGAGAGTAAGTTATAAAAAATATGACGCATCAGAGTGTCCTCATTGCTGAACTCAACAAAAGTTTCAAGAAGTGCTTGGCACATAATTCACATAACAGCGCCCCAGAGTGGTAATGTTAGGGCAAGACTTATATACGATATAAGCATTACACCCATGACCAATATTATTTCTGTGATATATTAAATAAATACCTACTGTAAGTCACTTATTGGTAACTTTCGGGAACCGGTCTTAAAAATGGGTAATATCTGATGACCTGATTCTCCTTGTTCCTCTCCCCAATTCTTTGTCAAGGGTATATATAAGATGAAGTATGCAAACAAGGTAAATAATATCAATATCATATACCAAAAAGTCTATAGTAAAAGAATGTTAGGGATGTGCTGTCAAGCACTCAAAAGTTAAGAGATGCCAGAATTATGGTTGCCTGTGTAACCTCAGTTTGGCCCCTCTGTGAGTATCATTATGATACAGTCTTTATTCTCATGATCACAAAATATTTTTTTCAGCACTGGGTATAATGAATGGCTACGTAAACCATAACAGGGTCTGTGCCTCTGTTTCTTCCATGCAGCCAGATTTGTTCGCCAATTTACTGAAACCTCTTCAAGTGGTAATCACTCACTGCCCATTATTTGCGGTATCACTCTAAACTCTACACTGCTTGGCAGTTTCAGAATTTGAGACTCTTATCCTTACATTTTCATGGAATTTTAGCCATGCATCTTCTACTGACTTTAATGGGATTCCTAGAACTAAAGCACTGTTTAGTGCTTGGAAAATAAAGGGGTCAGTTTAATTAATTTTACATTTAGTTGAACAAATGTATGTTCAGTGCTGACAAAGACTGGGCAGGTTTTCTGTATTTCAGAATCTTGGTCTTGGCAGCTGCTGCTTCGTATATATAAAAGTTTCAGTGAAGAAACGCCAGTATAAAACTGGAATAAGACAATGGTGAATCAGACCTCATAATGATTATTACATCAAACTCTTACTATAACACATGAGAAAATAGGAACATAAGAACGGGCATACTGGGTCAGACCAAAAGTCCATCTAGGCTAGTATCCTGTCTTCCAACAGTGGCCAATGTCTGGTCCCTAAGAGGGAATGAATAGAACAGATAAACATCAAGTGATCCATCCCTTGTCACCCATTCCCAGCTTCTGGCAAACAGAGGCTAGAGACACCATCCCTGCCCATCCTGGCTAAAAGCCATTGATGGACCTATCCTCCATGAACTTATCTAGTTCTTTTTTGAACCCTTTATAGTCTTGGCCTCACAATATCCTCTGGCAAAGAGTTCCACAGACTGACTGTGTATTGTGTGAAAAAAGACTTCCTTGTTTCGATTAAACCTGCCGCCTATTAATTTAATTTGGTGACCCTGAGTTCTTGCATTATGAGAAGGAGTAAATAACACTTCCTTATTAACTTTCTCCACACCCAGTCATGATTTTACAGACCTCAATCATATCCCCTGTTAGTCACCTCTTTCCAAGCTGAAAAGTCCAGTTTACTTTAATCTCGCCTCATATGGCAACGTTCCATACCTCTATTCATTTTGTTGTCCCTTTCTGAAACCTTTTCCAATTCCAATTCCAATATATCTTTTCTGTCTATTACCTATCCATTCTTAAAGATCCCAGCATTCTGTTTGATTTTGAGTACTGCCTGCACATGAATGGATGTTTCACGACCGAACTCATCCACATGACTCCAGATCCTCTTTCTGAATGGGATAGGTAATTTAGACCCCATTCATTTATACCTATACGTTGGGATTCATGTTTCCAAATGCTTTACTTTGCATTATCCCATTGAATTTCATCTGCCATTTTTGTCCCAGTTACCTAGTTTTGGGATCCCTTCGTAGGTCTGCAGTGCCTCAGACTTAACTACTTGAGAAGTTGTATCATCTGCAAATTTTGCATCTCACTGTTACCGCGTGAATAGGAGTGCTCAGTACAGACCACCTGGGGCATCACTATTTACCTCTTCCAGTCTGAAAACTGACCATTTATTCCTACCCTTGTTTCCTATCTTTTAACAAGTCTCTCAGTCTATGAGAGGACTTCCCTCTTATACCATGCAGCTCACTTTGCTTAAGAGCCTTGGGTAAGGGACTTTGTCAAAGGCTTTCTGAAAATCTAAGTATACATATCCACTGTATTCACCTTGTCCACATGCATGTTGCATCCCTCCAAGAATCTAGTAGATTAGTGAGGCATGATTTCCCTTTATAAAAACCATGACTCTTCCCCATACATTATGTTCATCTATGTGACTGACAATTTTGTTTTACTATAGTTTCAATCTGTTTGCCTAGTATGAAGTCAGCTACTGCCCTGTAATTGCCGTCTCCCTTTGGAGCCCTTTTAAAAATTGGTATCACATTAGCTACCTCTGGTCATTTGATACAGAAGCTGATCTAAATGATAGGTACAGACTACAGTTCTGCAATTTCACATTTGAACTCTTAGGTGAATACCACCTGCCTTGTGACTTATTACCGTTTAGTTAATCAATTTGTTCAAACTCTCCTCTAAATAGACACCTCAACTGGTACAGTTCCTCAGATTTGTCACCTTAAAAGATGTTTAGGTTTGGAATCTCCCACATCCTAGCTGTGAAGACTGATGCAAAAATTGAGTTACTTTCTCTGCAAGGCTTATTGTCCTTGAGTGCTCCTTTAGCAGCTCGATTCTCCAGAGCCCCCCTAGTTGTTTAGCAGCTTCCTGCTTCTGATGTACTTCACATTTTTTTTTTTGCTATTACTTTGAGTCTTTGCCTAGCTCTTCATATTCTTTTTTGGCTTCATAATTATTTTTACACTGTATTTGCCAGAGTTTTATGCCATTCTATTTCCTCACTAGGATTTAACTTCCATCTACTTTTTTAAAGGATGCTTTTTGACGCCCCACTACTTCTTTTTTCTTGTTGTTTAGCCATGGTGGCACTTTATTTGTTCTTACTAGGTTTGTATTGGGGTATACCTTTTAATTTGGGGCATACAAAATACTGTATGTTCTACAGTATGTATGTATACGCACATCTGAAAGAATGAATAATCAAATAAGATAGTAAACTCTACTCCCAAGAGCTATATAGCGTAGAAGAGTTCCCTGTTAGGAAGACGCATACATTATTGAAGGATGGGCCAAGACCTCAAGTCCAAGCCTCATGCCGTCACTCATTCATATTAGTTTACTGATATGGGGCTTGCAATGCTCTCCAAAGCAGAACAGATTGCCCGCAAAGGCTAATCCCGAGATCCACCGACTTCAACGAAGAGACTCACACTGACTTCAGTAAACCCTCATGTCCAAAAGATTTACTAGCAGTAAACTATGTGTCATATTAACTCAATCTGAAATTCAGTATCTACAAAAAACACGGACTTGAGAACAAACCAGAGAGTGGCATTTTTATAAAGAATGGTGAGCCCAGAAGCCCGAAGCATCTGAAGAGTGGTTTTACTCACGAAAGCTTATGCCCAAATAAATCTGTTATCTTTAAGTGCCACCGCACTCCTCGTTGTTTTTACACATATTATACAATACAGTATTTTGTGAGATGTATGTGTGTACTTCATAATTATAGAATTATGTAGAAAAATGTTGAAACACTTGTTAGATATACTTTTTAGCAATGGAATATCTGTCACCACAAGAGAACACGCCCCTCCAGAACACAGAATAGAATCCAGATGTGATTGTTGGATTACAGAAACTCCCGGGAACTGCCAACTGCCAAGACTATTTCTGCCCTTGCTTTCCTGCTATGCAGCTGGGACTCCACGCACCCGTTTTTGTTGAGCCAGACACACCAGTCTGCTCCAACACAGACCAGGATCTGAACCACGCGCCCAAAGCTTCAGACTTAACTGAAAGCAGCTTAAGAAGTATTTGTCTTAACACTCAGATGCCCACTCCCCAATAGAGTCCAACACCAAATAAATCGGTTTACCCTGTATAAACAGCTATGCAGGTAAACTCATAAATTGCTTGCCCTCTATAACACTGATAGAGGATATACACAGCTGTTTGCCCCCCCTCCAGGTATTAACACACTCGGTATTTAATAAGTAAAAAGTGATTTTATTCAATAACAAAAGTAGGATTAAGTGCTTCCAAGTATGACATACAGAACAAAGTGATTACCAAGTAAATAAAATAAAACACGCAAGTCTAACCCTAAAGAGTAATAAAACTGAATACAGATAAAAATTTCCCCTCAGAGATGTTTCAATAAGTTTCTTTCACAGACTGGATGCCTTCCTAGTCTGGGTACAATCTTTCCTGGTACAGCCCTGTACAGCTCAGGGGTAACTAGGGGATTTCTTATGACTTGCAGTACCTTCTTTGTTCTCTTCCACCCCCTTACATGGCTTTGGCACAAGGCAGGAATCTTTTGTCTCTCTGGCTCCTCCCCCTGCTGCTTCTAAATGGAAAAAAGCATACCAGGTTTTACGATGGATTTCATACCAGTGACACGGTCACATTTCCTGTGAGACTCCAAGCCTTCATTTCTCCCAGCCTGATTCACAGGAAGGCCGCCTGCAAACAGAGCCACCCATGGCAGTTGCCTGGATGATGGAGCCATCCAAGATCCAAACACATTATGCCCACACTTTGCATAATTACAGTAGGCCCTCAGAGTTATATTTCATATTTCTAGTTTCAGATACAAGAGTAATACATTTATACAAATACGGTGACCACACTTAGTAGATTATAAGCTTTGTAATACTACCTTACTTTTGCATGAAGCATATTTTAGTTACATTATATTTACACTCATCAGCATATTTTTATAAAATCATATAGAGTGCAATGTCACACCAGGATTCCTGAGCTCCAGTATTCCTCTGCTTGAAAGAAACAGCAGTGAAACCCACTGGTAAAGTGTGTGTCTCATTCCTCTTCTAATGGCTGGTCCACACAGAGGATAACAGCCTACAACTGCTACCAGTTACCCTGTTAATTCAAGTGGTAGAGGTCTGTGCTATGGATCTAAAGGTTCCTGGGCTAATGGCCCATGTGGGGGTCAGTATGACGGCCAAAGTAGTATGTGATCATGTAACTGAAGAATATTATAATACATACTCTAATGGGAGTCATATTTACAAGCAACCTTAATTCTGGCATTTTCTACCTTTGAGTGCTTCACCTTGAAAAATGAATGTTCTTCTAACATAATTTTTGTATGTAATATACATACATCTCCCATATTTATAATCTAATAATATACCTTAATCTCTTGTACACACACACACACACACGCGTGATTAAGGTTGAAACCCTGCAAAAAGATGTGCTGGTATGGTCTCCTGTATCTGTTGGCGGTTAATACAGGATTGGGACTTCAATTTTTATTTACTGCATATGCTGAAAAATAATACTTTTAAGTCAGAAAAAGAAAATCAGGAAACTGAACACTAGCGCATCTCATGCTGTTTACTGCTGCAGCAGCAAAATCTTCCATATATATTTTAAAACAAAACCCTGAAGTTATTTCTTGCAAAGGGATTGATTGCTTGAGGAAAATGTTCATTATAAAATAAAAACAATTGGTTTATAGTCCACCTATTGCATTTGTTTACAACATTAAATAGTACAAATGGGGAGAGGGAGAAGTGATTAATTCATCAATATAGTGGTCAACTTCATGCATTATCAAATTACTAATGGCGTGTGTGTGCAAACTTCTCACCCCTCGAATATTTTGCATTAGAAACATTTTGTTTCCCAGAAGCTAAAGTAAAAACTAAAACTATACAGTCTTTGTACCCACTGCAGGTATCTAACAGGTTTTAAATATAATAAATGCACACTGGCAAAGTTAATGTACCATAATATCAAGCAGACCCCTGTATCACTTTGATACATATACCTGGTAAAGCATAATTGAAAATACGAGTAATTTATGCTAAAGGAATAATCACGCATCGCAAACCCACTCTCTTTTAAAGAAGGTATTTTAAGATGCAAAAGCATGTCCCCCATTTCCCATTTGTTTTCATTGCCGGTATTATTTATCCAGGCTGGCATGGTTTTAGGCCCTGCTGTTAGTCAATTTTATTGCTTGAGTAAGATACAAAAAAGTCAAGTGACTCATGCAAGGTCATACAGTGAATCTGTGCCTTGGTCCAAACCAGAGCTCAAAAGCATCCTGACACCTTGTCCTCTGCCCTAACTACTCGATCATCCTGCCTCCCATCTTATGACGATCAGCTGCAAGAAAAAATCAGTCTTGTAAATTCTGTTTGTAGTCATTAAGAACTGGTGAGGAGCCACTGAGAGGGATCAGATGGCTCTTGTGATTGGAATGCTGGGCAAATAGCACTTCACTCTGGCTTGTAAAACAAACTTAAAGGGTTGCCTGCCGTCCCCATCATTTTCACAATAGTACTTATCTTTCAAGTGACAAAACAGTGCAGATGCCAAGATTGTAAAAAGTATTATATGGTTCTGCCTGCTGTCTTTTCAAGGTAAGTTGGCAAGGAAAAGGGCTACAGACAGAAAAATGGAGTAATAAAGTTTAATTAGTGGGCAATAATATTCATCTGCAGTGCTGCAATGCCAATTAAGATTTTGAACAAATTCCCTGCAGTTCTAATTTGATTTTCTTGTGTTGTGTACAACCTTTAAGGGCCCTAGACTGATAAATCCTAGTTTTGCTTCCCATTTATTCTACATGAGTGACTGTATATAATGGACTTATCTATAAAAGCACACAAACATGTATAGTGCTATGGAGCAGTTGCAGTATTCTTTAGAGACCACTGGTATATTACTTTGAAAAAACAGCTAATAAATGAATACACAGCACAGCACTAATTGCTAAGTATAATAAGATCTACAAAAAAATAATAGGAATACAGAAGGCTAACTGTGGCCTTAAGTGTAGTTTATATGAAATATTCCTAGACCTCACATAGCTCTAAAACTAAAAAGAAAAAACAAACAAAAAAATACAAAGAAAAAAGTGCACAAAAACACCATGAAGCAGAATTTGAAAAACTGACTTTCCAGGTGAGTAGAAAAATTTAGCATGTGAATGCCATCAGCTTCTGCAGGATCTATGCTTTCTTTTGATTTTTAATCCTTATGGTTGTGAAGAAAACTGTCCAAAACCAAACTAAGGTACCCTAATTTGTTCCTGAGTCTGCAGGCAGACAACTTAAGTGCCTCTGCTGCTGCTCACAGAAAAGAGACAGTAAATGGATTCAGAAAGATAGAGGGGGAAGTACCAGAAAATAATGAAACAGTATTTGTCAGCACGATAGGCAGTAATCTCAGTGCACCAGCTGTGTAACCATGAACACGTTTTTGTAGGTATCACAGAAGTAGTTTTGCAGATATTCACAAGGAGCCTTTGCTAAGTGCAAGGGTAAAACATGGGAGAAAGCATGCAGGTGCTTGTTTTGAAAATGTAACAAGTGGGTGATGGAGGATGGCATCAGAAGCTGATCAAAGGGAGGAACTGACATCTCAATAATGAATGCGATGCTAGGCTATGAAGGTCCTTGAAAGGAAGACATGCAGCTTATCTTAGATATGACAGAGAAGAGGAGCCAGTGGAGGGATGCAAAGAGAGGGTCAAAATGACAGGCTATGAGAATTATCTTTGCAGCTGCATTCTGAATGGATATGAATGGGGCAAGATTGTGTTCTCAAGGCCAGGGAAAAGGATATTGCAGTAATTGAGACACAACATGCTGAGAGCCTGGACAAGAGTTTTAGCTGTGTGAATGGAAAGGAAAGACTTGGGCATCTCTCTAGGTCCCCTCATCCAGCTTATGTTTAAGTAGAAGATCATGTCTTGGAAACAAGTCTGAATGACAGGCAAGTTAGTGGTGTTTTCCACAGGGATCAAGAAAGGAGGTAGCAGGAGGGCTATGGGCATCAGGGAGAGTAAAAGCTCCATTTTAGTTACGTGGAGTTTAGCTGATGGCAAAGATATCTGCAAGAACTCAGACAGGCTGAGATTTGGTTTGGACAAAAGGAGACAGGTGAGGAGCAGACATGCCAACCTGTGAAAAAACACAAAAAACAGAGCTTGGCTTAATTGGCTTGTGAGTTGCTTGTTGGCTAGTTTTTGGCTTGTAGTTGTAGCTTGTTTCACTTGTAGCTTGTTGCTTCTTTTTTCGATCAGCTCTTGGCAAGCAGGGGCTAGGAGCACGCAAGGGGAAGGGGGGGAGAGATTCAGGGGTGCACAGCGGGTCTAACCACCACAGTCCCAGATTGCATGCCAGGGGATCTAGTCACATAGAGTGTTGGGGTTCTTAGGGATTGGCTTGTTTTGGCCTTGTTTGAAATGAGATTAGCTTGATTTTTGGCTTATTGTGAAAGTTGGGGTGCTTATTTACCGCGTGGAAGTTGGGAACTGTGGTAAGAAGTAGATAGGTAATCTGTAAATTGTCAGCATAGAGATGATAGAAGAATTTCTGTTTGCATGTGAGATTACCCAGAGGTAAAGCACTGTAGAGTGAGAAGAAAACAGGACCCAGGATAGAACCCTGAGTAACTGCCACAAGAAAGTCCAAGGGAGAAGGAGGAGGACTCTCCGAAGGACCCTCTGAAGATATGTTTAGAGAAGAAGGAACAAAACCAGGAGAGGACAGTCACAGAAGATATGCGATAGTGATGATACTTTTTATTTATATAGCATCTCTTATTGGATGACTTCTAAGTATTTTACAAACATTCATTCTTAAAGCTTCATATACCACGTGAAACAGACACAGTTTGCCCTTTACAGAGAAACACAGTGAGGCACAGGGCACTTAAGTGATTCGTTCAAGATAACACTAGTAGTGGATGATGCCAGGAATGGAACCCATTTCCTTGATCTAACCACTAAAGTACACTCCCTTCTCTGCAAGAGAGTTAAATTATTTAAATTCCTTGGGCAATATTTCTTTCATGTTTTTTGTCTTCACAAGTCCTTTTATTAACTCTCTGTTTCCAATTGCACCTGATATATTAGTGGGTATATTGTGCGTCTACCAGTGGAGATTGTGGGTGTACTGATCAATCGGAGTAATATTTTGTGTGTAGAAATTTCAAATTTATAGTTGCATCTTGCTCATACTTCATAAGAACACAAGAACGGCCATACTAGGTCAGATCAATGGTCCACCTAGCTCAGTGTCCTGTCTCTGACAGTGGCCAGTATCAGAGCTTCAGGGGGAGTGTAGAGAACAAGACAGTTGGAGTAATCCACCACTGGCTTCCTCTCCTGGCTTCTGGCAATCAGAAGCTTAGGGTCACCCAAAGCATGGGGTTTTAGCCCTGACCATCTTGGCTAATAGCCATTGATGGATATATCCTCCATGTTCTTATCTAGTTCTTTTTTGAACCCAATTATATTTTTTGTCATCACAACATCCCATGGCAATGAGTTCCACAGATTAACTGTGCGTTGTGTGACAAAGTACTTCCTCTTGTACTTCCTGCTACCTATTAATTGCCTTCCATCTTCACTGATTAGGGTGACCAGATGTCCCAATTTTATAGGGACAGTCCTGATATTCGGGGCTTTGTCTTATAGGGGTGCTATTACACTCCCTCCATTCCAATTTTTCACACTCGCTATCTGGTCACCCTCCCTATGATTTCCTTCATTCAGATTCTAACTGCATGCTGGTTGCAGATTCCTAAGCATGTTTTGAGGGTTCCACAATATCATGTGGAATCAATTGTCTGAATAGTAGTAAACACAGGAGAATGATCTAACAATAGTACACCAGACTGAGGGTTAAGGGTGTCTTTGGGGGTACCACAGGAATCTATGTTAGCTTTCATCTTATTTAACATCTTTGTGAATGATTGGGAAGAAGGGGTATATAGCATGTTAATTAAATTAACTGATAATACTGAATAGGGAGATGCTGTGAACACCCATGAGAACACAGGAGCAATAAATATAGAAACAGAGAGATTAGAAACATGGACAGAAAAAGATTTAGCTTTGAAAAATGCAAACTGGGAGGGGTGAGGGAAGAATTTTAAAAAATTAATATCCCAGACATCCAATGTGTAAGAGAAGCCTGGTAATAGTAAAGGTAAAAGACACTCTTGCGTAACTGTGGACAGGACATCCAGCATGAGTTTGCAGAGGAGTGGGGAAGCAGCCAAAACAATGCTGGGCCTCATTTGCACAGGCATAAAATACTGGAGCAGGAAAGTGAGAGCTCTCATTATACAACTCCAGACTGAAGCACCTGAAACACTGGGCCCCTCATTACCAGAAATATAACGAGTAGACGAACTGAAGGAAGTTCACAAAAAGAGAAAGGAAAACGGTCAGGCAAGCTGGAGGTGAGTGACTTTGGAAAAGATTAAAATAGTATATAAGGTAAGGTAAGTACAGAATGGTCCAAAAAAGTGTCCCCTCCATTCCCTAAGACATCATTACAGTCTATGAATTATTTAGGTGCTACGCAGGGTTATCACTACAATGAAAATAAGTAAAGGGAAGGAAAGGAAAAAGTCAGATTCAATACCAAGAAACACATTTCTTGGCAGCAAGATCTGTTAAGAGTGAGCAAAAGTCTCTCAAGGGATGTGGTGGAAGCCCCATTGCTTGATACTTTTAAAATTAGGATCCAGAAAGCACTAGAAAATTCTTCATTGGCAGGGGAATGAACAAATAGATCTTTTCCATGTCTAATTTTTATAGCTATATGGTACCATAGCCATGCTGATACTATGATTGATAAATGATCCTTACGGTATTTTACCATTACTTTGTTCCTGCTTTCCAGTAATGAGAAGACTTCCCTTAGAAGGGCAGCATATGAGAGACATTGTCTGCTTTATAAATTCTATCCTTGAAGCAAGCCAGCTGCCAATTATTACTGAAGGTTAGAGAACCTGAATGTGAGTACACTGTGTGCTTCTGATCCTGTCTCTCTCTCTCTTTCTCTCTAAAACGAGGCATTTTTAAAAAGAATGTTGATACAATCTAAATTAGGACTTAAAAATCAGGGCCTGTCCTTGTTGGAGGATTTTGCATTTTATGCCTGTGACCTGCCACCTAGAAAAAGACCCATTCCAACTTACTTCTCTTTATATTCAGAGGCAGTGAAAAATACTTAACCAATTAACCAATGGTGTGACAGAATCAATTTGCCAAATTTTATTCTGATGACTAGCACTAGTTGTTCCCCATAGACTTTTGAAATGAGTATGAGAGAAGTAGGGTTACAAAATGGTTAGAGAAGGGACCAGTTACGGAGAAGATGGCATCTGTCCTTTTAGAAAGCAAACAAATGTGACACAGAGGATCAGTTTAAAAGTCACTGTTTGAACTGACTGATTTCCCTTTCCCTTAAGCTTTGATGCATTATGTATCATGGCAGCATCTTTTGGAGACAGGGGAAGCATCTGTGCTGTTTACCGATTAGAATTTGCCACACGTTCCCATTTGTAGGCATTTGGAATTAAAAAGAAATCAGCAGAGAATGTCTCTACCATTTTTTTTTAATGGTGAGATCCAATCAGACAAAGATGAACACTCCAGTCTATTTTGATTTTCATGTTTCTGATGTAATGCTAAGACAGTTAACTAGTTTTAATGTCAATTAAAGTACTTTAAAAAGAATGCAGAGAATCCTGTGGAACCTTATAGACTAACAGATGTTTTGGAGCATGAGCTTTCGTGGGTGAATACCCACTTCATCAGATGCATGTAGTGGAAATCCACTACATGCATCTGATGAAGTGGGTATTCACCCACGAAAGCTTACGCTCCAAAACGTCTGTTAGTCTATAAGGTGCCACAGGATACTCTACTGCATGTGTTTAAGTGCTTTCCAGAATGAGAGTCTTTAGGCTGAATGTGATTAAATAATTTTCAGTCTGAGGCAAAGTTCATATTGTTTTCCGTACATGAAGTTTGATTAAATATCTCTCCAAATGTGATTTTGAGGAGCGGCAGAGCTAATTTATTAAGCGGGGTAGTACAATTCAAGTAATTCCTAACATCTCCATTTTCATTTTGAAAAATTATAATCAAATAAGCCTGAGATCCAACCTCAGGCTAATTGTCTTCTGTAACGGATTTGATGATAGAAACAAAGCAAAATGCTCAAGTGCTATCTTTTGAATCTCAAGGCTCTTCTCAAAGGAAAATGCAGAGAGTTTCTACTGTTGAGATTTTAAGGAAGTATCTCTTGGGGCTATTTTAATTTTTTTGTTTTTTTGCACTCTGATCATAGGCCATTTCCTTACCAAAAATAACTCAAAAGGCTACCAATGGCTCTGGCATTTAAACAAAACCATGATACATAAATCATGCTGGAGTGTGGCTTCTGAACAGTAAGACATTACAGCAGAATCAGGCATGGTAATATGAATAATTTTCAAAATACTATTCCTGCTGGCCCTTTCCTAGCTAGCACATTTAAATTCTTCCTTAATGAACCTCTGCAGACTAGGAAATGATGTCCAAAGGCAGATAATCCAAATGGATTTGCAGGAACCATCTGAAATAAATCTGTTTGAAGTTTAGTTAATCTGTTTTAATAGTTCACCAGCCAGTAAATTCAAGACTTGGGAAGCTGGAGACAGACAAAACACTAAGCTCTATTATAGATGAAATGCGGTAAACATTAAAAACTAAGGCCTTTTATTAACCAGAAATAGGCTTTCCGTGGGTTTCAGGTGTGGAAATGCCATACAGCTTCTACAGCTCAGCATCCGGAAAGCTGAATCTTGATTTGAGAGATTAAATTATCCTATTACCAGAGGCACAGTGTACCGTTTTGGAGCCTTCTACCTCAATTTGCATGACAATCAGCTTTCCTTTGTTGGCCTTATATATTAATCAACAACTCAGCTGAACTCCACTGACTACACAAGGGAATCATCTGACATCCAGGCTGAAGGAGAGTTTTTTGTGGCTGGTTGGCAGCAAGCCAGCTGCCAAGCAGCCAGATAGTTCCATAAAGGTGTCTCCCAGTGGGGTTAGAGACAGTTAATCCAGTCTCTGGATAGATTAATTGCTAGCTTTTAAAAAATTGTTTTGTGGATACCCTGGACTGCTCTTTGTCCTTTCCCCCCATGCCTGAACCATCTAAAAACCAAAGTTTATCCATTCTGTCTTACAAATTATACTGCATGTCTGTAAAGCTCCAAGCACACCTGTGGCATCAGACAAGTAAGTAATAATAGCATCTGAACATTCCAAGGATCCAAATTGATGTAAGTGGAAGTTTCCATTTTTGTTAAGGGAAGTTCCTTTTATCCCTTAATTTTCTTGTCTCAGTAAGACTTTAATGAGAACACTTAGAAATCTCTGGTGAGGGATCCAAAGTACAGACCTTAGAGTGGATGCACCCAATTATCGGAAGGTCAAAGATGTCACCTGACATAATTCAAGGTTGTATCATATTTGTGTTCTAATTAGACATTTCTCTCTGTGTCACAACCCAACTGCTCCTGTCTGGACCTCAATCCAGGGTGAGACGACTTATTTACATTAAGTGCCAATGTTGACACAAGAACAAATGGATATAAACTGGCCACCAATAAGTTTGTTTCAAATTAGATGAAAGTTTCTAATCATCAGAGGAGCGAAGTTCTGGAACAACCTTCCCAGGGGAGCCATGGGGGCAGAAAACCTAACTGGCTTGGTGAGTTTATGGAGAGGATGGTATGATGAGATTGCCTACATGGCATGCGGCCCATCTGTGACTGCTAGTAGCCAATATCCTCAGTGACAAGAGATGAGATACTAGATGGGGAGGACTCTGAGTTACTACCATAGGCACTGACTCCGTGGGTACTCCAAGGGTGGGGGAGGGGGAGAAGCTGGGATGAGGCACACTAAGGGCTAGAGCACCCATAGAAAAAAATTAGCAAGTGCTTAGCACCCTCTGACAGCCAGCTCCCCCACCCAGCACCTCCTGCCCTCCGGTAGCCCTGCTGACCAACTCCTCCCCTTCCTTCCTAGCACCTCCTGCCCACTGCAATCAGCTGTTTTCTGGCATGCAGGAGGCTCTGAGAGGAAAGGGCAGGAACGGGGATGGGGCACGCTGAGGGGAGGGGGCGAAACTGGGCAGGAAGAGGCGGAGTGGGGGCAGGAAAAGGTGGGACAGGGTGGGGGCTTGGGAGAAGGGCTAGGGTGGGGGCAAGGCTGGGGCAGAGCACCCCCCGGGCCCGGAGGAAGCTGGTGCCTATGTTACCACAGCTAATTCTTTCCTAGGTATCTGGCTGGTGGATCTTGCTCACATGCTGAGGGTCCTACTGATCGCCATATGTGGGGTTGGGAAGGAATTTTCCTCCAGGTTAGATTGGCAGAGACCCTGGGCTTTTTTCGCCTTCCTCTGCAGGATTATCTGTAACTTGATGTTTTCAAAGCTTGATTTGAGGACTTCAGTAACTCAGCCAGAAGTTGTGGGTCTATTACAGGAGTGGGTGGGTGAAGTTCAGTGGCCTACAATGTACAGGAGGTCAGACTACATGATCACATTGGTCCCTTTTGGCCTCAAAACCTCTGAGTCTATAAGAACATAAGAATGGCCATGCTGGGTCAGCTCAATGGTTCCCCTAGCCCAGTATCCTGTCTTCTGACAGTGGCCAATGCCAGATGCTTCAGGTGAAATGACCAGAACAGGGTACTTATTGTGGGATCTATCCCCTGTTGTGCAGTCCCAGCATTTGTCAGCCAGAGACTTAAGGACATCCAGATCATGGGTTGCATCTCTGACCTTCTTGCTTAGTAGTCATTGATGAATCTATCCTCTATCAGGAGGGAGGAGGCAAATTGGTGTCTAAATTTATTAAAGAGGTTGAAAGAGATTAGCCAGTAGGATGAAGGACCTCACCGAGGCTGGAACCAGGGAGGCTAGACAGTGGGAGAGAGGAGATGGAGTAACTCTGGAAAAAAGTTGATAGAACCGCTCAACATATTTTACTGGAAAATTTTCCCAGCAAAAAATGCAATTTCATCAAAAATGAAATGTTTTAGACAAAAATGTCACCTGACATCTTTGTTTCCAATTTGACTGGAAATTTTGAAACTAAACAGAAATTTTCATTTCACTTAGGGTTTTGAACTTTACCCCTTCTTGCACCAGGGAGTGCAAAAGAATGAATGATCTCCAAGTTTTTTCTCCACATTTTTCTTTTCCCACTCTAACTTTTCAAAATATCTACAACTTTGTTAAAAGTTACAGAGTGGCAAAAGGAAAATGAGACACTAACAAGGGGGAAAAAGTGAGTGGAAAAAGCCTACTATTAATTATTCTTTCATACTTAGCCACAAATGCCGACTTTCATTTTTCTGGGTGGGTGCTTCATCCCCTCACTGCACTGAGGCCCTGCCCCTCCTCTGCCTCCTTCCCCAGTGCCCTGCCCTCACTCTACCTTTCTGCCCCCTCTCCCTAGCACCTCCCACCCGCTGCTGAACAGTTGATCGACGGTGGCTGGCAGGTGATGAGAAGCCACTATTTTTTTTCTGTGGGTGCCTACGCACTTTGCAACAAAAAAGATAAAAGGGAGAGAGAAAGGGGAGGAGAATCAAAACGTAAAAAATTCATAAACAAAATCTGTTTTCCAAAACTTGGAATGAAAACAAAATGAAAATTTCACTTTGCATTTTCTGAATGTTTCTAGCAAAAATGTCAAAACATTTCAAACAAAAAAATTCAAATGAAAATTTTTCATTCAATTTTTTTTTCTGGAATAATTTTTTTTTTTTTACCATCTCTAGCTATGGGCATATGTCAGGAGGGAGTGGCTGATGGAGCAGAGTGGGGCTTGGTTGTAGATTGACAGAGACTAGGCAGCAGCCACAGTAATAGGGAATGAGTGGAGGACATGATTCTGGGTTAAGAATGAATGCCTAGAAGAAGGAACAAAGGGGGTCAGTAAGGGTGGTAGAAGGGAGGTATCTAAGGAAAAGAGAGATGGATGGCTTATGTTAGTATCTGTAGTTGCAATTCATTAATTAGGCAGTGTCAAACAGGGAACGGGATTGGAGACTTGAATTGTATTCCTGGCTCTGCCACTGTCCTATTGGGTCATCTTGGGCAAGTCATTTTGTGGCTCTGTGCCTCAGTTTCACCATTTATAAAATGAGGATAATGATACACTCTGTTGTGAAGTATTTTGACATCTACAGGTGAACAATGCCATAAAAGTGCTAAATGTTATATCTTTTATTGTCTGTAAAGCACTTTGAGAAACTTACACGAAAGGTGCTGCATAAGCAGCATAGAGTTTTAATTTGGGATTCTTTGAGGGAAAGAGAAGATGACTCTGAAAATGATGGTGAGAGGTGAGAATGTGAACAGCAAGTCAACTTGCACAGCTATCAAGTTACGCATTATTTTATTATATATAAAACCACTGTCTATTACCAGGGCTGCATCCGAAGGCCTACAGTAATAAAACACCTGATAGCTATGTAATCATTTATTACTGCACTCCTCACAAATGACTCGTTACTTCTCAAACTTATTTATATGAGGCTGGATTTTCATTTTTCATCACTGTGCTAACCAAAACATAAAAATGGCTTGTCTCACTGTTGCCTTCTCAGCCTGTAAATCAGCAGCACTCATACAACATAGAACTCCACAACATCCCTTTGCTACTCAGAAGAAGAAACACAGACAGCTCTGACAGCACATAGAGGACGTTTTGAAAAGAATTACTACATAATAATAGTTCTGAAGCATCTGGCATACTATTTTTAAGGTATGTGCAATATTTAATAATGTCCCAATCTGTCAATTATTACTTGTATTAAATGAAACAAATAAATTAATTAAAAACCACAGCATTTTAAATGTGTTTTGGAGATTAACAGGACGGAAAGGCCACCTTTTTCATCATGACAATTGAAGTCGCAGCAGGGAAATGTTTGAAAACCTCAGCAGTAGAGTCTAGCCTTTTAGGCATAGGTTGATACCTACTGATTCTTATTAAAAGGAACACAAACCCTTCTTAAAAGGTACATTCTGTGCATACAATGAGTGTGACAGGGAGGTAGCTCTAGTAAAAAACAAGGTTGATGCTTTTGCAAAACCAAGTATGAAAGAAAAGGCAGTTCAGATCTGGGATTCATTTTAAGCACACCACTTACATTTAGGATGAATAAGGAAGAAAAAATTCAGATCCGGGCCCGTGCTGATGTCCCAATGAACTGCAAGAGTGGCACAAAGGGACCTGAAAGCTTCCACAAAGGGTACCTAAGGATAACTCTCTGGTTGATGAAATGCCACTTGAGGCAGAAGTATATCAGCCCACCTCAGTCCATCCCCCCAGCGGTAGGAGACATGCTGAAACCATGGCTGGAGCACACTGCACTCTGAGGATCCTTGTCATCATAATGTCCCTCAGGAGAGTGATTAACTCATGACTCAGGTTTTGATTTTGCACTAAAGCTGGGCTCGGGTTAGTAGTTTCACACAAGTTCCTGGTTCATATACAGTGGTGACCACTAAAAAGTCAGTATTTGCCAACAATTAGCAGTGGCCTTTGAAGGTAATTCACAAGAGTTGGACACAGAATAACTTGCAATAACAATATTGCAAATACCATTGTGAGGTAACTTTTGACTTTATAAAGGTGAGGACTGTAACATGTCATTTAATTAGTTCCCATCTATATCATATACTAATAGTACTGGCATCTATTTACAAAATTCGCTGCAGTTTACAGATTATCTTTATTTCACAAAACTTCTATGCTTATCCCAATTAGTTTTTCTTGGGGGAAAAAAAAACAGACAAAAAACCGAAAGCCAATCTAGTGTCTCATTAAAGAAATGTAAATAGGCTATGTGGATAATTTTTTGTTCATCTGAGTTGGTTCAGACCTTGCTGTAATCTAAATAACCTTATTTAGCTGTGAAAGATGGAAATGAGGGAGCAGAATATAAAAGAGAAAGCATTATAAGAAGGTTTTATTCTAATTCTGATTCAACAGCAACTGTGGCAGCTCTTGGTATTTTTGGAAAAGCTGTAGATAGCTAATCTTAGAATTGAAGAATGGCAGTTACGCTTCTTTTAGGAAGAAAGTAACAGGAGACTGGAATATTGAATCAAGTGAACAGGCACATCTTCATGAATAAACCTGGCAAGACAAAGACATCTAGATCAAGGATGTGGCAAAATTTAACTTCCTCTCAATACTGGGTACTTGTATTGTCCATTTATTGAAAAAGTCAATTAAAAAGATACTGTACAAGAATTGCTTGCCAAAAGTGGTGTATTGACTGCACTAGAGAATGAATCCCCCCTTTCATAGAATGGTTATAACACGGGCAATTGAAGTGCAAGGAACGCCATCAGCATTCCTCTTTGACCTGAGATGAGCAATATTTAGAGAAATGCACAGATTCACGAAATCTGCAGTTGACATTTTTCAGGTGACATATGAGTCAGGAAAGAAAGTGCATCTTTACTTAGCAGGATATTTAAAGGCCATACCCATTGTCCTTCAAACTCTTCACACAAAAAGAGATCCATGTACAAACAACTTCTACTACAGTGATGGGGGAGAGGGACTTTCAAACTTCTTGGCAAAGTGCCACATAAAAGCCTCTGCAGACTGTGTCAGCCAAGATTCAAAACTGCGGTGTTATGGATGATGTAGACTGGTATATGACAAGGATATGTATATGCGAAAAGCAGAAGAAATGGTGTGAGAAGGGACAAAATTGAGTGTAACTGAGAGATCAGGCAGGTACCACTTATGTTATGTGGCAGATAGTCAAAAGCTAAACTGTTTCAAAATTAGGTGCCTAAGTTAGGTGACTAAATCTGTAATTAGATCCCAAAATAAAAACGGCCTGATTTTCAGAGATGATAAGTTCACAAATTTCACAAATTTGAGCAGGCTCAGATACCTTGGGGATGGGTGTGGCATAAGAAACAGAACAGAATAAAAAAAAAAAAGATAACAAGCAGTCAGTGTTCAGATCCTTTTAAAATCAGACCACTTAGTTAGATGTTTAAATATGGATTGAGCTGTCTACCTTTAGACACTCCCATTTGATAATACTGGCCCTAATTCTTACTAAACTTGGTCACACATACACAAAGACACCAAGTATAATACTAAAGTGGGGAAAATCTATACAACAGTTGATTTGCTTTTTCCATTACATTTGTGAAACTAAGGTCTTGTCAGGGATGTGCACAAGGGCCATGAGCCCCCGCCCCCAAAATCTCTAGGTGTCCCTGCAGCCCGGAAAGGGAGGAAGCAGCAGTGTGGCTAGCTGCTGGCATAGCGGCTAGCTGCTGGCATAGCTTCTCCTGCCAGCAACCCTACTGCTGCAGCCTGCTGCTTCTCCTTCCCTGCAGTTGGAGTTCCATGCGTTGCCTCTGCCTCCACCCCCTGACTCACCTCCGTAGCTCAGGTCTGCAAAGCAGGCAGCAGCTCTGGGGGTTCTGGGACTCCAGCAGCAGGGAAGGAGAAGCAGTAGCTGTAGGGTGGGGGGAGGAGGAGCTCAGCTGGCAGCCTGCCATCCTGCCACTTCTTCCCTCCCCAGGCTGCAGGGACACAGAGAGTGCCCTGTCTCCTCACTGCTGGGCGTCCCCGCTAGAGGTGTCCCAAGAAATCTGAGGGAGGTGGGGGGTGCCATGCAAACCTTTCATTTGAGTGTGTTTAATGTGCCCCTCCAAAAACGGTCAAATTTAAATTCCTTTGCATGCCTCAGGGTCTTGTCCACATGGCAAGTTTAAGTCACGTGGTATGAGCTATTTCCCCCCTTTTTGAAAAACAATACAATTAAGTTTCATTTTTTTTAAATAAGCAAGTTTCTTAGTATTTAAACAATCAGGGGTCTACGTCCTTCAGTAATTTAACTGTAAAATCGAGTTAAAATACCATTATCGGCAGTGTCGCACCTTTTTTTTTCACCTGGACTCTATTCCAAATATTATGTTCTCATTTACTGAACCCCCTGGATTATTAAAGTCACCTAGTTGCAAATTGGCTTGCCTCCCAAACTAATAGTGTGGAGACTCTCTTTCTAAAACAAATGTAATATTAAAATGTAGACAAGTGACCTAAAAATGGCCCTCGAGGGCAGGCCTGCAATTTCCTAAATCACATTTTCCTTATTCCCTCATTTGTTAAGTTTTGCAACGTCAATTTTTATATTGTTGCTATTTTATTCTGTCCAAATGGTTACTGAATACTAATGAACTGTCTCTCTTTGACAAATGAGTTATTGTTTGATATATTACATTAGAGATGTAGAGAATAAACTACTTATGGACACTAGATATTTGTATAAAATAAATTTACATAATACTACACTATTAGTGTAATAAGCTCCCTTATCTGGAAATAAATAGGGGTTGTAATAAATAAAGATTTTGGCACTTTTACTACTGTATTATGAACCTTGTGAAATAAGCTTTCTGGAAGTTAAAAGGAAAATGGTTACCTTGCATTACACATACCTTTGAATGTTAATGTTTTACCCAACACTAGTTATTTCAGAAAATCTTATCTATATTGCAACTACAATAATGTTGGGGAACCCAATTACATCAAGGTACCCTCCAAGGTAGCTACAAAATGGTCCCACTCTGTAGTGCAAAGCTGAATTAATTTTTTCAGCTGAACAGTAAATTCACAAAAAAATGCAGCTTAGGGATGACCAAAACTATTTACAAATTTGGGTAGGTTCTGGGGAAAAGATTTGGCCAAATAAAAATGAGGACTTTTTCTGGAAAATGTTGAAACTAACTGTTTCTAAACAAAATTTCAATTAATTTTAAAATGTTACTTCCAAACAGTTTCATTTTGAAAAATGTTGTTTACAAATGATGTTTCACACAACAAAATTTATTTTTTTCATTTCAATGACAAACACCCCACCCTCCAAAATTCAATTTTGATTCAATCCAAAACTATTTAAAAACAATCAGTTTGGCCACCAAACCGAAAAAAAATCAATTATTCACTCAGCTACAATGTAGAGAAACATTAACCCTGGGCTGGATCATCTCATTCCCACATGACTATTCCACACAGCCGTGAATAGTCCGATTAACTCACGTAAGTAAGGGTTTTGCAGGCTTGGTCTCTCTCATGCTAGAGCCTTGACCACAGAGTGACTATCTTGTTGATCAGTGCCTGAGTTCCATGAAGACGAAAGATCTTTATAAAAGAATAAATAAAAAGTGGAACTAATGTATTCCAAAGCATGCACTAACAAGCAGAACTTACTGGCAAATGACAGGCATATAATAAATGATAAATTGGATACAGTGGTCAGCATGATAGCTCTTCATAGAATCATTAGGCAAGAATCTTGCAATCTATTCTGATTAGTTTTCAATTACATTTTTACACTTGCACACAATGAACCACCTCCCATGAGAAAATATGGGAAACTCCATATTCAACTCTAGAGTAGACTATCTGCTGGCATTATAAACTCTGTGTCATATAATGCTGCTGAGAGCCACTGTGGCTAATGTGCTGGTGGCCAGTCTATATTAGTAGTCCTTCCGTTGCTACCACTGATGCTAGTGCCAACTCTGGGACATTTCAAAAGGAAAAGAGTCAAAGGTAAACACCCCACCCCTTTGTGCATCTACTCAGGCCCAAAGGAAGTAAAGAAATTCATTGATGGACACCATTTTCAGACACTGCTTCCACAGACTTTAATCATGCAGGCCTCACTAAGCTTTGACTACACGATCGTACTAAGTACGGTATTTTATCTGTTTCTGTAAGTTATTCTTTTTACTTGGAACTCCAATTGTAATTCATATTTATCTCCATTAATTTGAGCTGAAAAAGTTTCACTTGCAGGATCTTCCCCATTCATAACCTATTTTTTCTAGGATGTAGTCTTCCCACAAACATTTATTTCTCATCTTCTAATCCTTCACTGTGCAGTGAATTTTTTATTGAATATTTGGGGGTGTCCGTTTTGGACTACAAGCATAGTAGAAGAGAAAAGCAGAGAGAGAGAAAAAATAGTGCGAATGTTTTGCAAAGAATGGCTTAAAAAGACTGCAGTTTTCAACACTGGTGGTCCAAAACACTACTCTTTAAAATTGTGCTATTACAGCAGTGTTTTGGCTTATTATGTTTATACGGCTGGAACTGAATACAAACAGAATAAAATATAACAGCAAATAAATAAAATCAACATGCCAAGCATGATGAAATGCAGTATCTTGAAGTAAAATGAGCTGGAACTGGAATTTTTCTTTTTACTTTTTTTTTATTAGATATGACCCTGCAATAAATATCATCAGTAGCATTAATAATTATTTTAGAGATGACAGAAGATGAAATCTTGAGCGTTTTCCATCGTCTGCCTACCACTGAACAACTCTATCATTTTAATATCATTTAAGAAGCAAGCATGTCTGAAGCACATTGTTTGCCAGCCATTGATGATGTAATACATCAACTGAGCAGAGTCTCTGATGATGTATTCTTACTGTATATCATCAGAATGACACTGTGCTCTGTAACACATGATTACTGTGACACATAAGAGGACAGCCTGGCTGTGAGGGTCCTGGAGACAGACCTATTTTGTAAGCTTAGTAATAAATATTTTGCCAAGGGGCATAGGCCGGGTAAGTCCCACATTCCAAGGGATACCATGACTCCAGGAAGTGTTTCACTGCAGAAAGAAATTGCCCATTCAGAAGACCATTACACTTAAATACTCGATCATGCAGAGTGTGGGCTACAGGGGAAAACAAGTAAAAAGAGGCTGTGCTCTGGGACTGCTTCCCAGGGAGTGTAGGCTATACAAGGTGGTTGGCCAGACAGAAAGCAACTGGAAAGAAAGGTTGGGAGAGGGGGAAAAAAGGAGTAAAATCTTGGGAAGTGGGAGCCAAAGTTGTTGTTCTGGGGGCGGGGGGGCTGGGAAAGGCATAGATGAGGAGCCACTCTGTAGACATGGAAGGAAAACATTGTCAAAGTTTTTATGGGATCCCATCACTATTTCTTCTCAGCAATACACTTAGGACTGCCACCACAAGGCAGACTAGTTCACAAGGTGGAAAAAACAGAGTAATACAGACTATGCTGAAATGTTAAAAGTATTGGCAATAACAAAAATGTTCAAACAAAGAATAAGATTGGTGATTTTGGAAATTATCAGATTGTGATGACATAGAACGAGGACTGCAATTTTATGTGAGAGGAAAAAACCCAGAAGCACAGAAATGCTTAAAAAGCAAAAATCCTGTCCACACATAATCATTCTTTAGTAATTAGGCCTGAGGGAGCTGATATGCACAAAACATGAGGTAAGTGGAATATTTTCTAAATAGTTTTGGAGATGGGCCTGAGCCAAAACCGCAGATCTGAACTCCCCAGACTTGGAAAAAGGTCTGAATTTGATCCAAAGTAGCAGATACTAACTCCCTGAAAGTTTTCTGAGTCCCTGTAGTTTGTCTTTCACAAAGGACAACAGGAGAGTTTGGTATAGACCAAAGGATTTGAGAGATACAGAAAGATTTGGATGGCAATGGAATCCTTTGTCAACAAAAATATTCCTAGCTTTGTGACCTTTTTTATGCTTGCAAAATTTTCAGCAGCATGTAGTCCCCTTACTCCTATATATGGGAGTTCTGTGTTGTCCTGAAAGATCCTTTGACACTTGGATATTAAGCTTCTCTGCACCTGGGAATGCAAAGCAGATCAAAGGAACTTACTGAAAACTTTTAAAGCCAGAACTTCAGAGTTGTAGAGGGTGCCTGAATTCCAATCTCTCTCAACCAGGCCTTCACATATGTTGGCTCCTCTCTTGTGAATGTGGGCTACTAAAACCCTTAAGTGTGTGTGGGGCCAAATGAGCTATTTATCCGATTCAGCTGTTATTTCAGAGCTTTCAACCTCCTGCCTACACAGCCTCAGAATCTGGATTTGGACCTTTATTTGTAGCTATTATTCACCACAAATATTTTTTAAAAAGCGAATATTAATGAGAACAGGTTCAAGTTCCTCTTAGGAAACTAGTGACAAGAGCAGGGCTAACAGAGCACCTGTCCAATTTTTATGAGTGCAAGGCTGTGTAGAAAATGAAACTTAATTCATAATGTAATTGGACAGTCTGCTAGAGAGTAGGGTTGCGAGGTTTTCAACTGGAACACCCGGTCTAAAAGGGACCCTGGTGGCGGTGCTGACCAGGCTGTTAAAAGGCCAGTTGGCAGTGCAGTGGGGCTAAGGCAGGCTGCCTGCCTGCCATGGCTCTGTGTGGATCCCAGAAGCAGCGGCATGTCCCAGCCAGGGGGCTCCACATGCTGCCCCCGCCCCAAGCACTGGCTCTGCATCTCCCATTGGCTGGGAACCATGGCCAATGGGAGTTGTGGGGGTGGCACCTGCGGACGGGGCAGTGTGCGCCATGTGGAGCTACCTGGCTGCACCTCCACGTAGGAGCCGGAGCAGCGACATGCCACTGCTTCTGAGAGTTGCTTGAGATAAGCGCCAACCGGAGCCTGCACCCCGCATCCCCTTCCCCACCTCTGAGCACCCTCTGAAAACCTCAGTCCCAACCCGAAGCCACCTCCTGCACCCCAAACCCCTCATCCCCAGCCCAGAGGCCACACCCCCTCCCACACCCTAATCCCCTGCCTCAGTTCAGAGCTCCCTCCCATATTCCAAACCCCTTGGCTCTACCCCCCAGGTCAGAGCCCCCTTCTTCACCCTAAACTCCTCATCCCTGACCCTATCTCAGAGCCCTACCCCAGCTGGAACCCTCACCCCTTCCTGGAACCCAAAATGAGTGAGTGAGTGAGTGAGGGTGGGGAAAGAAAGTGACAGAAGGGGGGGATGGAGTGAGCAGGAGGCAGGGCTTGGAGAAGGAGCGGGGCAGGGTCTCAGAGGAGGGGCGGGGCAAGGGCATTCAGTTTTGTGTAAGTAGAAAGTTGGCAACCCTACTAGAGGCACCAACTCACTTATTCTGTTATGTCAAATTTTTCCAAAGTGCCTACTTTTGAGTCCCTCAAATTCTGAGTGCCCAACTTGAGATGCCTAGTACTGGATTTTCAATTGACTTCAAGTGGAATTGAAGTTGCTAAGCACTCTGAAAAGCAGGCCCAAGGTCTCTCAGGGCAGACACTCAAAAGTTGAGGCAATCACATATAGTGAACATCTCTGAAATTTGTGGCCATATTTCTCTGGTGGATACTTTCCTCCAGTTCCTATGATGGAGGAATGACATTCTGAACTTGAAAGCTAGTGTGCATTAATTACTATCAAGTTCCCTTCTCTGAAGCACCTTTCTGCACAAATGTTGTGCTGGTTTCTGATTACAAGATGCCAACTTACCTGTTTCTTCATATGTATATAATATATATGCACCTTACCTGTTGGATCCTTGTAGAAGGTGGTAAAGAATAAAAGAAGGAAAATTCCAGGGGGAGAATGAGCAGGAAAGACTTTTCATTTTGGTATCACATCAGGCTATGGTCACAAGGTAGGTGATGGAATAAACCAGTGAAGCCACTACTATAGTACTGTCATTTCCCTTATGAGCAGCAAAAGCAGATGGACTCTCAATGGTTTAATTAAGGAGAAATTCCAGAAAATATTGTTTAATAGAAAAGGAGAACATAAATATGGAAAAAGGAGATTATAATATATATATAATATACACATCTTCACATATATATATATATATATATATATATGTGAAGACGTGTATATTACCATCTCTCTTGGGATGGGCTGAAACAATCCTATCAGCTGTCTTGTAATTATACAGTACTTGAAAATTCATATGTAAGGAAAAAAAAGTTTCCCTTAGTCTCCACTGATTACTTTTTTGGGACTTCAGCCTTAATAATAAGCGATTTAGTCTCATCTCTAAATAGAGTGCTTGGTAGTGATAGAAAGTATTTGAGAAGGCAGCTAGAGCAGATGAGTTTTGAAACTCTCTCTCCACAGCATGAGAAACCCCATCTTCATGTTATTTGGGGCTGTTCAAAGGTAGAATATAGTTAAAGATGTAGTAGATCCCTACTGTGACACCACAACAACCTGCAGGGGGGCTCACTGCACTGATAAATACAAACTTTATTATTATGAGCTCCTTTAACTATATATTTTCCCTCCGACTGACAATACTTTCCCCACTACAGATCATTCTTGAGGTAGGCCAGAACATTGTTTTATTTTCCATTTAAGTTAACTCCTTTGGTGCATTTGCAGCCTGTACTAATTTTGTGCTGTATATCACGTCACCCCAACTATTAACAGAATTTTAACACAGTGAAATGTAAGTAGTTTTCTTTTTTTTTTTTGCATGGTTCAGTTATGGCCACTATTTTCAGAATTTTGCAATATATTGTTCTTAACTTACATAATTAGCACAATTCATATCCCCACAGATTAGCATCCAACATCTGTACAACCACAAGCATTGTATCCAGTCTCTTACATAATCCACTGGTGAACAGAAACATTGCTGTGATGTTCTGTCCCATCTAGTGGCACCGAGACCACTTAGAGAGAGATAGATTAATGAATCTACTCTACAGCTTTTGGCTTTTAGCTCATGTAGTAAAGAGAGGCTCATGCATTTAGCTCCAGAGGTACCAGGTTCAGTCCCGCCTGCTGATGACTGGGGTCTGTCGGTATTACAAGTGGGGGCTCGTCTGGGATTTCAAGTGGGAAATGTCTGAAGCTCAGGACACACTTCCTCAGCTAGGGGAAGTATGTAACCCACACACCTCCTGGGTGTGGTGTTACGTCCCATCTACTGGTACTGAGATCGCTTAGAGAGAGAGATTAATAAGTCTTCTCTACAGCTTTAATTAAGAGCCGTATGGGTTTTAGCTCATGCAGTAGAGATTCATGCATTTAGCTCCAGAGATCCCAGGTTTGATTCCACCTGCCTATGACTGGGGTCTGTTAGCATTACACATCATTACAGCATAAATCTGATACTGTGATTGCCTATGTCATCGCTGCAAAGCGTCTACATGGTACATGCTGTTAAACTTGCAGATGAGTCCATACTTATTAGGCAACCATCAAACCTGAGACCACTCAAAGTATCCCAAGTGTAGTGCGTAGTTCTACTCTACCTTTATGATCTTATCTACAGTTCCAATAAGCATATGAGATAAATGTCAGTATCATGAGTGGTGGGTTAAGATAGGTTTCTTTGTTGAATAAATACTTTGCATACAATCAACTTAGAGTCATATTCTGCCATCTTTACTCATGTTGTGCTGTACTTTACTCCACAAAATTTACCTTAGTTGGGATACTTGCAAAGGAAGATAACTCCCTACCAGAAAAATGGTAGCAGAATATGGACTTATGTTAAGAAAACTGTAAGGTGACATGATCAAACACTAAAAGCCAGGAAATGCCAAAGCTACAATTGCAAGTGTTTTAGAATGGAAACATTTATGCTGCCCAAATTTTAAAGGTGGTTTTTAGCTTCCCTTAACATTTACAAATACAGATTACAGAAGGTTTTAAATAACTTTTCTTAATCAAACTGGGATGTTCTGTTTGTTTTTGATTTTTTGCCCAGGTTGATCTGAATTTAAGGCCTATGTTTAAAAAGTGGCTTTATATTTGCCTGGTGGTTATTTATGCTAATTTTAAGTACTACAGTAGAACCTCAGAGTTACAGACACCAGAGCTATGAACTGAGCAGTCAACTACACACTCCATTTGGAAATGGAAGTACACAATCAGGCAGCTACAGAGAGAAAGAGAGAGAGAGACACACACACACACACACAAAGCAAATACAGTATAATGCTGGGTTAAATGTAAACTACTAAAAAAAAGGGAAAGTTTAAAAAAAGATTTGTCAAGGTAAAGATACTGTTTCTGTTCTTGTTTCATTTAAATTAGGATGGTTAAAAGCAGCATTTTTCTTCTGCCTAGTAAAGTCTCAAAGCTGTATTAAGTCAAAGTTCAGCTGTAAACTTTTGAAAGAACAACCATAATGTTTTGTTCAGAGTTATAAACATTTCCGAGTTACCAAAAACCTCCATTCCCGAGGTGTTCATAAGTCTGATGGCTCTACTGTATGTAAATCAGACAGATGTAACAGTGAGTCTTCCTTATATTGCCTTATGAAAAGTTTGCAAGCATACTTGCACTATATATTGCTTACAAATGCCTTGCTGTCCTCCTGACAAATGATCTGTGGCAAATCGTTGTAATCATCTCTAGCAGTACTGCAGCATAAGATTCAGACCATCAAATACTCTACCTCAAAGGCTAACATCTAGCCTCAAAATTCCAAATATTGCACCCTAATAAAAATTTAAACAGTCTGAGATCCTCTCCTGGGATCAGCTGTCAAACATCTCTTGAAAGGAAGAGGCAAACAGCCTCCATCCTAGAGTATGAATGCCTTTGTCTTTGAAAAAAAAGAAAAAGACACAGCAAGGGGTGTTTTTTTTCACTGAAAAATATATTCAAGATATCCTTTTTGATATTAAAATGATAGATTTTTGATCTTTTCTCAAAAAACTATGGCAGAGATTGTCACTCCAAACATTAGGATCCTATTTATAAAGAAAAAAACAACAACCCATAGTTCTCTTTTTTCTACTGTTTTTGTTGATCTTTCCAATTGTGTTGCACAGAAAACCTTCCACCGACGTCTGCTCGAAACCTAATCTGCCCTGCTAAGTAGCCACGTTTCGCAAGGCCCTGCCTGCCCCCAAGAAAGAACAAAGTTCATTTTAGTTCAGTGGCATTTCAGATTTTGTTGTTTTCTTCTAATCAAACCTCATCACAGATACTTCATTCATGTGTTGGTAAATCTTCTTGTCAGAGAATGCTTGGGAGGCTAAATCCCCAACAATCTCCTGTGGGAGGAGAACACTAATAGAATTAGAATATGTACAAGTTTAGACATCATTTGGTCCTTTTAAACCATGAATGAAGGACTCCTACCCCACACCTATCACTCCTCCAAATTCTACAACTTGAAATATGATTTTCTGTGTTATTTCCACATCAGCACTCTCTTTTAAAGAATATTTTAAGATAATGCTAATAACCTAGGTCCAAGTAATGCCAAATAAATCTACCCACTTTATTAAGCCTGTTAAAATTATTTTGAAAGTGAAATAAATTAAATGCAGTGTTGCTCTTTTAGTATCTGGAAGAGATGTACAGCTGGACTTGGTTTAATGAGAATTTATGAGAGACATTCTAAAACCTCAGCTCTAAGCATTCCCAAATTTCAAAGAGGTGCACTAAAACTTTCAAATGCCAACATATTGATCAATTAAGATCACATTCAGTGGTAAAATTATTGACTAATGCTTATCTGAAGTTTCAAACCAAAAGGAAACATGCAGGGTTTCAAATGCACTACAAAGAGTCCATGACCCAGATAGAAAGTAATATCTAGGAATAATCACTAATTTTTACTAAAGTTTGCAAATATTATTTATTTTCAGTATTAAGGGTAAAAGACAGTCATTCAGCTGCACTTTCAGATACTTTCATTACATAATAATGCAGTCAGCAAATTCCTTCAATTCCCTCTCACAATGATGAGATTAGAAGGGACATTAAAAACTAAAGTCTACTCTACACAAACATTAAAGATCTCAGAGTATGTTCATAACAGTGAGGTTTACACTGTATCTGTAGCCAAAACTGTACCTTTTTGCAGCATGTTCTGTACCAGAGCTCTGGCTCAATGCACACTGAAATTAGGGGAAATACATAAATTCCAAGGCAATTGGCTCAGGATCCAGTTAATTCCTGTCCTCCACCCCAAACTTGGCAGTTACATTTAAGTGTTGCTGTATGTGTAGACAGTTGAAAATTAACGTAGGATCCTTTGGAATAAAATGTCCTATATAAATGTAAGGCACTTCAGTATTGGATATATACATCAAGTTATTCAGGATTACTCAAACAGGGACCGTGGCCAATTTCACCATATCTATTCACTCAGCCCTAAGGCAAAAGCATGGAGTTTGTTTCTTATACTTGGACAAAATCCACCAAATATAATGATCCTTGTAAATGTGTATAAAGCAGTAAGTATTTCTTTTGACGGCTGTGAACAGGTTTGCAATGAACACACACATATGTTCACAAGAAATGAAAGTTCACCTCTTGAAGACGACACCCTGTACAATAATCTTAAGTGACATCTGTGTGGAAATCTATTTTCTGACTCAGGCACAGTCTTGAGGCAGTTGGGCTTCCAACAGCTAAAGAGTCATCCAGAGCCCAGTTGCTGGTTTAAAAAGAAAAATATTCAAAATTTGTAATCTTGGGTGTGCTATTGATAACAGTGATCCACATGCGCCAACAGTCACTGCTTCTAATGCATGGAGATGCAGAAGACAAGGTAGGAAAATTATATCATCATGAGCTCAGATGACAGTAGTAATATCTCCTGTAGCTAAAATGTAATATATGGGTGACTTTATCTACAGAATTGTTATTAGCAACATGGTGTGCATGGTACTTTATAGACACAGATCTGCTGGCACTAGCAATAGTTGCTGTAATGACACAGAAAAATGTGGTCAAAGAAAGACCATCTCAAGAGACATAGTGAACTCTGTCCTTTACCTATTAAAGCATTCTGAATGTGTAATCTGGCAAAAAAAAAATATTTATTTTGAGGATCATAAAAAAATTAAATATGCGTCTGGAAAAATGAACACAATGTACTTTTTTTTTATAGCCAAAGAAGAAAGGCTTTCTCCAAAACAAACCATCCTCCCTAGAATCCTTCCTCCCCCCGATTTAACAAATGTTTGAAGAAAAGAGATGGGCCATGTGCTGTCCCTTAAAGGTTAGGCTTTTCCAGTGGAAGTGAATCCTAGAGTCTATGGCCTCCAATAAAAATGAATGGGCATCAGCCCCTTGAAGTTTCTAACTAGGGTTTGTTAGGACAAACATTGCACAAGATCTTAACCGCTGAGGTGGCATATGGAAAGGTAATGGTTTCTCAAACAGGACTACAGCACTGCAATTGCATGTAGCATAGCAACAGAACAGTTTAGGTTTACTTGGTGATTCCCTGTTCTGTTCCTTCCCTCTGGGGCACCTGGCATTGGCCACTGTCAGAAGACAGGATACTGGGCTAGATGGACCTCTGGTCTGACCCAGTATGGCCGTTCTTACGTTCTTAGGTTGTAAGTGACTTAAAGGCATAACCCTGCATCACAGATATGTAGGACAAACTCTGGCTGATCAGACAGAATTCCTCCTGGGCTTCGAAGGAGGAGTGCCTGCTGCAGTGGAGTTCCCCCACGCTCCCCAGATGCAGCATGCACTCTCTACTGTGCCCAGCTCACTCTATGGGCTGTGAGCCCTTACTCCAACCTCTGCCCCCTTGAGTAGCCTTGCATGGAGGAACTGTTCCACATCCCAGCCATGTGACAGCCCCTTGTACAGGGTGTGATGGGAGAAGCTGAAAGGCTTCTTGTGCCCTCTCTTTCTACTGATCTACTCATGCAGATGACCCAGTCTGTCACTACCTGTTGCCCACAGCTCTGCAGCACTGAAGTATGTCTACACTATTTAACTTTTGCCTGAATTATGAATGGGCAATTTGATACAAACTTGTTTTATTTTTCAGTTGAGGTTACTCACAGCAAGGCCTAATTTCATATGCATTTAGGATGTAAATGGCAGTAATAATCTCTGATATATAAAGTTTTCTAGGATAATTGTGTATATATTTGCCAGAGGGAGGTAAGCAATGCACCAGAGGACAGACTAATTCCATGGTTCCAAAGCTAACCACTACTAAATTGACTGACGTATAAAGGTTTGAAATTAGCATCTATAAAAATCATATTGGATTTCTTTTATACATTGAAAGCTGAAACGATTACTGCCAAATACTAACTCTCTCTGTGAGTAGTGGAGGCCTGCCATTTATGGGTTATTACTCACTTTCACCCATTTCTGAAGGTAGTGGCAGAAGGTGAGACGTAAATTGTGCATCCTTTCATTACATAAGGACACTGTGTCTTTTTTTTTTAATATAACCTGCCAAAATCTAAAAGCATATATCATACTAATGAATGATGCTTTTCCAAAAGCACTTTGCATTTTTGTAGAACAGAGGACAATTGCTAGAAAGGGCAAAAAATCCCTTCTCTATTAGCTGGATTGTTAAATAGTGTGGTTTTCTTCCACCAAACCCTGTGTTATTGCCACTCCATTAAATAATAAAGTATTTGTTCTTCTTAGTAATTTGAGGTAGTATCATTCAAAAATTCTGCAGGGAATGTCACATTTTTTGGATACAATCATTCTACTGCGAAATCTCTTATGAGCTGTGTTTGACTGGAGTATGACAATTTATTATGCTACTGTGATGCAAAGGAAGGGTTGGGAAGAATTCCAATGCTATAGCGCTTACCTCAATATCTAGTATGTGACTTATGGCATATCTCAGTGCTAGATTAATGAAAAACAGAAAAATTGTGGTTATCTTTACGTTAAAGTCACAAGTTACCGTTGAAGTTGAAACATATGTTTTGCACTGAATATATCAGATTGTTAAAAATCAGCAATTAAGGTATGTTTAGTGTGATGTCTTACATGGGAACATTTATTTAAGAGTTTGCATGAACTATGAAGATTTGAACACATAGAAAATATTTATAACATAATCTACTTTAATATTATTTCTCACTTGTATACTTTAAGGCCCCAATCCTGAAAAGTACTTAAATGTGTTTCATTTCAAGTTCAGAGCTTTGCTAGCCCAGAGCGTAAATATTTAGTATTATTTTTAGTTGCATCATTCTTGTTATACATAAGTGTCAGCTTTAGATTAGCTAAAAAAACCTTAATTTGAGAATAACCAGATTTTTCTATTAATTTTTTTTAACATGGGGTCAAGGCAAAGTTTAGGAGCTCATGCCAGGGCTGTCTAGAGTGGGAGGCAAGTGGGGCAATTTGCCCCAGGCCTGCAGGGGCCCCCAAGAGAGTTTTTCAGGCCCCTGGAGTGGGGTCCTTCACTCACTCTGGGGGCCCTGGAAAACTCTTGTGAGGCCCGAGCCAAATTACCGCCAAATCAGGACCCGCTGCCAAAGTGCCGGGTCTTCAACAGTAATTCAGTGGCGGGGGGCCCCTGCTGCGGGTCTTCAGGACACTTAGGCGGAGGGCCCCGGAGCGGAAGGACCTGCTGCCACTGAATTACTACCAAAGTGGGGGCCCCCTGCCACCGAAGACCCCAGGCACCCTGAATCCTCTGGGCGGCTCTGGATCATGCCCAGAGCTCCACACATCTGTCTGCCTCATTGTTCATTGAAACTGTATAAGTTTTCTCTCTTTCTTCATCTCCATAATTAATCAAATTCATTGGCATCGCTATAGGCAAATTCTTCCCCACCTTACTCCAGCTAAACAACCTTCCAAGTCAACTGGCATTATATCTTAGTAGGTTAAATTCCAAAGCTGCTATGAATACCAATTAAATAATGTTTTTAGCTTAATCTCATTATTTTTATTTCTTTACAGCGTAGGTAACATTTAGAGCCCAAATCAGCAAACTAAAACCTATGTTCTTTTGGGACCCCCTCAGTGGGGCTCTCAATGGATATGCAGAACTGCCAGCATAGAGAAGTTTGCAGGATTGAAGTTTACAGTTTTCATTGAATTATAAATCACGATGAAAGCTTAGGAAAAAATGTACCTATACTTCTCTCTCATCTTGTAACTCAGGTTAGGAAAACTTGTTTATTTTCACTTGTGAATGTCTTGAAGAATGTAACAATGCCACCTATTAATAGTCTGAAAAATAATCTGATGTGTCAAGTGATTTCCCCCACCCCACTCATAACTTTCTTAATAGCAAAATTCATTGTAGTATTGCTTCTATGGAAAAAGTAAAGCATTTTGTTAGGAGCACTAGAAAAAACAAACAAGTGATGCATAAACCATCATATATAAAAAAACAAAACAAAACCAGAACACGCACTCACTTCAATGATATCAGTAGGTCTTCCTGAACATAACTGAGGCCAGAATTTGACCTATTAAGGTTAAGCCTCTCACTTCCAGATGCTGGGACTGGACAATAAGAGGTGGAGCACTAGATGCTTGCCCAGTTCTGGTCTTTTCCTTTCAAGTATCTGGCATAAGCCACTCAGAAGACAGGATACTGGGCTATATGGACCATTGGTCTGACCCAGTATGGCTGTTCTTATGGTTAACTTATCTTGTCTGGATATTTTTGCACAAATTTCAACATCATAGATAATTAATTCTAGGTTCTGAATGCTGGATAACACCACATTTCAGAAATTGGGAGGGAGGGGAAGAAGTTAACCTCTTGTCAATATCATATTGAGTAATTCAATAGTACTGGAATATCCCTAAGGTGGAGAGGAATAAACAATTCATCAAGAGCTGATAAATTACATTTCAGCTTCTGTTTATTGTAAAACTAGATAATGATCAAATATTTACCTCTATTGAATAAAGATGGTCTATTGGTCTTAGAATGCAGAGCAATCCCTAAGAGCTTTTATTCCATATTTATTCCTTACAGATAAAGTTAGGGTTTTTAAGTAATCACAGACATAACAAACAGATGAGAAGATACCAAACAAGGTCAAAGAGGAAATCTGGTGGCTTGAAGCAAAATGGGTTTGTCCTTAAATCTTGACAAAAAGATAACCTGACTGATAGCCAGGGAAGGGAAAGTTTTTTAAAGACCCATTCTTAGATTTGATTACACTACAAAAGCACAATTCCAAATATCTTCAGGGAAGGAGAGGACTATATAGAAGTATTCTTAACACTAGATGGCTACTGAGTGAAGCAGTGCAGTAGTCTAGGAGACTTCTAAGACCACAGTTCAACTGAAAGCCCTTAACAAAAAGAGTTTAATTTTCAGGAGTCAGTCCCTACAGCAAAGCAATTCTGATAGCAAAGCCATCAAACAGAATTCAGCATGACACTCCTGGTACTAATATACAAGGCCCTAATGACTTGGCTATTTCAGAGACCACCTCACTACCCACACCTAGCTGCATCCCCAAGGATAATGGTGCCAGGTGCTGCAGGCATACTCAGTAACAGGATTTTGGCTGTGAAAAATCCCTTCTAGGGAAGAAAGGACTGAGCCCAACCCCAAAGCACTCAAATAAAAATGCAAAATCCACATATTTGCTAAAGCATTCCTGTCAGTCATATCTTCTTCCAGAATGGCACAACTTGTTAGGGATGAGAAAACATAAGAAAGGGAGAAAAAATTAAGGAGAAACGTGAGATGGAGAAAAAAATAATTTTGGCCCCTTTGAGAACTGCAGAGATAAGAGCAGCCTAATTATTTCTGTTGTAATTCACAGGTTTTAAGGCCAGAAGGGAGTATTACAGGGGCGGGCAAACTTTTTGGCCTGAGGGCCACATCGGGTTTCGTAAATTGTATGGAGGGCTGGTTAGGGGGTGGTCTCTCAAACAGGATTCCAGCAGTGCAACAAAACAGTTTAGGTTTTCTTGTCTGTTCTGTTCATTCTCTCTGGGGCACCTGGCATTGGCTGCTGTCGGAAGACAGGATACTGGGCTAGATGGACCTCTGAGCGGAGTGGAGCTGGGAGTGAGACCAGAGCTGGGCAGGGGGGTGGAGCAGTGGGTGGAGTGGAGCTGTGTCTGAGGCTGGGCGGAGAGGGGCAGAGCAGGACTGCCACACATTCCTTCACGCGCCCTAGGGGAACATGGCCCACAGTTTGGGGACCACTGCCTTGGGGGTTAAAGACTTGTACTGTACTCAAATGTTTTCTGAATCAGAACTAGTGGTCCGAAATACCTGTATTGGCGAAAGAAGAGTTGGGAAGACAGTGTTAGAATGGGATACCCTTGTTTATACAGAGAAGAACCTTCTCCCACGAATGATCTCACTGCAATGCTTTCTCAACCCAACTCTCCAATAATCCTGACTAATAATTCTGATTTAGAAAACATTTAAGAATTCACAGCTCCCACACCGCCTTACCACTAGATCACCTTCCACAGCAAAGCAAGCATAGCCACAATTAAGGGATTCCCTTCTTAACCCAATAGGATGCTCTAGGCTAGAATATGAATATTCTTAATGACCCCATTGATGAAGATACTATGCCCCGATGAAGCTTCGGAAATAGACAAATTGCTTTTAAAGGGCACAGCTATTAAGAGATCACATCAGTTCACTGAATGAGTTTTGAAATACTTTTTAAAGATTAATTTTGAATGTATTTATTTTTTATTAATAGGCACTAGCATTCCATCTTGGCAGGACAGGCTTTTCAGATCTGCAAAGGTTTTCAAACATGAAAATCACCTGCTGTGTTTATATTACTTACTAATTTCTTTTCATCTCACACACTTGACTATGATGGGACCTACCAACCCCACACTGGGCTTAAATGGGTTAATGAGAGACTGGGGGTGCAACCACCCTCACAGCACTACACCTGCAGTCAGAGTCAAACCTGAGGGAGGAGTTAAAAGGGATGCTGAACCTGCCTCAGTTAGGCTCTGCCCAGGCAGGAGAGCAGATCTCTGGCTCTCACTCAGTGACAGAAGCCTGGCTGGAGTCAGGGAGCTGGGGTGGACTGCTGGCAGATGTACCTTCCCTCGGGAGGTTGTCTATAACAGGGATCCCAAAGCAACTGGGAAGGAGTGATGGGGGGAGTCCATCCAGGATTCTGAGCACTGGCTGGGCCTGCAGGGGGCAGGAAGATTCCAGCAGAGTCAGGAACTGCCCTGCTGGGGGAGTAGAGAAAACTCTCTTGCAGCAGAACCAGCTGGGTGGCTGAAAGTGCTGAGACACCCTGCAGCGAACCTGGGGAAGAAAGCAGGGCTGATAAACTGTGAGCCCATGACAAGGAACGGTATGAAGTGGTTCAGGGATGCAGCAAAGGGTCCGAAGTCAGGTCTGGATTATGTATTCATGGGTTCCTGGGCCAGACTCCACTGGAAAGGGAGGGCCTGGGTTCCCCCACCAGCCCACCGAAAGGGTGGAGCAGAACCATCCACCTGCCCCAAAAAGGAAAAGGACTATTGACTTCCCCAATGCCAGGCATAAGGACTAGTGAGTCTGGACTCATACCTAAGGTCCAATGTGAAATTGATGGGCTATTATTTGTTGGATGATTGGTTCCCCGGAAAGGATGGGACTACATGTGATCTGACCAGAAGATGGAGTTGCGAGAAGCAGCAGACACGCTACAGGGCCAGACTGGCTGTCAGTGGGGGGGAGGAGGGGATGCTAATGGAGCAGAGCTTGCTATGCCACACCCAGACACTAAGGGGCATGCAGCTGGTGAATCAAATACTTACATTGGCAACTGTACCTTATAAGAGTTTCACAAATCAGATGCCTGTCATCATCATCTACCATAGTTAAACCTTGCCATAGTTGCCTTGGATAGATTCAAACAGTTCCCTTGTTATTTATTTAATTAACTTCCTTTTACTTACTATACCCCAAGAATACCTGCAATACTACAGATACTGAGGTAAAGCTATTTAAGGAGTTGTCAAAGGTATTGGTTTCCAATTGCTTTATGAATTACTGGTATTTCACACAACTCTTGCGGACTATCAGCAGAGAGCTGGATTAATCAGTGTGCTGTTTCCAGCTGCTGCTTCAGGCATCCAGGCTCTGTAGAATCAGGTGGAAACACGAAGGTGACAGCCCAGCTGTCTACGCACAGCGCTGCTGCTGTTGAAAGAGGAGAGGAAAGAGAACCTGCCCTTTAGGGCTAGAGCCACAAGGGGGAGAGAAATATGTAGTGGAGCAGGAAAGAATGAAAGGCATCTGGGCAGCATGTTCAAATAAAATGGCAGCTGGGCATTACATCCAGGGAAACAAAAGAGAAGGGAATCGTGCAGAGGGAGATGGCAACCAGACAGCAGTGAAGCATGTGCACACATGCAGTGGAAGAGGACAAGAAATGGACCATAAGCCAGACAAAATATTTTCAGAACAACTTAGGGGAGGGAGAGGAACAGAACAGATGGGGGAGAGAGAGATGAGATGAGATGAAGAGCTAAAGCTGAAGTGTGGTTAACTGTTTCCAAAAAAGCCAAAACACTTATTATATTGAAGTACATAGACAATAACAACTAGTTCTCACATAATGCTTTTCACCTGTAGATATTATAGTGCATTACAGAGGAGGCAGGTATCATTATCTCCATTTTACAGATGGGGAACCAGGGGATTTACAGAGGGAATTGACTTGTCTAAGGTAGCAGAGCTGGGATTAGAACAGAGGTTTTCTGAAGATGAATCAGTGTTATATCTACTGGGTCACAACACTTTCCAGGTCAGCAATTGCTGTACGTACTACAAAGATGCTGTGTGGCTGGAAATGGGAGGGGAGATGGCTTGTTTGATCACATATAGCAAGAAAGAGGACCAGGAGATCATATTGGTTTTAAACATGTGGAGCACAGTACACACTATGAAAATGTCTGAGAAGCCCAAAGTAAGTCAATTAGCAAGTTTTTCAAGGGTGACCATTCTCAAATGAGACTTACTTCCAGACAAATTTAATGGCCTCAACTATTTAATTAACTTTCTCTTTCATCCCAAAAGCATCTTGGCAGACATGGGCAGCAATACAGCATTGCCACTCATTCCTTTGTTCCTCCATTGAGACCAGCCTGGTCCTACCCCCACATATGATGTCCTGCCATCTAGTCAGCGGCCAGCCTCTAGGTTGGACTGCATTATTTTCCTTGGCATCCTATCAACTCTGTATCTGCGGCAGTGTCCCCACCATCATAATTTTTTTTAATTACAGCCAATCCTGTACCCTGATTTCATATCCTAGTCTCCTTCTAACTTCATTTGTCTTAAAATCATTCCACTTTACATCTGCCTTCTTTCAAACAACTCTCATCTCTACCAGCTCCAGCCTTCTGATGTCTTTTACTTTATGCAGCTTCCAGACAATAGAGTAATACTATTTGTACACTGGTTTGCTACATTTTCACTTTGATGGCACACGTAATGCCGAGCCAAATAATTAGACAATAAAAATTATGATGAAAGTAATCGTCAACAGATGAAGTCCAGTTTTAGAGGATGTAGTACACGAGAAAGAATGTGGCTTCAGACCAGGCTGAAGTTGCATTGATCAGACATTTATGATCACAGAGATGATGGGGATTAAAGATATTTACTGTTTTCATAGACTTTACAAAGGGGGTTGATTCAGTTTGGTGGGAAGAATTATGGAAAGCAGCAACAATCAAAGGAATTTCCAGCTAACATAACTGCAATTATAAAAACTATGTATGAAGACTCCTGCAGTACCATTAAGAATTGGTGGAAATCAAGCAACTGGTTCAAGTCAAGCTTGGTGTAAGACAAGGGGGCATGGAATCACCTTAGCTTATCATGTTCTTAAAACTGGACATTATGACCATTAGATGAGTTGGAGAGCATGATATTGGATGATATACAGTTAAGCTCCTTAGTTTAGGTAGATACTGTCATACAACTGGCAGACATGTTTGAATTAATGATGACATTCTTCTTTACCTTGGAAAATGTGTGTAGTTGACTTGGACTTACAATAAATGCTAAGAAGACAAAGTGATTGTACTTTGGAAAAGGGACAATAAATAAAGTTTTGAAATGCAGCAGTGGTGAAGTTGTAGAACAAGTAGAATCTATGTGTACCTGTGAAATTTGATCAAGGATGAGATTAAAAGATGTGCCTAAACCACAAGTGCTGCACAGAAAATTACAGACAGATTAAAAACAAAACAAAACAACAACAAAAAAACCACATAAAGTAGCATTTAATAATAGCCAAAAGAATCAGACACACATTTTCCAAAAGTACCAGCACCTTCACTTAGCACCAAGTTTCGGACCTTGAAGAAGACAATTAATGTTTCGCCAGACTTATGTTAGCAAAAGTGTAAGTAACCATGTCTTTGCATTGAAAGAAATAGAGAACTTTTCAGAAAGAATGTCTAGTATTGCTAAAATAAGTGTTAGGGACATTAAGAAACCTCAGTTATGTGGGATGAGAAGAACTGTAACTGATATAATGACATTTAGGGAAATTATGTGGACTGTCTAAGAATTTGAACAGAACATTAAATTGCCCTTTCATAATGAAAATGAATAACCAAATCTTTAAGACACATTAAGCTGTGTAAAACTATTTAAAGCAGCAGCAGTGTGTCCAGAAGTGACTCAGGTTGTGCTGACCATGATTCAAAGAATTGTTTGTGGCTTACATCTCTCCCTGAGAAATCCCCGGGTTACTTATTTCCTTGCTCTATTAAAGACTGCTAAAAATGAAAAAGTTAAGGTCAGAGCCTGATGAGCAGAGGAGTTGGTGTGCTGCTCAGAGGTGAAGAGAAATTTTCTTTGATTTTTATTCTGTGCTTCCAGTTTTAATTTGATTTGATAGCCTGCTGCCCTATGACTTGCAGGGAGTGTTTTCTCTGTGAAGAAGTCACATCTGAAAATTAAAAGAAAAATCAGAGTTTCTGTATATTGAGCTTCACAGCCTCCCTGACTATGCAGTATTGTCATCTTGCCCAGCTGCTGAGGAGCAGACTCCTGCAGCAATCTTTATCCAGCGGAGCTTTTTTCAATTGCTCTATTCAAATACCAATCAAGTACAAGCATCAGTGACCACAGGAAGAACAAATAAGAGACCGTGGGCACGGAACTATCAAACATGTTGTGTGGACGTAAACTGAAAACCACTTGAATTCCACTGAAGTTAAAATGCAGATGTTCACATGCAAAAACATAAGAGAATATAACATAAATGCTATATAGTTGCAGACTATTACCAAGAGATGCATCAAGACACCCCAATACACTTAACATTTACATGGTGGAAGGCCTAGTGTGTGTTAAATCATATGACTAAACTATCTCTCTAATCTGCTGTAAGGGCTCACTGACCAACAACCCTTCTAAACAAACAAGCAAACATCCTCTACCCTCTGTGCCAGGAATTAAGAACAGCACCGGCACTCAGCAATGCTAAGCATAACCTATAGCCTCCTCATCCTCTTATTCTACTGCCCAGTGTACGTAGCAACCTGCCATTAACCTGCAACGATCACCCAACACACTACTAATTCTGTTGCGGACAGAAAACAGTAGGTAAGCCATATATACTGAATTATCCTACCTCCAAATCTACTCTCATGACAAAAACTGTATGTCCATGCTTGGATTCCCCATTTTTCCAATGCAGGATGGTCAATGACCTTATCAGCCAGGCAGGTAGGTGCTGAAATATTTTTACCATGTCCATGTAGTCTATAAACTCTTCCTTTGGTCACCACCCTCATTTACTCTCCCCCTTCTCCCCCTCACCCATCTTATCAAGTTCCCACATTAAGCAGCTATTGGCCATTAGGAATTGTAGGAGATCCCACAGGCTATCCTCTAATCTGAACCCTAGGCTGCTCCTAAAAAAGGCTCCCTAGGTAGAAGGGTGTATTGCATTTTTGATAAACAAGTCATGGAAATCTCCAGTTCCTAGAATCTGGAGGAGCAGAGAAGGTCCTGTTGTTGGCAAAGCCATTACACTCCAACTTCATGTAAAGGTTTATTGCTTGTTATGAAATTGAATGAGTTGAATGTAGTTATAATAGTGTTTGAGGCTCTCTCCCCCTAAATTTACACAGGGATGGAAAAGGCATTGTGCATGTTGATCTTTAGGGGCCCATTTCTGCCAGTCTTACAATAGAACTAATTGCAGAATAAGTCCCTATGTTACCAGATGGTCAAAACAGGGATAGGACTCTGACTGTGAAGAGGAAAACTTTTGTTCTGCCAAGAACCTGAGGCTGATTCCAGTGTGGGGAAAGAAGGAAACCGAGTACTGTAAAATACCAATGGAGACCAATTCTGCTGTCATACCAATTTGATCTTGGTGTAACTCAGTGGTGCTCAGAGCAAAATGAGGTCCAACATTGGTCAGATGTATGTGTGACAGTTCCCGGGGCGCCCAGGACAGGGAGTCAGCTTGTTACCCCTTGCCTCTAGGGAGCCTTGTCTGTTAGCTCCCAAACCCTAACACCACCAGCCTATCAGGTCAGCTACTAAGGCACTCTCTGCCATGCCATGCCATGCCATGCCATGCCATGCCATGCCATGCCAGCCCTGTTTTTGCCTTGCAGGTTAACAAGAAGTGCACCCCAGTCCATTAGTCCTCTTGAAGCATTCCGCTGTGACATCCAGCTCCTAACTCACCAAAATCCTAGATCCTCTGTTGCCAAAGAAACAGTTTACCCCAATTTATCAGTTTTAACTTAAATTACTGCTCCTGTATAACACACAGCACTTGTGAGCACTTATAATAAAACAGAAAGTTTATTTAAGACTAGAGACTCCACTAGACCGAAGAGAAATGGAAACAAATGATTACAATATAAAACAAAAATCACAAAGCCTGAACTAGGCCCATGTGTATTTCTTATCTAATAAAGTAGGTTGTCCCCTAAAGTTCAGTCTGTTGCAGAGCTGGCTGGCCTCCCAGGAGCAAGGTCTTTCTCCACTCTTTCATATACTGAATCAGTCTTTTGTCTTGATTCACAGACAGGGAAATCCCCTATCTGTTAAGCTTTGTCTACACTAGCACTTTTTTGTTGGCAAAACATTTGTCAATCAGGGGTGTGAAAAAAACACCCTATCTGACATAAATTTCACAGACAAAAGCACCACTGTGGATAGCACTATGTCGCAAGGAGAGCATCTCCTGCCAACATAGCTACCATCACTTGTTGGGGGTAGTTTAATTATGCCACTGGTAGCGCTGTCTCCTGCTGGCATAGAGCGGCAGTGCCACTGTAAGGTCAATAGTGTAGACATAGCCTTAATGTTTCTTTTTTACCTCCAAGTGGTTTCGATTGATTTCAGCTGTCTTTGATGGTTTTCCTGAAGAAGAGCAATGTGCAGCTTGAAAGCTTGTCTCTTTCCCAAATAGAAGTTGATCCAATACAAGATATTTCCTCACCTACCTTGTCTCTCTAATATCCCAGGACCAACATAGCTACAACAACAAAGCAAACAATAGGATTGTCCATTGACTGTTCTGGGGTAGGGCAAAGGTAGACAACTGAAGAATATATTGCATAATTGGCTATCAAGGGAGGGTGACAACTCCCTCCCACTTGAATGGGTCATCACTGAGACATAGGATTCTCTGGTGACTAAGGCCATGTCTACACTACCACTTATGTGGGCAAAACTTATATCATTCAGGGGTATGAGAAAACAGTCTCCTCAGCAATGTAAGTTTAGCCAGCATAAGTGGTAGTGTGCATAGTGCTACCTCAGCTGGAGAGCTCTCTCCTGTCAGCATAGAGTGGCTATATAAGAGATTTGTAAGATCTGAATCAGTGCAGCTGTGCCACTGTAAGCTCTGTAGTGTAGACATAATCTAACTTTTACTCCAAGACCATAAGTGGATCATTTTCAATATAGTTACATTATTCTTAAAATATTACCCATGCACACACCTTGTAATGATTATGAGTATTGAAAAGTTACAAGCTTTCCACAGAGACCTCCAATCATGGACCAATACCATGAAAGTGGTGTACTGGGTGTGGAGAGTTTGTCAGGTCTGAGACAAGAATTGCTGGTTAAGAACAGTGAACCCTTTTGCCATTTGGCACCAATGTGGCTCTGTGCCACAGTACAGCAATCTATAAATGATATCAGATATAATAAACCTTCTTTCATCTCTCTATGTGTTAAATTGGAGAGGTTCCGAGAATAGCCATGAAAACCATAAAAAGATTAGAAAAACATGTCTTATAATAATAGATTCAGGGAGCTCAATCTGTTTACCTTATTAGAGAAGGTTTAGGGGTGGCTTGATTACAGTCTATAAGTATCTACATAGGGAGATGATATTTTAGAATGGGCAGAGGAAGGTATAACATGACTCAATTACCGAAAGTTAGGCAAATTTAGACTGGAAGTAAGGGATATATTTTTAAATAGCAAGGGTATTAACCAATGGAACAATCTACCAAGGGTTGCAGTGGATTTTCCATTACTGACAATTTTTAAACCAAGATTTGATGTTTTTATAAAAAGATCTGCTCCAGGAATTATTTGAGGCAAGTGCTATCGCCTGTGTAATACAGACTAGACTTTCTGGTCTTGGAATCTATGAAAATGTTCATCTAATCAAACTCTATAAGCTTTTCTTACTAAAACTGAATACTATACCATGTGTAGATTGTAGGGTTCGTAATGTCACACATAGCAGTTCTCTTTAGTGTGTATGTGCTTTATTTTGTTATTTATGTTGTAGCCCTGCGGGCTAGCCTGCTTGCTTGCTTTATTATTTCCTTTCTTATGGGTTATTTGTTTGTTTTATTATAATAGATAATAGATGTACAGATTTTTATTAAAGCATTCTGGCAGTAATGCCAGGAACCTACAGGCACAAACCTATATGATGAGCTAAAGCAAGTTAGCCGATTTATATTTGTGACCTTTAACATAGATAGGTAATGATGAGCTGAGGCAGGTTAGCACACACATGTTTGTGTCCTTTGGCATAGATAAGTGGCTGCCAACTGCTCTCCATAAAAGTAAATTTATAAATGTAACAGGTACACCACAAAGAACCTGAAAATAACCACCACCAAACTGGTTCAGGCCAGAAATAACACACGTGAGAATGAGCTAATTGTCATTAATATGTATGAATGTGCCAGCCTATAGAGTAAGAATACCCTGATATTATGTGGGTGAGGAAATTAAATTTAGATGTGGAGGGTGGGCACATAGTGCTCAAGTGCCATAAAAGGGGGGAAACCACTATGTTTGTTTAGTTAGTTTTAGGCAGGTTTTAAGTTAGCTTCTCTTAGGTCTTTCTATGGCTTTCTAGCTCTCTAGCTTCTCTTAAGTTCTTCATCTTCCACTCAAGGATTGAGGAAACTGGATCTTTGGACTCTTTTGGCATGCCAGAGGCAAGGCTGGTCCTTTGTCTGTTACCCCTAGGCTATCAAGGAAGGGTGTGAGTATATTAATCTAGGAAGTTTTAGAGTAAATACCAGCACACATATCTCTAGAACAATATTATTTCCTTTTTAATTCTGCTTGATTACTTTTTCATTTGATTACTGTTCCATTTATCTCAACAAAAGTATTCAAGGCTGTATTTCTTTTGCTGTCAGCATGGATGTCCTTGTCATACGTCCTGAGGGTTCTTGCAAAACTCTGTGTAGTCTGATTCTGGGACAAGAACCTTATCTTCTTATCAGATTAATTGGCGAGCCTCTAACCCAGAGGTGGGCAAAGTATGGCCCGCAGGCCACACCCAGCCCGCGTGACCCTCCTGCCCAGGCCCTAGACACCCGGCCCAAGAGGCGACTCCCCGTCCCCTCCCCAGCTGTTCCCCCTTCCCCGCAGCCTCAGCTTGCCCGCTGCTGGCGCAATGCTCTGGGCGGCTTGCCCACTGCCTGACCCGGTGCTCTGTGCTGCGTGGTTACGTGGCTGGCTCCAGCTGGGTGGCGCGGCTGCTTGTCCTTGGAAACTCGATGCAGCCCTCAGACCAAAAAGTTTGCCCACCTCTGCTCTAACTCACATTATATAAGCGATAATATGAATCCCCTAAAATCAAGTAACACTATGAATGTATATATAAACCATTTACTATATATCGTTGTTTTCTCTATATAGAATTTTGATTTATCTGTTGTACTACACATCTGCACCTGCACTTTTACTGAAAATAGGGTAAACGTGTCCACACAAGCGAAATAAGCAACTGGAGAAGCAAATCAATGACATCTTCTGGATAAAAAGCTTCCACTGCTGTCCTTCAAAGCAATACATACAATAGGCTGTATTAAGTAAACTGCCAAATGCAAGTATCGCTTAATTGATTCTCATCATATCATAAAACACAGTTTTGAATACCTTTGCCCCAGTGCGTTTAGATTCCTTTCTATGCAAAAATTTCTGCAGGCCATTTCTGTGCAAATGGCCAGTTTTTCATGTGGAAAGAAAGCTGAGCCTCTGTCTTATTGAATAAAATGGGCTTATTTCATGATTCATTATACTTCTTTTTGTCCTTATGTATAAGCCAAATCTTCTGTTCCACAGCAGGAAGGGATGCACAATGGGGGTGGTGCACAGCCATAAAATGAATGCTGCAAATTCTCACACACTAAAAGGCATTTTCTTTTCTTTAAAGAACATTTTGCAAAAAGGTGCTGTCTTCATTTTAGATCTAATTTTTCATTCTACACTTTCTTTGTACTTAAACAAAATGACAGATGTTCACAAAAATGACATTAAGGATTGCTTTTGGCACTTCTGTCCTATGTTCTCATTTATTACTGTTCTGTAATAGAGTGATGTTATTCTTATGAAATAGGGATTCTAAAAGTTGCCAGGGGTTTGATGTGTGATTATTCCCTCTATATGCAAAACAATGTGTTTCCATATGCATTAGTGACTTTCATACTTAGTGGAAGTGCCAAGTATTCTGGCTCTAGTCAGTAAAGCACGTAAGTTTGATGTTAAACACATGCTTATGTGCTTTGCTGGATGGGAAAAGAGTGTTCAGCATGTAGAACTGAGACTTTAAGGAAAAGGGAACTGGGATTTCAAGGTCCCGTTCTTGACTATTTTACTGAATAGCTTTGCATCCTTGAGCAAATTACTTAGGCCAAAATTGCAAATTTGGGTTGAGAAAAGTTAATGATCTAAATCCACATTTAGTAAAGGTGGCCAGAAAACAGATTTTTTGTTCTGGAGGAAATTCTGACATTTTCAAATTTATTTTGATTCTGAATCAGAATGAAAAGTCACAACTTCAATATTTCTGACAGATTCAATATGTCAAATTCTTTTCAGAAACATCAAAAATTTTCATTTTGATAAAGCCAAAACATTTCATTTTGAGAAGAAAATGTTTTGTTTTGACAGTGTCAAAATATTATAGTACACATTATATAATAACATATGTAAATATAATAAATATTTCACTGTGTCTAAACAAAATGGTTCAAACCTGAGTGAAGTCTAGGTATGTGCACTGAACATCACTAGTAACCAGGCTGAGGAAGGCATTCATCAAAGAAATCTTCAAAAACCTAACAACCTTTTTAAAAATTATTTTTCTCCTCCCATCTGTGAAATTCTGTCAGTACTTTCCGTTTCACCAAAGGCATCCCACAATGCATCATTCTTTGCTCATATTAACACCATGGATTGCAGATGAAGGAAAAAAATAATTATAAAAGGTAGTTTAAAAATGTATTTCTGAATGTCCGCTACAGACCGGTTACATAAGGACATTCAGAAGTAAAATCTGGGCTTAACTGAGCTTTCAGTTTTTGTGTCAGTTCACCTTTCACATCAAGGAGGAAATTATTAGAACTGAATTAGTTGGCTGCCAAGAGAGAAGAACTCATATACAGCCACCCCCAAACTGCATGATATAATAAACGCTGATGCACAACTGCAAATGTCTATCAGTTGCCAATTTTCTGCTCTTCAAGAAAGGGTTAACAAAATATCAGGAAGATAGGTTTTAAGCAATAAATGAATTAAATTGCAGTAGGCAGCATTGCTGAGTCTGTTCCATGTAAAATACTTCTAAAATAGTATATTGTAGCTATGTATGGACACAGGAAGAACGATGCAGATTGGATTACAAAAAGCTTGATCAGAAAGCCATAATCCACAGCATTTTTAGTCACACAAAACCTGGAAAACCACAAACCTTATAATTCAGCAGAAAGAAGCCCCAAACATATCTGTGGTGCAGGTGAGAATTGCAGTAGCCCCAAAGGTGCATAGTAGGTCCATGTGTGTCCCCTCATCCCTGTGTTGCATTCCTCCAACATATCAGGACCTACAGACCACAGCCGTCAGCCATGTAATTATTTCTGAGCCTTGATACAGGCCTTTGCTCTTTCCCCTTAGTCTTAGTGATGGGTCTCAGCTGCAAAAATTGGGATCCACAGTTTAACTTACCTGAAATTCAGGAGAGTTTTGGGACAGGGATTTATCTCAGGACAAATTTCTACTCAATATAATTTAAGGTACAGTGCTGCTCTCATTGGGGTCAATGGAAGTTTTGTCATTTAATTAAATAGCACTGAGCCATGAGGAACGGTTTCCACATTTTCTCTGATATCTTTTATTTTATCCTCCATACCATATGGTACCTTTTTTGAAGATGCCCGTTCAGTTAGATTGTAGAACTACTCCTTCTTCACCGTCTACAGATTTCTGTTGTTGCTATTAAGCTAAGCAACACAAATTTGGCTTTTGTTCATTAATGCCTGGTAATACTGAGTAATCTGGCAGGTTACATAGAGTTGAAGAAACGAAAGCATTCTCTTATAATTTTAAGGCTGTCAACTTATCAAGGGTAACTGATGAAATGTTGTCCTCGTCTCTATTTTATGAGCATTAATGATCATCCATATGAAGAAAGACACAATATAGCTGAGTTACATTGCTTTGGGAGGTCTATCCCTATACGACTTAAGAACAGTCACTGTGAAAATTGAAGGGCAAATTTAGCACACAACAGTCATGGGGATACGACATATTGCATTTCCTCTCTTCTCTGAAGAGGTTATTATGGAATGAGATTGAGGAAATATCAGAGAGGTTAAAAAAAATAATTTTCTCCCTCTAGATTGAAAACAATTTAAGATCAAAGGAACCTATTAGCTTTTCATTATTTCATCACAAAGTTTTTTTCTTCCACTTTTTTACATCCTTTAGAGCACATGCTCATCACAATTTCAGAACTGTGGGCACCAACTTTTGAGAAAAAAATTTTTTTTCACTAATGCAGTCACTAATGTGGGGGTGAAACAGTGGTATTGATTCTTGAACCAGCTCAAACTTAGGCTGGGCTCAAGGATTTATATGATTTTATACATTTGGATGGAAGCAGCTCTTGCAGCTGGGAAATTGGCAAAACACAATGGAACACTTTTTTCTTCGCCTCTTACTGTTCCACCAACTCATCATTGCTATCTGTGGGACAGAGGGTTGGTAGCCATATCCAGCCTGCTGCTTCTTGGGACTAGTGACCCCTCTCAAGGTCCCTTCCAGTCCTATGATTCTATGATTCATAGGTCTTCAATGAACATTCCCCTATTTTGTGGGTCACTGCCCCTCCACCAAACCTCCAGTGTCTTTTGGGCACATCAGGACCCTCCATCTCTTGCTACAGCAACTCTGATCTAAGCCAAAGCAGCTGACAGTGTCACACCTCACATCCTCAGAGATTCCCGAGCAATTACACAATAGCATGCTCCCCTTCCCCAGGAATAACTTTTGTATCACGTGATAGCTGAACAGCTGACCTTTCCCTAACTAATATGCTACCATGGGCCTCCAAGGGGCATTACTTGCCCTTGAAGCCTGTGGGAGAGGCAGAGTTTCCCATTTCAGGTGGCTTATGGGGATATCAGGCCACCTTCTGTCCCTCTGAACATCTCTGGGATTTGCAGGGAAAACGGGTGCTGGCCTTACCTTGCACCTCCCTTCACTTCCACACACAGAAACTGCAAAGTGAAGCCAGCTGGAGTCTACCTGAAGATGAAGGCAGGAGGCCACCAAGCTGAAGAAGGAGTAGGAGGTAAGAAGAAGTCACTGGATCCCTCTGAAGACTGCAGTTTACTGGGCTTGCTGGGGCATGGGATGTTGACTTGAGGTATGAATGTATTCAACCTGAACCATCCATCTAACAAGCAGTGATTGGCTCTCTGATAACCTCTTGGTCACAAAACTGCAGAGTTTGTGGCACAAATACCATGGCATGCTTTGCATGGATCTATCTTCCACTCAGGTGCCGGCCTGCCCTTTCTGAGACCAATTAGAAAAGGTATATAAGAACTTGCAGGCAAGAACTTGAGCAAGAAAAAAATAATAAATAGGGCACATACACCCACTACACCTTCCAAAATTTCCTGAACCTGATTGTGTACTGTGATCCTCAGTGGGCGCAGCGCAGTAGACACAGCCCAGGAGGCTGACATGGGACAAAGGTGGTTTTAAACCAGCTATGTACCTCCAACATTTAAGGCTGCTTCGGAAACTGGTGTTGCCCCCCTGGGGGCTGCTCTTATTCACAGCAACCTTCCCCATGTTGTTTATCAAATACAGAATACTCAGAGTGCTCTGTGCTACAGCCACTTCCCCTCCTGCCCCCAACATGCCACTATCCTGGCTTAGAGAGAGGGCTACATACTCCAGCCAATGCTCCTATTCAGCAAGGGAATTCTCTAAGGGGGATACAGCAGGATGCTGAATTCTGGCCCCATTTCTCCCCCTCAAGATCAGCATCATCAAGACAAACTTGACGGAATTGGTGCACCCCAGAGACTCTTTCCCCACAAGCGATGTCATTATGCCATCCATTCCCAACTCCTGTCCCTTAGTCCTACTATCTCATTTCATCCAGTTCCACAGCCTCTGACCAGCTGACATGTCAAATAACTGTAGGAGAGACTTCAACAGTTATTTCAGAAGGAAACATGCTGGATTTATGTTCTCATAGGATCTCCAGAAATATCCTCATTTAAGTTCCTTTTCATCTAGTTCCCCTATTAATCACTGAAAAGCCTTCAGGGTCAATCAAGTTATTTTACAAGTTGATTGATGTTGGAGTCTGCTCTAGTGACTAACTAGGGAGCTATAGTTTAACCATATCCTAGTAGTGAGGTAGGAATCCAAGTTGGGAAAGTCCTCAAAGGGTTGCAAAGCTCATGTAAAATATATTATGTGACATATATGCTATATATATAGGGGACGCCCTAGCAGGGAACATATGCTGCACCATCCCAGAAGATGGTGTGCCTAAGATACACATCTCTGGAGCATAGTTCCCTCCCTGCGTCCCCCTGAGCCTTGTGATCAGGAGTCAGTAATTTGCTGCTGGTCTATACCATTAGCAAACTACACACACGCACACCACCACTCACCATCAGTGTGCTGGTTCATCTGTGTTGATCGACATACTGGGTGTGGAGACAAGGCTCCATCCATTCATCACGCCTCCCCGCTCCCTGGGAGAGCAAGCAGGTGGGTAACTCCTGCAGGAATGTAGGAGGAACTTACTGTCCTGTGCAGTCATACCATCTAGTCACAATCTAGCCCTTACTCATCAGTTACACTGATTTCTATGTGCTACTGTATTCTACAGTGAATGAAGCAGAGAAAACTAGACAGGCATGCTTCAGTGGGTCACATTTTACAGAGAGTAGGTAGCCCACTGCATTTTTGCACATAATTTCCAGTCACAGTGTCTGAGGGCAATCTGTGTCCATTTGAAAATTTTAGAGTAAATTGTTTTCTGGACAAAGCGGTGACAGCCACGCATTTTACTTCAGACATCAGGACGAAGTCTTAGAACTTTGGGCAGAGAGAAGGTCATTTAGCCCTCAGCCTGAATTCCTATGTATTTTCAATCTCTCAAACATTATGATTATACCATATTAAGAAAGTATACAAATCGTAGGAGAACCTACTGGTGTGTTGACCTTGATTCTCTCAATTTTACTTGCTATGCAACACATTAGTAGAGGAAAGCTAATGCAATTGACATTAAAGAAATCCTACGCAGTACAATGGATTGACATATGTCCAAACTTTTAATCTACCATGTGACTGACAGGACTTTAGTCCCCCAGAAAAAAGAGATTATAACACAGCTTTCTGTGTCTCCAAAGTTATCAGTGGTCTCATTCAGACTGTATCAATCTAATTCCTAATTCAAAGTGGCTCCTTTGGGTCCTAGTGCTTGTCCACCTCCCATTTGGTAGAGAAAAATATATCCCTGTGCTCTCTTATGCTGAAACTGTTGGCACATGGTAGTGCCAGATGATACTGATATTATAAAAATCATTAGTCTGATTTAATATTCATTCAAATGCACAAAGCTAAGTGAAACGTTTAGAGCCAAGAATGATATTCTGTCCAGAGCTCACCTATGCTAGACCTAGCCTGTGCTCTGTAACTGCAGCTGAAAATGTTAGGAATACCATTACAGTCGCATCCATGTGGTACACCTGCTAAGAGCTTAACTGCATTCTCGGTCCTTGATTTAGCAAAGCATGCATGTGCTTACTTAATTCATGTGAGCAGTTCCACTGAAATCAAAACCTTACACCACTTTATAGGATGAAGCCCCTAATGTACTTATACATTTTCCTAGTGCAGACTGCTGTAATGTTTCATTGAAACATTCACAGCACAATCTTCCAAAATATGCATGTTATGGTCCAGATCCTGCAAAGTCTGCTCATGTTTAACTCCATGATTCTCAGTAGTCCCATGCACTTAAACGGGAGTACTTATACATCACAAGTGAAGCTCATAAGTCTTTAAAAGATTGAGGCTTCAGAGTATTATTCTATATGGAAACCATCAGCAGCTATTAATTTTTCAGGTGAGCTTTTACTCTGTTTATCCAGAAAAATAACCTTAGACAATCGATAAGAGCAATGGAGGTGTGAACACACCATACACCTCATGGAATATGAATTGTAAAGCCAAGTAGGGACTGTTTTCATACTATTACACACAGGTAGCATGTGTCTTTTTTTCATTTATATTCTTGTAGTGCCTCAGAACCCATAAAGAGGCACTCACCCCTTGAGCACCTCCAAACAGCAGGGTGTGGTACCACAGTCCTCTTCTCACCCCTAGTATCTCCTGCAGGTTGCCAGCTGACCATGGCAGGTCTTCAATGGCTTGACCATCCAGCCAAGTCCCAAAATCCCACTGATCCCCTTCCAGGTTATTAAAGAGTCCAATAAATAAAGTCTGTTTGCCCTCCCCAAGGTCTTCAGTCCTGGCTCTGGGCCCTTTAAATTTGAGAGCCTTTGTTTGGGTTCCCAAAGAAGGCCTGTCCCTTTCTTGGGGCTTATGATGCTTTACTTGTGGCCAGTAGGGGAACCCAGGCCTATGTTGTATTCTTGGTTCCAACCAAGGGACCCTATACCCAATGACAACATACTGCAGTCCTTCTCTGATACTTCCCTGAGCGTCTTCCTACCAGGGTCTCTCTCTCCAGCCCTATCTCAGGGCCAACATTCTCAGGTTCTTCTCCTTTGCAACCCACCTATGTAAGTTCAGCCAGCCATAAACTCTGCCTAATTGTCAGACTCCTTTGGCCAGAGAGGAGCACCCTTCTTCATTCCTCTGGAGCCAGCCAGGAACTGAACTTATAAGGCTAGGGCCCTGTTTGGCTGTTGCTAGCCCCTCTAACTCTTGAAGGACGAGGTCTCTGTGGGTCTCAAAATGGCTGCTCTGGAGCGTCTTCTGTAGGCAAGCTTGAACAACCTACCTTTGCTGCTCTCCTCCTCTCAGCTCTTTGCTTCTTGGGGTTGGATGTGGTAGAACCCTGGGGCACCCAGCACGGAGCTGCAAAGGCTGAATAGTCCCAATCACAGACTCCCACGAAATCAGAGCCTCATTATGCTAGGCAAACCCTGTCTCAAAAATCTTACAATCTAAACAGGTAACATAGATAAAGGGTGAGAAGAGAGGTACAGAGAGGTGAAGTGACTTATCAAGGTCACAAAGCAGATTAGTGAGAGTACTTAGAACCAAGTCTCCAGTCTGGTCTCCTAACCATTAGATCAATGAAAACAGCAACATTAAATGAAACAAATCCCTTAAAAACCTACATTAATATCATGTTCTGAATACACAGTGGAACAAACAATTCAGGGACAAACATTAAAATTCTCACAGTGACTATGGGTATGTGTATGTGTTTTAATACATAATCTTAATGTGTCATCAATTTATTTTGGGAATGTAATATAGTTTCTAATTCTGTAAAGTACTTTGAAGCTTGCAAAAGGTGATATACAAATCAATACATGATCATGTTTATTCTATTCATCTTTCAAACAGGAAAAAAGAGTGGCCTTAAATCTACTTGTGCATGCAAGAAAATACTGTGTCTTTAAAAATTGATTGGAAATAAATAAAAAGTGTAGTACCAGATGCACGTCTTATATTCCCAGAGCAGACTTTGAATTGTAATAAATTATTGGAAATAGAGGCTTCACATCTAGCAAATTAACTCAAAACCCCCTCAAACGTCAATATCATTTATGCTGTGCACTGCAGTGCCAAAGATAAACCATTAATTAAGGCTACATGCTTAAGGGAACATTAGCATGTGCCATAATAAAGCAGGCTGGGTCTATTGGAAAGAAGAGGAAAGGTCCTTTTTCAGTGATCCTTAGCCTTTTAGTGGTATGCTGCTTTTGTATATTGTTTTGACTACAGATAGGAAACAATCTTTTCAATTAAGATGTAGTCTGCATGACACAGTTTAAAAGACTGGGAAAAATGTTTTATTTGAATTCAAATGCAAGGTCAGCAAATCTCAACAGAACGGTGATGGAAAGTTGCCAATCCCCATGAATGCTTCATATGTATCACAGCACTAATAACATTGCCTTGCAATGGGCATTACCTAAAGAGAATGTTAATTTTTCTATACATAATGCATCCAGTCAAGATTTACTCCCACAATGCTGCATCATATCTGATGTTCTGTACAATATATTCTCTAAGGTACAATGTGTATTCTAATAAGTCTAGTACAGTGTGATTTATGATGCCGTATGCAAATTGGTCAACATCCCCAAGATGCCGCTTTTCAAATCCTGGTAAACTTTTTAAAAGCATTTTTCTTAGATCAAGATAAAACTTAACTGAATAAGTCCTCCAAGGAAAAATGTGTAAAACTCTATATCTGAAAAGCATAGAAATTGAACTTGACATTTACTTAATTTAAAATTCAAGGGGAAACCAACGCAATATGTAAGTCTCACAATTTACAGAGAATGAGAACAAGGGTTTAAATTTTCCTTTTTTTTGTGACAGATTGTAATTGTTTCTGTGACACAGCCCCAGTTTAAATTTAGGGCCAGAATCCATGCAGCATCAGATAAACAAGCACGAAGCAACCACAGTTAAATATTTATAGTATTACTAGCTTTCCTGGACTTGTTTGTATTCTACTATAAAACTGGGGATTATATGCAAATGAAAATGAGGGAAAAAAATTACAAGCATTTTACTCCAGTTAGTGTGAATTTTTAAGTTGACATTCATCGCTGGATATTTTTAATTACTTAGAATCTTTCACCCTAAATGGGTAGAACATATGCTAGGTGTTATTTACAAGCAATGCCTCCCTGAACTCATCAGTAGTTCTGAGAATTTGAAAGCAGGGTTTGCTAATAAATACTGGACTTAATGATATAACATTTTAAAGAAACCAAAGAGGAAAGGGAAACACAGAGTATTAGCATGGAGAAGATACTCAGGTACCAAGAACTTTCATAAACAAAGAAACCAGTACTATAGCCTTGATCCAAAAGGCACTCAGATCAGTGGAAAAACTCCCTATGATTTCCATGGGCTTTGGATCAGACCCTATATTTTCAGCTTCCTCTACACACTGCTGGAGTGCACAGGTTGGTATTTATAGCAGCTCATCTAAAAATAAAAAGAGAGGTAGGAGAGCCTCTGGCAACTAGAAAAAATCTCTCTATTAAAACAGCACCCACTATAGGTAATTCTATTACAAACTCAAATTTCCAATCACTTGGCTATGGAACCAGCTCTCGACTGACATGTGGCCACAGTGGTTCTCAACCGGGGGTCTGTGGCCAAGCCCTTTCAGGGGATCCACAGGGTTCCCTGGCTGAAGTCTGGTGCCCCAAAGCCCCCTCCAGGCAACAGGAACTGAGGCCCTGAGCCCCGGTGCCATGATGGGGCAGCAGCCAGAAGCTGAGAGCCCTGGTGGGACAGCACTGGGAGCCCAGTGCCTTGGCGGGGCTGCAGCCGGGAGTTGGGGGGTTGCAACCCCGAGCCCCATACTAAATCCACCAGCCTCAGTGCTGCCACGGGACTGAAGCCACATGCTCTGGTGCCGATGCCTCAAGCCCTGGTACTGCGGGGTCGGGGGAGGGAAGTAGCAGCCAGGAGCTGCAGGTAGAAGTCCTGAGCCCCGGTGCTGCTGCTGGGCTGAAGCCATGGTGTCATGGGCTGAAGCTGGCAGCTGGGGCTGAAACCCAAAGCCCACTTGCACCTGCAGGGCTAAAGCTGGAAGCCAGGGCTGAATCTATGACACCAAGTGACAGTGCTGAAGCTTGCCAGGGGCTGAAGCCCCGCCCCCCCAGTGGGCTGAAGCCCAGCCTCCCAGTGGGCTGAAGCTCAAGCCCCAGCTTCCTGTGTGGAAGATGAGGGCTTGGACTTCTGGGTCAGCCCCTGGAGTGGGGGTTACCCAGCCTGCAGGTCAGCCTTAGGGCCTTCTGGCCCAGCTCTGGCTCTGCCCCTTTGCATGCGAGGGCTCACGCCTTGGTTTCTGCCCTTGGCCCAGTGAGTCTGATGCCAGCCTTGCAAATTAGCTTGCTCCTTTTACTGGTTGTAAAGAAGCTAGTTCAAAAGGAGCAGGACATGTTCCACCGCACGGGGAAAAAACTGTAAGTGTAAACAATAAATATCAGATATGAATACATTTTTAATTCGACCGTCAGCTTCAAAACACCAAAATCCAGAGAGCGACAATACCAAACTTCCTTCAACAAGTTCAACCACCATAATGGCTGAAGAACATCAAGGAGGTGATGTGAGTAAGAAACATATAGCCACTATTAACCTCACAAAATTTAAGAAATATGAAGACAGCTATTTGAATTTTGGCTTTATTTGTTCTGGAACTGGAGATATATCTTAACTGCAGTGTGTAATTTGTGCACAAATATTGTCCAATGAATGTTTGAAACCCTCCAAATTACAGAGGCATATAATTACAAAACATGACATCTCTAAGAATAAGCACAATTCATTCTTTGAGCAAAAGGCCAAGGAGTGGCTTGGTACTAAAGCAGTAATGAAATCTATAACTACAGCAGACAAAAAGCTTTAAGGTGATCCTACAGAGTGGCACAGAAAATTGCAAAAACAAAAAAATCAAGTATGATTACTGAGATTTTGATAATGCCATGTGCTATTGAAATAACAAAGAAAGTTTTTGGAAAGGAGAAGGCCAAGGTACTGACAAAAATACCGATGTCAAATGACACTCAGACGACGGATCATTTCTATGTCAGAAGACAGTTTCTGAGTATATTGATCAGCTGCGTGACAATGATTTTCCTAGACAACTAGATGAATCCACAGACATTTCAAAAATATCCAATTTACTTGTCCATGTTCGGCATATGTGGAATAAGGAAATAAAGGAAGACTTTTTGTTTTGCAAAGAGCTCAAGACAGCAACAAAGTCTGATGACATTTTCAAACTGTTAGATGATTTTATGATTTCAGAGAAATCAGCTAGATTAATTGCACTGGGATCTCCACTGATGGAGCCGCAGCAATTGCCGGAAAAGCTGTTGCACCTTGTGCTATTTGGACACATTGCTTTTTACAACGAGAAGCACTTGCTGCAAAATATACTGAACCAGGTCCCCACAGTTTTCTGAATACCTGTTAATTTGATTAAGTCCAGAGCAACAAACTCCAGGTGTTTTGCTGCACTTTGTGAGGAAGTGGGTGCAGAGCACAATTCTTTGCTCATGCATACAGAGGTGAGATGGCTCTCTCGAGACAGAATGCTTGGCCGTATATTTCATCTCAAGGAAGAATTATGTACTTTCTTGGTTGATAAGAAAATGGAATTTGCCAAAGTGCTGAAAGATGATGTGTGGCTGGAAAAACTGGGTTACCTCGCCGACATATTCTGTGAAATGAATAAGCTGAATAAAGCTATGCAAGGTGGGAACACTAATTTTATTGCCCAGTGTGAAATACTTGAGGCATTCAAAAGAAAACCACAACTCTGGAAAGTTCATGTCTGTGGGGACACTACTGATATGTTTGAGCTCTTACATTCTTTCATTCAGGAACAAAACAGACTTTGACATAATTAAACCTCAGCTAGCAACGCATCTGTCTGGTCTGCTTAAATTTAATGCTTATTTTCCCAAACTCACAACAGAACAAGCTGCCACACACATGTGGACTACAAACCCCTTCAGTGAGAACACTGAAGCTAAACTTCCATCCAATGTACCATCAAAATTGTTAGAAGAACTCATTGACATTTTGTCAGACAGCTCCCTCAGAACCAGGTTCAAAGAAATGCCACTGGAGACATTTTGGTGTGAGTGTTCCGATGAATACATCACTGCTTCTTCTGCAGTGCTGAAAATTTTGATCCCCTTTAGTACCGTCTACTTATGTGAAGCTGGATTTTCAGCCATCACATCAATGAAAAGAAAGTATCAAACCAAGATGACTATGACATGCGTGTGTGCTCTTCAGAGATACCCCCATTTCTTGAAGGAATTGTTGATCAGCACCAACAACAAGTTTCATACTGAGTAAATAAAAAATAATATTCAGTTTATTTTGGGGCCTGTATTGATCTTTTTTATATATTTTGTGTGTGTGTAACTGTATAACAATCCATTTAATACAGCTTTTAATCTCTGAGACATGCAGAAAAAAACATTGTTGTGGCACAAGCGGGCCTTGGAGTTTTTGCAGCATTGTCAGGGGGGTTGAGAAAGAAAAAGGTTGAGAACCCCTCGCTTACAAGATTTCAGCCCAGGTGTTTAAAGTCGTTTAGCTATTTTAAGTCATTGGAGTGCACAAAAAAAATAATTTTGTTAGGTAAGGACGCTATTGTGTATTTTAGTAATGGTTTCACATTATTAGTAAGCTGAGTTACTGTGCCTGCACAGCAGTTACAGTGTCTCCTTGCATGGAGCAGTCTCATATGGATATATTATATGAATTAAAGTGCTGCAGATTAGGTCTTCTGCCAGTGCATTATAACAATTTAAAAGAAACCATTCTAGTCCATTGTGTCAGCAAACCACGTTCTAAATCATTATCAAGTAGGTGTAGACATTATTGAACAGAACCACCCCGAAAAGGCCTTGTACCTAGTCCCTCACAAGTAATCTAGGGGATTTGCAAGGAGTTTGGGACCATTTTTCAATTCTTTCATACAATACTGGGTGTACCCAATCTGATTCTGACCCAGAAACTCAGGAACACAATCAGTGTGGACAGCTGATTCATTTCAGATGATTGTGGATGACTGTAGATAGAGTACCATATATGGCAAAATAATGGGCTAGATCTTGGGCTGGTGTAAATAAGTGTAGCTCTACTGATTTCCATGGAGCAATGTCAATCTACACCAGCTGAAGATTTGGCCCAATGATGTAGGCATCATGGGGTAAGTTAAGGATGACATGTCAGTCTTGACACTAACACTTAAGTATACGAAATGTTTCATGGGCATTTAGCTGTGTGATTCCCATTGACTTCAGTGACTAATGGGAACTGCGTTGCTTAATCCTTATATCAGTGATTTCCCAACTTGTTCTGCCGCTTCTGCAGGGAAAGGGGGCCAGCACATCCCTCGGCCAGGCCAGCAGCTCCCATTGGCCTGGAGCAGCAAACCGCAGCCTCTGGGAGCCGCGATCAGCTGAACCTGCGGACATGGCAGGTAAACAAACCAGTCTGGCCCGCCAGGGGCTTTCCCTGCACAAGCGGTGGAACAAGTTTGGGAACCACTGCCTTATACAATGCTTTGAAACAAACATCTGGCTCTTTCACAGCCTTCCAAAGGATGGGATTTTCAATAACAGTCAGGATTGGCCTAACTGCTTCTACTGAAGTCAAATGTTACTCGATTCTTCTTTAGCATATCCTTGTTGGACAGCAGTGGGATGTTATTAACTTCACTTAGCTACTTCTGATTTATACCAGTGTAAATGTGAACAGAATCAGGTTATCTAGGTAGAAATATACCAGTCAATGTTATTGTTAGAATTTTCTTTATTCTAAATTTGACATATTTTATATCCATGTAATAAATCAATGGTACATTAAAGCCTAAAATGAAAACCAAACTTTTAGTCTATTTCTGTTCTGCCCTTAATCTCATTGATAGTCCTTGGAACACAGGTTGCTACGTCACTTTTGAAAATGAGATTTAGGGCATATCTACACTGTCCTGCAGTTTGGATTATGGGGGTGTGAACAGAAGTGTGCATGAAAGTCCTGTGCTGTAACTCCCTAGTTTGCATTATGTAAACTAGGAACCTTTTAGTTCACGCCCACAGCCTCCACAGGGGGGAGTTACAGTGCAGCACTTTGATGAACATAAGTATGGCCATACTGGGTCAGACCAAAGGTCCATCTAACCCAGTATCCTGTCTTCTGACAGTGGCTAATGCAAGGTACCCCATAGTGAATGAACAGAACAGATAATCATCAAGTGATCCATCCTGTCACCTTTCCTTAGATGGCTTTTTTCCAAGCTGAAAAGTCCCAATCTTATTAATCTCTCCTCATACGGAAGGTGTTCTAGACCCTTAATTATTTTTGTTGCCCTTTTCTGGACTTTTTCCAATTCCAATATATCTTTTTTGAGTCAGGATGCCCACATCTGCACGCAGTATTCAAGATGTGTGCCTACCATGGATTTATAAAGAGGAAATATATTTTTGTCTTATCTATCCGTTTCTTAATGATTCCCAACATTCTGTTTGCTTTTTTGACCGCCGCTGCACATTGAGTGGATGTTTTCAGAGAACTATTTACAACGACACCAAGATCTCTCTCTTGAGTAGTAACAGCTAATTCAGACCCCATCATTTTCTATGTATAGTTGGAGTTATGTTTTCCAATGTGCATTACTTTGCATTTACCAACATTGAATTTCATCTGCCATTTTATTGTCCAGTCACCCACTTTTGTAAGATCCCTTTGAAGCTCTTCGCAGTTTGCTTTGGACTTAACTATCATGAGTAGTTTTGAAAACTGACCATTTATTCTTACCCTTTTATTTCCTATCTTTTAACCACTTACTAATCCATGAGAGGACCTTCCCTCTTATCCTGTGACAGCTTACTTTGCTTAAGAGCCTTGGTGAGGGACCTTATCAAAAGCTTTCAGAAAATCTAAGTACACTGTATCCATTGGATCCCACTTCTGCACATGCTTGTTGATTGGTGAGGCATGACTTCTCTTTGCAAAAACAATGTTGACTCTTTCCCAACAAATTATGTTCATCTATGTGTCTAACAATTCCATTCTTTACTATAGTTTCAACCAATTTGCCTGGTATGAAGTCAGGATTACTGGCCTGTAATTGCTGGAATCACTTCTGGAGCCCTTTTTAAAAATTGGCATCACATTAGCTATCCTCCAGTCATTTGGTACAGAAGCTGTTTTAAATGATAGGGTACAAACTACAGTTACAGTTACAAACTAGGTTACAAACTACAGTTGTTCTGCAATTTCACATTTGAGTTCCTTCAGAACTCTTGGGTGAATACCATCTGGTTCTGGTGACTTAATATCGTTTTGTTTATTGGTTTGTTCCAAAACCTCCTCTAATGACACCTCAATCTGCAACAGTTCCTCAGATTTATCACTTAAAAAGAATGGCTCAGGTTTGGGAATCTCCCTCACATCCTCAGCTGTGAAGACTGAGGCAAAGAATTAATTTAGTTTCTCTGCAATGGCCTTATTGTCCTTGAGTCTCCTTTAGTACCTCGTTCATCCAGTGGCCCCACTGGTTGGTTAGCAGGCTTCCTGCTTCTGATGTACTTAAATTTTTTTCCTATTACTTTTGGAGTCTTTGGTGTGCATTGCTATTCACACCCCCATTAATCCAAACTTAGACTCCAAAGTCACTTAGGCACTTTTGAAAATGTTTGCCCAGACTTCACATATTTATACAAATGATCTAAGTAAAAAATGAGAGCATTGGCTATATTTAAATACCTAAAGTAATCTAGTGATTTAGTATGCATTTCTTGCAAAGCACTGGTGCAGTTAGTCTGACACAGCAATCAACTCTGCTGACCAGCATGCTGAGTAGACTGCGATGCTAAGAAATGTCACTGAAATGCCAATGTGTACAGAAGGATATATAAAGCTATATGTGCACAAACCTACAATGATTTCTTCATTTTAATGTGTCAGATTTCAGACAGACTGTCAAAATCAGTGTTCCACTTGAAAGAGATTTATATAGCATCATCAAACCACCACACTGGGGCACGTACCCGAGAGACCAGCTCTCCCCCCGTGCTTTAGTGCCAAAGCTGAGAACTGCAAAGACAGTCAAACTGCAGCCTGACTGGTACAAATGAGAGGGGGCTACTGTCATGGTGCTCTCCATGACTTCAGAATTTACTCACCTGCTGGTTTGAAAGAGCGTGAATCTGATATCTTCAGGGCATCTTGCAGAGCGCTTTTTTTGCTTTTTTTTAAGTTTTTAAGATACCTGTTCCACTTTATTTTAAATCAAACTGTTGCATTTAAGGTATTAATTATACAATATTTTAAGTTATGTCAAAGATGCCTATTGCATATAGATAGGTGTATTTTATTTACTTCTGTTTGTATTTTTATATATCTAGATTCACAAAGTTGCATGGAACTTCAGACTCGTGGCTGCTACTAGGAGTAATATAATCACATTTTGAAAAAATCCTGTATTATTTGTTCATACCATTGTGAATCATACATAAATATGTAAATAACACCTACCTGTTTGTGAAAGTAGAATGAATTATATTATAAAAATAAGAATGGATTAAAGAAATGTTGCATGTACCTTTAAGCAGAAATAAGAAATGTTGAAATACAGGTGACAAGGGTGCTAATGGCGAAACATTAACAGAAGATCGATAATAGTTAGTAAGGAAATAAGATATGCATGGCTAGCCCGGGTAAACTTATCAGATTCTGCTTCCTTTGTTATCTTGCTAAGTGCTCGCCCTTTTATCTGTATAAATAAGATAGTTTGTGTCTTGCATGGTGCTCACATTATCTGGGTGTTATTAGCAGAGCACTGTGCTAATAAAACAGAGTGGTCTGACAAACTGTGAGTCCTGAGTCTAACTTTTGACAATTTGGAGGTTTCCACCGAGATGGCAACCATCTTCACTGGGGCTGTGTGATTCCTGACCGTTTTTGTAGGATGACCGTGGCAGCCGGCACCTGGGCATTTGGCCCGAGCGGTCCTCCACTAGAACGGAAAGGCGCACAACCACAGTGAAGTCTACGCCATCCGAACCTGTTGGTTCCCACTCTGTTCTGGTAGGGATCCCGGGATCTGACATCAGGAATCTGGTCAGGTAATTATTTCTGTGTTTTGTCCGGACTGAGGACTGTCCTGTCTCTGTGTCTATCCGTCCTCTTGTGGAGTGTTTGAGTCTGGGTGCCGTCTCCGTCCGGGATAGGCCGACCAAGGGGTTCCTGTCCCCGGTCTGAGTGAGTGGAATCTGCACAATCGCAGCCGCACCGCACTTTGGGTAAAACCCCTGGTGTGAAAGCAAGGCGATTGAGGCAGTAGCCTGTGGGCTCCTTTTGTGTGTTGCACCGGGCATCGCTCTGACGAACCCGAATTTCCTTCTTGTGTGATTGGTGTGTGAAGTCCTCCTGTATGGTAACCAGACGTCTAAGTCGGGACAGTTCCCTAAATGAACGCCGGCTCATTTATGTATTTAGGATGGGTCCGGACTCCTGTAAAAAGGGTCCAGACTCCTGTAAATTTCTGGAAAAAATGGTCTAGGCTAACTCAGGGGGATCCCAAAACTCAGTGGCCACTGTTAAAATCTTGGAACAAAAGACCGAGTGAACGTCTTAAAGGACAAAACTCGGCCAACCTAAAACTAAATTGGCTAAAGGAGAGGTTAATTGTTTCATGCAGTGGTGGGAAGAGGCAAATCGTAGGTGGACAAAATCAAAACTCTCCTCTCTCAAATATTCAAATAATAAGTTAAAAGCTTTATTAAAAGCCTCCTCTCCACCACCAGACTGAGCGCTCCCCTTTACCCTGTTCTCAAACCCGGATCGATCCAACCCCTTCATACTCCCATCTCATTGTAAAAAAAGGACAAAAAGCCCCTTGTTCTGTTCCCCTTTGTTGTCTGCCTCAAAAACTGATTCTTTAGTGTTCCACTACCAATTCAGAAAGAGGGTGGGCTCTCAACTAGCCCCCACCCTTCCTGGTCCCTTTCCTTGAACATTTCTTTCAAAAAAAATGTGAAGTGACCACACAATACTCACAAATAGTTCATTGGAAAAAGCAGGATCGGGCCCAGAAAAGCAGGCAAGCAACAGATAAAGAAACTGAAAAACAGGTTGAAAGCCCTAAGGGAATAGTGTCAGGAATAAGGGCTTGGCTAAAAGCAGTAAGTGCAGGCAGTGAAAGTCCCTGGAACATTACTTAAAGCGCTGGTGAAATTGAGTGAATGGCCTTGCGCTTGTCAGGTGTATTTTTTTTCCACCCTGAGTTCAAGAAAGTTGCAGGCTGTAATAAAGCGCCAGGTTAGCGCCAAGGCCTTAGGAAAGAGCCGTAAAGTGCCAGTCATAAATCCCTGGCAATACTTAAAACATAGTTAAATTTGAGTTCATGAAGGTTGTCATTTTGGGAAATATTAACAAGTGATTTTAAGAAAAGAGAGTGAAAAGTTAACTCTACAGAGGCTGGAGAGAATTAAGCAGTTAAACTTTGTGGAAAATGTTAAAAACGGACCATGTTAAAGAGGGAAAGAATTCTTGGTTTCTTTGCAGCCATTCTGAAGGGAAAATGGGCCCTTTTCCAGAAGAATGCCTGTAAATAATCCAATATATATACAGCTATGTAAAAACAAAGCAGTGTAAAGAAATGTTAAGGAAAAGAAAATGTGTATGTATCTATTTGTCTGTGAAAATATGTAAAGTTCTAAAATCTAAACAAGCACATCTGGTTTGTAAAACTCCTGTTTTCTAGGTGTGAGATAAATTGGTTTTGTTTTTGTTTTAATGCCACTAAAAATTCCCATTTGACTCTTTAATTCAAAGTTGCAAAACTGACAGACCTTTTTGCAAGAACACAGGTAATTAGTGCTGTTTGGCTTTGGGATTTAGCATTTAACCCTTAAGGGGTAACTTGATTCTTTACAAAAATTAAAATGTTTTTAATATAAGACCAAGTCATGGCTGCAATAGGGCAGTCAAAATCAGGAGAATAAGGAGAGATTCTGAAGTCTTTTTGTTTATGTTGTTGGTTTGTTTTGACAACAATAGCAGATAAGAGCTGTAGGTAGAAAGTAAATAAAGAAATTAACACAATGACCTTCTGAAGCAACAGCAGAGGTTGACAAAAAAAAAAAAGAAGAACAATGTTTAAAATACACTGAGCCATAAACAATGGCTCTGTGTAATCAGACTGTCAACTTTGATATGAGGTACAATGAAAAACTCATGTCAGAACACAAAGAAAACAGTTAGCACCTTATGTTAAAATTTGATATGGCAACTGTTAAAAAAAAAAGTTGTAGGTATAAGAAGCGAATGTGCACTTCTTCATTTTCCCTAGGACATGTGCAGTGTATATTGTAGAATGGGGTAAAAGAAATGCAAATGAAATGTGCTACTGAATTAAAATCCTATTAGGGCTCCAAAAAGAGCCGCAGTAGACTGTGTTTTCTTTTCAGATCTCTGTGTGTTTTGTAAGCAGGAGTTGAAAGTGGAAAGAAATCAAAACTCTGGTGGAAGGCAAAAGAAGCACGGTAAGTAGAGAAGACGAAAAGACTGTCTTGAACGAATGGTGACCCATATTTCCAACCTCATAGCTAACCTTTGAACCTAAAGAATGCCTATACAGGAGCAAATAGTCCAGCGTGAAGGGAACTCACACTATGAACTTTAACATCTTTGAATACAATCTGGTAAAACTAGAGCTATAATGGAAACAGGTAACTCAAAGAATACATATGGTCAGAGCAGCAGGGATTTTGAGATGAGGAACAGTTAGTGCAGAGGTGGGCAAACTACGGCCCGCGGGCCACATCACCAGCCACCGGTGCTCCAGGCGGTGTGGTAAGGATGCAGGGAGAGGGGGGGTTGGATAGAGGATGCAGGAATACAGGGTGGTGGTCAGGGGGTGGGGGTGTGGACAGGGGTTAGGTGGTCAGGAGGGAAATGGGGTTGAATGGGGGCAGGGATCCCAAGGGCAGTCAGAAAGGAGGAGGGGTTGGATGGGGCGGCAGGGGGCACACAGGGGTGGGAGTTCCGGGGGCAGTCAGGGGACAGGGAGAAGGGGTGGTTGGATGGGGCAGGGGTCCCAGGGGAGCCGTCAGGAATGAGAGGAGGGGTTTGATGGGGTGGCAGGGGTCCGGGGACGGTCAGGGGACAGGGAGCGGGGGTGTGTGGACGGAACAGGGGTCCTAGAGGGGCTGTCAGGGAAAAGGGGGGGTTGGATGGGGCAGGAATCTGGGGGGGGACAGATAGGAGGTGGGGACTGGGTCATGACCCCCTCCCTTAACCGTCCCTCCATACAATTTACGAAACCCGATGTGGCCTTGAGGCCAAAAAGTTTGCCCATCCCTCAGCTAGTGGAATCCTAGATGATGATAAACCCAAGTAAGATACAGCATCCAGTGGAAATGAATTTAATTACAAATCAAGGAGAATCCATAGTAAAAGAAAGCCAATCAAGTAAACATAATATCTGAAGCTGCAAAAAATACAGTATTAACATATTTCTACAGATTTACCTGGCCTACATTTTATAGCCAAAAAATTAAGATCTAATACTAGGAATCCTATAAGTCATTGAAAGCCTAGGAATGGAAGGAATTAACAGAAAACAAGCAGTTGATTCATATGTGCAGCAACACCAAAGACATAACCATTTACTATATATTTATATTAAAGAGCTCTAATATCTTCTGTATATCACATCTATATTAATTGCACAGAACATTATACAATATTCTGTATTTCATTTGTAACAGTCAATAGAGGGCATTCAGGATACTGTATGCACAAAACTTGGTGGCTACCCCATATTTACACAAGTTGAACCCAAAGGATTTCCCCTTTGATCTTATAATATCATGGGCATCTGAGATTGATAACCACTAAGGCTGAGCAGCCCCCAAAGCAATCAACATGGTGTACTGAAACTACTCAATGCTCCGTGATGAGAGAAGCTTTGCAGTGAATCCCATCTGCTCTTGTGAAAGTCAATGTCAAAACTCCAAGTCACTTCAATGAGTGTAGGCTTGGGCTCAGACAAGAGAGGGATTTGTGTGTCTAGAATTATACCTCTCCTGAAAAGACAAACCATGCAATGTGAAGGGGTTTCTAAACATTTACATCATTACCAGCAAAACATATGGGGGTCTCACGGCAAAAGTTGTCATTGCCAGTGTAACCCACGCATCTCCTGAGTGTGATGTTCTGTCCCATCTAGTGGCACTAAGACCACTCAGAGAGAGATTAATGAGTCTGCTCTACAGCCTGAGCTAACAAGCAGTTGGCTTTTAGCCCATGCAGTCGAGGCTCATGCACTAAGCTCCCAAGGTGCTAGGTTTGATCCCACTTACACCAGGTTTAGTACAAAAATGCTTTAATGACAAGGAGAAATCTTGAGCCCAGGAACCCTTCTCTCGCGCAGCCCCAATTCTGTAATTAGAAACTAGCTAGTAGTAAATTGAACTTTATTGTAAACATTTGCTATATCTATATCAATCTATCTATACACATATAGGAAACTGTCAAATCTCCGGAGATGAAAGCTTAACATCTGAGCCAATGGAACAATTTCGTATATTGCTGAATTCCAGAGACTGTGGGCTGATTCTTAGTGTTACTTCAGAAGCATTAAAATTACCATCAGGTTTGTATGAGATCGCCACATGTTCATTAAATTAGGCAGATTAGTTGCCCCCTTCGGGCAGGAAGGAAAAAAATCAGAAGAAGAATTGGAGCAACCTTGTTCCACTAAACGAGCTGGCACTCACCCAGGACTCTAGTGCTATTAGGAAACATGAAGTGTCATAAATACCAGTGGTTAATATACTGGGCAATAGTGAAGGAAGACTAGATCAGATCAGGCATGAAGAAGGATGGTGGAAGTATGTGGGTGAGTTAAAAAAGTGTACAGTCACTCAGCATCACACTAATTATTACAAGGAGAATTATCACTGTAAGCAAGCAGTAAGATACACATTTGCTTTCCATCAACAGTGGGACATTTATAGAAAATATACTCTGCCATGTGAAGCTAGCAAGCAAGCCTATTTTATTTATCTGAATAAATGAAATTATCTGATCAGGAATACTGGTAAGTGAAGAGATCAGTAAGTGCAATGCTTATTCTAACCAAGGTTTTAAGAATACTGGCATTTGCAAAGCCTAATGTAAGAAATGAATTAAAATTCATCTCTTCAACTGTTGTAAGCAATCCATTTATATGTGTTTGAAAATAGTCATACTAAGGGCCTAGCTCTTACAAACACCTACTCATATGAGTAGTCTGTACTCACACAAGTAGTTCCAATACCATTTATGGGACTTCTCACATGACTATTCATGCTAGTAAGTGTCTTATGAATCAAGACCTAAAAATATATATTTGATTCAAATTGCATTTCTCCTTGTCTTTTTAAACAGCGGATACATTGGGGGAAGGAGTCATGCTAGACAGAAGCACCCTTTTATCAGGATGTTGGTTCACAGGCAGATATTAAAAATCATCTTTCAAAGATGTAGGACTAATTACTTTTTCAGTGCTCTTTACTGTCAATCAAAGCGCTTATGCAAGAGGACTGTTTCCATGTCCAATCCCAGCAGTAAAATAGGGCTTTTTGTTTTTCCAAAGCAGAAAACTTTAATTGCAAGCAGAAACTTTTCTTCAGAAAGCTCAACATTACTCACTGCACCTAAACTTCTAATGCAAATAACCCCAACTGTCAAAAAATGCGCAATAATAAAAATAACTACGAACGGCAATAAAATTTACAGTCATCCAAGGTCCAGGTTTATTTTATAACCGCCATATGAGATTTTATTTCTGGAAAGAAGCTTCATTGATAAAGAGGTTTAATTGTCTACCAACATGCCTTATGGTGCAATTGCTTCATTTACTCCAAGCCCGAATCTTATCACTACTTCAATTCTCCAGGCTCCCCTCCATCTTGAGTCCAGTGCTTAATTAGTTCAGCCCTGGCAATGCAAGCAAATACAGAGCATTCTCTTTCCATCTCTGTCTATCCCTCTCCTCCTGACGAATCTAATAGACTATTGATTTTCCATCTTCAAAGAGACCAGGCTCCACTTTCACTGTTCAGTCATGATATTAGCTGTCCATTAACTTGAATTCCCTGGCCTGACAGCTTGTTGACACCTCCAAGGCTTTCCAATCAGCCAATCAACACCCAGATAACAACTGCAATTATGTATCTCTTTGAGAACCTCAGACAAGGTTTTATTCTTATCCTTCCCCTCTTTTCCCCCTTCAGAAGTTTCTATTCCTATCTTCATTTTTCTTATTTAGCATTTGAATAAGGCTTTCATTTCTTAACTACTGTACTTGAAAAGAGATTACATGTGTGATTGAAAGGATGATTGTGTTATCCAGCGGCAAAGCCATAATTTTATGAAAAGCTATTTCTACACCTTTTCTGCACCTGTACTGTTTTGAAAATAAGCTGACACTAAAAAGATTTGGGACTTGTCAAAGCAAATAAATTCATCAAATTTTGGAAAGTTCTTCATTAATTTCAGTTGTGCAATTTTTCTGCCATGTCAAAAATCACAGGGTTGATGATTCTATTTTTTTTAAAAAGTAATTAAGATCACTGCAGAAGGAAAAGAACAGTGATAACTTTAGGTTTTTTCCTTTCACTTTTTAGTCAATAAACTGCAAATAAAGGACAAGCATTGACTTTATGGGTGGTATTCTCCAAAACAAGAATAGGTTAATTTGCATTAATTGGATTTCCTGTAGAGGATACATGATCTGCATGTTCTTAAATAAACAAGAAAGTCATTTTTTTGACAGACAAAAGTTACAGGGCTGTAGTCATAATCATCATCACTCTGCAGGAATCTTCAAGTATCTCAGTTCTGCTTTTAAGTTACATGTAACAACCACTGTATGAAAGGATTTAGTTTGTTATGCATGGCCATACAATTTGTTGCACCTCATTTATGTGAACACTTAAAGACAACCCATAAGTTCTGAAACAAAAGGTGTATGAAAAAAGTCACTGCATTCCGCTAGGCCATCTGTGGACATGCAGTTAAAAAGTTAATTTTTTTTTTTAGCTATAGCAGTTCACATAAACAATAAGCTTTCTTTCATTTTCTCTCCTTGTTTCACAATGAAAAAAGACTCATCATATTGTATTATTCTAAGCCACCTGCTTGTGAGATTTTTTGATGGGAATGGGGGCATGTTAGTATTCACTCAGGTTCTACCTGCCACATTACATTTGGTTCAGATGTTCTTCAGATGAAATTAAGGCAGATATCTAATTCCAAATAAATGTAGCCTTTCATTACCTGATAGATTACATTACATGACATTCTTTCTGCATTCACTGTGCCAGGTAGTGATGCAACTGATATTTTAAGTGATATCGTCCCTCAATGTTAAAATATATATTTTTATGCAGACACAAACTTTGTTTCTTCATAGGAAAAAATATCACTTGTATTAGGGTTTAGTTTCTATGAATTGGTAGTATTAGAGGTATCAATTTTTCGTAGACCGATCTTATTCCGTGTAAATTCCATTTTAAACTAAGGACACTGTAGGTTTGTTGTTTGTTACAGCTACTAATATTAAAAGTCTTCTTAAAATTTACAGTTTTTTCTCCATATCAGCAGACCAGTTTTAAGTAGGACTAAGGGAGCCTGATTAGTGCAAGTTTTTCTTATGCTGGGCCTTAGAATCTGCCCGGTATTTGCAAATTTTGCTGAATGAGTGCCCAATCTGCATCTCCTGCAAAAGAGAGAATGAATGTAGAAGTGGTCTCACTGTGCTCAATTCAGCTATAGAATAAAGGGACGCAACTTCTACTGACTTCAATATGAGTTATGCCGGTTTATTCATGGGAAGAATTTAGACCTTTAAATTTATATAGCATATCCTTATAACTAATTATATTGAAATAGACTTGTATAATATATTAAACATTGCATGTAGCTGTCACTTTTCCAAGGGCAACTGCACCTGTATTTTCCAATTTGGGGCTCCTCAAAGGCACTTGCTTAAAGGTTTCCAGCTCCCAGCCATCACCTCTCCTGGGTACAGACTCGTGTCTCAATCCCTTCGGACACAGTTTTAAGGCTGCACAGCTCCCTGAATTTTACTTTGATATCCCCAGCAAGCCAGTTTGCCTAAAAGGCTATTTAGGTGCTTTGCTTTCTCTCCAAGGGCTATGACCAACATATTGCCAGCAGTTCAAAGTTACGCAACAGCCCCTTCTAAGCAAGCACATTTATTCTTAAGCTAAAAGCAAAGCATATAAAAACAATACAAAAATTACACGCATGCTAGAACAATTACCAGTGTCACCCCCAAATCCAAGACGGGGCTATGGTAGGTGTCAGTCCTTCAAACTGCACAAATAAGTTTTCCCTGCAGTTACAAGTTCACATCAGTCTTTAGATCAATAACCAAAATGAAGGCCCCAAGTTAGTTTAAGATCATGCTATTTAGCTCAATGTTTCTTTGTTTGCTGGTCTCTGGAGAATCCAGCTTGAACTAGAATATGCAAGCCTCCCAACCAGGTGTATCTCTCTAAAGTTATCACCTGAGTGATTTGCCTTAATCATCCCCTAATGTTTTCGTCACTTCCTGGAGGAGCTTTGGTAAGCCTCCCCACCGGGAGTGCATACAATCCCTGTCCTACGTTGATACATAAACCACTCAGACATTTAATACAATATGGTGTCCCAAAGATAGTGTAGAAAGTTGCCTCAATCATCACAGTAGTATGACTGGAATTCTACAAGAAAGAAAATATTTGATCATTTCCTAAATAGGTGCTGCTTCGTTTGGAAGGGAACTAGAGTTTTAGCACTATATTAATGAATGAAAGTGCTCTAACAGGTATGAAATATGGTATTTTCCCCCACTGAACATATTCAAAAAACTTCTTTCAGAGAGCTGTCAAGGGAGGTTTCTGTACTGAATGGCTCATGCAATTCTTATGTAACTTTTCTACAGATGCATTAGGTCAGCCAACCCAACAGCCTCCATACTGGCTGATTATTCCCCTTAGTGCAGAAAATGTGTTTGATCAATCCATATGTAATTCTTTGTTGCATGAAGGGGGCAGCCAGCCAGCACATAGCACATCCACATAAGTGGTTTCATGCTTCAGTGGAAGAACGGCAGAGGAATTACAACTGAGTTAATAAGGTGGTCTATGGCTCTAAGGCAGAAATCCGATGAAAACGCTAGTGATCAATCATGGACGGAAAGGAGAGAGTTATGTGCCCACAAGATACTGCATTAATCATGAACGTCAATTCCAAACTAAAAATGCATATTATTATTTTATCTGTAGTCACCATTTCCAAATAATGGTGTATTTTGAAACTCAAACAGGTTTTGACCTCAAAACCTTTGGCAATTTAGGAGCTTATTTTGCAAACCCTTATCCCATGTGTAATCTTCCTCATTCCTTCCTTCCCCTGCCAGCCCAGCTGCCTCTTTCAACTGAACTCCCTTTCCTCCCTAGACATCTCCCCACACCAAGATGTCTCTGTCTGTCTGTCTCTCTCTCCCTCTCTTTCTTCTAGGAATTCTGAAGTGTCACTGTTACTTACAAGGCTGAATTGGGAACTATAAACCAACTATCAGATAGGTCTAGTTCAGTCAGAAGGATCCCAATGATTTATTAGGCACTGCCGAGGGCTGCATTTGGGCTGCTTTGAAATGAACTTGTTTTAACTGGGAGCTGGTTAAGACTCTAAATTCATCCTGTTAAAATAGATGTATTCGTTTCAAGTTTCCAACCACCTGCAGGAGAAGAGAGGGAGTAGTGGAGGAGCTTGGAGAAAGGGGCCGACAGGGGAAGTGTTATATCAGGCTTTCGCTTCCCTTCTTGCTTAAGACTTAATCATTTAAAAATAATAATACCTGGCTCTTATATAGCATTTTTCATAAGCAGATCTCAAAATGCTTTACAAAGGTGGTCAATAGCATTATCCCCATTTGACAGATGGGGAAACAGACACAGAGAAGGGAAGTGACTTGCCCCAGATCACCCAGCAAGCCTGTGATAGAGACCCAGGTCCCCTGAGTCTCAGTCCAGTGTTCTATATACTAGAAAATAGGTAGAGAGAGAACTACGACTATGACAAAATCTTCTTCCATCCCCCATCAGGTTATCTCCCAAATCTTTAAATATAATGGGCTCAGGGAATTGTATTTCTTTTCTGGTGAGGAGGTCCTAATTTTGCATGGCTGTGACATCTAGAAGGCCCAACTAGTTAATTAAATTGTGGCTTTTGATGATCAGTGTCTAATCCTTTCTTGGTAAGCCGCTGAGCTGGCACTCTGGTCTTCCGGTCCAAGGGCACCATATGATCTGTTGGGTTTTGTTTCACTTTTTGACATTTCTCAGAAGGCTTTTTGGGGGGTGGGGAGAGGAGGTACATAAAGAGTAGTTAGAGGAGTTATTTTGCAATAATGATCTGAGTATGGAACTGAAAAGCAGGTATAGCTGCATTCTTAGCCCAACTCTGCCACTGAGTCATTGTCTGACCTTGGACAAATCACGTAAGGCCACATTTTGCTCTCACTTTCATTTACACTCATGCAACTCCATTGAAACAAGCGGGGCTATGTGTGTGTAAGTGAGTAGAGTTTGCCCCTTAATCACAGTGCGTCGTAGTTTCTTCATCTGATTAGAAGTAGGTAATTATATTTACTTCACAGGAGTCTTGCAGAGACTGGGTCATGAATATACGTAAATGTCAAGTATTGTTGGTATTATTTTGCACACAAACATATCTAACATACTGTAGTTTTACATTCATCCACCTAAGTAAAAAAGTCATGATATTGATATCCTAGTACTGTGCACAAATTTGGCCCCAGTATCCATTGTTGCAGAGTAAAGAATATATTTATGCAGATCCTGATTCTACAACCTTTATTCAGGTTGAGCAGTGCTTATTTACTCAAGTAGGCCCATCCCAGTCACTTGAATGAGTAGATACCATCCCATAAGTAAAGATTTCAGAACTGAGCCAAAGGAGAAGTCTTTACTAAAAGAAGCAAAAGTGTAATTAATGTTCTGTTCTCACTAAGCCATTCAAAAACTACAGGGAGGGACCTTTCTGCATAATACACTCCATTTCTAAATACTTTGCACATGGCTCTTTTTCATCTTCTGAATTTACCATGGGGAAAAATTGCTGGATATCTAATAAAAATTGCATCTCTTATCTAAAATCTCTCTCTTTCAACTGCAAGCTTTTTCATCTACTCCCATTGGAACTACTTCTTTAGACCTCTAATTAGTTGGTATAGCCTTGACCACTCATGGGCAGACTTAGTTTATTATTCTTAACTCTAAGACATCCACATATGCACTTGATCCATTACCTACAAAACACCTTCATAACTTTTCCTGAGAATATGCTTCAGTAATTTCAAGATTAATTTGTCTTTTATGTCATGCTCTGTTCCAGCTGCTCTTAAACCTGCTATCATTGTATCTTTGCTAAAGAAGCCAATGTCATCCCTTGATGAACCTGCAAATTATTGTCCTATAACTCACCTTCCCTTCTTTTCAAAAGTATTAGGAAAATATGGAACCTAGAAACTAGCTGGCTAACTCTCATTTATGTGTAACAGGCTATTTCCCACATCTCAATGCACATTTCTGAATTAACATCGCTACAGGTTACAATCAGAACTTGGTGATGTGATTTACCTACTGAATATTTCATGTGCTTTTGACACTATTTATCACGATATTTTAATGAATTGATTTCAGTATTATGACATTAGCTCTAAGACTAGCCAATAGGTCTATCCTTACTTACTGAATGTATTCAGATATATATTTTTTTATATTAAAAAAGGTAGAAGATATCCTTTGAATTCTAGTATAGTCCAGGGCTGAGAACTTGGGACCACTTCTTAATGTCTACTTGCTACCCTTGGGCAGCATTACTGCGTAGAGCACTTAGATATGAATTTTCATCTCTATGTAGATAAGTCTGATTTATGGCAGTAGTAATGATATTGCTCAGTGATTCCTATTTTTCAAAATTGCTTTCAGGCTACGTAAAACTGGATAAGCAATAATTTTCTTTGAGTCCCAATGACAGCAAAATTCAGTATAATATTCTAACATCACCTATTCTTTTACAAAAAGACAGTAAGGGTCAGATTTACTAAAGAACTCAACTCCTCTTGAGGCACAAAAATAAATGGGCAGATTTTGCAAAAAGAGATCAGTGCATTGAAAATCTTCCACTGAGTGTCACAATGGGATATACAGGGTGCTGATCATTCTTGCAAATCTCACTGTTATATGGATGTCAAAAAGGAAACTGAGCTCTTTTGAAAATCTTTTCCTCTCTAATTTGCTCAGTACTTGAGAATTTCGCTCTGATAATGTAATGAGCTTGTAGCCACATACAAGCACACACCATGGGTCTTTGGGTGATGAAGGTGGGACCATCATCACCAAAATCCACAAGCTCCTCCTACTAATACTATCTGAGCTAAAGGAGTAAATGTTAGGAGTAAAACAATAGGTTGTCATCCTTGATGCATGCCAGCTTCTGGAAGGAGACAATCACACAAATCATGTCCCAAATTTGGTTTTTCAATAGGACCAAAATCAAACCCTTATTTTTAATTAGTGAATTCAATCTTGGATTGAATGTTTTTCATGTATGTGTTTATTTATTTTAATAAAGAATTACATGATAGAGGATGTATACATTGCACATACTGTATCCCCTATATACGACAATCCTGTTTTATGCAACCCTCGGTTACCCAAAGCCCCATTTTCTGTAACAGGATCACATTCCCCACCTGCATCTATATTAATTACACTGAAAGTGCCTTAATGATTTAATTTTTTTTTCTTATACTCAGATAATTAATGTTGTACTAGACTAGACTACACAATTCTCCTAAGATTCAGATCATTCTTCCTGTGGCAAAACCAATGGCAGTGGAGAGGACAATAAAATAAGGTTCCCCTAATGGAATTTTCCTTGTAAAGTCCCTTCTTGTGGGAGCAGCTGAAAGAGGGATTCCCAACTCCCACAGTTCTCACTTCAGTGCAGCTGCAAAGGTTGGCTGTTGCTGTTCCACTGGTCTTCCTCTCATATGACATTCTGGATTCTGCAAGACAAGTGCTGTCATTGGGTCACACTGCTCAGAAGCAGCCACAAAGAGGAAGGTAGTGTAGCTCAGAGCTCTATTACCTCTGGCCTGGATTTCTGCACAAAAATATGGGAGTAGGGGATGGTGATGCAGTCAGCTGCTCCTCTTTTCTACTGCCCCTGGTCCCAGAATCCATGAAGCAGCCACACAGGGAGGGGGTAGGTACCACAAAGGTGTCACTTCCAACCTTTCATGCCAAAAGTGAGAGACCTGCATGCATGGGCCCCTCCACATGCAGCTGTTCCTATTTCATTCGCTCCTTTGCTTATTACCCAGTTTTCACCATGTCTGTTCCAGCTTGATATGCATTTCAGGGGCTTTTGGTCCCTTGCTTCAGAGAAACATCAGTCACTTTGGCATAGGTGCTGGAACTAAGAGTGCTGCCACACCTCCTGGCTTGAAGTGGCTTCCATGGGTTTACAGTTTGGTTCAATGGCTTTCAGCATTGTCCGTCTCCAGTGGAAATGGTTTCATCACCCCTGAACTCCAGTTATTCCTCTTCTTGTGAGCTCTACTGATACAGAGCATGGGTTTTTTATTGCCGATAATATAGCTGAATCATAGAATATCAGGATTGGAAGGTACCTTAGGAGGTCATCTAGTCCAACCCCCTCTCAAAGCAAGACCAATCCCCAGACAGATTTTTGCCCCAGATCCCTAAATGGCCCCCTCAGGAACTGAACTCACAACCCTGGGTTTAGCATGACTTGCTCTATATCACACAGGAAGTCTGTGATGGAACAAGGACTTGAATGCAAGTCTCCCAAGTTGTGCGCTAGTGCCTTAATCACTAGACCATCCTTCATCTCTGGTCACTGGGAAATGAGTCAGTGGTTTTATTCTAGTTCCAACTAAGCAGGAAATAAATCACCAACATTATCACCTTTATTGGCAGTCTCAGTAGGAAAGCCTAATAACTGAAATGTTATGGAGATAACTCATGCCTAGAATTGGCCCCTTCAGCTCAAGATTAAAAATACATTCTTAGGAAAATGTAGGGAAGCTAGGGGAGGAATAGCTCAGTGGTTTGAGCCCTGGCCTGCTAAACCGAGGGCTGTGAGCTCAATCCTTGAGGGGGCGATTTGGGGATTGGTCCTGCTTTGAGCAGGGGGTTGGACTAGATGACCTCCTGACAGGGGAGGCTCTAGGGATTTTGCCACCCCAAGCAAGGCAGGCAGGCTGCCTCCGGCGGTTTACCGGGGGAGGGTCTGCTGATCCCATGGCTTTGGCAGATCTCCCACAGGCACGCCTGCGGGAGGTCCGCTGAAGCTGTGGGACCAGCAGACCCTCTGCAGGCACACCTGCGTGAGGTCCACCGAAGCCACAGGACCAATGGACCCTTCGCAGGCAAACTGCTAGAGGCAGCCTGCCTGCTGCCCTCGCAGCGCCAGCAGAGTGCCCCCCGCGGCTTGCCGCCCCAAGCACACACTTGGCGTGCTGGGGCCTGGAGCCACCTCTGCCTCCTGAGCTCCCTTCCAACCCTGATATTTTGTGAATATTGCTAAGTATGATGCCTTATTTCACTGTTAAAGAGGGCATGTTTTTTCATAGTACTAAATTCTCTTTGAGGAAGTTAAGTAAGGGATGTAGAATGTTTTGTGATTGTTTTCATGGAAGATGCTATCAAAATAAATGGATCAAATTTGTTTTAACAGAATTCGTGGATTTGAAGTACAGCATTAAATATTTTTTCAAGGACTAACAAAAAGGTATAAAACAAATCGATAAAATTAGTTGCTTTATAAAAGAGCCAGATGAGGTACGAGAAAAAAAAATAAAAACATTTTATTGAAATAGAAAATGTAAGAATGATTTAAGATAATCTTTACCAGCCAACATTTTGTTTGGGTAATAGGGAGAGTTTATGTATTACACTAATTGGCGTGATTAGTCCTGATAAGCAGATTAGGTAGATGATCTGAAATCTGAGTCAAAGGTAGCTATCTGATGAGTTTTTGGACTGCATCAGAGGCTAGAAAATGGTGAAAAAATATCACATTTTCCATAAAGTTTCTATATTAGGCCTGTCAATATGAACTGAAGGAAAAGCTCCAGAAAACTTTGTATGAAATCTTCGCATTAGTGGATTAGAAAATGGGTTTTCTTCATTGGGAATACTGAAAAATCTATCTCTAGCCTAAGCTCAACATTAACCATTTAAAGTAGCAGATCCCACAAGAGAATGATTTTGCAAGTTGTAAACCAGCTACAATGTGCGTATAGAATTGTATTAGAAATGGTTAAGAAATATTATGTCTTCATATCCACCTCTTTGCCACGGCAGGATTGTTCCCTATAGCATAGCTTGAAAGGTTTGTCTAGTTTAGTTGTAAATTCAATCAATGAAGCTTCTACCACTAACCAAGTTATGCCATACCATAAAAGAAACATACAAATGTAAGCTGGAAGGGGCCTTCAGGGCTTGTTTAGTCTATTCCCCCACACTGAGGCAGGATTAAGTAGATGTAGAACATCCCTCACAGCAGTTTGTCTACCTTGTTCTTAAAAAACTCCAGTGGCAGAGATTCCACCATCTCCCTAGGGAATCGGTTCCAGTGTTTAACTATCCTTGTAGTTAGAAAGTTTTTCCTAATATCTAACCTAAACCTCCAAAGCTGCAAACTAAACACATTACTTCTTGTTCTACCCTTGGTGGACATGGTGAACAAATGATCACCATCCTCTTTATAACCACCTTTTATGTATTTGAAGACTGTTATGTCCTTGCCTCTCTCCCCCTCCCAGTCTTCTCTTCTCAAGATTAAACATGCTCAAATCTTTCAATCTTTCCTCAAAGGTCATAATAATAGGTCACTGTCCCAATATTCAGCCTAAATTTCCTTGGCTAGCGATATGCGCTTGGGCCACTCTAAATCTTCTCTCTGTTTGGTGCTTGCAGCCTCTTAGTAGTTTAAAACAGGTATGTTATCCCCCTATATATATTTAGGGCCTGATTCTTCTTTCCCTCACTCAGCAATGAGGTCAATAGAATTATGCTGTGGTAAAATAGATATAAATGAGAGTAATATCAGGCCCATTGTTTGGATTATGTTAATAGAAAAGCCTATTTACTCTCAGATGGGAGTCAAACTACATAGTCTCCTTCCAAACGATTCCCCTCAGTGAAAGAGTACCTCAAAGATTGGTGATTACGGTATGTCTCACTTTTATGTTCCTACGAGCTGTACATTCAATATCAGAAAATCACTTTCCTTTACTATGATTCTAACCAGACCTGAAAGGTTTTGTGCACACAGAATGTATTTGCCAAATTAGACATGGAAACAGATGCAGAAAGCAAGTGATCTACAGAAACATGGATCCCACTACTGAATTCCTTTTAGATCTAATTCTATAAATAAATAAAATGTAATTCTATTCATCGAATAAAATCTAATTCAGACCATTTACACATTAAGAGGCAGATCATCAGCTGATATAAACTGACATAGCTGAAATAATCTGAGGGTCTGACCACATGCATTGATAGACAGAAAGTCATTTCTTCAACGCTTTCCTTTAAAAGTCAGAGAAAACCCCTGAAGAAATTAAATGAACAAAAAATTATGTGGATGCAATTTGAGGGTTGGACAACTTAAATTAAAATAATTCAGAAAATGCCAAAGTTAAGATTCATAAGGCAACAATTGTCTATTCTGCATCGTGTATATTGCTTATACTTTGCATTTAATAGCATAAAACTTATGGCTTGATTGTTTCTTTAATGCACAGACCTGTGCTGGGTGCAGAGCAGTAATGCACTGCCCCAGGCATTCTGTAAGAGTGGTCTTTGAAAATGCTACTTGCCCAAGGTAAGAAATATTTGAATGATCAATGAGTAAAATATAATTCATCTTTTCATTATCGTCAAACATCATGGTAGATTTTTTGCTGGAAAATTTACGTGTCACTTGAAAAAGAATCACGTCTTAGACTATATTTTAACATTTCATCACATTAAACTACACTGGTCCAACATAAAATAAGGCTGCCATTATAATCAGCACAGAGGAAGACAAAGATTTCATTATATTCTGCTTAAGATACATAAATAACATTTTTTTTAAATGACAGAAAATGTCATTAAGACAGAAACCTTAGAAGTACCTCTGAATAAGCTTTTGGAAAAAAACATTATAAGTACCTGTTTTTAAAGACACGTTATTTATTTATTACACGAGATTCAACTTTTTCCATTATTGCCTAATGAATGATGGTCATGCTCCTATTTTTTAAACTGAACGTATTTATATTAAAAAAATAGAAAGACCAGTATACACTGAGGTTCGATCTATTGACTATGTCAGTAATAGCAGCTTTTTCATTTCCCCCCTTGTAACAGAAGTAATTACTTGCATTCAGAATGGTTTCTTAGCCTTTATTAATCTCAGTGCAAAGCATGTACTGATGTTTCTTTCTTTTTTTTTTTTTAAAGAGACAGTATTCCTTTTCTATGGCCTGTTCAAATCTCTCATAAAAGGGAGCATCAAACTACAGGGCAACTTAATCAACACTTAGTGATCAGTGATGTGTTTAAAGTTCCTGCATTAAAAGTCTTAAAAGACTTGAGAACAAATTATATTTTTTTCAATACACAAAGAGGTGTTTCTTTGCAGTTTACATTCATTCCATTAAAATCAAAATAAAGCTGTGTGATAGATATTTAGGGTAGCTGTATTCCAGGGTGGAAATCCTGGCACCTAGGCCTGTCCTAGATCAAATAGTACCCGAGGTGAGGAGCATCTTCGCCCTCCCCTACATATATACCCACAAGCGCATGGCTGACAACATTCTAGGAAGTTTGAGGAAAATGTAGTTCTCAGAAGTCTGGAGGTCCCACAAGATTCTACAATGGTCCAGAACATGATAAGAGTTTAGTGAAAAATGAATCCACATATAGAATACCTGAAACATTTTACTTCAAACATTCTATTTTCCCTTTTGTCCCTAATAACAGAAACAGCACCCTGAGCCTGTCACCTCCCAAGCCTGGCACCTCAGGTGGCTGTCTGAGTTGCCTGTCCCTAAATCTGGCCCTGCTGGACCCTATTGAAGTCAATAGGCATTTTACCATTAATTTAAATGGAGTCAGCTTTTCACCCCATGAGTGCAAGGTAGGGAGTGTCTATGCCATGAGCAGTGCTAGACATCCCAAAGAGCCCCATTCCATTCCCAGGGGCTGGCACTGGGGAAAGTGCAGGTGGACCTTTTTAAGGTATAGTAGTTAGTTGTATTTTGTGTGCACGTATTCTCTGAAAACAGAATGCCAGGGGTATGGTATCTCTTTGCACCTCATGTTAACAGAGCTGAGATTTCAACAACTGCAATCTGGTCCTTTGGATAAAAGAGTATTTTATTATAAGCACACATAGTAACTTTTTTTACTCATTCATATTTTGCAATAATAATCCCCCCCTCCCAAAATTGTTGGCGGCAAGTGGCGTCATCCAGAGGTGTTGCTGCCGAATTTTCGGTGGCATTTTGGTGGATGCTTGACCGCTGGCCAGGATGTGGGCACATTTAAATGCCACCGCAGGTGCCATGGCACCTGTGGGCACCGCATTGGGGACCCCTGATCTATATCATTGTCCAGTGGTTACAGCTGGGAACTAGGAGTCAGGACGTCAGGGTTCAACAACCACCTCAGGCACTGATTCACTGTTATTTATCAGAGGGGTAGTCGTGTTAGTCTGGATCTGCACAGGACTCTTTGCTGCTTTTACTCTTATTCACCCTCCCTATGTGAAACCTCTGTAAAGCTCTTTGCATGAAAGACGCTGTGAAGTAATAACAAGGGGAAGAAATGATCATATTTTATTGAAATACAACATTTTTATATAACATGTGATTCTTAGATTCAAAGCCCTTAATTATCATACAGAATGGCAAGAACACTGAAAACTAAAGCATGTGTTTCACTGCTTTTGTGGAAATTTTTGATAGTTTGACTTACTTAAATTTGGCAGATATATACGTTTTTAATTCATGCTGTTTTCGGAGCACAAGAAATGATAAAGGCATTTTGTACCCTCTTGTAAGACAGCAAAATTTATAGAGACACTCAGAAGCTTTGTAGCTTTAAATTCTGATAGCACTGCTAGGGTTATCTTGTTCTTACTGTTCTGGATATAAAACTACTCTACGGAAACAAGGACTCATTGCTGAAACTCCCTGAATCCTTGTAAAACCTTAATAGTGTGTTGACTGAAAGTTAACACCAACACTCAACAAGATTTTACTTGGCATTTTTAGTTTAACTAAGTTTCGCCAGAAACAAAACTTTAGCAACAATGCTAGAGGAGATTCAAATCTTTTAAGAAATACACATCAAGTAAAGTAAAATATTGATATAACTGAAGAGCTGAAAAAGCAGCTTTGGTTCTTGATTTACAAGTAGAACTTTAACTGATAAGCATTTATAATAAAATTTGTATGGTGGGGGTAGCTCAGTGATTTGAGCATTGGCTTTCTAAACCCAGCATTGTGACTTCAGTCCTTAAGGTAACCATTTAGGAATCTGGAGAAAAATCAGTACTTGGTCCAGCTAGTGAAGGCAGCAGGCTAGACTCAATGATCTTTCAGGGTCCCTTCCAGCTCTGTGAGATAGGTATAGGTATTTTCTGAGGGTTCATTTGGAAGTTTCTAATCATGAAGGTAATTTAAAAATAAAACCACAAGGATCTGCCTTTAAAGCAGGTACATAGAAAGTTGCTATTATGTCTTGATGGAAAGCCAGCTAATGCAAAGGACTCTGTAGGACAAATTGACAAGGCCTCATAACACTTTTCCAAATCATTTAAAACTTCTCTAATACAAGCTAGCAATACAATATTAATAAGGGAACTTCCACATCAGTGAGTTTAGTTGCCATTATTTTGGATGTGTATAATGCTGACAGAGCCGGTATAACATATATACATTTTAGTTAGTTCTGATATCTTTATTGCACAGAAATTGCACTACCTTCTTTATCTACCTTTAATGCTGATATGCAGCAGATCATTATACACAATTTATTACAGGCATGGTATTTTTATAGATTTTATCTAGAATGCTATATAAATATCTAAAACATTGCTGCAGTTCATGATCTAGCATCAGGTTTGCACATTTTGCAAGTATTAGAAGATAATACCAAATAGGATACAGGGGCGGCTCTAGGGATTTTGCCACCCCAAGCATGGCAGGCAGGCTGCTTCCGGCACTTTGCCTGTGGAGGGTCACGCCTGCGGGAGGTCCTCCGAAGCCGCAGGATCAGCAGACCCTCCACAGGCACGCCTGCAGGAGGTCCACCGAAGCAGCAGGACCAGCAGACACACGGCAGGCACGCCGCCGAAGGCAGCCTGCCTGCCGCCCTCGCGGCAATCGGAGGAGTGCCCCCCATGGCTTTCCGCCCCAAGCACGTGCTTGGCGTGCTGGGGCCTGGAGCCGTCCCTGATAGGATACAAAAAATATGAATGTCAAAATCCAGTAAAAAGAAATTCACAAGAGTGTAGACTTCCTTAAGTGCTACTGACAATTCAGACCCCGGAAAGAATAGTCCTGCTGGCTGGAATTTTGAAAGAATCAAAATGAAGCTAGAAGTCTTGCTTTGCTTGTTTGAAAGAAAATGTACTTTTTGCCTGATTAATGATCTGTGAAGATAAATGGAGTTTTGTTTGCATGTGAACTGCAGGATCAGACTTTAAATAAAATTGTTCAGTGGACTTTAAAGATATTTTATCTTTCTGTTAAAACAGGCTTATAAATGAAAAAGGAGCCTGTAGCATATAGCTTAAGGGCCTAATCATTTATGACCTTTGGTCATTTAACATGCAGAACTGCCACTGAAGTCAATGAGAAGTTTGTGTGCCAAAAGGGTTTCAAGACTGGATAAGTTCTGGATAGATTTGACAATCTAAGTGGTTGAAGTATAATACAATGCATGACTGAATTACAGGAGGAGGCTAGTTCAACTGCATTCTAAGATGTTGGAAAGAATAAGACTAGGGTAAAAAATTTAGTGCATTGTCACCAGTAGCATATGTCAGCAGATACTGATGGGATGACATTCTAATATTTTTATTTAGGTCATGATAATTCTTTTAATGCTATTTGAGGACTTTGACTAGTGAAGAGAAATAAGAGTTTTCTGTCTTTGATGCTGTAGTTTTCACGTCTTTTACTTCCAATAGCATAATTACTGAGAAAATTGTACTTGTGTTGTCATTGTATTGACAGTGTCAGGGATGCTGGAACAATTTATTTAGTGGCGGTGCTCAAAGCCATTGAACCAAACTATAAACCCTGTAAATGATGGAAACCACTTCAAGCCAGGGGGTCCTGGCTGCACCCCCAGGATCACTAGTTCCAGCTCCTATGGACAGTGCTCAACTACATAATACATACATTTGGAATTGCAACGTTTTGTAGTTCAGTACTTGTTTTGTAACTTTATTAACTCCCACACTGCACCTTTACATTTCTGTGGTTCATGGTGCAAAGTAGAGGAAGCAATGAATCAGTTCTAATAAAAATGCATAATCCTAGCATTAATGTGCTCTTTATACATATTGATAAAGAACTCAGTATAAAAAATCATTTCTCCACTTATCTTCCTGAATCTTGTTATCTCTGTGTGATTAACTGCATAACAAACATAAGAGAAGACATTTCATAAATTCAAAGCTCACTGGGCCAACTTGTATGAGCAAGCGCTTCACAAGATTCCAGTGAAGGTTGGAAGCTTTATGAAAATAAAGCTGGACTATAATGGCTTCTGTAAACATTAATGCCCAATTGTTGATGTTGCATCATGTTAGGGCATTGTTCTTTTTATTGTGTTTAAGATGATCATTTCTCATTACATTCTCATAATTCCCACAAACTTCAAGGTTATTTCTCAAGTGTATCAATGGGGGAGAGCTGAGTATAAAAAAGCATTTAATACATTAACTAATACTATTTATATGCATAGTGAAATGGAAGCACATAGTGTTTTACTACATACATGGATTCCATGACCCTAGAAACTTCAAATCTAAGTTGAAATGAGAGCAAACAGGAGACAGTAACCATAGAAAGTGTAGGAAAAGGGATGGATGAGGAAGAGGACAACACAATGATAGACTCATCTGAGAGGTTAATGCTATTTAGGCACACACAACAAAGGTGTTTTTTTTCCTCCTCTCATCTATATGTTATTTCTTTTTACGTTTATAATTTTGTATACAACATAAGCAGCCTTGACTTTGCTATATTAAAATTGTTCTGAAATTGCCTGCAATGTGCCTTTGACTATAATGACCCTCTTGTGTTATATTTGTCTTTAATTTTCTACCGTATATAAAGTAATTTATTTCAGTATATCACAATTTATTACAACACATTTCAATGCCTAGACAACATATATCGAGCCAGATCCTCAGCTGGTGTAAAATAGAATAGATCTATTATAATCAATGGGGTTAGGCCTAGCTGCTAGACCAATGCAGCTAGACCAGCTGAGACTCTGGACCACAAACTCCTGTGTGCTTAACTGGCATATAAAGTGCAGCTAAAAAGGTTCTTATAGCACATCCTTTACATGGCATTTTCTGTTTTATTCATTAGGGAAAATTACATATTAGTAATTGTGCTTGCCCTAGAGATTTATAGTTCTACTTACCAGAATCCTTCACGCCACCAAGCAGGATCGAGCACCTGTCACCTACTAGGATTTAAATCACAGGAGGTATAAAGAAAAAAAAAATCAGGTTCCACCCCCTTTCTCCAATTATTTTAAAAGCAAACGAACAACATAGTTGATTTGTAAGTTTGTACAGCATAGCAAGAATTATGTAAGAAAGGAAGAAAGTTGGTTGGAGAAAGAGGAAGCATTGTGACACACAATTACCAGAGTGTAATTTCCCCTCATTTATAGTCCTCCTTTTCTCCCATTCTAGAAATTCCATACAGCAATTGGACACAGTGAGCAGTGTGAACAAAACCAAGGTGGCTTTTCTTAAAGTGGTAACCTGTAGAAATATCTGACCAAGGTCAACAGTGGAGGAGGATAGATTTAACCAGTAAGGAGTAATAAAGAGGGAGGAAGGGCCAGCAGAACAACCGTACATATATACAACTCATCAGCTACCTAAAAAAGATGGCAATAACTCTAGCAGACAATCTGAGAACCTGAGAACAGACATGAAGAAGGATGCCTGTTTCGATTGTGTAGCGTATTAATACAGTCATCATTCTACCTAGCAATCCCATCTTTAGAAACTCTGTTGTTTTGACCTTGGAAATACATGATAAAAATAGATTCTTAGACTTCCAGAAAGGCTTTGTCTATGCTAAATAAAATTTGATACCTCTCTTTACTGCTAAACTATCAAGTTCCCGAGTCACAGAAAACACAAGGTGATTTATATGAAACTTCAAATTTTAGAGATAAAATCCAGAGATAATCTGAGAAAACAACTGTGTCTGTAAACAGGCAGATAAGGAGAATGAGCAGATAACAACTGAATTTAACTCCTCCCTTGCTCCTAGCAGAGGGATTATCACCTAAAAAACAGGACTCTTCAAAAGCAAATAAGAAATACTGATCTCCAAGTGGCTCAAATAGAGGTCCACATAGCACTTAAAATACACATCAGTGGTGGAGACAAAAGTCATTTTTTTCTACTGGATTATGTGTAAAAGAAATTGTATCTGTTTGCTAAGATTGCTGAGCCCAGGACCCTTATTGAGCTCAAGAAAGACATGGGTGAGATCTTTTTGAGAGCAACTCATAATAAAAAGTGCTGCAAACAGAGTGTAAGTGACCTAGATGGAAGGTGAAAAAAACCTCCCTCACTCGTTTACTCTCCAAAACATCAGAGTGATGGAGAAAGGGTTGCTAAACACAGTGGGATACAGTATGAGGTGATCTAATCACAGCAGAAGACTCCAGTATCTGCTTAACAGGGGGGTCTGTCAGGTCCAGAAGATAAGGACCTAGGGTTGATGGGGATGGTTTCAGACTGATCCAAACAGATCTTTTGTAATATTCTTGAAAACTCCTAAATACATCTATGCACAGAATTTACTCAAACTCCTTCCCATAGAACTATAGGAATGTTTTTAGGGCTGTAGCGAGGCGGTGGGATACCCCACAGCCCCGCTGAGGGACAAACCTCCCCTAACACCAACATGGGCGGAGTCACTGGGTCCTGTGCCCGCCCCTTAGAGGTCATGGCGCAGACCCAGAAGTATAAAAGCTCACTGGCAGAGCTCAGCTGGGAACCAGCCGCTGGAGAGGCCAGATGTCTGCGAACGAGCTCCCTCTGGAGAGACAGCAGAAGGCCGCGGCCGGCCTGACGTCGCACCAGGCCAGCCGAGCCTACCCCTCTCTCGTTACCCCGAGGAGGACTGGCGGAGCCTACTCCTTGCTCGTTATCCCGAGGAGGACTGGCCGAGACTACCCCGCTCCAGCTATCCTGAGGAGGAACCGAGCCTGCCTCTTGCCAGCTACCCCGAGGAGCAGCTGAGCCTACCATCCACTACTTACCCAGAGGAACCAATGGTGTTCAAGACTGCCGGCGACGCTACCACGACTCAAGTACCCTACAGGAGGAGTGCGGAAGTAGCCCGGGGGCAGCCGACCCCAGTCTGGCTGCAACACTGCCAGAGCCTATGTCAGTTTGTTGCGGCCAGGACCCCACTGACAGCAACGAGTTTCTGCTGCTGCTAGGGCCCCGGGCTGGGACGCAGTGGAGTGGGAGGGCCTACATCCCCCCTGCCATCCACTCCTTGGGTGGCAGACTCCCCCTTTTCCCTGGCCTGGAAAGGCTAGGGCCTCCTGATATTGGAACTACTGACTCAGCCCCTGCCTGAGGACCTGAGTTTCTGACTATTTGTTTGCTGCCCCGCCCTGACCTAGGACCTGGGCTGCTATTGAACTGCTGACTCAGCCCCAGCCTAAGGACCTGGGTCTCTGACTGTTTGCTGCCCCGCCCTGACCTAAGGCCTGGGCGGCTATCTGAACTATTGGCTCAGCCCCCTACGTAAAGGTCTGAGCCCCTGACCGTGTGCTGGCCGTCCCACACTGCCGCAGAGCCCGGACTGCCAGTGGACTAGAGCGAGGCAGTGGGATACCTCACAGCCCCGCTGAGGGATGCACCGCGGCAAGCTGCACTACAGGGCTCAGTCTAGGCCAGTGGTTCTCAAACTTCTTTTTTCCACGGACCACTTGAAAATCGCTGAGGGTCTCAGCGGACCACTTAATGATCTTTCCAAATGTTGTTTGCACTGTTACCTAGCTATTGTAAAGTGCTTTGGATAAAAGCGCTATATTCTACAAATATGTTCTACAAATAAAAGCACACATCTCATATTTTAATATCAGTAGTCTTACCTTTGTAATGCAATGGATGAGCCCTCTCCCCCCCGCTGTGGCAGCTCCCGAGCTTGGGCTGAGAAGGAGGGGGTCTCTTCCCCACCACCGAGCTGAGGCTGGGAAGGAGGGCTCTCTCTCTCCCCAGCGGCTGCAGCCCTGGAGCTGGGGAAAGTCGCCTCTTTCCCTGACTGCCGCAGCCCTGCACATCCCAAATTCCCCCCACCTTTCCCACCTACCCCCTATTCCCCCCAAGGTCACCACCTCACCTTACATGTGCGTCTTCTCCAGGGTCCAGACACCTAATTAGTGGAGCCAAATCTGCACGGCTCCACTAATTAGGTGGGTGGCCCTTCATTCTCTTGTGTGCAGCCACCCAGGCGCGCACCTTAGAGGGAACTATCCGCAGACCACCTAAATGGAGTCCCCAGACCACAGGTTCTCAAACCTCTGGTTTAGGCAGCTGAACACCTTAATACAAAACTGAAGTGACTTTGCCACGGTCTAGAAGCAAACCAGTCTGCTGTGGGTGTCCCATAGCTGTGGTAAATCTGAAAGTATACCTCCTCCGACCTAGGGATTAGAGACTGCCAACTGACCAAGTTTACCTTATTATTGTATTCACTCCTGAAATCCTTTGAAGGATATGAGCTGGGCTTCCATCAAAGGAGTATTGTCTGGAAGCTACTAACTATTCTGCAACCATCTGGCCTGAACTTCGGAGGTGGTGAGCATCCTATTTTTCAAAAGAAGTCACTGGGTTCTCATACCATTGAAAATCAGACCCGTTGCTGTAAGTACAAAAATACAGGATAGAGCCAAATTCTCTAAAACAGTACTCTGTCGTGCTTTGCTGGTGTTAACAGAGAACTAGAAGGGAAGATAGCAAGAGAGGAGCGTGAAATGTACTGCTTAATGATTGTTGATAAATGTACTGCTTAATGATTGTGCTGCTGAACTGAAGGTCAAAGACAAGAAATGCTTTTACAAACGATGCCCTTTTCCCAGAAAGCTAGTAACTCTTGTGGGAGATGCATGTTCATTAATGATCCCTTTCTTCTAGAAAACCAAGCTTGGGATTGTGTTTCTCTCTCTCTCTTTTTCCTCTACTGGGGAAAAAAATGTTAGTAGGAAAATGCAGAGCTCAAAACAGGAATGGGGCTGTCACCATTTTTCCAGGATGAAGGTTGGTGGGACACTGTCAAGGCTGTCCACTGAGGTCAATGGAACTAGACTCATTTACACCAAGTCAGGATCTGGCCCAGCATCTGAGTGGTGAGCGAGGTCTCAGAGCACAGGCCTCGAGCAAGTCCAGTGTGAGTAGTTAAGCCACTCTATTGACCACTATAACTAATGATCCAGTTAAAATGGATGTAAAGAAATTTGACACTGTTTAAGTGGCACAAAGCAGCCATGGTGAACCAGTGAATCTGGCCAAGAAGCAGGAGAGAACAGAGTAGTATCTTTATGGGCCTGATTCTGATCTCACTTACACTAGGCATGCCATTGAAGTCAATGGAGTTTATCCTGGTATAAGAAGACTTCATATATCCAGGAGAAGAGGCAAACAAAATGGTCAGAAAAAGAATGCAGCTTATACATAGTGGTGTGGTGTGTATTCATACACAGTGACACCTACTCAGGTATGCATTCTATTTTCCCCCACCCGCAAGCTGGTAGCTGGTATTACATTTAATGGATGGAAGGTGAGATCGTAAACATTAGGCATGTACAGTTAACACAAAAGGGAACATAAATCCACTGTCATTCAGGGCTAACCATTACGGCTCAGTTATGCCTCTGTGGCTGAACCATGTGGGGGAGCAGAGTGTGGGGAGCAGAGTGTGCACTGCATGGCAGGCCTTGCTGTAGCTCTAAAGGATGCTGTGATAAATGAAAGTGGGTGGGGGGATAGCTCCCTTTTACGGACACCCAGCCAGCCAGTTAGTTATAAATCCCTCTTGGTAGCTGTTCTCTACTTGCTTTACCTGTAAAGTGTTAAAAAGTCTCCCTACATAAGTAAAAGGAAAGGAGTGGGCACCTGAGCAAAAGGGCCAATGGGAAGGCTAGAACTTTTTAAAATTGAGGACAAAAAACCTCTTTGGATGTCTGTTTGTTCCCAGAGATCAGGGACAAGGCTGGAACTATGCTGTAAAAAGTCTGAGCCAGGTATGAAAATCATCAGATCATACCTAGAAACTACTCATTTGGAACCCCAGATATGTAAGTAGATCAGGAAATGTCTAGGAATACGCAATTAGGTTTCTCTTATTTCTTTATGGCTTGACAACTCCTCTGTGTTAACCGCAGGTGCTTTTGTTTTGCTTGTAACCTTTAAGCTGGACCTGAAAAGAGCTATCCTGATGTTTAATCCTTGAAATGCTCTTTTTTAATCTAGCAAAAAGCTTAAATTCCAAATATATTTTCTCTTTTTGTTTTCAGTAAAATTTACCTTTTTTTAATAACAGGATTGGATTTTTATGTCTTAAGAAGTTTGTGCACATGCTGTTTAATTAGCTGGCAGCAACAGCTAATTTCCTTTGTTTTCTTTTTCAGCTCTTCCCAGAGGGTGAGGAGGTGTTTGAAAGGCTTGAGGGTATTCCCATAGGAAAGAATTCCCAAGTGCGCACTTGGGTGGTGGCAGCAAGGTCAGAGAAAAGCTGTAACCTTGGGAGCTTAATACAAGCCTGGAGGGGCCAGTATTAATTTTTAGAATCCTTGCAGGCCCCTACCTTCGGCACTTGAAGTGCCAGAGTGGGGAATCAGCCTTGACAGATGCAGCAAACACTTTGTCCAGTGCAGATACCCTGGGGCCTTTGTGCCACTCATGTCTTACCCAGACACAACTTCCCTGCAATGAGGCTTGCTTGCCCCAAACTCTTTCTCTGTACCAGAGTGGAGGGAGGCAGATTACACCTGCACCTGCATCACTGGACTAGGGACAAAGAAGCATGTAGTATAGGTGCAGGCATAAATTTATATCTATACCTGAATGGGATAACTTATCCTATCCATACTGGGCCCAGTCCAACTCCCACTGAGATTGTATCAGGTATTGTCTGATGTGAAAATGCTCTGTTTTCTCATTATCTTATGTAAAGAAGTCCCTCCTATCCTCCCCCCACAAAAGATCCTAACCGTTTTCTTGTAAAACAACAAGATATTAAAGACTGAAATACAATGGTAGTTTCCTTCCTACATTATTTTCATCCATAAAAAGCCGGAAGCCTAGTTTTAGAGTATCCTTCCCTCAGCATTACCAAAATAAGAAAAAATTTCAAGGAGGTCATTCTCAGTGGAGAGAAACTTTCTACAAAAGACCTGGTCTCCCTAGTGATGAGAATGTCTACAAAGGAATTCTCTCAATAATGCAAATCCACAAACCCTCCAACGATTCACAGTTTCAACGAAGCAAAAAAGCAGAAGGTGCACAGAGCACAGAATGTTTTCCTTTTGGGTCATTTAGAAAATAAATTGGGCTGATTAATGGGAGTGGTTAATAGCATAAAAAAACTAACTTTGTAAAAGTTTCTTATTTGTAGTAATCACAGATGTTTATTAAAATAATAAATTTAGTTAGTGAGAGGCAAGTTCTGAGAATAAGGCACTAAAAAGCCTTTACATATAGTAAAGGATCAAAGAGAAAGATCCTTCTCAACCAGCAGGTCCGACCTTAAGCTATATTTTAGTCTTTCATCAAGTGACAAGTTTTGAAATGGCTGTTTTTGACAAGTGCTGAAGTATCTGAATCACTCCATTTCCACCATTTAAAATAATAGTGGGGTTTGAGAGAACATTAGGAGATGGAAGCTCCTGAATCATAGGTAATCATAGGTGACAGGGACAAGCAATTTATTGTCTGTTTGCTTTGCCACAACTATGAGGAAAATCCATTCCTGAAAGTAAAGTCACTGGAGTTGCACAAGGAATGAATTTTGGTGCAACATGTCAACATATTAAATGTTGACTTCCTCCCATCATGTAGCATTTACAAACCTGGTATTTCTGAGTTACTTGTTTTGAAGACTGCATGAAATATTGCTAATTGCAGTATAAAAATTCCTGACTGAGCAATGCCTGGTTAAGAGACATCTAGCAGATCTATTTTGATATTTTTCAAATACTACAAATGTTTATTACAGCTCACATAGTGTAAATATAGAGCACCTGCATAAACCAGGTAGGCCAATGTGTTGACAGTAGAACTAGAAGGGAAGGTAGCAAGAGAGGAGTGAGTGAATGAACTGGCAGAGATAGGAGCCTTAGAATGGGATTCACAAAAACCAGCATATTAGGCGACTCTCCACTTAAACAAGCCAATGGGAGATGCCAAGATGAGGGATGTGTGCTAAGCCCCAACCCCTCTTGGCTTCAGGGAGGCACCTTCCTCTGCTTGGGTTTCTCAGCTGCAAATCCTCTTGTTGTTAAGTGCCTACACTGTTTTAGAAAGAAGCTGGTGGGTGAAAGGAGGAAGATGATGACAACTTCCTTCATAACTTTTACCCAGTGATTAGGGTACTCACCTGGGATGGGGGAGATCCCCAGGTCAGGTCCCCCCTCCACCTGAGGGGGAGAAGGGATATGAACTGGGATCTGCCACCTCAAGTGAGTGCCGTAACCACCACTTGATTGTGCTATGGATTAGATAATGAAAGAATCATTGGGCCAAAGAGAGAGTAGTCTATAGTTTGGTACTTAGAACACTCATCTGGGAGGTGGAAGACCCAGCATCCAGTCCAACTGCACCAATTACTTTCTTTTAACTATCTCAGGTGGAGAAGGGACTTGAACCAGGCACCTCCCACATCCCAGGGGAGTACTCTAACCACTGCGCTAAAAGATATTACGGAGGTGGGCTTCCACACTCACCTCTCTACCCTCTCCATGTGTTTTGTGTATAAGAGGCCAGTCCAGTAGGTGACACCAGAGCACATGTACTGGATTGGGCCCTACAGTGAGTTAGGTGGACAAAAGCCTATCTTCCCCTGTTTTATGCATCACTGTGGGGTTAGGTATCTGGATGCCTGGTGTGGGGATATGCACACGCACAGAGGCAGAAACACAGGTGCGCAGGGGCACTTATACTGCAAGAACTGAGGTGCTGAGTAAGTTTAGGCATCTACAGAGTTTGGTGAGAGCAGAGTGGGGGTTTTGTGAATCCCAGTGAGGCCTGACTCTGGAATTTAGGGCACCTAGAGTGGCAGTTGGGCACCTAAGTCCTTTTGTGAATCTAGCTTCTGGCAAATAAGGCATAGGACTGGGAACAGTGAGCTGCTGGTTTTATTCCTGGTTTTGTCATAAACTTTGTGTGATGTTGGGCTAGTTGCTTAGCATAAATTTTACAATCTGGATGCCTTAAAACTAGTTACTTAAATCCATATTCTGGCAAGTAAATCCAATTCACATTTGCTTTGTGTTTTCAGCACTTTTGAAAATTATCTATTTATTTGCCTAAGTATATATTTAAGGATGAAATCCTAACTCCATTGAAGTTAGTGGCAAAACACCCATTGACTTTAATGGGGCTAGGATTTCATTCTAAATGTTTAAACAATAGGCACCCAAGTGTTAAAAATGTTGTTCCTCAACCCTGGGCTTCAGTTCCTCCATCTGCATAATAAGATATTAATAATTACCTATCTACTGAAGTGTCAGGAGGCTTAATTCATTAATATTCATAAAGTTCTTTGAGATCTGCAGTGTTAAAGCACAATAGAAGAATTAAATGGTATTATTTTCCAGCAAGCATCTTTGATCCCTGTTTGTATCTGCTTAGGAAGTTTGATTTTTTGTTTGTTTTTTAAAGTGAATGCATTCCTTTGAATGGTACCAGACTGATAACCCTGAAGACCTATATTTCTAGAGAAGAGCTGTAGCACTGGAAGCTTAATTGGACGTTTCTTCTGACCACCTACGTGCCTCAAGCATAAAGTGGTGAGACCACCAGGCTTGTTCAGCTCTTGATCTCTCTGAGACAACCAATAAAGGAATCAACTGTGCAGATGTGGACAACTGTTTTGGGACCACCACAACATTTCATGAAGCTCTCAGAATTACTTTGGTCTCTACCAAACTGGGCTGTATTTGCATCAGTGATTTGGAGTTGAAAAGCTCTATCTCCCAGCTGAAATCAACCACCATCATCCACTTGCTCAATGAAAGGAAATGCATGTTTTGATCAGGATGCCAGTTTTTCTCTCTGATCTGCTGGTGTCTAGATTGATTAGTGGTCTGTTTTCTAGGCAATTTGCTACTTAAAAGTTTCATCTGCTTATTCAGAGTTTTCTGAAGGCTGCTGTTGCCAATTCTAGAAGGGTTTCTTACAGTTGGAGGTCATTGTGCCAACATATTTGCACGCCTTGCATGACATTTTGTCATATAGTGTTGGGTAATTGGTTATATGTATGTGAACAGCTGTATAAGCTTTTGTTTATAAGATTTCAAAAAAAGCCTGTGTTGCCTTCTTGAGATCTGCCAGTCAAGGGAAGATGAGAGTAAAATGTATATGAATGTGCCTCAAGCACTGAAAATTAGCTTCTTTTATTTCTGAGCAGATTCTCTGATATCTTGAGGCATGGCTCCTTTGTGCGGTTATTGTAGAAGTTTGAGTGACACAGCATCTGGGTTGCATTTTTATTTTCTAAAGTAATTTTAATATTGTATCACTTTGCACATAAACTTGTTTCTTCATATTAATTGGCTGTTTCCCTGAACATTTGAAATATTTTAATTTTGGCTTTAGGGGCTCAATCCTTCATGTGCTCAGCACTGCTATCCCAATCATGCAAAGCACTTAAGAACATTTTATGCATTAAAGCATTTAAGTTTAATTTTACACATTAAAATAAGCAGGATTACTTGCTCAAAGTTCAGCACATAAATGCTTTCTCGGTTTGGGACCAGAGTACTAAACAGCTTGTAAGATTGAGGGGATTGGGCTGCCAGTCTTTTCTATGTCAAGTGTCAGAGGGGTAGCCGAGTTAGTCTGGATCTGTAAAAAGCAACAAAGAGTCCTGTGGCACCTTGAAGACTAATAGATGTTTTGGAGCATAAGCTTTCGTGGGTGAATACCCACTTTGTCAGACGCATGTCTTTTCTATGTAATAAATACGTAGCAGTGTACAAGCCTGTTCCTTTTCTTCTGCGAATGCACATCCTCATACATGTGCACATATACACTATGATAAAAGCACTAATGAAAATTAATGGAACACTTCTCTGAAAGCATACTGTATGGATTTAAATTTTCCTTTGTTACACAGATCCTACAAAATTAAGCTTCAATTTCACAGATTATTAGGGTTGGAAGGGACCTTAGGAGATCATCTAGTCTACCACCTGCTCCAAGCAGGACCAATCCCCACTTCCCAAATGGCCCCCTCAAGGATTGAATTTACAATCCTGGGTTTAGCAGGCCAATGCTCAAACCACTGAGCTATCCCTCCCCCTGTCTGTTTACTTTCCGTATGTTTACTTTCCTACACAGAGTATATATCCTGCATAACCATATGCTATTTGTTGTCATTATAGTACAGATTATTTGTATTACAGTATCACTTAGAAGCAGAGGTGAAAGTAAGCCGGTGCAGTCCAGTACGGCATACCGGCAAGAGCCAGTATGCCGTGCTGGACCGCATCGACTTTCACAGGGGGGATTGAAAGGGTTCTGGGCTGCCTGCGGCTGCCAGGAGCCCAGAGCCCTTTACATCCCGGCTGCGGCTCCAGCGGCTGAGCTGGGGTGGGGATTTAAAGGGCTCAGACTCCCCACTGCTGCAGGCAGCCCAGAGCTCTTTGAATCCCGGACACGGCTCTGGCAACTGGGCTGGAGCCAGGATTTAAAGGGCTCTGGGCTTCCCTCAGCAGCAGGAGCTCTGGACCCGTTAAATCCCTGCCCCAGCCCTGCAAAGCTCGGGATTCCCCCTGGTGGCCAGAGCCCTGGGCCCTTTAATTTGCCCTGAGCCCTGAGGGGCTCCCAGCCACCTCTGCAGCTGGGAGCCCCTGGTTGATCTAAAGGCCCTGGGGCTCCCAGCCACAGCTGGTTCCCCAGGGCCTTTGAATCTTGGGAGGCCACGCCTCTTCCGGATGAGGCCATACCCCACCCCACTCAGGACTCCAGCAGTACCGGTAAGTCCTGTAAGTTACTTTCACCCCTGCTTAGAAGTCCCCATCAGGGTCCAATATACCAGGCACTGTTCAGACAGACAGTAAAGAGACAGCCATTTCCCTAAACAGCTTGCAACCATGGTTACTATCAAGACATGACGGGTGGATGAAACAAACAAATGGGTGAGGGAAGGAAGGCAAAGTAACAAAAACTTTAGCAATCTTTTCCATAGACTAGATGGGTGCATAAAGTAGCATTAAGAGCTGAGCTGATCCTGCAAACTGTAGGCAAAAGTCTTACCTGAGACAAAGATTTCACTGCTTAAGGACTGCAGAATTAGTCCTTACAGGGCACCGGAAGGTAATGTGAATAAACAAATATTATTGTTATTTATTTATATTATAATAATGCCTAAGAGCCCTAATCATGAAGCAGAGCCTCATTGTGCTAGGTGCTGTACAAACACAAAGCAAAAAAGATATTCCCTCCCTATAAGGGCTTACAGTTTAAGTCTAATAAAACAAGAGATAATAGATGGAAACAGACAGATAGATAGGAGAATGCAAGGAAACAGTGTGACAATATTGGTCAGTAAGGTAAGCAGTGGCTTTTGCGCACCAGCGGCTTAACTTTTGTCAAGTTTTTGCAGGAATTACTACAATGGTTTGTTTTAAGAAGGGTGACATGGTCAAAGCAATGGGTTAGGAGAATGATCTTTGTAGTTGTGTTATGAATGAACTGGATCTGAGCAGGACAAGATTGTATTTACCAAGGTCAGAGAACAGGATGCTGCAATAATCAAGATGTGAGATGATGACAGCAGAGTTTTAGCTGCATGGATGGAAAGGAAAAGCTGTATCTAAGAGATGTTATAGGTAAAGAATCTGCAAGATTTAGATAGCCGAATGTGATAACCTAGATAAAGGACATCAGGTTACGGGCCTGACAGGAAAAATAGTGGTGTTGTCCACCATGATCATGAAAGGATATGAAGAAGTGCTTTGGGGGAAAATTAAGAGCTCTGCTTTAGCCACAGTGAATTTGAGCTGACAGCTAGACATCCACACGGAGTTGTCAGAGAGACAGGCCGAGAATTTAGTTTGGACACAATGAGACAAATCCAGAGTAGAGAGGTAGATCTATAAGTCATCAGCGTAGAGATGGTAACTCAATCTGTATTTGTGGATATGATTACCCAAAGATAAACAGTAGAGGAATAAGAGAAAGGACCAAGGAAGGAGCCCTGTGGAACCCCCACTGCAAGTTAGAGGTGAGAGGAAGTGGATCTGCCACATAACATGCTGAAGGAATGATTAGACAGTGAGGAGGAGAACCAGTAGAGCACAGAGTCACAGAAGCCAAAGGGGGACAAGATTTATGCAAGAAAAGCATGGTTGACTGTATCAAAGGTGGCTGACAGGTCAAGGAAGATAGGATAGGGTTCTGAGCATTGACTAAGAAGAGATTATTAGCGACTTTGGTCAGTGACTTCAGTGGAGAGCAAGGGGTTGAAACCAGATTGGAGAGAGTTTAGCATGGAATTAGAGACCAGAAACTCCAGACAGGGATTGTAAACAGTGCGTTCAATGATTTTAGAGAAGAGACAGTAGTTGGAAAGATAAATGCAGTCCATGGTGGGTATTTTTAAGATGGGAGAGATTAAAGCATGCTAGTATTGTGAGGGAAAAAGCCAGAGGAGAGTGTTGCTTGCATTGAGATAGTAGAAAAATGAAAATAAAATCTCCTTCCCATCCTCTTCCATTTGAAAAACACCAGTTCTCTCCCCCGCAGCGTTTTAAGCCTCCGAAACACAACCTAGCTCTGGTGTGTTTATTTGTTTGCACACCACCATCAATCAACCAGGACGTCAGCAGTAATGTGCATAGCCCTGGGAATAGTGTTTTGTTAGTTAACTGCTGCTGCACAGCCAGCAAGGGAAATAAGTACAAAAATGATTTCTCTATGTAGGTACAACTAAAATAATGTGGTTTCTCACCAGTGGAACTGACGATTGTTTCAGAAAATGATGTTTAAAATCTGTAAGACGCTGGCTCCCCATAATAGATTAATAGATTTCAAGGTCAGAAGGGACCTTTGGGATCACCTAGCCTGACCTCCTGGATAACCCAGGCCATAAAACTTCCTTAAATTAACTCCTAGAGCAGATCTTTTAGAAAAACAGCCAATCTTGATTTAAAAATGGTCAGCAATGGAGAATCCACGACGATCCTTGGTAAATGGTTAACTACTTTCACAATTAAAAATACATGTCTTATTTCTAGTCTGAATTTGTCTAGCTTCAACTTCCGGTCATTGGATCCTGTTGGATCTTTCTCTGCTAGACTGAGAGGCCATTATTAAATATTTGTTCCTCAGGTAGATACCTATAGACTGTAATCAAGTCATCCTGTAACAGGAACTTGAAGGAAGACCACATTTTGGGCCTAAACTCCTTGACACAGTATGCTTTTGAGATGCAATTACACTACCTAACTTGCTTAATATCATTTCACTGCTTTTAGAACCAATTTGTTTTCTAGCATCTACAAAACAAAACATGTGTTGCATCAAATATCCTGGCTAAATTTTGATAAATTACAAAACATCAAAATAAATTGGATAGCCAATTAAAAATAAAAAAATCCAGTTTAGTTGGTCTAGTAATCACGAGCTAATTGAATAGCGCAGAGTGGGCACAGGTATAAAGAACGGCATGTTGGCGTCATTAGTACTTTAGATGCCAGTGCACTACAGTATTTCTAATACAACAACGTGACTGTAAATTGCAGAAAATTATGATTCCACCTAGTTTAAGTTAATTTAATAGTACAGATAATGCAGAAATCTGGCAGAATTTGGCATTCTATGTACAACATGAATATGATAAAATGATAAGCACCTAACAAATATTATAGATTGAGTCTCTCATCATGTTAAAACCAACAGGAGTTATACTTGATTCGGAAAGAGGAAATAGGATGAGGCCCAAATGAATGTTTCTGATCTGACCAATTTGATAAGTGGCCAGATGGTCCCACTGAATGGGACCATTGGACTTCTATAGGAACGGGAGAATACATTAAAAACCCACTTCCTTCCCACAAATAGAGGAATACATATTAAAATAATAGACTGGTTAGGTATTTTTCTAATCATGGTACCAACTGCTATGGACCCAATTTGGCTGCCATTATGGAAAAATTCCCATAGGCTCAAATTGGAGTAGGATCAAGCCACATTAGCAACAGCCTGGTCCTTGTTATTTCTGAAAGTAGAGGTTTGGAAATATAATACTTAGATACTGTTAAAGTGCTGACAATGTTAAATCACTGGGACTTTGACACCATTCCTATTAGGTGTCCCTGGCAAAGGTGCTGGTACATTAGGAATAATAGTAATAAAATTCAGTCTTTTGGGTTGACGTTCCCAAGGTAATGGATTTTGGAGGAGTGAGTTGGATGGAGAACATAATAAGCAAGCACAAGTGCTGCTGACTTGTTAGCCCAGCAGGAAATGGTCTCCTGTCAAACAACAGAAACAGCAAAAGTGTAAACTCTGAGCTTCCCCAAAAGGCCACTGAATTCATTTTATTTTAGATTGGGTCCCCTGACTCCTCCCCTCCCCTATAAACTTGTGAAATTCAAAACCAAAAAAAGACCACTGAAATGCAAATATTGTTAAGCAACCAAAGAAATTGGATTATTAAAAGCTACATTAACACAATGGTAACATTGCAGAAGATGCAAAAGTTAAGATCTCAACAGCAACCCAGCCATTTTGTAATACATATGTAATCTTTAGTTAATCTGTCATCATAAAAAGAATACTAAAATACAGATTTTAAAAGAAAAATGGGCTCAGAAAATAATAATATTATTTATTTTATTCCAGCGCCTGGGATTCCCACTCATGGATTAGAATCCCATTGTGTCAGGCATGGTGAAAACAAGAACCAAAAAGACTGTTTCTATTCTGCATAGCCAAATAAACATTGGCTTTAATGGTCTTATGCCAATTTAAATTCACTGGGAGTTAGGCTCCTTAACTTTGTTTTTTAATGTCAGAAAAAGGTCATGTAAATTTAATATTTAATTAACAGTATTTTCTCCATTTAATGGAAACAAAAATGAAACTTCTCACATGACTGTATGTAACCAAAGATTTCGAAATGTAAGTCAATGGGGTTCATGTGGATTTACATCAGTGCAACTCAGAACAGAATCTGCCCAGTAATTTTCTGTATTGATCAGTAATAGTGTAATTTAAACAGGAACCCCTTATTAAGTTAAAGAATAATTATTATTTGATAGGCTGTTCTATTGGTTTTGGAGTCTATTTATTCCCATGTAGTAAGGGAAGTTAAAGACTACAAAGTTACTAGGTAAACACTGTTTCTTTGTTCTGTAAACAGTAAAAGTACATCTGATTTCACAATAGGGAAAAGTGTGAATTTATATGCCACATTTTGTAAAACAAAGCTACTGTAAATCTCGTCTCTAACTCAAAATGCAAGGAAATCAAAGCTGGATGCTCTAATTACTGACCAAAGCCTGCTAAATATTGAACAGAAGCAAAAGTTTCTGCTTTCTAACCATTTGTATAATCGCTTATTATGAAGCCCTAAAATATCTGTTGCTAAGTGTTTATCTGCATTGTGATTCATGAATTCGATGGAAGATGAAACAGTCACTGCTACCATTTTTATTTTTCAGTCTTTGGGTGATGGGGTGAGGGAAAACCGACTGGAAACAGATTTTATCCATTCTAAACCATTCACAGCATAATCTAATTATTTACAAATTTTTATTGTGGAAGGGCTATTTGTTGCAACCTACCTTATTTTTCAAACCATCCTGCCATCTCCAGCAATGAAACAATTACATCCTTAATAATACAGATGGCGTACCGAATGTTGCAGCAACAGAACTTATGATTTAATGCCACAAATACTATAACTGATTTTCATTAGCAAGAAATGCATAACATAAAAGTTAGTTTAAAAGGGATCTTGTAAGTGTAAGTGAGTATAAGCTACAACCTATATGGATCAGGGGTGTGCATGTCATATTTTCCAATATGAACAAGTTATTAAGCTATGATGTCAGGACAAATACACCTTACTCCCAGCAAGGACCAATATAAAGTGTGATTCCACTCTGAGCTATATTTATATGCCTTCTTACTCAATGGATCTGCTTCTTGTGAATATTTAGAGTCACATCCGCTGACTTTAGTGATAAAAATAAGCAGGGGCAGCCTTAGGGAAAATGGCACCCTGGACCAACTTGTGTTTTGATACCTCTGTCTCCCCATCCCTCCCCTCATCGCCCCTGGACTCCACTGCCTCCCCTGCCCCCCTACCCATCCCTTCAGGCTACCCATCTATCCCCCAAGGCTTCCCACCCTTCCCCACTGCCTCCCACCCAACCTCCCCCATTGCCCTGAGCTTCCTTCTGTGGCCTTGCACACTAGGCCCACCCATTCCTTGCCTCTTGACCACGGTGCCCCCAGACCACAGTGACCTGGGTGGTCGCCCATATCACCCACTCATAAGGTCAGCCCTGAAAATAAGTTTACACTGGTTTTTGTTCCCTTTAGTCCTGTTGAGCTAAGACAGATGGAGCTGAATTGTGCTACTTTTTGTGTATCATTAGAATAATTTAACCCATTTCCAACTGGTTACATGCACCTATGCATTAATGGCCCAGTCATCACCGAGGGCCTTAATTTGACTTCAGAACTATTATTACTGGTGATGGTATGTGAGAAAGACGAGACCAGGGTGAGTTTGCCATTAGAAATAGGACTCCATATTTTTACTCATAAGCTGAGTTCATTTGTTATGGAAATGATAAGGAAACAATGAACATAACACCATATCAAGCCTATTTTACAGTCACTTTCCAGAACATATCTGCACTTTGACCTTCATCCAAAGCCCAACAATGAAATTATAATGTGAGTCTTTCCACTGAACTTCAATTGCCTATGGTCATGTAAGAATAGCAATGTAGTGGAACTAGTATTATAAAGACACTGCAATAGACTTTACGTAATTTGATCCTACAGCATACCCAGGGAACCTGTAAAAGTGGGCCCAAGATTCAAAGTTAGGCTCTAAACTTCTCTAAAACATGAGAGAAAGGTTAAACGGCTGTTCAGATCTGGGGTTTGGATTCAGCAGATTATAGAATCAAGAATTATGGCTCCAGATGGATCTAAATTCCCCAAAATTGGGTGGGTTTAGATTTGGGGAGGTGCTGGGTGTTTCCAGCCTTCAGCATTTCTAGTAAATATCACATTCAATATGCTGCCAATGAAAGTAAATGTCCAGAATCTTCCTGCAATCCTTTCCTGAGTAATGTCTTATTCTATTAAAATGCTACTCACAGACTAAGCAACTACTCAGTGTTAAGGGTGGTAGAATCTGGTCCCAAATAGTTATTGAAGCTTTCTCTGAAAATCATATTAGTGTTTTTTTTTAATCACAAATTGTACAGATGCTTTATTTTCTAGAACAAAACTGACCTGCAGCTCAAGTCTGAAAATGTAATTGCGGGGGCGGGGGGTGGAGAAGGGAAGAAAATGAGAAAACACATAACTGCTTAGCTGAGAATGTTGAAACAAAGCATGGTCAAAAATGGAATAATGTGACAGGTAATTTGCAGTGATCTGATGTAAGTTGACTGGATGCCAAATAATCTGTTTTAGTCATGGTAAATTTTTTTCCCAAATACTTTTAGTACCTTTTTTCAAACTGCCTGTAATTGCCACATTGTATTAGCTACCCACATCACTGGCTTGACATTAAAAAGGGATAAAGAGAGAAACTTGCTTTTCATGTTTGAAGGGTAATTAATTTAGGATTTATACGCGTAATCCAGTAGCTCTGAAAAGCACAGTAGGATTGGGTCCGATATGCCTAGCAGTGAAGTTGGTATCAGCTCTTGATACTATTCAATATAAAAGTAATTCTGCCACTGGATATTTAGTTAATAGGAGATTTTAGGAAATACCAAAGGGCATGATCCAACACTCACCGAAGACAGTGGACTTCAAAGGATGATGGATTAGAATGAGAGGCTATTGGTTTTTAGTTCTCAAATATACAGGTGCTGAATTCTACATTTAAAACAAATATATCCAGAATGACCATAACAAGTTTCAGTTTTAATTCTATGTGTGAACTGCGACTGAAACATAATTTAGCAAGTCTCTGAGAAGTGTGAGGTACAACTTTTCATATATTTTACCTAACCCTAATGTTTCTAAAGGCATGACAATGGTTGGAGCTCAGAATTACTCTTTTATTTTATTTGATTTGATAATGCAAAATACATTAAGTTTAAATTGAAAGTAGATTGGCATGGAAGAAAGTTATTTGGTTTGCTAAATGTTGCTATATCTAAGGACCATTTTATACTCTGATAACTGCAGGACCCAGGGATATGGAAAAGGGGCTGGTGAGGTCCTACTTCTGTGGGCACCGAAGGCTACTTTCCCCAATAATATGTGGAACTGGGAGGTCACATCCACTGTCTCTTCTGTGAAGATTTTACTCTTGAAACAAAGGGTAAAATTTCAAGGAACTTACTTGGCTCTACTATCCCTTTCCTGTGGGTATTTTCATAAGAGTGTATAATTTGGTCCTTAAATTTCTGCCCAAGTACAACGTAACCTGTCCACCTAAATCTACAAGCCCATAACTGTGTACTTTAGCAACCCAATTATTTACTCAAACAGCTTTAATTAGAGACCATTATTTTCATGTGAGTTAACTTCTCACATTGCTTGAGCGACCGCTTAGGAGTTACTGATGAGCCATATACCTCTTCCCTACAATTCTGTTTGTCTTGTGCCTTTCCATCTACAATGCATTAACTAGTTCCAGTGGCTTTACTAAGAGTGTAATGACTTTTCCTGTACTCTAGTAAAAATATATCCCCACAAATCAAGAAGAAGCAGACTCTAAGTGGCTCAGAAGATTTACATTCTACTGCTAACCCAGTTATTACTCTGCTGAAAACCCCATAGCATCAATATAATGAATCCCTCAACCTCTGCCGCTAGCACAATTTTTCTTTCCAACCTCATTGGCTCCCAACTTTCTGCTTGACCTTTTACAATCTGTGTGCAGCAGAACTTCATTACAACCTTTTAATGATGCACAAATGGCACACAACACCAAGGTCACAGCCAATCCCAAGTGAGAACTTCTCAAATACCACAGACTAGATAGCGAGACTTCAGTTAAAGAGGCAGAGTAACCCAGTGGAGAAATAAAACCTTTGGATTTAGTTAGGATCCCAAGGGTTGGTAGCACAAAAAAGTGACAATGTCATAAACTGAATATCTGCTCCTGAGAAAATGTTTTAAGGGAAAAATTCATTTGTCATGCTATCAGCAGCTAAATGAATGATATGGGTCATTTACGGAACTATATGAATGTCAAAAGAATAGCAGTTTTTAACTTAGAAAGATTCAGCTCAAAGTCCATATGAATGGGGGTGGAGAGGGTGTTAGTAAAATCATTTGCAACATCTGCATAAGCATTTCTGAGTCTTTTTTACTAGTAGGCAAATGGGAATCAAGTGACCTGGTTACCTGATTACCACTGGCTTTTTTTAACCTTGGGCAAATAGTAGAATCTACGTGTCACAGCTTCTCCATCTGTACAATGGTGAAAATGATAATTAACTATTTGCATAAAGTGTGGTCAGAGAGTGCTATACTAACACAAAGCTTCTCTGCCTATACATATATACACACTCTGCACAGACACTAGTGAATTCCACACTATTCTGTTTTGATGAATATGAGACAGTGCTGATAGGGTATCTCAAGTTAGTGATACCCTCCATAGAGTATGATGCCACAAATATATAGCTTATGCTCACAGTATGTAGCACAATGTAATTAGTGCCACTAATGATTGTAGTCATTTACAAATATAGCAGATAATAGGTAACAATTCTAAAATAATAGTTTGGTTCAGATGGAGCATTTGATTTCTCTGAATCATTATGACCTATGGCATTTCCATTCTATATGTAATGAATGTATGTACTGTGCATATATGCAAAGTGATATTAAATGTACATCGTGTCCTGATTCTCCTTTTACTTACACTGGGGAAATTAGGAATAACTCTACTGAAGCCAGTGCAGTTAGACAAGTACATAAACAATCTCAGAGAGAATTAGGCACCAAACACACGCTTACATTTTTCTTATAATACTGGAGATACAGTGAGCTACTATTTAAATCGAGCACCAGGACTGCATACTAGCGGCCCTACACTCTACTCCCAGAGCGTCTACTGATTCATCTCATTGTGACCTTGACCAAATCATTTAATACCATGGTGCTTCCATTTATCCATTTCTAAGCTGACATCATAACACTGACCTACTTCCCCAGAGGTAGTGTGAGGTATAAGTACTTATATAGCACACTGAAATTGTTGACTATACAGCACTCTAAAAGTGAAAAGTATTATATATTGTTATTTTCCCCTAAAACATTATGAAAAAAGGAAACAATTTGAGGCAAACACCATGTCTGACATTTCTACAATTTTGGTGTCAGCAGGCAGTGCTTAGAGTTCAGCAACTGTAAAATAAGAGAAGATTAATGACAACTGAAACCTGCTTCCTCTGGAATAAAGATTATGGGGGGCCAAAATCTACCATCATTTACATTGATGTAACAGTCAATGGAGTGTCTGCAATTGAGTCACTCTGGATTTACACCAATGTAAACAAGAGCAGAATTTGGCCCCATTACATAAACCAGTTTGCACAAATGCATGGGGTCAGAATTGTGCCTATTGTAAATTTATTGAAAAGGGGTAGCTGATGCCCTAAACCAGGGATGGGAGGTACATAAGCTGCACCACCTGCAACATAGTCCAGAGAATCATTGTGTCTCAGAGACATCCCATGGAAACACAACGCCTTCCCTGATCCCCCTTTTTCTCCAGAATGAAGTAGAATCTAGTTAACTTTGTGTTTCATTATTTTACAAAGCTGATCTATTGTGTGGTAAATAGAAATTGATGTAGAAGTGTGAATTATTAACAAGGAAACAACTAAGTCAATAAATCTCTGACATCACTAGAGCTGCTATTGGCAGTTCAGGTCCTTTGTTCTGATCTCACAGTTCTGCAAATCAGGAGTAACTCCACTGAAATCGTTGGAGTGACACTAGCGCAGCTGAGCCACTGTGATGTGGAGAAGTAAACTGCATCCAATAAAAGACTGCAGTAACTTACTTCCTCCCTGAAACAAATGGGATGCAGTAAAGGAAATGCGGCTCTGAGTCTCCGGTCCATCCTAGGACTCCTGCTGGAGTGGGCTTCAGTCCTTGTTCTGGCAGAACTCCTATTTCAATGGGTGTTTTGATGGCAGACTGCAGGATCAGGGCCAATGCCTGTGAAGTGCTTTGGATTGGAAGACACTATAACAATCTGAGATACTACTATTTTTTAGTCCTCACATGAGGGAGAGCTACTTTACCCTCACTTCCAAGTATAGGGCACTGGTGAGGTTTCAGGTCACTTCTCCTATCAGTTAGAGTACTGAACACAGACTAACAGTTTGCAAGAATGTTCTCATGGTTTGGGACAAAAAATCTTTAGTACAAATAGCATGCAATTAATAGGGAATAAATAGAAGGCTAAAACTTCAGTCGTAACATGCAGTTGTAACTGGGATGGAAATCTAACCCACTACTGGACCTTTCATTACTAGTGACTACAATCAACCCACACTATTACGTTTATAGGGCTGCAACACAATGATGATGAAAACCAGAGAATGGAAGCATTAATTTGTAATATCTGGTTTATGTCTTTATGCCTGATTGCAAAATATTTGCCTTCAGCGTATCTTCTTGTTTTAAACCTTTTCTATTTTGCCTACATTGATACTAACTAACAAAAGGTAAATCTCTTTCACCATTTATATTTCAAAATACTTGCCTTCAGCATGTCTTCTTGTTTCAAACCTTTTCTATTTTGCCTACATTGATACTAACCAATAAAAGGTAAATCTCTCTCACCATTTATATTTCAGTTCTTCTATATCCCCTTTCAAATAGCTCTGGCAATTAATACAGGACAGCATTGTATTCCAAAATCTTTCCTCTTTTTGGGGGGTTCTCCATTCAACATTTCATTCATAGTTTATATAAAAATCACATTTTTAAATAGTTGAGAAAGTATTAACAAATGATGAATAGATGTTATAAGCGTGAGTTGTATGCATTATAGATGGCTGTAAGCACATCAGTAGAAGTTTTTATAGTTATAAGCCTATTGAGTTGCTGAATTCCATAATAATCTATAACAATGAATTAACCATGTATTATAACATCTATTAATGATTTATTAACTTTTATAAATGTAACCTAGATACAGCAGATGATCAAGAGTTCAGTGCCTATTAACAATCAGGAATGTTTAGTAATCTGATATACCAGTAGTTCAGTTTGGGGAGCAGCTGGAAGAGAAGAGGAGGGGAAAAATCAAGATCAGTTTCACCAGCTGGTTAAAATACCTTATTCCTGGGCCACATTTTGAAGCTTTCACTAAATTCTTACTCCAACAAAACTTTTTCTGATGCTTTAATTGTAGTTTCACCTGAGCAAGGAATGAGCAGAGCATTAGCAAGGACCTTGGCATTTGGTCTGATTGTATTTGGAAATTGTGAAAGAGCCGATCATCATCCCCAGTGTGTGGCACCAGCAGTAGATGAACTATGTTCTACATAGCAGCAACAGGAATGGATTTTACTAGTTAGTTTCCAGATGCTGTATTAGGAAATCAATACACATCACTAGAGAAAGCTGAGATATTTCTTTAGAAGGCTTTACCATCACATATCCAGGGCTTCCTCAAGATTTCCTGTTAGAGAATCATCACAGCTATAGCTGCTGAAGAGTATCATGGTTCTGTTTTCACTTGGGGAATTACAGCCATAATCTGCATACTTTAGGTTAGGCTAGTTCTCAAGCAGTTACTTGGCACCGAATGCATTATATGCCTCCATGATGCTCTGTCCCAAGCCAAATCTGGTGCATTATGGGGCAGGACACTTGTGAGGGACAGATGTCTGTTGACATCATCTGTCCATCATACTTTAGGTCTTCTGTGGGGGGTCTTTTCCATACTGCTTTCATGGATGATTTTCAAGATGATTCACACAGGGAAATTGGTAGGCGTTTGGAACAGATGACCATATGACCTTAGAGACTATTGGGCAACCATCTGAGAGAGCGGGACCTGTTCAGTTAGAAAATTGATCTCTTTGTTTGACTTGAATTGTACCACTTGTACAATAGTTTGGAGATGCTTCATCAGAATGGTATCCGACATCCTTTCAGTCTTGACAGTGAGGTGCCATGTTTCATCCCATAGGTCAGAATATTGACCACCAAAGCATTATATATCCTCAGCTTGGTCTCTCTACTTATCAGTGTGTTTGGTTTGCAAAAGCCATTCTCTTGATGAGGCACCCCGTTACTGATGACACTTTTGCGATGTGGACTTCAAATACTCTCTTGATGCTGCCTGTGTGATCGCCAACAGAGCTGAGGTAGGTGAAACCACCAGCAATCTCGATTGGCTGGTCGCCCACTAAGATGTTAGAGCCTGCAGCATATTCAAAATTGTCAATCAGAAGAATTTTAGTTTTATCTCAATCAATTTTCTGGTTGACATTTGCCACAGAGCTTTCCAGGACTTTAAATGCCATAACTAGCTCATCCATTGATTCAAACAGTGCTATGTTGTCAGCAAAATCGATGTCAGTGAGGTTCTTATCAAGACATATACCTAAAATAGCATGTAGTCTATGACAGCATTAAAGAGTTTTTGGGAGGCAAGATATTCTTGTTGAATGTCCAACCGAATTTGGAATAAGGTTGTTCTTTTCTCATTTACAAGACTGCATCTTGAGGAATCATAGAACCTTAGTATTAGAAGGGACTGCAAAGGTCACCTAGTCTAACTTCCTGCCAAGATGCAGGATTTGTTGTGTCTAAACCATCAAGACAGATGACTATCCAGCCTCTTTCTGAAAACCTTCAGTGAAGGAAATTCCATGACTTCCCTAGGCAGTTTGTTATATTGTTCTACTCTTTTTACAGTTAGGAAGCTTTTCCTGAGATTTAATCTAAATCTGCTCTGCTGTAGTTTGAACCCATTGCCTGCCTTCTATAACAAGAGAAAGAAAATTCTCCATCTTTTTTATGGCAGCCTTTCAAGTATTTGAAGACTGCTATCATGTCTCCCCTTAATCTTACCTTTTCCAAGCTAAACATACCCAGTTCCTCCAGCCTTTGCTCATATTGCTTGTTTTCGTCCCCTTGGTAATTTTTGTCACTTCCCTCTGGATCCTTTCCAGTGTCTTTACATCTTTTCTATTCAGCAGTAACCAAAATGGGATACAGCACTCCAGTTGAGGCCTAAACAACAATGAGTAGATCGGTACTATCACCTTCTATGACTTGCATGCTATGCCTCTGCTAATGTCACCCAAAATTTTATTTGCTTTTTTTGCAACAGCATTGCGTTGCTAACTCATGTTGAGGTTGTGATCCACCACAACTCCCAGATCCTTCTCAGCAGTACTGCTGCCAAGCCAGTTATCCTCCATTGTGTATTTGTGCATTTGGTTTTTTTTCTTAAGTGTAGCACCTTACATTTGTCTTTATTGAATTTATTTTTGTTGTCGATAGCCCAGTTCTTCAATTATCAAGATACCTTTCAATTTTAGCTCTATCCTCCAAAGAGTTTGTAATCCCCCCTTGCTTTGTGTCATCTGCAAATTTGATCAATATGCTCTCTACTCCTACAGCCAGGTCATTAATAAAGATGTTAAACAACATCAGACCCTGATCAGATCCCTGTGGAACTCCAGTTAAGACCTCCTTCCACTCTAACATTCCTTTAATAGTTAGTCTTAGTTTGTGGTTTAAGCAATTATATGTACACTTAATGGTAGCTCTATCAAGCCTGCATTTCTCCAGCTTACTTATGAGAATGTCATGTGGGACAGTGTAAAAAACCTTACTAAAATTCAGGTATATTATGTCCATTGCATTCCCCCCATCAACCAATCCAGTTACCTTGTCAAAGAAGGAAATCAAGCTGCTTTAGCATGATTTTCCTTAGTAAATCCATGCTGGCTGCTAGTGATCACCCCTCCATCCTCCAGGTATTTGCAAATTCAGTGTTTTATATGTCGTTCTAGTAGCTTCTCAGGTATTGAGGTAAGGCTGGCTGGTCTATAGTTCCCCAGCTCCTCCTTTCCCCCCGCCTTTTCAAGATGGGCACTACGTTAGCCCTTCTCAGTCTTTCAGGACCTCTCCTGTCATCCAGGAGTTTGGAAATATTATTGTCAGTGGCTCAGATTACTTCAGCACCCTAGGGTGAACAGTATCAGGCCCTGCTGATTTTCATTCATTCACATTAGTCAGAAGATCTCTTATGTGTTCTGCACTTATCCTGATCTGCCTCCCTTCCCCTTTATTATCTATGATAACTTTGCTGGTTATCTGGTCACGTTATATTTTGTTTGAAGACTGAAGCGAACTAGGCATTGAGCAGCTCCACCTTCTTATCTTTCATTACCCGCTCACCTTCTCCATTGAGCAGCAGACCCACACCATCCTTGATATTTCTTTTTTTATCTAACTTATTTGTAGAACCCTTCTTGTTATCGCTAACATTTCTTGTAACTCATTCCTTGCCTTGTCATTCCTGGTTTTGTCCCTGCATACTTGTGCTATTCCTATGTATACTTCCTTAGTAACATGCCCCTCCTTCCATTTCCTGTATGTATCCCTTTTGGTTTTAAGATAGCTAAAAAGTTTCTTGTGCAGCCACATTAGTCTCCTGTGGCTCTTCTCCTCTTTCCTCTGCATTGGAATAGCTTGATGTTGAGTTTCTACTATTACATCTTTTAGGAACTGCCAGCCCCTTTCAACTCCTTTCCTTCCTAGTTAGTCTCTCCATGGGACCTTGCCTACTATTTCTCTGAGTTGGCTGAAGTTTTCCTTTTTGAAATCCAGTGTCCTTGTTTTGCTGTTCTCATCATACAGCAATCATCATATAGGAAATGGAACATTATATAGAGCTTGTCATGAAGTCATGCAAGTTTCAAGGTCAACCAAAGCGATTCCTTGTCAACGCAGTCAAACATGGCTTTGATATTCACAAATACAATGTGAATGAGGTGCTAGAATTCTTGTGCTTTCTCAATAATCTGGGGCACTGTGAAGATTTCCTCAGTCATGCAAGGACCAGGAGTGTAAACAGCTTTCTGTTATCTTCTCTTTCTCCTTAATATATCAGCGCCTCATGCTAACAGGAACTTTCTCCAGGATGGATGGAAGAGAAATGCCATGATAGTTACAACAGCATCAGCTGCTGCCTTTGTGTTTTACATTTATCATATAAAATAATGCCTTTTTGCCAGTCAGATGGGACTGACTCTGTTCTCTGCATATGTCACCTAAAATAGTAGGAGGTTTTCCATGCTCTGCATACAGCACTGACAGCCAACTGCCTCTTTACTGCTAAATTATTTAAACTTTTTCATTTTCTTTGCCTTATCAGAAAAGGGGAATTTCTTTTCTCATGCCTGGTGTTTAACATATGCTTATTAGACCCCACATCTGTGCAACCTGGCTTGACAAACCAGTTGGATGCTCCTTTCACAGAATATAGCGCAAGCAGTGCATGCATAGCTCAGAAGAGAGCCTGAACCAATCAACCCTTCTAAATTTTGCTATGATAAAAAATACCTAAGTTATGACTTACTTCTCTTCTGCTCTAATTACAATTTAAGACCAATTTAAATCCAATTAAGTTCTTGGAGGCTCTCTTTTAGTCATTAATAGGCTCTAAATTACAAAAATATAAGACGCCATGGAACATCAATCTACAGTCAATACTTTTGGTAGAGTTGTCATGAAATTATAGAAGGATAACAAAATGACTGGATGTAATTATGCAGGAGGAAAACAGGACCCATCTCAAAATGTCAACCAGCAAGTAATTAATCTTAGTATATGAAAATGGAAAAAATGTATGGTCTAAAAGTTTTGTTATGAAAAACAAACCACACACTCCCTAGAGAAACTGAAGGATTCCAAGATAAACTGGAAGCCCCTTTATTTTTAATTAGATCAATTTCATGTTTATCATAGTATATAACAAGGTTGCTAGATTTATTAAAAAGAAGAACAGCTTTCTTCAGTCTACAGCATATCATTTGTATTTGCAAATGGTGCACTTACAAATAATTTAACTGATTGGGAAAGATACAGAAAGGATCTCCTAACTTATCTTCAAACAGTTTCTATGATATTTAGATGCATTTGTAAAGCACTTATCACCAGAGTAACTAAGTGTTATAATCTATACTGAAGGATGATCCCTCACTCTCACCTTGGGAGATAGGCCAGTCCTTGCTTACAGACAGCCCCCCAACCTGAGGCAAATACTCACCAGCAACTATACACCACACAACAAAAACACTAACAGAGGAACCAATCCCTGCAATAAACCCAGTTGCCAACTCTGTCCTCATATCTATTCAAGGGACACCATCATAGGACCTAACCACATCAGTCATCACCATCCGCGGTTCTGGTTTGCCATTAATGGCACAGAATGTTTTGCTCGCCCAGACATATATATATATAGTGATAACACTGCCATGCATGTGCCAGCAATGACCCCTCAGTGCCCATGCTACATGGCCCAAACTGGCACCAGTCTTTCTACGCAAGAAGAATTAAATTTGGAACCCAAACAAAGTCAGACATCAAGAGAATTATTGACTTCAAAAGACCAGTAGTCGAGACACACTTCAGTCTCCCTGGACACTCAATAACAGACTTAAAAGTGGGCCAATTCTTCAACAAAAAAACTTTTTTCAAAACCAGACTCCAGTGAGAAACTTTGCAGAACTAGTATTGATTTGGCAAAAAACTGGATCACCATCACATTAGGTTCTGAATAAGAGCTCAGGGAGTGGCTGGGTCACTACAAAAAGTAATTTCTCTCTCGGCTTGGATACTCACACCTTTTTGTCAAACTGGTTTGAAATAGGCCACCTTTGATTGGCATTGGCCTCTATTAGCCTACAAAGTGATTTTCCCCTCCTTGAATTTCACCCGTCTTGTCAACTGTTGAGAATAGACCACTTCCACCTTAATTGAATTGGCTCGTTAGCACTGACCCCCCACTTGGTAAGGCAACTCCCATCTTTTCATACCTGCCTACTGGATTTTCCACTCCATGCATCTGATGAAGTGGGTTTTAGCCCATGAAAGCTTATGCCCAAAAAAATGTGTTAGTCTCTAAGGTGGCACAAGGACTCCTTGTTGTTTTCGGTGATACAGACTAACGTGGCTACCACTGATAAGTGTTAGATGCAGACTAAAACTCAGTGAGATCTGCTGTGTGGCACCCAGTGCTCAATACTGCTCTTGGTATAATAGGGACCCCTATTTTTAGCACAATGTCAGTCCACTACTCCACTCTAGATTTACTTTTGGTTTAATACTTCTGGGTGTGACCAGTTCTGATTGTGATTCCATGGGAGATACTATGACAAAGAGGTGCAATTTACAGATTGACCTGAAGATAATAGAGTTCCTCCTGATATCCTTTAAGGTGGTGTTCCAGGACCTTAGTTCTGCTGCTGAGAAGATACTTGCCATTATGAGTCTGTGCCTTGATTCAGAAGCTAATGGTAATCCTGCAAGGTGTTGAGCACCCTCAAATCCCATAGAAAGCAGTGGGACTTGAGGCCATGCAGCATTGCACAGGAAGTGCTCTACAGGCCTGATTTTACTCTTACTGAATTCAACAGCAAACTTCCTCTTCAACTCAATGGGAACAAATTAGGATCCTATGACAGGAAAGTCACCCCTTAAAATTGCTGGTAAGGTTTCTACTCTTACATAACTCAAAAGTCAGATCATCTGTTTGGACTTATTATATAGAAATTTTCCTGTCAAGGGTAGCTAGCGTAGGTTGCACTTCAGCAGAGTACTTAAGCATATGTAAATCAGAGCCCTATATACTAATGCACAAACTAGCAGCTTGCCCTTACTGTGCATGATACAAAGTAGTAAAAAGAATACTTTTGCTCTCTGCATTGTACATCAATTAACAGTGACTATCATTACTGTTCAATCCCGATACAATCATATTATGGGCAAATACAATAATTTCAGAAAATCAAACTGTTAAGGCCAATTAAATTGTATCTAACATGCAACATAACCCTTCAACAGCTTCGTTATATTAAAGACTGGTGGCTCAGTCCTATAAGCTCTCATCATGCCTAATTCACATTGAAGTCAGTAGAAGTCCCACACACAGAGGATTTGATCCCAGGTATACAGTCGATTTTTTTAAACCAGAATTCTCCTTAATTACTACATGCTGACAGAATTTCAATCCTTTTCCTGAACATGGAGTAAGTATTTGTAGCTGTATCAATACCAGCTAATATGAACAAATGGTTTCTCAAATGTGTCCCATTTCTACAAGGCTCCTGTTTGAAAATTCACTACAGGAATATGCTTTAGAAGCTTCATCAGATCATATATACAATAGGAAGAAACTGCTTTGAAAAGCCTTAGACAAGCAGTATGTATTTCCTATCAAGGTGATGTTAAGAGCGACAATAACCTTCTGTCTCTTCATTTCTGTTTTAGTCCCTTCTAGACAGAGCAATGAGGAGTTGGTTGTAAGCATGCTATTACTACATCTACTTAGCTAACATTATTTTCGTCTGTGCTGGACAGACTACTGCTGGGGCAAAGCCACTCGGAACTGTATAGATAATAATATATATACTGATGCAGCCAAAATTGAGACTCTAATTAGAAGGCCACAGAGTCTGAATTTCACTGTCAAATATGCAGAAATAAAAAAAGTCAGTGCATTGTTTGTTATTGTTCTTACATTGGCTTAGGTTGACAATGTATTACTTGCTTTCCAAACACAGAAAAAACCTGTAGCCTCTACAGGAAAAAGCAGACAAACTAAAAGACAAAGACAGCGAAAAGGTGGCGGAAAGGGTGCAAAGAGAGTGATGGGGTGATGTCAGGCAAAGATGTTTTAATTACTGTGTTTGGGGTTTTTGAGTTGAATAAACAAACTTTACTTCCTGCAACATCCCACCACATATTCAGAAATCTCGTCTTTCTCCCACACCAATCTCAAGTCTAAATCCCAGTATTCTTACTTCTATCCCTCCCAATAATCCCACTCCTTCCATTCATACAGGTTACAAAACTCACTTACAACTTAAATAAACAGATAAGATGTAGAAATATCAGTGCAAGCTATCCACAGATAGCCACTCAACACTCTCCAGCACTGACGCATATTATAGTGCCCTGTGTTCTTTAATAAAAATCACTAGAAAATGTTGGCAAAATGAACAGAGAGATTGACTCTGCAATCATTACTCACATTGAGTAACATTTTATTTCTCAGCCAGTGCTGTTGATTTCACTAGAACTACCCCTTGTGTAAGGCATTGTTCATCATGTGTAAGGGAGAGAGAATTTAGATCACAGTACATATTTGATTCCACAATCCCCAACTGGTAATTTATTTAGTGATGTTTCTTTTTCCATATAGTAATATTTCAGCCCTGATTTTTGTATTAACATCCATACCACAAGTACAACACTGAGCCACACCTTTCAATATTAATTCCTCTGTTTTGAAGATACTTGTTATCACGTTGATCTTCAATTCATTGTTTTCCAAACTTTCTGCTTACTTATTCTACATTATAAATTTCTATTGAGATCCCATTAGCTGAAGAACTCACAGAAAGGATTTTGTTAACCCTCTAATGAAGTCCCCAGACAGGGATGCTAATATTGCTAGGAACAAAAGTAAACGTTGCTCTATGCTTCAGAAGTGACCCTGTACACTGAAAGATCTGTGCCTTACCTTGTTACAAATTCATGCGCTGGGTAAATTAGCCCATGCCCAAAAGACAAGAAAAAAGGCTTAAATGACATTCATACTTCACATTTCCCACCAGTTGTTTTATAGGAAGAATAGTAACATCTCAATAAGCGAATGCTGCTGCAAGGAAAAGAAATTAAAATCTCATGGTAGATCTCCTTAGGATCCTTCAAGCTGCAAGCACAGATTATACTAAAAGAATAAGACATTCCAATGACAGGAAGAGACTACTTCTCAGACATAGGGGAGATGGAAAGCTCTAAGTGTCTACAGCTACTTCTGCATAGCACCTTTTCCTGTCATGTTGTTCTCTGCTCAAACACCAGGTTGACAGGTTCTCTTTCTTAATTGTAAATTTCAATTGCTTTGTGTATTCGCTTTTCAAGAATGCATATAAATCTGATTAATGCTCATGGGAGTTCCGCACATACCATAAAAGGATCAACTCCTTTTCCCCCACATTATTGTTCTACTTCATATTTCCATATCATCTCGGACCACTTCTTATTTCGAGTTTCATAGCACCTTTTCCCATTTTCTCTAGTATAGTAGATTCAAACATCTCTGCCACTCTGCTGACCTGAAATACTGGTGTTTCTTCTTTTCCTTAATCATTTAATGTAATCTGAGTTCTTAACTTTCAAAGCATATCTACCTCCTTAGCTCCATAATGCATCCTCCCACCCCCACTCCATTTAGAGCCCTTGTTTTCATCAGTTGTTTCTGCCTGACCCTTTAAGCAATGTATTACCCTTCCAGCCATTCTCCTTTAATATTATTGTGCCATGACTCCAGTATTGTGATGCTTATCTCATTTTATACTATACTTTGCTTTCATTTCTCTGTGTAATGTGACCCATTACAATATGACCTATAATCAATAGCTGTATTAAGCAGTTAAAGCAAGGGACAAAAAGATGGACTACTGGGCACTGTTCCTGGCTGTTCAACTGACAGGGTGACCAGATAGCAAATGTAAAAAATTAGGATAGGGTTAGGGGTAATAGGTGCCTATATAGTAAAACCCCTCAAGTATTGGGACTGTCCCTATAAAATCAGGACATCTGGCCTCTCTATCCACTGACTTGTTCTGTGACCAGGAGCAAGTCATCTTTTACTCACTTTACTCACCTATAATACAGTGATAACGACACATACCTTACAGTAGAGCTGTGAGGCTTTTTATAAATATTCTAAATAAGAGCAAATTATTATTATGATTATTTTAAAATGTTAGAGTGTCTATACTGCACAATGTTTAAAAGAGATACTTCAAAACAGATACATTTTCAGATTAAAACCCCCCAAACCCTGTACCTAGTAGATGGGTACATTGTTATGCTCAGCAAAACACATTAGATTTGCTAGTAAACTGTATTGTAATAAAATGCACAATGATATAGATTATTTCTATTTTTAACACCTTTCACTATTTTAATACTGAAAGCATAAAAAGAATACTGTATGGTTTGGACAAAAGGTTAGTGTGAATTTAATCTAATCTAAAACGTTCCTGAATATAGAATACACCCATGGTAAATCTGACTGATAATGGGTTTTTTTTTAATAGTTTTTATTCTTTAATTTATTTATACCATTCCATCAGTTGAACAACAAACATTTAAGGCCTAATTTTCAGAGGTGCTGAGCCTTCCGAACCCCATCTAAAAATCAATAGGAGTAACTAGTACTCAGCAAATCTACATATTAGCCTTTTCGACCACCTAAGGGCATCATGAAAACTACTCAACACATTTTCATTAGGCACATATTGCCTCTTTAACTATTGAATTCCAGTTTTCAAAGTGTCTGCTTCTAAAAGGGTGGTTTGTTGGTTTGTTTTTGTTAATCAATTTGAGATCAGGATTTTATATTCCGAAAGAAAGCCAATCTTATAATACTGTCACAGCACAACGACAACCGTTGAAAGTTTTCTATTACAATTCCCTTACTTGTAGTAATTAGTAACTAGTGTTTTGCATTTATACCATTATTTAAATTCAGTTGCTCAACAGATTGCTGCATTATGAAACCTTTTGCTCTTGGGGACTGTTTCAATTTCTGGTGCTGCTGGTAGAATCGGCACAATGTTGTCTAATGTCAAGTGGCAATTTTCTCAAGTTCAGTCATGCTGGCAAGGATCAGTCTCTTTGCTGTTAGCAAGTTCAGTTGCTGTAAGGAATAAATGCTTCCTGGCCTTCATTACAGGAAGATATAGTGGGTGCTAGTTTGCTTAGTTTCATACTTAAATATTTATGTTTCATGGCAAAAGGAAAACAACATAAAAAGAGGATGACTGCCTTTATCACTACAGAACACACTGGAATTTAGGCCAGTTTTGGGCATAAGGAGACTACCTAGAGAGTCCCACTCAAAAGTTCCAATAGTGCTTGGGCGCACCATACTCATTCACTTCCAGGCAAGCACGGGACAATAAATCTTGCAGTCAGTTGGGAAATTCCTGACACAACCATGCAAGGGATTCTGGGACATGCTTGGGACAACAGGTGGCCAAATCCCATATTCATCTACACCAGAGTTTACCAAAGGTATTTAGAACTGAGAGGTAATAAATAAGAGCTCTATCAAATGAACAGCTTTAAAAGTTGACCCACCCACCTACCATCAGTTGAATAGCTTGTGAAAGGAGTCAGTATTATTTCATTCTATGATCTATAGTCATTGACACAGATGTACCAGACAGAAGAATTAACATGACAATGGGTTGGGAGGGCGCCTCTATTCTTCACATATGTCACTGTGATGCTAATGATAGAACAATGGTGAACCTACTGCTGCTCCACAAGTGAGGCACTGAACGCACAAGAAAAACAAATATTGTTGTTGCCAAGGGTTAATTTACTTCTCTAAGAGCAGACATTGAATGAAAAGGAAGGTGACTCTACAAAACTAGAGTATTATACCTCATATATTATATTTATATAACTATAAATTATTGTATTTCATTTTCCCACTATAGAAGCCAGCAAGGTGACAAGTTGATTTGTTATTTTCAGGTGAAATAATATTGGCCCAAATTAATCGTCTCATATATATAACATATATGTAACAAACATATCATATGTTATATACACACATCTATATGATTACATATATCATGTTACATATATGATACATATATATCATGTTATATGTATCATAGAACATAATATGTTATATCATGTTATCTATCATTCTTTAATCTAATCTGGTTTAGAACATTATTTAATAATATCATACGTGTCTGTCAGAATAGCTTAGTCATGGGGAAAGTTTTGGGCACCACATAAAACTTGTGACAGGTTTTCAAAAGCACAAAAGCTCATCAAATGATGACAGGTATCACCTGACATTTGTGCATACAGATCAGGTATAAAGACCTAAACAGAAGAGATTGTTACAAGAACCTAAATAGAAGACATAAGTGTGTAAGCAAGGGTCATTTAAAAATACACACATCCTTTTTCACCTGTCCTTTGAAAATGTGTCCCTAATGTCTTACCTGAAATGAAGTACAAACATGAATAGATCTGGTATTATTTTACAATAAAAGAAAAACAAAGGGGCTGCTTAGATACTTTCTTCATAAGGGTCTGAGCTTAAGATGTTTATTGGAGTGAGCAATTATCAGTGTACAGCATAACTAATTACAGGAACAACAGTGCAGGGAAGATAAACTATAGATAGTTATGAAAATAATAGTGGACCACCATCGAACATCTCCAGAGGCTACCAAGATATTAGCACTAGCTCTCAAGCTACGACTAATTTTCATAACCCGGTCACGTACTAAATGAAGGGAAAATGGTAGCAAAGGTTCGCCTTGTTTCCATATATAAAGATGGCTCGAGGTCTTTGTGTTCATTTTAAGAATCATTTGCACAATAATTGCTAAGAAAATGTTGTCCACATCACAAGATTACCACTAGAACTGGCATCCTTAAACAGGTGCAGGATTAAATTTCACAGAAACTGAGAGAGGTGATTCTTCCAGGCCAAGGCAGTGGATGATACTTGCCCTGTGACTGTTGTTGCTCTTCTGTAGATATGGAGAAGATTTCTGTTTGTAAGGCTGTCAGTCCAAGCCCTAAATTAACCCACAGAACATATAGAAACAAAATCAAATCAAGAAAACTGAAAAGAGGTAGAATGGTAGAATTAAACTAGACCATGACTTTCCCCTTCTCCCTTAAACTCTGGCTTTAGGCAATATATTTTTCATTCTGAAAAAGCAAAAAGTAAACGAGTCTGAAATGCTGGAGCGTTACTCTCAATCTGTTTCTATTTGACGAGATGCATGTGGCTATTTCAAATGCGTCTCTCTATGACGACTGAACATTTTGCTCCTATTGGTCACAGCCATGAAAATCAGACAGAATTATGCTGACTGGGGCAGACACAGGCATGACTGAAAAAAATCACAGGAGAAAGTTGGAAGAGTAAAACTGTAAATCCAGCAATCTCAACGAATAAAATTAAATATAATAGGTTGGAAGTGACTTCCTTAGAAGGACCAGTGTCTACATGAAGTCTCAGGGATCGTCATTTAAATGTTATCGTTCTAACTGCTACAGTATTGTTATAGCAGATGGTATAATGACTCTTAAAATGATTACTTACCCCAAAGGTAGCTGCACTAAAGTGATGGGTGAAGTAATCCCTACACATATAAATTCACTAATTCTGCATTGCGCCATGATTATCACGAGCTTATACAAGTTCCTTGTGCAAAGAAATTGATGGCAATAGCATTAGTTGAATTTTATTTTCTAAAAAGAAGCTCTGAGATTCTCTCCCGGGCAGTGAGAGATGATTCTATTTGTATCGGGAATTGACAGAACATGATTAGGACAAGGTCGACAGCGGGATAGCATGTTTTCTTTCTCAGTCTCAAATCTAACAGACAAGGAGACGATGCTCTCAGTAGAATGAAACACAAGTTGTAGAACAAGAGCCATAAAGTTAAAGTATTCCCTGACCTGGGACCTTCTGCACAACTTAAAAGAAAATTTGTTTTACCCAGCAAAAAGCCTTTTTGCAGACAAAAACTTAATAACATTGATGTTCTTTCCCTGTCAAACTAAAGATTTGTGATGGTAAGATGGAATAAGCTTTCTGCGATGAGTATGTGTGTGCCACAAAGGAAGGATTAGAGCATACCTAGGTGGAGGAGACCTGGAACAGAATAAAGCAGAGCTCTGATTCCAGCACTGTGTCATGGTAAGCTAAAATCTGCTTGGCTTGATTTTGCTCTCACGTATATGCATGCAGTTTCCACGAAAGTCAGCGCGACTGAGGTAGCATTATTTTTTGTTGTGGTCTCTTACACTTAAGCAGCCAGATTCTCAGCTATTGTAAATCAGTGTCACTCCATTTGATTTCATAGAGCTTTAACAATTCATACCGTCTTGACAGGTATAGTTGACCCATATTTTATAGCTGGCCCATAAGAAAATGTCCAAAAATAGATTAAGATTTATTAATTACACACTTTATGAATACAATTTTTTCTATTGTTGTTATATATTTATAGCAAGATGCTCAGATATTTTGGTAATGGGCATGACTATAAATCCTGAACACAAGTATCACAAAAGACTGACCAGCAGGCAATCGCAATGCATTGAACATTTATTTAGCTTTATTTTTCAACTGCAGGCATGGAGACACGCAGCTATCGTAGCGGTTAAGGGTCTGTGCAACTGAAAGATAGTTGTGTTCCCAGCTTCATGGTTGTATGTTAAGGGAGAGATCCTCTGGTGTGTCCCACATGCACTCAAGAGGAGCTGGAATGGAGCAAAGGTGGACACTTCTACGCTTCCTTGAGTCTGGGGCCAGTGGAGAAAGATCTGGCCCCTGGCATAAATTACAAGAGCTGTTAATATAACTTATTCCCAGATGACTACAGCTCCAAAAGGCCTTTTTGATATCTGAGAATCACCCGGGATTAAAAACACTGCAGCCATGTATTCTTTCCCTTCAGCCTTGCTCATTGAACTGGGAGCTGGGATGGTATAGGAGATGCTATGACAGCTCTACCCCATCAGAGGAGTCCATCCACACATAGAGCAGGTTTCCTGGGTTTCTGACTGCTTTGCTGTACTGGCACAGAGTCAGGATCTGGCCTTAAGCTTTCAAAGCCTATGGAGTTACTCCAGATTTTCACTGGTGTCGGTCAAGGTAGTTGGCAGGCTCAGATTCTCTAAAGCCCTAAGAAAATTATGTGGCATTTACCCTAAACTAAAATTATTTGTTTCATAGGGAAAATATATCTTCCTGTCGGTATGATCTGTGAAGTAGATCTTATTGGCAAGGATGTCAATGGAAATTTGAACAGGTTCAGTTAGTTGTTAGCAGCAGACTAACTTGCCCTAGGATTTTATTCCAAAAAGCCCAGCATTGTTATCCTTGCTTGGAACCTTACAGCAAAATCTCAAAATGCAGCAGCTGTCATTTACCAGCATCTCCAATACTCTTCTTTCTGGGGGTCAATACATAAACTGCAGTATCAACAGGAAAATGTGAAGCAGGACTCATAAAACAGATTAGTAGGTCTACTACAAACTTAGAATGAGATTGACTCAGGAGAAAATCCTGTCCAGAACTTACTGGACTGCTGCTGGCAAGGAGCAGAAACTCAACATGTGCAAAAGTGATAACTTGGTGGAATTGTGAATGGGCTTTTGGTAATTAAAACGCATGTTTTGGCACTGTACCAACATCGTGTGCCGCAAAAAGGACGGAGTAAGTAGAAGCCCCAGTCTAATTTGCCGCGTGTAGCTTTCACCATTTTATTTCATTATTTTCTAAAGCAAACTTGTGGGAGCAGGGATGTGGCACATGTAAAAAATAATTAAAATTGACCCTATTTTTTTCTAATAAGTAGGCTCTTGGTCTCCTCTTCCATTAGCCCCTACCTACCACATAGGCTAAGGGTATGTCTACACTGCAATGTCTGCACTCACTGGGCCTCAGAGCCCAGGCTTCAGCCTGAGCCTGAACATCTATACTGTCATTTCATAGCACCCGCAGCCTGAGCCTGACGAGCCCGAGTCAGCTGACCCAGGCCAGCTGCAGCCACTCTGCAAGTCTTTTATTGCAGTGTAGATGTAGCCTAAGGGTATATCTAAAGTGTTCACTAAAGCTGGGCTCTGACTCAGGTTTGAGCTCCCATCCACACACAAATCAGTCTGACTCAGGTCAGCAAGCACTCAGGACTAAGGTCCTAGGACCCTGCTAGAGGGGTGGGTCAAAATCTGAGTCCTGCTGTGACTCGGGTCCAAGCCCTGTCACTTTGCAGTGTGGATGCAGCTGAAGCTACGGTCCCAAGTCAGAAGGTCGCGTAGTGCAGTATGCATGTGTTAGCACAGCTGTGAGACCTGGGTCCAGCAACTGTAAATGAAGATTTACAATGCAGTGTGGATGCCCAAACATGGGCATGGAAACACTGAGTCCACAAGTCCAGGTCTGATGGATCCAGGTAGACATATCCTAAGGGTGGTAGCAGCTGGGTCTGCTTAGGCTTTCCTTGGACAGATGGCAGAACCTCCTTAGTTTTCCCAATCAATCATAGCTTTGCTTTGTGTCAGGCTATACCAAAAGTTTCTCTAGGATTAAGGAACCCTTTTATTGGCCAAGAGGGAGGGTACTGTCTGTTCTTACACTGAGCACGCTCTACTCTTGCTGCAGCAAGATTTTCCCTCCCACCCTTGTGCTGGGTTTAGAACAAGTTGTCAATCCTTATCCTCAGGAGCTTGTATTAGCATTTGCTGAATTTGTATTATTCTGACTAACCCTTGCATTCTCTTTTCTTTTCAATTCAAACCACAGTTGCATGTTTCCACATGTTGCAGTATGTTATGGTGCAACTTGGCAGGGAATGTAGTTGTGGCAGGGAAATAAACTTTGGCTGCTTGGGCAAGGATAGTAAAATAGGGAGTGGAACATATCTTTCAGAATTGCAGGATTCACTGTGTAACTGGGCGAGACAGATTCACTGGCAGAGACTACCTCTGGTCTGTCACATTGGCTCTATCTCTGCAGGGGTGGAGAACAGCTGATGGCGCAAACTGCATTTCAGGCCTGGGTTGGCTGGATAGACTCTTCTAGGGAGGAGTTTTGACTTTTGGTATCTGTCAATGAGGACAGAAGATGGCTCATGCTCAGGCTAAGTAGCTGCAACCACCCTTTGCTTTAAAGACTTTGTTTATTCATCATCTTGATTTGCCTTCTTGTTATTTATTCAAACTGTAGCCTGTGTGTCAAACAATTCCTTAGCATGTTAGATATCTTTTTGAGGACCCCTTTTGAGGCAAGAGATCAGCAGGTAGTTCTGGTTTTGATAAGGCTAGAAGGGACTTCCAGCTCAAAGAGCTCAACACATGACTGACTGGCATAGAGTTAGAATTGTTAGAAATTGGAAGTCAAACAAAACTAGCATTGAATCATATTTCATCCTCAATGATCTGGTATATTTAGTGAGGGCTATTCATCACATATATGATAAATATGAAAAATCTGTTTTTCATTCTTGGAGACTTATTCTGGAGCAATTTCAGTCTGATTAACAGTATGTTTCATTATTAAATATATTTGTACATACAGTACTCTGAATTGATTATGGTTTGTCAGTTACTGTGACACTTACTGGTTGGCTGTTCTAGTTCCTATATACTTTCACCGGAATTTATTTCCCAACAAAACAATTGAAAGGAAAAGTAAACAAACAAACTCCCTCCCCAACCAAAAAAAACAATAGAGATGGGGGGGGGGAGCAATTATCCAAACTGTCCTTGAGTTCTTTTCTGTTGTCATAATACTCTACATCTTTTACACTGCATTTACAAATCTCAAAAGGCATGATCCTGAAAGATGCTTGGTACCATCAAGTCCTACAGAATTACTGAAGTTAAGTGAATTTAGCACCTCTTACAATCAGACTGAAAGTCTCACCATAGTTTTGTGAGGTAGATAAATATTCAATCCATTTTACAGATGGATAACAGCACCACAGGAGTTAGGGGCTCAATGAGGGGATTGCAGCAGAGACTGCAGCTGGGGGGAATGCAAGTTATTTGTCAAGGGTTTCTCAATGAATTAGTGGCACAGATAGAAATAGTGCTCAGAGTCCTGAGTCACTGTCTCCTACTCTATGTTAGAAACTTTTAATGGTATAGAAATGTTAGTTATGGGTGCGAATGTTTTGGTGACATTTTTATATAATCAAAAGCCCAAATGTAGATGTAGCCATATCAGCATAAAAAGTACTTTGTCGACAGTGTATTTTGTTTGCCAAACCAGTATAAATGACCCTGTCAAAATCAATTTTTAGTACGTTAGAGATAACAGGAAAGAGGGCTTTGCTGCTATAGCTAAACTAGCAAAGCTTTTACGTTTAGACTAGGCCAGCATGCTAGATCCTGCTCCCTCTTCCAAAAAAAGGTTAGTTTTGGATAATGTAAGAACAGACTCAAATTATCTCCAAAACCCTAGCCAAACTAGCTTGCCCATATTTCATTTTAACCCCTCCTCTCAGACCCCTTTCTCTCTCTCTCAAAATGTGCCTATCCCAAACTCTAGGTGCCCTGCAGCAGTCAATCCCACTCAGCACAGAACAGCCAATCTTTAAGGACACTTCGGGCCACTTGTAGCCTGAGGGAGCTCTTAACTTGCAGTGGCCAAATCTAATATTTGGAGGGCTTTTTTGTTTTTGGAAACGTGTACCCCATTTTTGTGTATTCGGAAGCCTTTCCACCCCCATCCCCTTACACTTAAATGGGCACTTTGTGAAACCCCACCATTCAGACAAGTGGGATGGGGTAAGTGGGAAAACGTTACCATAAATAACAAGATTTTCTTGTTTTTACTTATGCAACCAAAAGCACATGGCCTACTCAATATATTAAGTATACAGAAAACTAGTCATTTGTATGGGTAGCAGTCAGGGTAGGTTGCATTGTATTCAGAGAGAGAGAGAGAGTGTCCCTTTCCTAGAAGCACAAAACATACATAATATAGAGTTGAACTGAAAGGGATCAAAGTTCTACCTCACTTAAGTACAGTTTGAGACAACACATTTTAAACTGCCATTTGCCATGGCCCTAGCTTTGCATGATAGGTGTGGCAGTAAAATGCTTGTATGGTTTCGGTATACACCAGTGGTTCTCAAACTTTTGTACTGGTGACCCCTTTCACATAGCAAGCCTCTGAATGTGACCCCCCTAATAAATATATAAAAAATGTTTTTAATTTAACACCATTATAAATGCTGGAGGTAAAGCGGGGTTTGGGGCAGAGGCTGACAGCTCATGACCCCTGAAGTAATAACCTCATGACCCCCTGAGGGTCTGGACCCCCAGTTTGAGAACCCCTGGTATATACCAACTCACCATGCTGTCTTTCATTTGCAGAAGTCCCATCTTCCAGAAACAGTGCTTCTGGAAATGACATTGTACAGATAATTAGCATTACCAGTTGTATAACACTGTTCTCAGAAACAGCAACCTCCAACAGTAATACTTCCATGATGATACATGGCAATATTTATATAGGCAGGCACAAAAATAGCAATAAGAATTTACTATATGTGATGTTAGAGATATCTGCCTTAAAGATTTGGGTACTTTCTCCAGGCCTACCATTGATTATGCGGATACAGTCTTTGAAGGACTGGGCCATTATACAACATGAATCACACTTAATTTTCTCTTTTCTCTAATGTATTAAATAAAAATAGGGCCAAGCAAGCTCTGTGATTGATCTGACAGTTTTCTTTGATCTATTGGCATGGATTTGCAGCTGCAGTAGTTAAGAATGGAGCCCTGCAATCCTTACTAATAAGAATAGTTCTTACAGTCCCATTGTCTCACTCACATGAGTAAGAGTTGCCAGGTTGGGCCCTAAGTGCCAGATTTTCAAAAGTGTTTAGTTCTTACTGAGGTTTTCAAATGCACTTAAGCATGTTTAGTGCCTAACTCCCAATGATTTCAATGGGAGTAAGATGCCTAACCTGCTTAGGGGCTTTTGAAAATCCTGTTAAGTGCTTATCTCTGGCTCCGATTTTTAAAGATATTTAGGTGTTGCCTTAGGAGCCTAAGTCTCATTTTCAAAAGTGACTTAGGTAAATTAAGGGAGTCAGGCACCTAAATATTTTTAAAAATTTGGGCCTAGGAGGCTGTCAATGGGACTTAGGCTCCTAAATTACTAAGGATGGGCTCCACGAAGGGACTTAGTCATCGCAATCCTGAGAGCAACAGCACATAACCTTTAGGCACCTAGATTATAGAAACAACACTACGATCCACAAAGTGAAGGTGGAGGTCTAGCCTCCCCTATATGATGAATAGGGAAAGACAGTATCAGAGGAGTAGCTGTGCTAGTCTGGATCCGTAAAAGCAGCAAAGAGTTCTGTCGCACTTTATAGACTAACAAACGTATTGGAGCATGAGCTTTCATAGGTGAATACCCACTTTGTCAGATGCCATGCTGACAAAGTGGGTATTCATCCATGAAAGCTCATGCTCCAATACGTTTGTTAGTGTATAAGGTGCCACAGAACTCTTTGCTGCTTTTAGGGAGAGAGAGGTGCCCAAGAACATGATCCACAAAAGCCAGCATGCTAGGCAGGGAGTCGCCTAACTTAGCCAATGGGAGATTCCAGCTAAAATGGTGACTTAGAAGGCTGAATGATTCGTGAATCACTCTGTGGCTTAGGTGGGAGATAGGCCTGCAGAAGCCTAGAGGGAAGCAGCAGTGTGCATGCTTAGACGCAGAAATACAGGTGCTTAGAGAACTTTTACTGCAAAATCTTAAGGGCACCTGCAGGTTTGGTGGGGGTTTTGTGCATTGCAGTGGAGCCAACACAGGGAATTAGGCAGCTAAGTACTTTTGTGGATCCCATCCCATCTACACTGCAATCAGACGCTAGCAGCTGGCCTGGGTCAGCTGACTTGGGCTCAGGCTAAGGGGCTATTTAATTGCAGTGCAGACATTTGGGCTCAGGCCGGAGCCCAAGCTTTGGGACCCCATATCCAGCCCAACCCCAAACATCTACACTGCAGTTAAACAGCCCCTTAGCCTGAGCCCAACAAGCACGAGTCAGGTGACCCAGGCCAGCTGCAGGTGTTTAACCTCAGTATAAACATATGCTAAGTTGCTTTTCAAAATGAAACTTTAGGCTCTTAAGTCAGTTAGATGTTGCCACGTTGAGTGGAGCAGTGTTAAATATCTTTAAGAACATGGGCCTGTTTCTTCAGATGCCTAAATACCTTTGAAAATCTGGCTCTACGTGTTCAATTATTAAAATTCTTTGTGGTTTTCCAATGATTTTTCATCATTTTAATTGACTACTACTTCAGAATGGCATGAAATTATATTCCATTTCCAACTAGCCACTTACAAACCCATTTGATTAATTAGGTTGATACAATAGTTTTTTCTCCTTTACCTACCCTATGTTCAAGATATATTCATCTAACTGGAACAGAATATTCAAACAGCAATGGATTAGACTTGACCACTGAAGATTAAGGTGAAAACTAGTATATGATAGCACATTCACAGTTCCTTAAAACCATCAGAAGCATTCAAATTAGCATTTGCATTAGAGCACAGCATGGATATTAATATAAAATTAATCCTTTGCAAATGTATATGGACTCCCACAAACTGATACAGAAATAGATTTCCTTACAAAAGAACATTTAATTACGTCCTTTGAAAGAATAATACACCTTGAAATAGACGGCCACATTGAACTAATTAATTGGAATTACAGTATTGCCAATGTGGTTTTGAAGAGTTGTTAAAAATCACAATAAAGGGACACCACATTGACTTTTATAATTTATCAACTCTAAATGAAAACACAAAATTTGTTTACTGTACATCAGTGAATGTTTTTTATGGCAATTACTGTTAATTCCTTCTCTAAAGTCAAATCAAGTTTTGTGGCAATCTTGCCATTAAAATTCTCTTTTTTTTGGTATAAATATAAAACTATGGAATTTTTGTTTCCTCCAGCATTTCTTGCACTGGAAATCAATTAACAATGAAGTTAACTGCAAGTTATAAAATTGCTACTTGAGTCAAATGACATGAAATGGCTTTGTAATTTGGATAAATGATTGATTGAAATGACTAACCTCAAATTTACCTTATGTAGGATCTGAAATTAAATTTGAATCAGGTTCCTAAAAATGAAAGGAGATGTCAATAACTTGATACCTGTGATAATTTAAATGGCCATGGGCCAGAGGAATGTCACGACGGCCACTTGTGAAGTGCACATTCTAGATTTCCTGGGAAAAGAGAAGTCATTTAGGAAGATTTGCTTATTTTGAATCACCTTTTGCTATTTGTCCAACGCTACTATTCAGAACTCAGAAGACATTGCTTATTGCCCATATTCAGAAAAAAAAAGTAGGCTATAAGGCTGTTATTTTTCCAGCCAGCAAACAATTGATGAGGTTACCTGATGGCACCTCTATTGATTTTTAATATTAATGATTACAAAGACTAAAAAGCTTTTGGAATTCAAGATTATACGGGGGAGAAATTGTTGAGTTATTACATCCAAAAGTCCTATCTAATGTTGGAGTTAATGAAATGTCTCTTTAATGCAGGATGGAGCTTTTATTTTTATTTTGGTGTATTTTATTTTTAATCAATATGGCTTATAGATTGCTGGGAATAGAGTCTGGATGACACAAGAAATGCTAGTGATTTCTACTGGCTGAAGCAGAGACCTTGTAACTAGTGTTTCTGTGTATTATCCCTGCCTCTGCTACTGGCCGGCTGACTTTAAGAAAGTAACTCATCTTTTGCTGCCTCAGTTTACTCATTTACTGTATGGGAAATATCACACTTATCTCATATAAATGTTGTGATTAATTGTAAATCTTCTGTCAAAGGCACCATGGCTCTAATTCGGTAAATCACTGAAGAATGTGCTTAACTTTAAGAACGTGCTTAAATCGCACTGATGTCAATCAGACATAAGCACATGCTTAAATGCTTTACTAAAGAGAGATGGACTTCATGATAGATGTACGTATTTTGCTGAACTGGGGCTTGTAAATGTGAAGGATTGGTATTGCTAAATAACCATTAGGGAAGTTTGATGTCTATGTTTACAGTTATGTGATTTTTCCCATTAGAGTCTATTTCCTTCCAACCCTCTAACGCTGTATGCAGATATTTAATTCAGAGAAATAACATGTATTATGATTTGCTGTTTTCTTGTTAGGACTTGTTTGTTAGAATTATTGTTATATATTGCTCTCTTTCTTCCTTTGTAAGCTGTCTCCCAAGGGTGTTCTGAGGATTAATGTTTGCAGAGAACTTTGAAAATGTAAAGGGCTGAATAAATGCTAAGTAGCATTTAACAGCATTTTAAAATAGAATTTGACTCAAACAGTATCTTCTAGTCAATATGACCTACATGATTTAGATACCGAAATGTGGAAGGCACTCCATTAGAAAACTAATGAAACACCAGACAAGTATGGAAGAACTCTCTGAGGGACTAATTACAAAGGTGAAATTGCTCTCTAGTTTTTAAGCTTATTTTGAATAAGTTGAGTAATATTATCAAAACTGACTCAAATAGTTGACTACCCCTTCAGAACTGAAAATTAATGCAGTATTGCCCCACTATAAGGCTCTCTATCAAAATGATATTGCACAGTGACAACCCCAGCTCCGCCTGAGATGTTAAAGACACGTTATTACATGTCAGGTTAGGGCAATACATCTGTCAGACAGAAGAATGAGAACTGTCTCACAGAATGGTAGATTTGGACCTGCATCAAATACAATGGCATATAGAGGCAATTCAGCAAAACCAGCAGGTGGACAGACAAGCAGTTTTCATCTTGAGCTTGTCACAACGTTGATCAGCAAAATCAGAGTGAAAAGAATGCATAATAATTAGGTGGTACTAGTCCCTATATATGTGGCCATTGTTTGGGGGAAGTTGGCACAGTGTCAGTCTGCACCTGTTCTCAGTGCCTGGGATGTTGCACTGTAAAATCAGCCAATTACAATATCCAGAACATAGAATTAGTTTAATAACTGGTGATGATTGCGTGTAATATCCTTTGTTTGTACATTCCTTGAGATGGTGAATACTACTGCTAGCACACTGCAAATTATGAGTGTTGGGCGCATCTTTACAATACCAGGAACTCTATAAAACTGCATTTATTAGATTACAGTAAATTTGCATGCTTTGTCCTCAGGTATTAAAGCACAGTATTTTCATACTATGGTTCAGAAATGACAATGGCAATAGAATGAGGTTAATAACTAATAGAAACAATTTGCCAGGGAAATGGTCACACAGTTAAAACCAGAAAACATTTGGGCCTTCCCTTCAAAAGAAGTAATCCCTGAGGTGTATTTGTATTTACTCTGCTTGAATATATTTAGCAGGAATTATGGGCCAAACTCAAAAGTGATGAATGGAGGTGTAAATTACACACCATCAAATGGGTAACAGTCAGGGTAAGTTGGCAAAAGGAGGAAAAAAACAACTTACACCCTCTTATTTCTGAAATGGGCACTGGCATGGAATGTAAAACCATGATGACCTTCTGGCATGCAGTTAAGACTATGTTAAACTTATACTTTAAATCATACTTTATGCACCTCTCTATTTGGAAAATAACTGGTATATCAGTGATTTTTCAGTGTAGACCATAGTTTCATGGGCATACTGATCAAAGACTTTAATTACCGAATACATTATATATGATTTACATCATGATTTAAATTACAAAAGTGTTGCTACTGAGTTGAAGGCAAATCAAAACAAAAAAATCAAACGCTAAAAGAGAAGTACTGCCATAAAAAACGGTACAGGGGTAAATATACAAGAATAACCTCAGTTTTTAAGGCAATGGATTTTTGTCATTCTTAAAATATATCTATGGACATTTTTGACCAAAACTTTTGTATTCATTCTAATCAGAGAGTGCTAATGTGAAACTCTTACATTTATTTAATCCTGCAAATGATGGAACCAATATGCCCATCAAGTGGGCTATTCACACATAAATTGCATTTAATGGTTTCCTGGTAATATGCTCTATTTGTACAATGAAAATCCAACAATGTTATAGCATTGTTCCTCTCCTGCCATCAAGCTGAGCAATAATTGAGTCAGTCAAGAAAGTGTTTTGAAGTTTTACATTTACATTATTCTACCACATAACCACAACATACTATAGAATCTCCTGTAATTGTCTTTTTAAAAATGTGGACATCAATTATGTTTCTAAAATTTTAATATTTTGGACCTGATCCAGTTTCCACTGGAATCAAAGGTGATTTGCATAATGGGCTATTGATACAAAATGAAATGTGTTACTGAGAAGAAAATACAATAAATCAATATGCTCATCAATTTTCATGCAGAAAATGACATATTTATGAAACCAAGCTATCACAGCTTTCCTACTCAGATTTGAACCTTAGCGTTCATAACCTGAGAAGCTAGCATGAACCCCTCTAAGCTTAATTACCAGCTTAGATTTGATATCGCTGCCACCAGCCAAGAATTTCCAGTGTCTTGGCTCACTCTGGTCTCCCCAAAACCTTCCCTGGGGGACCCCAAGACTCAGAGGCTCTGAGTCTTACAACAAAGGGAAATAAACCATTCCCCCCACCTCTCTCCCACCCAGAATTTCCTCTCTGGGCTAACCTGAGAGTTACTGATGCAACCTCTTTACATCACAATACCAAGAAGCATGTCTCCTCTCTTCCACAAAGAGACAAACCCAAAGACAAGGAAACAGAAAAGATTCTATCTCTCTTCCCCCGTAGCTTCTTCCCGCCCTGGGACACTAGGAGAGTTAAACACAGAGAGCAGTTTTTCCCCTCCCCCCTGTCTTTCCTTTCTCCCACCAATTTCCTGGTGGGTCAACTAGAAAAAAAATCAACAGGTCTTAAAAAGCAAAACTTTTAATAAAAAAAGAAAGAAAGAATAGAATAACAGTTCTCTGTAACCTAGATGTTAAGATACAGGGCTTTCCTTATAGAAAATGAATAAACAATAGAAAAGGGATAAACAGCCTTACCCAAAAACAATACAATTTAAAGTACTTATAGCCAAATACACATAAAGACTCCACCAGCCAGATACACAGATGCAAATACAGCAAAACAATTTAAAAGACTATACTTTTGCTACCTTGTACTTACAACTGGGAAACAGAAGATTAGAAGGACTGGAAATAGACCCTCTCATAGCTGAGAGAGCACAGAACAGACAAAGACCCAAGACCAAGAAACCCCCAGAAATTCCCTCCCTTAAGCTTTGAAATATCCGGTATCCTGATTGGTCCTCTTGTCAGGTGTTTGGTTCCCTTTGTTAACCTTTTACAGGTAAAAGAAACATTAACCCTTAGCTATCTATTTATGACAAAGCTTAGTTCACATATTTGATTTTTTTAATTGCGTTTCCCCAATCATAAACCATTTAACTAATAGACAATTCAGAAGTTATTTAAAATCTGTCAGAAGAGAATTTTTAACTATATTTTAGTACACATAGGGTATCAGTTCAGAAGAGAAATGTACCATATGGAATAGGCAGTATTACCGATGTATGCCTTAACACTTTTCCTGCAGTCTTTCAATAAGTTGATTCTATTTAAAATGGGTTTATGCTCTTGCATTTGTATGCTCTAAATACCAGAAGAACAACTATTTAGTACCCTGTAAAAATAAATCCTATTAGTTTATGCTTTTGAGCTTTATGCTATATATAGTATATGCGGCATATATATCATATATTATTGATTATAATCTAGCACCAGCATACGAGGCACTGCATAGACCATCTTAAAGTCAAGGACGAGCAAAGATTTTCAGATGCTACGAATGATTGATTCCCTCAAGTTTTGGATCTTAACTCTATACATTTTAAAGGGGCCTGCATTTCAGAAAACACTGAGCACCAATCCTCCAAATGTCAGGCCCTAAAGTTGTTGCGTGTCAAAAATTGAGATGTGTAAAATCACCCATCAGCAAGTTACTTCAGAAAAAATCTTTGCCAATGTCCCTGCCACAACCATATTACCACGTAAAGAGCCAAATAACATTTGAAATTAGATGATAATAAATATTACTCAGGCAAGTACTTCCTAATAGTCTCTATCTGGCGTTTCTTACTCAGGGAAAACTCCCACTGAGTAAGTGAACCATTACCTTTTGCTGCTACTTTAGAAATAACATGCTACAGAACAGTCATGTTAGATATAAGGTTTTAGTAGGCCTGAGAAAAAGTCATAACTTCACTAACTACATCATATCCCTGGAATTCAGCATATATATCGTACTACTGTCCTTCAGATCAAGGGGGAAAAAAAAAGTCTGCTCATTTTAGCCATGGGTGACACCAGGCAAAACGTTCATTAGAAATGCAAGGAATTTGAATTTTAGTAGATCCTAATTGAGGTGTTTGATTTTTAATTGCTAAACTGACATGCTAGCTCTTGATTTCATGTTTGAGATTAGCATAAGAGTCTTTTCATGTAATTTAAGATTTAATCAAGCAGCATGTACTTAACAACCAACTTTCCACTGTGATCTCCAGTATTTCAAGCAGTCTCAGTCTGCTCTCAGTTTTGCCAGTATTAATATCTAGAAACTTTACGGATTTCAAAGGAAATAATCTGGATTTATTTTGGTGCAACCAAAAGCAGAATTTGGCACCACATATAAAACTAAAATAATTTCTAATTTGATTTATCATTAGAAAAATGATTCTCCAAAAAAGTGCAATAAATGTATTATAGGATCTGATCAGTTCATTCAATTTGCTTTATAAAAATAAATTGCTTAAAAGTGAATAAATATTCACCTACCTAAATTTGCTTTTAATTTTATGAATTCAGTATTAGGGGCCCAATTCTGCCACCCTTGCTCATGTGAATACTTCTATTGACTCAAAAGGGACAACACATGTACATAAAGCCCACCGGATCTGGCCCTAATTCATTAACAGAAAAATTGTGACTGGTGCATGTCTAAACTAAAACTTGACGTTACTGAACTGAATAAGGGTCAACAAGTTATGTCACATGGGAAAACTGACAAGTTTGTGACTCCATCTACTGACCAAATGCTACTATAGCAATCCTGGAAAAATAAAACAGAACCTCCACAAAGTACAGTTAAAAGCAACATTTAACTTACAGGGTACTAAACTAATGTCTCTACAATGCAGGTCAGGTCATGAACCATGTAACCACAGTTAATCTGAACTTCATGCTAGAGATCTACAGATTACCTGGGATGGAATTATAAATTCCACAGCACATACACATACATTATGTTTACTATAAAATATAGAGGGTAATGAGAACATTGTTTTATTTCGTTTTTTTAGATCTGGTTGAAGATCGTCAATAGGGTGACTGTAATAATTTTGTTTGACCAATATGAATTTGATCTTTAAACCAGTATTATACTGCTGTAACAGCTCACACAAAAATCCCATCCATGATTAATAAAATGCTATTTTTACCCTGTATACAGGTTGCTCATTATAACAATGTTAACATATTCCTAGTGACACCAAAAGCTAATGAAAATGGCTGCAGGGTGTCCTCTGCTTATTTACATATTTTAAACCACAACCAGGAGAAAAAATAAATTACATTGAAGAATCATTTATCTATAAGGATTGGACAGCCTCTTGTCCTATTGAGTTATATCATCATTAATTTAATTGCTTCACTTTTGTAACATCCACATAAAAAATTAAGACCCCGTCCAGTGAAGGAAAGTAAGATAAATAACTAAGCACAAATTTGCCTATACCAAATATACTGTAATTTAATAAATATGCTGCCTCTTTACAAATAATCATAAGAAAAAGGAAATGACAGTCCCTCTTTATGAAGCACTGGTGTAATTGCATCTAGAATAATACATTCAGTTCCAGCTGCCTCACTACCAGGAAGAGGTTGATAGATTGGAAAAAAACAGAGAAGAGCAAGAGAAGTAATTATGAATTTGGAGAGAATGACTTATGAAGAAAGATTATAAGAAATTCTATGTATAGCTTGGCCAAATGATGATTAAGTGGGGGCATGACTGCCATGTACAAGAGTATGAAGAATATAAACACCAGTGAGGTGAAAGGGAACATTACCAAGATTAATGGCTTGAATAAAGCAAAGGAAAGTTTAATAGTGATGCATAATAATACTTTGCAATTGTATACAATCCTAAAGCCCTAACATTCCACTTCTTGTGCACGGGACTCCTTGGCCATACCTATTGAATTCTATTGAACACCACCAATCTTCCTGTTCAAAAGAAAACACATAGTTCCTTCCAGGACATGGATTTTTAAGATTCCAGCAGCACAGCACTTTTTGAAGGATCTCAAAATAATTTAAAAACTTTGTTATATTTTGTATAAGTTGGAAAATAATAAGCACAGAAAAGTGAAGTAATTTGCCTCTGTGGTAATATAATGAGTCATTGAGAGAGACTAAAAGAGATCTTTGGCTCTCAGTCTTTTGGCCTAACCACAAGTTTGCTATTCTTCCTTGAACAGGATGAACAGCAGGAAAAGTTTCCTCAGACTCTGGGAAGTATGTACGCCCTTATCCAGAGTCATCATAAAGCATCATGTACGTATACAGAACTATACAAAAGGTTCAGTACACTAAATTAATCAGTCCTTGCTCCAAGGTGCTTATTCGCTAAAGGCAAAACAGGTACAAAATAGTTGACGAATAGTGGCTGTGGATGCTTGAGGCATCACTAACAACTGTACTGTAGGAAATAGCTTTACAGTGGCAGAAAGACTTCAGCTAACAAATTTTTTCCTCTCTAATTTCTACCAGCAAAACCCTGTCTTTACTATTTGGAACTGAAGACAGAGGTCAGGGTCACCCAAGGAAAAAGCCATTTTGCTGATACAGGGCAGGATATTTGGGGTAGGGGGGAAGAGTAGTGTGTGCACCAGCTGGGAACTACTGCACATTACAACATATGTGGGGGGCGGGAGGGCTCCACGTACATGGAAGGCTGACCCTGTTCTCAAGCAAGACAAAACCACCACCAAGGTGTACTGCCTAGGCTAGCAGCCAATGCCATAATCTAGCCCTCTCTGCAGCTCAATTTATACTTTATTTTATACTCAAACACTAGGTTGCAATCCTGACCTGCTACTGTATACATGAGAGATTCCTTCCTCCCCCATTGGGCGCACAAATATACCAGATGGCAGGGTTTAGCTCTATGATTTTCAACTGTATGAAATATATTTGTAGTCTCTGGGCCAAATTCTCCCTCAGCTATACCCATAACTGTCTTCAGTGGGATGTCATAGATGTAACTGAAGGCAAAATTTGGCCTATGATTTGATTTCTAAATAAAAAAAGAATTTGGGACGGGATGGGTTTAGCAATGCTAGATTAATGAATGCAAATGTTCTCTCTCTGTTAGTTTTTTTTTCTCAGAACTTTTATGCCAGTCCAGATTCTTGATATGTAGTTACTACTAGAAGATTGTGACAATATTTTGAGACATTTTGGTGGTGTCATAACTTGTATATAAGCGACTAGCCAGCTCCCAGACCTCAGTAAAACAGACCACACAACTTTGAGACATTGAATTTAGCATGAAATTTAGCATGATTTAGTTGGGGTCGGTCCTGTTTTGAGCAGGAAGTTGGATTAGATGACCTCCTCAGGTCTCTTCCAACCCTAATCTTCTATGAGTCTATGAAACTTGCTATTTGTAAAAGTCTGGAACTCTTTAGAAGATAATGCATATCTTGAAGGGTGGAGTCCAGAATGGTCTTGAACAAAGAAAATTAACAGGAAATGAAGATTTTATCTTCTCTCTCTTGAGTCTTCTCTATGCCAGCCCAGATGCTTGGGATCTCCCAAAGCGATGTACTGCTACACAATGGAGAGAGATTAAGGTCCCATGGCTGCCTGAAATACCCTTTTACCAAATGAAACATCAGCTGATGTCTAACCAGGTATGGATGTTCCTCAGCTAGGGATATTTACACAGGCTGGGGATCTGGCCTGCAGCGTTTAGGCAACATGAACAATAGAGAACATGCAATCCAGGTGGCTGCCTTGCATATCTACAGTAGGAATTCATATACTTTCCCAGTTTGTGACACAGCTAACTTCTAATGTAACACTTAAGATATTCTTGCTTTCACTCAAGCATACTTGAACACTCCATGGCATTTTACTTCTCTTTTATCTCCCTTTTCTAGGGCTCTTGTGCAGGATTAATATCCTATGTGAGGCCTTTACCTTGTAGGTCTTTTTAAGAGAGTCAACAGAGCTTTTGCAAGTTTTAGACAGCAACACCTAGTTCTCTAATGGCTTTAGTGGACAGAAGGACAGCAGTGTAATAACCCTGACTCAGATGAAAGCATGTTCAACCTGAAGTATGGAATTATTCTAAGCATGATTTATTTTGGTGAATGAATTTGGTTTGGTTCTTTACAGGAGAGCATTCACAGCTCTTCTAGTTGAGCAGAGCGCAAAAAGGAATCAGATGCTGAGCAACACTAGCTTAAGGAATAGCCTCTTCCTCCTAAAAGTTCAATGGAGGATAACTAAATGAAATTAGTACAAGATTTAAGACCCAAGGAAGCATGATTGCTCCAACAGCTTCTGCTTATTAACCTCTCTACCAAATCCAGGTGTATCTGAGTTAAGTCCCCCTGGTGAAGTATTCCTGTGTCCCCTGAAGGCTGATAATGACAATGAATTTACATTACGGGTGTCGGTGCATATTCTGATGTCTAGGTCATTTGGAAGGAATTCTTGTACATCAGCTATGGCACTATATGTCAGATCAACACTTCAACCATTACATCAGTGTGAAAAAAATGTTCTGCAACTATTAACTTCCTGGATTCTCTCTCTTGTACAAAAGGCAAAGAGCCAACAGATTATCAGTGCCTTATGTGGTGCAGAGATAAGGTGGTTGAGGTAGTATCTCTTATTGGACCAACTTCTGTTGGTGAGAGAGACAAGATTTCAAGCCACATAGAGCTCTTTTTCAGGTCTGAGAAAGGTACTCCCAGCATCACAGCAGGCACAGCAATGTATAGCTAGAAATTTTCCTAGGACCCCTAGGCTTCCTAGGACTCAGAAGCCTACTGTATTTTCTTTACCCAGCGCCTTCCGATCAACTGATGTTGCACCTGCTCGAGTCAAAAATAACTAAGCTATGAGCACTACTAAGCCTCTCTGCAGAGGATGACATCACCACTAAGTCTTGTACTGTCTCCATCTGCTGGCAGGGAGGAACTATAATCAAACATTTGGACTGGCACAGAAATTAACAAGAGAAATAACATTTCTCTGGCGCTAAGGGTACCTGACAACCCAGCCATGAAATAATAATAGGGCAGCTATTTAAATAATTATAGCATATACATTAATATACACTTTAACTGGGTAATGTAATGCTTTCTCAGAGCTCAGTGTGCATTAAATAGTCCTCATAGTATTACATAATTATGCAACTACTTGTATTCTTACTTCCCTAGATAAAAATTATTAGTCCCTACAAACAAAATAATGTGTTCTAGCAGGAAATAGTATGGTCTATAGTACGCTTTAAAATATACAATTCAGAATATATTCAAATGGTTCTATAAACAACTACTGATATCACAGGATACTATGGGGAAATCAATCCTTCAACCCATTAGACTTTTTTCTCATTTATGCAGTCTCAGGTAAGTCACTTCATTGACCTGTTTCCAGGTTGGGACAACTGGAAACAAAACATGATAAATAATAATAACGATATAATAGATTTATTTAAAAACTGAATTCTGAATTATGCTTAAAAACTCATTATTTAATCTTATGGCAAAACTTAAAGAAAGACTATATGCTATTGAAGTCACTTAGGTTCCACAGATATGACAGAGGACAGAATTTGGGTTAAAGACTGAAAATATATCTCAGATAGATCAGGCCAATGGAACTACTCACTTTTGTATGAGTCATATGAAGAAACGAGCAAATGCTATTAAAGAAATCACAATGCATTATGAGCCTAACACTGTATTTATTTTGCACCTAAAAACACTTCTTTAAAGCAATTATTTGTAATGATACTCAATGAGAAAATACACTTAAAAGGATTCAGACATAAATAACACCAGCAGACAAAAGCAAACTACATTATTTGCCAAACATCAATATACAAAATATCATTGACTTGTTTCTTTGCTAAACAAAATTAATAAAATTGGTATAGTATGAAATATTCCTGAATATGCATTACTATACAAACACATTTTGCCCCAAACAACTGTGAGATGTTTACTAATTCAATTTTAAATCAAAATGACATTATCTCAAGAAGGCGCATATTGCTATAACTACCATTAAAAGTGAGGATTAATCAAGTTTCCAATACTGTAAACAGCTACCACGACACAAGTGGCATCATCTAATCTTGAAACCAGATAAAATGTTAGAAATGTAATTTCTTTAAGAGCAGAAATGTCCTATCTTCGTATTATTTTTGTGTAAAAGTACTGCAGATGAAAACAAAATTAATTTGATTAAGTTGTCGAATGTCTCAGTGAATGGGTTTTTCCCCAGATACATTTCACTGTAAGCTCTCAGTGTAGAGAGGACCATGATGAAGAATGAACAGAGCAACAAGATTGAGATAGAAACATGAAAGTGAGAGAATAGAACTACCTGATTTTGTCACCCCATTTATATTGCTGCTGTTAAAACTAAACAGTCTATGCATTCTGGACCAGACGGGCGCTCTTCATTGGTGCACAAGTGGGGCATTAACTTCAGCTGGCTGGGCCCCTGCAAAGGCAACAGGGATAATAACACTCCTTGAATTCCAGGGGCCAAATACTGGAGTGTCTTCATGAATCAAAGTGAGTTTAAACTGAGGCAACTTGCACTGTCTTCTGGTCCATACAGGGGACAAATTCTGTTCTCAGTTACACTACTCATGTAAGAGAGGATTACTTAAGTGAGAAAGGCTGCAGGATCACACTCTAAAGTTGGTCTAAGCTAATTTTGATAAATAAAATTATGTTTCAGTCCTACAAACCCTTCCGCTTGTGAGTAATCCATTCTCAAACAGTCCTTTTGACTTCAACTGGGCACCTTGCATGAATGAGGAGTTGCAGGAATGGATTTTATCTATTCTCCCTTAAGTTTAAGTATGCTTTTTATATATGCAATAATCTATATCTTTTCTCAGCCAATATCAAAACAGCAGAGTTTCAGCCATAATAATGGTAACCACGTAGTGATAATTTCCTCCTTTTTCATTTCTTATTTTAAGATCCTGTCTCTCACATCAATTTTAATTATCTTTTTTTCCTCCAAACTAGAGCTGGTCAGGAATTTTTCAAGAAAATTTTCCTCGGGTGCAGGATGGAATTTCTGGTCAAAATACAGGAACAACATACTACAGAATAGCAAATTCCCCAGCTATTAGGGCAGTCCAATCTTTGCTCCAAACCAGACAGAGCAAGGACTTGAACGTAGGTTACTCACGTTCCAGGTAAGTGCCTTAACAAATGAACTAGTGGGTATTCTGGGGTGGGAAGCGTGACAGATATGGCAATTGGCTGCATATCCTCGAAAGACCTTCTTGAATTACGTTTAAGTATCTTTGGGATCAATTGTATTAAATGCAAAGTGTATGTATTATTATTGGCTGGGATTCCATGTAATGGGTAGATATAATGTGAAGCCTGGGAGTCACAAGGACTATACTGAAAATGTGCCATTCAAGAATGGATTTTGGGGGCAATAAATAAATGAAGTTAAGTGGATTGCCTGGGGAATACCTTGGGAAAGGTTAATGCAAATTCCCCACCTCTGGTGATGCAAAATCCCAGCCTTTTGAAACTACCTCGTGAAAAGGAGGAGATTACCTGCTGATTATCTTTTCCTGGAGACTGGAGATCAAATGGCCATGGTGTATAAAGAAACAGTTGAAATGCGCAGCCTGGGTTCTGAATCTGAGATAGTTATGAACTTGTAACCATGGAGAAAACCCAGTTGTGGGTTTGGAAGGACTGATACCTACCAGAGCCCAGGGTTGAGGCTGGGCTTCGCTTTGGGTAAGCACTTTAGCATGCTTGTAGGTTCTTTTATTGTTTTTAATATGTTTGCTCCACAACACTGTTAACTTATGAATACATGTGCTTGCTTAGAAAGAGCTGTGTGGTAACTTAAAACTGCTGGAAATATACTGGGTAGACGCTTTGGAGAGAATGCAAAGAGCAGACGCTGGCTGTTTACGCAGCCTGGATTGCTGGGGATATCAAAGAAAACCTTAGTTGGGAGGGAGAGGGGTGCGAGGCTCTACCTAAGAGAGGTGATGGCAGGGAGCCAGAGTCTAAAAGTGGGTCCACTTGATGGACTACAGAGGGGGAACACAGGCGCAGTTGCCCAGAAACTGTCAGGAGTTTTTGTCCCTGAAAAATTTAGAGAGGTCTGAATTTAGTCCCAAAGAGGAATGTGAAAAATTACCAAAATCTCAAAAATTTCCCTGCGACAGGAAAATTTTCCAGACAAATTCCACTCCAAACATTTTTGAGATATGATACTTTATTATTTTGGAGATACTGTACTAAAGGTTCTGAACATGTCTGGTACCCCTGGACTGGTGTGGGATGGGGGGGTTTCCTGGGGGAAAAGATATGTCCCTCCCCAAAGCTGAGTTTGCAAGGCTACTTGCCCTCAGGCATTAGCTGTTAGTTGTATATATAAAGTTGTGCTGGATTTTTTCCACTCTCCCACAAATTAGTATCTATGACTTTATTCTGTTGAGTCTAAGGTAAAGTAGTTTTTTTTTTTGTATTTTTTCTTTTTGTAGCCAGATGACTGCAAGCTCATCCCCGATATAATTATTCTCGATAAGAATTTGCACTGATAATGTACAAACATTAGGATAATTTTATTAATGTAATGTTATAAGCCATATAAAATCAATGTTTTATAGACTAAGTGAAAAAGCATACATAAATTTTGATCTTCTGACATAAAATAACTTCCTAAGGAATACTTTATTTTATTTGTTAATCACCAATGTGTTAAATGTGTCATCCTAATCTATCCGAGACAAAAAAAAAACAACCTACAATAAATCTTTCATTTAAAATACATCCATAATTTCACATTTGTTCCCTTCTGAGATTTTGTTAATCCTCTGCGCACAATAAGATTTTTATTAACTCTAATCATTCCTTGATAACACTTTTGATTATTACCCTAAGGCGACATTATAGATTCTAAGTTGTTTTTCCACAGTTGTAATTACCATATGTTTTCATTAATCTGATTCAGTTAGCTCACTGTTTGCTTAGTGATCTTAGTGTCAATCAATTATTCTGCTCGCCCATACATCAATCCCATTAGGATGGGTGTAGGACTCGGAAAGCATAGTTTTTAATTTTGAGGATTAGTCATAAAATAAACTTATTGAGACACCATCAGTAGATGAATGGCTTCTTTTTCAAATATTACAAAATACTATTTCTATATTTGCAAAGTGCTGCTTCGCATATCATTTAGTCACTCAAAACCCATTAAACTCACTGGGAATTGTGTGGTTAAATCCCTAGCAATTCTTTCAAAATGTAAGAGTTTACATCAAAGCAAATGGACAAGCGCTTAAAAAGAAATCAGTGTAAACTGACATTTCCTTTTAAACATGTTTTGAACTTGTCACTGTGGTTAAGGGAGAAATTGACCTCAAGCAGCTATCATACTTGATGCTGTTTCCTAGCAACAATTTCTCAAGAGAACTTTGTAAATTGCATTTTATAGCTTAATAATTCAGTACCTTGCATCCAATTAAAATTAGCCTGCATCTATTTTCTGTATTTTGGAATTATCATTATATTTAATCCAAAGATTTATCAGCACTGATAATACTTCTACATTTAATAAAAATATGCTTCAAATGTTTACAGTAAAAAATTCTACTTCACTCAATATAATAAAAATATAGCAAAACCGATTATATTTTATAGGAACCTCTTTCAGACTTTGTATTTAAAAAACAATTCTAATATATTTGATGGTCTTTAAGGAAAAGGTGGAAAACCCATATTTAACATATGACAGTACAAACTAAATTGTAGCTGTCATGGTATAGCAAACAAATTATTTATATTTAACTCACTTTAAAGAATGTCTATATCTCATTTTGATTGAAATATATTTTAGCAGAAGTACAAAAACGAGAAATATTAATCCCTATGTTGACAACAAATTGAAGCATAGTCCAACGACAAATCTTTATCTTATCTTTGTTAACAGTATTCAGCTGAAAACCGAGTGATGCCAAAAAAAAAGATTTTTTAGTTATTGTGCAGTGTCAGATATATGGTTGTGGAGTATGACTGCATAATTCATGTCTCCTGCTGTAATAATTTACCCATAGTGCCTATTTTTGTACACAGAATGCAAAGTGCACCATATGGCTGTAAAATAGATCCTACACGTTATTCACTTAACCAATTTCATTACAGCTCATCTACTGCAGGAGCATGAAAGACATTAAAGCAGGTACTGGTACATTTTTAAAGATGTCTGGGAAATATGCCTACACTAACTGCTTGCATGATAAATATATTCAAATGTCACTCACCCAAACAGCGATGTTGGGAAATAAATTAAAGTAACCAAATATTAGAAAAGAAAAGAAAAAGAAAAGGAAAGAAGCTTGAAATGTATATTCCTTATCTCTGGCAGTTCAGCTCGAACAGAAAGGTTCTGGAATTATGATCTTTTTATGAGATAACTGCTCATACAGATATCAAAAAGCTATTCTAGTGATAGGAACTCTCTTTTGCTCAATAGTATGCCACTCCTGAGGCAAGTGACTGAAACACCTGGGAGATAACTTACATCCATTGCAAGCTCTTTGGGGACTGCCTTTTTGTTCTGCATTTGTACAATTCACAGTGGGGTTCTGGACCTTGACTGGGCCTCCTAGACACAACCACAATGCAAACAGATAACAAGGTGCACCTTCATTCTACATCTAACCCAACCAGGAAAAATGGAAAGGGCAGATTGGTAGTCCTTGCCAAAGGCAATCCAACTTTATTGGCCACAGGGTGGTGCAAAGGCCACTGGGCTAGAAATAGGCTGCTTCAGACCACTGAATCCACTGAACAAAAAGTAATACCACAGTGTCTATTTTACACTTCTACACCTCCATGTGAGAAGGCACCATTATGTATGAGGTCCTCAAGGGCTAGTCATAGGGGCAATGGAACCACTGTGCTTAGGCAGAGGGCTATTTTAGCATTCAAATTAAGACAGCAGGGAACTCCCGCTTCCTGGCCCTGCGATTGTTACTTTTCATACAGCCTCCCAGGTGTATGTGCAGTTTTGACAGTTGATATGAATTTAAATATTGCTACTCTGGGTGAATATGAGGCTATTTTAAGGTGCCACTAAAATTACATTGACTTCCTAGGATACTGTTTTGCAAACTATTCAAGTACTTATGGCAAAAAAACGACTTTTCTTCACCCTGGATAGCTCAGCTAGAAACTAAAGATCATGACCTGAATAGATACTCAAAAGTGTACCAAGAAATGACCCAGGCCCTACAAACTGAGCTTGCCAGCACCAACCCACCTCCAACAATTTTCATTAAAAAAATTAATAAGATTCCTCAAGACAATGACTCCTGCAAACAAAACGCACTAACATTTTGTGTGTGAGTTTGGCTAAGGCCACCAAGGGAAAGTCTCCCTTAGAAAAACTGACAGATATTTTGGAAATTGTATTAGAAACTAAATGTACATTTTTCTGGCATTCTACATACGCACTATTAACTCCTTCTAGGCACTCAGCTATCAGGGAAGCTCCTGATTTGGGTTTAGTGGATGAACAACTATTTTCTTCTACAGTCTTAAGCCTGTCCTCCGCCAGTGCTTATAATTCAGAAATTTAGGAACAGGCTGTATCACCGTAATGAAGTATATGAAATATTGTTGGCCATTGTGAACACATATATTCCTACTACTACAAAAATTGGCATAAACTCTGAGTTCTGTTTAAGACAGATTTTAAAGGGAGAGAAAGGGCAAGAGAAACACGGAGAGAAAGAGAGACCTCTGTTTTTATTCTTCAAAAATCATGGCTTCATTTATGGCCTCCTTCCAAAATGGCAAAAGTTTTGTGATACTATATTTTAGGCAGCTCTTTAAAAAGAATTTAAAACATTGTAGGTCAGACTGCTGAATAAAAGAAACGTTATGTTTTCCTTTTGGCAGGTTCAGTGGGAATCCTTATGCTAGCCAGAGATTCAAAGTTTAGTGGTAAGAGGCTGTGACTATATGCGAAGTATTGTATCTTGTCCGTTTAAATGTTGAGCCTTCATATTACGTACACTGTATGCAATAAACTCCAGATCCCTCACAGATATCTCTACATTATCTATACAGAGATCTCTACATCTAACAGAGATGTGCTGAAAGTTTCTTGGAAATTAATAATCCTAAATTGACAGCAGATATTGAGAAGACCAAGGCCAGATTCCAATCTTATACAAGCATAAATCCAGAGTAATGCCTTGAAGTCTGTAAAGTTATTTGGATTTACACTGTTGAAACTGAGATCAGAGTCTGGCCCATCTATATCTGAAAAACAATATTACATAAATTGCTTCCTAATTTATCACTGATGTTGGTGTATACTTTTCTAAAGCATCCTTTCACCATAGCATCCAAATATAAAACATGGTTGGAAGAGTTCTGCCTCAGATGACTTATCCACAGATACCTTTGTTATGCACAGATGCAATGTCACATTCATGTATAACAGACTTGCCTATCGTTCAAATATGTTATCTACTGACGTGTCATCATACTCATTCATAACAGCTTAGAATATGGACTTTAAGCAGAAAATATTTGAAACAGAGCTGATCTAACATTAGACTACATATCAAATAAATAATCAGAGGGGTAGCCGTGTTCTTCTGGATCTGTAAAAAGCGCCAAAGAGTCCTGTTAGTCTATAAGGTGCTACAGGATTCTTTGTTGCTTTTTACAAATAAATAATGTGCACTAATATAACCCAAACAAAGCACTCAGGTTCCATTATCAAGGGTAAGTCTCTTCCCATGCTTCAGGATGGTGGGTCCTAAACCTATCAGAGCGACTGTGGTTCTGCTCCTTGGAAAGCAGGCTACAGAGAGACCAGACAAGGATGATTGTTCATTCCTCGTACGTTACTGAGCTACACCTTGTAGAGTCTCTGAGGCAGTGGTGGAGAGAAGTTAAAAGACATGGACATTAGTCTATCAACTAGCCAAAACCCTTGCATGTGGCAGCAGCAACTTTAACAGCAGATAATTTCAGCCCACTGGGAAAATTATCTGCTGTGAAGTCGCTTCGCTGCTCTGGAGGAAGATATCTATTCCCTTAACCCAGGTCCCTGTGCAAGAAAAGACCTATTGCTAGAGATTTGTGAAGGAACCAGAATAGGCCCTTGGCGGAATTACCTCTTCGTATTACACGGTTATTTATTATTCTTACTGCTTGACATAAGGTACTGAACCAATACTCTTTCAGACGTCAATAAAATGTATTGCCAACTTTACCAGTATTGGTGAAAATTGATGTTTTCCAAGACAATCTATAGATTGCACAATAAAAAATGCACCTGTTAATAATTAGTAACTAAGTTACTTTTTCCTGTATGTCTTTCTCCCCCCATACAGGATGACTACCATTGTAACACCAAACCGCTGACAAGAAGTTTGGAAATGCCTTGGGTCTAAGTAAAATACCACCACCACTCCATAGGTTAATTAATGAGTGAAGTACAGTGCTTTGCACTTGCAACTACAGCCTGTTCTGGGAGGCTGTCATGACTTAAACTAAATGAATTCTTTCCTATAGTGTCAGCCTTCATCATCCCATCCATTAAGCCTTAAATTTGCAAAGCCTACTCTCACATTTGTTTCTCTCATTTGATGAATGCACAGTTCTTGCCAAGCTTGTTTATATGATTAACAATTTAATTGCAACATAGTGGAAAATATTAAAATCCAGCTTCTTGTTAGTATTATTTTAAAACCAAAATGTATTTCAAATGATCTGAAATACAATTTACATTCCAAAGAATAAACATTTCTATAGCAGTTTTTCATAGTTCTGCATTAGCCAGCCTCCCTCTTTACACTCCTGACTTCTACATAGGGCATGAGTACATTTATAATTACAATTTCTATTCACGCCATTGACAGTTATGCTTCAATATTTGTCATTGGAAACACTAGAGAATCCTAAGTGGAGCATGGCAAATCCAAAATCGTTAGTAAACCTCTCTATCAACATCTGACATACAGTATCATATTGAATAGGGTTAAATATTTGTCTTTGGTGATTTTGTGTATTAGCTTAAAAAGTCTCGGATAAAGCCAGAATATTAGTGATGAATTTGACTGTGGTTTGCGTGTGCCTGTTTATCTGAGACACGTTTTTGGTAATAATCTGAATGTGAAACAAAATTCCCCAATATAAAACAAGCTTAATTAGAAATTAAATCCAAACAAGCCATTTACCAAATCAAAGAGTTAAACAATCTCTTTTGAATTTAAGACAAATCCTACTGGCTTGTCTTCTACAGAACCGAACATTTATATGTTGGGATATGCAGGTTACATTAGTTAACCTTACACGTGTTCATCATCACAAACATTAACACAGAGCGGAAGTATATGCTAGCAACCTTTGCACTTATAACCGTTGTTTAAAACCATGTGAAACATGACAGGAAACAGAGGCAAAAATCAAAGTTCATAGTGGCTATTGTATTTTTTTAGACAACTAAAGCTTTCTTGCATTGGGCTTTATTGGGGGGAAGATTCAGCCTAATAAATTCCTTAAGATATGCCTATAACGTAATTCATACCAGGTGTCATCTACTGTTTCAAGCTACCATATACAACTATATAGAATGGTTTACAAGAAATTCAAACTCTGCTTAAACAATCCCCTTCTAAGTTCACCAGACTTTGAGATCCTTATGTAAAATGTATGTCAGGAGTTATGTGATTTAGCATGGGATAATGCAGTGTAAAAGTTCTCTGATGGCTACACAGACATACCCACTGGGCCCAAAACTGGGTCATACCTTACATTAATTTTTTTAATCACTTTGAAATCTTAAATTAAACAATAATTTGTTCTCTCCTCCTCCTTCAGTTCTGGCATCTTACTAGCTAAACAACTCTGCTTTTCCAACTTAATTGAAACCCACACCCATGATCTGAGATGTCTTTTCAATGTCTTTGATTCACTCCTCAAACCTGCCCCTCCTCTCTCTGCACAGGATCTTGCTGATTTCTTCCAAGAGAAAACTGACAAAATCAACTTGACCTTTGCCCTCCTCTCAGTTTGCCATCCTTTCCCATCTATAACAGACACTCTTCTTCTTCCTGCTCACAAACACCAAAGTTTACTTACTCTTCTTCTCTAACACTTACACTTGCCACAGTGATCCCATCCCAATCCATCTCCTGATCTCCCAAACATCTTCCCCTTCCTTACTCTTCTTCGTGTGGATGTCCACCTGTCAACTCAAGTTTAACATAGCTAAAACAGAGATCTTTCCTCCAAAGTCTCCCCACCATCTTCTTTCTCAAAATATGTGGAGAGCATTGCCATCATGACTGTCCCTCAAGGACCATAATCTGAGCATCATCTTTGTCTCAGATCTCTCTCTAGGTCCTCACACAGAATACATCTAATCTTTTCCAATGGCATTCATAACATTTTCCATAACATCTCTAAAACACAGCCTTTTCCATCCATCCAAACAGCTACATCTCTCATTCTTTTCTCTTGTCCTGCTTACAGCCATTCAGAATGCTGTTACCAAGATCATTTTCTTGGCAGTTGTTTGACAATGTCACTCCTCTCAAAACATAAGAACAGCCATATCAGGTCAGACCAATGATTCATCTAGCGCAGTATCTTGTCTTCCAACAGTGGTCAGTACCAGGTGCTTCAGAGGGAATGAACAGAACAGGCAATTATAAAGTGATCCATCCCCGGTTGTCCACTCACAGCTTCTGGCAGTCAGTGACTAGGGACACCCCCAGTCTGGGGCTGCATCCCTAACCATCTTGGCTAATAGCCACTGATAGGTAAATTAATGGAGTATAGGTCTCATTCTTTTTTGAACCCAGTTATACTTTTGGTCTTCACAACATCCCCTGGCAATGAGTTCCACAGGTTGAATGTGTGTTATATGAAGACATAGCTCCTTTTGTTTGTTTTAAACATGCTGCCTAGTTTCATTGGATGACCCCTGGTTCTTGTATTATGTGAAGAAGTAAATAACAGTTCCTTATTAACTTTCTCCACACCAGTCATGATTTTATAGACCTCTATCATCTCCCCCCTTAGTTGTTTCTTTTCCAAGCTGAAAAGTCTGTCTTCTTAATCTCTTCTCATATGGAAGCTGTTCTAAACCCTTAATCATTTGTATTGCCCTTCTCTGTATCTTTTCCAATTCGAATATATATTTTTTGAGATGGGGCGCTCAGAACTGCACACAGTATTCAAAATGTGGGTATACCTTGGATTAATGTTGTGACATTGTGATATTTTCTGTCTTATTATCTATCCCTTTCCTAACAGATCTAACATTGTTAGCTTTTTTGACCACTGCTGCACACTGAGTGGATGTTTTCGGAGCACTATCCACAATGCCTCCAAGATCTCTTTCTTGAGTGGTAACAAGTAATTTAGATCCCATCATTTTATATGTATAGTTGGAATTATGTTTTCCAATGTGCATTACCTTGTATTTATCAACATTGAATTTCATCTGTCATTTTGTTGCCCAGTCACCCAGTTTTGTGACATCCCTTTGTAATTCCTCTCAGTCACTTTCCATCCTTCCACCGGCTCCCCATTCTCTATTGCATTAATCACGTCTTCACTTTCAACACCTTTCACGCCCTATTCCCATGCTACCAATCACCTCTCATTCACAATCAAAATGTCAACCCCCACCTCCAATTGGTCAGCCTTCATTGCCTACCCATTTGTTAAATTTGCAAACAAGCAACTTTGTGGTTCCTCCTAGGCTGCTCCTCAAGCTTGGAAGGAATTCCCCATAAGCATCCACACAGCTAATTCATTATCCTCCTCCAAAACCCTCCTCAAAACTGTTCTTTGGCATGATGCCTACAAAACACTTGTCAATGGTTAAGCTGCTAGTATGCACAGACCACTGCCTATCATGCTGATCAATATTGTCTCATTTTTTCCTTGTATTGCCCAGTATGTCTTTATCCATCTGTTTTCTCCTGCTTTTTAATATTTAGACTGTAAGCTCTTTGGGGCAGGGACTGTCTTTTCAGTCTGCTTGTACAGCATCTAGCACAATGAAGTACTGGTCCTTGACTAGGGCTCCTAGGCGCTACATTAATGCAAAACATAATAAATATCAATAATTATCAGAAGAACTCTTCAGTTTAATAAAAATGCTCTCTTCTATCACTTCTGTTTCTATAATATGTTCAGAGTAAGAGATCTTTTTTGTCCTTCTTAACCTACAGACATCATACATTATCTTTATGAAATCATGGAATCCCAGAAGTGCAGGGATGGAAGGGACCTCAAGAGGATATCCATTCCAGCCCTTGCACTGAGGCAGGGCCAAGTAAATCAAGACCTCCGTAAACATTTTACTTAAACATTTTAAGTTGTAGTTAAAATGATATATATTTCCCCTCATCAACATGCTGTTTAGCAATTTTAGGGATGAAAAGTGGGCTTTCTTGGAAAAGCATCTTCCTAGGGAGGGATCACTATCTCCAGCTACAGCAGAGAGGTCTCTTTATGAGTCCATGATATCTCTGAGGAACCTGAGTGTTTTGTTAAATGAAAGGAAGAATAGTTTCTTGACAGTGCAAATGGAAGGAAACCTGTGACTTCAACCTGATATTGCAAGAGCAAAGAATATCAGTACCTCTAAGGCAAAGATGAATACATACAGTATCTGTAATCACCCGAGATAACTAAGCTTGTTAAATAAACAGAAGACGACTAGATGGGCCAATGGTTTTCTGCATCTGCAATTTCTAAGGCCAAATTCAGAAGTGAGACACTAACATATAATTCTTAAAGTTCATAAGACAAACTAATTCTTGGGTTTGAAGTCTCAACACCTGAGAAACTGTACATCTATGACACCATTGTAAATACATCTAAATTAGGAACTAGAATCCTCAAAATTGACTTTTGTTTTAAATGTATTACACATTTCTATACATATCTACAAAATGATAGGTATGGAGAAAAGTGCTACATATATTAGCTTATTTATTATTGTTATTATATAGACTCATACATTTTAACACTGTATTCATTTGAGAAAGTTACATTACGGCATTTCTCTCATTAAAAATTATATGGTTCAAATATATTAATTTACTAAATCTTATCCAGGGAGTGACTTCTTCAGCCAGACTAATTATCGTAATCTCCTCAAAAATCATCTATATTCATATTTTTACAATGATACTTAATGGCAGAACTAGAAGTGATGAAGCCTTAAACTTCCTTAGTGCTACACTCAGTAAACATGTGAATTCAGCAAGTCTTACTACTGCCACCTTACCAACAAATAGTATGTAACTTTACGCAAAATGCCTTTAACTTTCTGTAAAAAAGGGGAGGAGTTCTGCACTCATTTACAGCGAAGAGTGGAATTTGTATCATTGATATTAATCTACAGGCATAAATCCAGCCACAGAGCCTCCTCAGCCAACAGAACTGGGGCAGTTCCAAAGAACAAGGTGAGAGCTGGGTGGCACGGGGGTGCTATGTTGAAGGTACTCACTTCCAGCACAATGCAGAACTCAGCTTTTCAGGATCACCTTTTGCCGCAGCACATAGAGATGGATTATGGATCAAGTGGAAGTGACCTGTTTGAGGGAAAGGCCCAGTGGATCTGTTCCTGCTGCAGAAATTTGTCCTTCTTTCCACAAGGGGCTGTGTGTGCACTTGAAAATACTGGTGTAGCATCACCTAGTTGTTTGTCTAAAGCAAAACTGAAAAGTTTTTCAGGATGGTCACCATGAACAGAGTCAGGCTACGTTTTTCAAAAGCAAGGGCAATTAAGGTATCCAACTCACATGGACTTTCAATGGGAGCTGGTTGCCAAGCTATCTTGGGTCTCTCTGAAAAGCACAATCTTATTTGTCCATTTATATTATGCCATCTACTATTTTAATTAAATTAGCATTCTTAGAACAGAATGGAGTTTGGAAAACTATGCTGGAAATATTTACTGTTTCTATTAGAAAGACACTACTTCTAGCCCTTGCTCATGTGAAAAGTCCCAATAACGTTAATGTAAGGACTACTTGTATGAGTAAGGCTGTACTCCACTGCTGCCTTCTATCCCCATAGAAACTGCTGAGACTCCACCAGTTAAACTGCACAGCTTGGATACCTATTTCAGAGCCCTCTACCAACATCTTTACAGTTCCCTGCAACAACAGTATTTACAGTGTCTCTTGTACTATCAGTCTTTCCCCCATTGCTCAAGAGGAGAAGAGCTCTCTCCAAGTCTGGGCTCAGTCAGCCCTGCTCCTCTTCTCTTCACTTCCTTCCTCTGTCCATATTATCAGTCTTAAACTGTTCGGCTAATTGGCTCTTTAGCTCACCTATCCTGTCAGCCTGATTAGCTAATAACATTCCATTCCCCAATCAGACCTCAAAGGGGAAACTAATAAGTGCCAGAGTGAACAGAGTGCTGGCTCAGTGTTGACTCCCAACACGTTGTCACAGACCCATATATATTAATAATATAATTAATTATATTATTTGCATTGCAGTGGCACTCAAAAGTCCTAATCAGAGCCCTCTGGTGGTAATAATTGTGCAAACACACTAGAAGATATGGACCCTCCCTCTCTCAACCTACGTTGTGCTCTTAGATATGCATCTGCAGTTCTCAAAGAGCTCAATGAGAGCATGCATGCATGGCTGTTTCAAGACATAATTTGGGCCTTAATTCATAAATGTTTGCAAACAAGCAGGGCCAGTGCAAGGATGTTTCGCGCCCTAGGCAAAACTTCTACCTTGCGCCCCTCCACCCCCACCCCGTGGCAGCTCTCCCCTTCTGCCTTGAGGTGCCCACTCCCACCCTCTGCCACTGAGGCATGCCCCTCACCCCCGCTCACCCCTGCTCTGCACACAAGCACGAGCACCCCAAACACGCTTCACTTCTCCCACCTCTCAGGCTTCTCCTGCCTCCCCTGCGTGCCGCTCCCCGCTTACTTGCTGCAGGCGGCCCTCCCTGTGCTCCCCTGCCCCAGCTGCCTCCTCCTAAATGCCGGTGGAGACCGGGGCGGCCAAAAATCTGGCCGCAGCAGTTGCTGACGAAGAAAATGGCGCCCCTCCCAAATCCCAGCGCCCTATGCGACCGCCTAGGTCGCCTAAATGGTTGCACTGGCCCTGCAAACAAGCGGGTATTAGTTTATAAGGAAAATAAATTTTCTGCCCATGAAAAGGCCTCTTTATCTATGCAGCATTTTGAACCAAGAACTTTATTTGCCTGTCACTTTTTGCAGAATGATATGTATTAATGTTTTAAAGCATACACTTAGTAATCATGCCTCAACTTGAATACAAGTGGCATAGAAATAGGAGAAATATTTTGTGCTCCTAATGGTTTTCTGTTTCACTTTTAGGACATGATGGTGTATCTTCTCATATCACACGAATCAGCACGTATGCAGAAACAAAATCAAAATACAGAAGTCAAATTGTTTCACTTTTTTCCTTCCTGTAAGGCAAACCAAAACAACAGAATTATTTGTATCTTTCTTTGGGTCATATTTAATAACCACTTGGGTCAAACATCATTTCACATCTCTCTAAATGAAGATCTCCCCATAAATGGATGGCTAACATCCTTCATAGCAGGAGGTAGGATTTATTAGAGCCTTTTCTTCAATGGCATACTGAACCAGATAACTGATGCCGCAACACAAGATATTAATGCTATTGCCTCTGCTAATTCCAGATTTATGATACACTCTTTTAAAATCCATTGTGGAAATTTCAGATATTTTTTGTCCCATTACCCCAGTGTTGTGCTTCACTTTTCTGGTGCGGAAACGTGTGGCCATTTAAATGACACTTCTGAAATAGTTTTACTAACATTAAAAAAAAAATCATGAAATGTCTGAAACATGCCATGAAAGGATCAATTTTCAACAATGGAGCCTTCTAAATTTAGAATGTTAACCAAGGAGCTGTATTTGAACAGAATGGATTGGTTCCTTTTTAAGATTAGGGCCAAGTGAAGTGGCTTGCTATTGTTTTAAAATATCTCAAACATTATCATCAGTGGAGTAAGGCTAAGATACAGCAAGGCACATAAGGCCCCATCAAAATCGATGGCAATACCCATGTGCTTAATGTTAAACATTTCCATTAATGTTTCACATGTTCAAATCCAAGCACGTGATAACAACAAAAATTCTGTATGAGTATTTCTCCCATCTCTGGTTAAGCAGATATTTATGTGCACTGTTTAGAGAGCAACAAAGAGTCCTGTGGCACCTTATAGATCGGGGTTGGCAACCTTTCAGAAGTGGTGTGCCTGTGAGTCTTCATTTATTCACTCTAATTAAGCTTTCGCGTGCCAGTAATACGTTTTAACGTTTTTAGAAGGTCTCTTTCTATAAGTCTATAATATATAACTAAACTACTGTCGTATGTAAAGTAAACAAGGTTTTTAAAATGTTTAAGAAGCTTCATTTAAAATTAAATGAAAATGCAGAGTCCGCCAGATCAGTGGCCAGGACCCGGGCAGTGTGAGTGCGGCTGAAAACCAGCTCATGTGCCGCCTTTGGCACATGTGCCATAGGTTGCCTACCTGTTATAGGCTAACAGATGTATTGAAGCATAAGCTTTCGTGGGTGAATACCCACTTCGTCAGACTTAGAGAGTACTTCTAACATTGGACAGTTGCTGTGCTATGAGAAACAAAAGTGCCAGCAACAAAAATTGCCAGGAGCAATTTAAGATTAATCTTTCAAAATTATATTAAATTTACAGTTTGGATCTTTGATTCTTTCCTGCCCTAAGAACTTGCAAGGGTTGTCCTCACACTTTTTAAATCAAAGATTTATAATGGAAAAGGCTAAGATTAGAGTCACTTTGAGCTTGCTTCAAACCAGTTTTAATTTGGGGTAAAATCATTATAAAAATACGAATGCAGGGAATATTTACTTTCCTATGCATCATTTAAATGATTCAGAACACTAACTGTATGTACGAATTAAAAATAGATATTTACTCTGATATAGAATACCACAGAATAGTGCATTACCACTGGACAAATATTTTACGCATTTGTTTCTGAATAGTAAAAGCAAGAACAAATCCTTATTATGAAAATTATAGATATTATACCATCAAGTATAAAGGTGTAAGCAGAGTCAGGATGAGCTCTACCCTGACATCTGGTGGTGAATTATGGCGAATGTGGAAAAGAATTTCAGAGGCTGATCGTGTTTCCATAGGCACACACACTCCGCCTAGCATAGCCCATGGAAGCCTAAAATGGTTACTTTCACAGCTGTGGGATACCCAATTGCCTTGTTATTGAGGCAGGAGGATAAAGTGTTGTGACCCTGATTAAGTAAATGAGGAACTATGAAACTGTTTTATGATAAAGGGTTTCACTATCAACTAAATAGCACTTGCTAGACAAGGGACTTCAAAACCCAGTGAATGGGGGGCTTGGGGACAGGTATCTGTACCTGGTGGGTGTAGGCTCTTTGTGTGAGCCAGAAGCACAGTTCACTCTCTCGCCGTCACGGTGGAACTATCGGAGTTGATTTTGATTCCCGACGAATCTAGATACAGGTTACTGAGCTGAACTTACTTTTAGGCTAATGGTGCACTAGCACTGGGCTCCCTATTGTGAGGTGAATCACTAAAGAGCTGGAATTGCTGAACTGAGAGCACTGAGTACTGTGCTAACTAGTGGGGGGAGCCTGAAGCTATACTGCGGAGCAGAGCAGCTGGCAAAGCAGAGTGGACCAGTTGTGGAGCCACGGAGTGAGTGGAGCTGAGCAGTTTGTGGGGATGGCTGGAGCGGATCACAGAACGAGCGGAGCCAAGCAGTTTGTGGGGACAGCTGGAGGAGCAGACTGGAATGGTTGGTAGAGCGGAGCAGTTCATGGAGAAGGCGGAAGCAGAACCCCACGGAGAGGCAGGGCAGTTGGCCCCAGACCACGTAAGGTGCCCCTTTCTACCCAAGTTGGGGAAGGGGGACCTCTGCAGATAGACTCTCAAACTCTGGGACTGCACTGACCCGGGACAGACTTTTGGGTTGCGGGACTTTGGAGACTGTGGGTGATCTTTGGGCTGCTGGACTCTAGGGACATTTGGGGTATTGGAGTTTGGAGTCTTGGGGTGATTTGGGGGTTGCTGGACTCAAGAGCCCAGGGAAAAGGACAAGGCCCAATTTCCTGGGGTGGGTCTTTGCTCACGGTTTGCTCTATGAACTCTAGTTAAGGTGTTTTCCCAATTTAATGCTTGTTATTTATCTCATGTAATTAAACCTTTTCTGCTACACTGAGACTCTGTGCTTGCAAAAGGGGAAGTATTGCCTCTTCGAGGAGCCCAGGGGTGTATGTAAGATTTTCCCAAGTCACTGGGTGGGGACTCAAGCTGGTTTTGCATTACGTTGTAGGGAAGGGACCCCTATGTGTGGGAACCCGGCCCTTGCTGCTACCAATTCGGCCTGGCAGAAGGATTACAAAGGCATTGTACTAATCTGTATATTCTTGGAAAATTTCAGTCAGAACTGTTTAGCTAGGGAAAATTCATTGTTTTGTTAAACAATTTTGGTGACCTTTCCCTTGAACAGCTCTCACACCCCGATGTTTTGGAGCAGGGACTTGAAATTTGGCAGAGAAGTAGCCTTGTATTGGTGATGTGCCTTTTACTGTCCCTGTGAAAACACACCCAAATTTAGTCAAGTTATATGCCTTTGAAAAAAATCACAGTTTGCACAGGCTCAGTAGCAGCTTCTTAGATTTTAGTGGCTGAATTCCACAAAGATTCCATCCATACTGAACAGGATTTTCCTTACAATTACAGGCCTGAGATATTGAGGGCCATGCAAATACGGGCATTGTGACTGGCTGCACAAGGAGACTTGGACTGAGAACGAGTCGAACTAAGGGAGAGATGTGAAGGGGAAGAAGAGACAGATTTGAGAAGGAGCCAGCCTGTGATACTGAGATTGCATGAAGAACCCAGGCTTGAGGATGAGGCCTTGGAGCAGGGGAGAACATAGGATGTGGAGTCCAGGGAGGAGAGAACAGGACTGGAAAGTGACACAAGATTTAGAAAAAAAATTAGAAGGGCCAAATCCCATAACTCTTTCCCTCAAGAAAATAAGATCCCACGCTCCTGTAAAGATTTGTACACATGCTCAACTTCATGCAGTTAGTAGTCATTGGGACTACTCACAACGTGCAATGTCAAGCAGATAGATGAGTCTCTTCTAGGATTGCGGAATGGGGCCTTTTCTACTTTTTTTGCCAAGTTGTGTCTAATTAGTTGCATTTCTTGTCATTCCATTTAAAAACAAACAAATACTCATTACTAACAACTACAAGAGTTAATCATTTTGTTTCTGTTGGTAGGTACATAAATACCGTCAGCAGCTATTAAATGCTAAATATTAAGTAAGTTGAAATGAAAAATTTATCTTCAACCCTAAAGTGGTTCTTGGACATTTAACACCTCCAGCTATATGCCTAATAAAAGCTTTGTCTTGCTCTGTAACAGTATTTAAGAAATGTGACTTTTAAAGGAAAGGATCTGGGAATGATGAAAAATAGAACAGCAGTGACAACTGAGTTTACAGTTGGGGGCTTTGTCTTCACTGCAGGAGTAAGTCGACCTAAGTTACACTACTCCAGCTACGTGAATAACGTAGCTGGAGTTGATGTAGCTAAGGTAGACTTACCCTGATGTCTTCACGGCACTGAGTTGACAGGAGATGCTCTCTGGTCGACTTCCCTTACTCTTCTCGTTGAACTGGAGTACCGGGGTCAACTGGAGAGGGCTGGGTCTTCACTAGACCTGCTAAATCAATGCCTGCTGCATCGATTGCAGCAGCATCAATCTCTCCGTAGTAGAGACCAGCCCTAAATCAAGAGAGGTCTAGGGAGGAAATAACCACCCTTACTACTGGCATAAAAATACTCTTCTGGTAGGAACTAATCAAATTCCTTGAAACAGGTTAAGCTCATTGCTGGTTTACAGGAGCTTCATCTTGGAAAGCAAAAGCATTCACAACCTAAAAGGAAACTCAGATATCAAATGCCGTCCAAAGATGAAAGATAAAAGTGTAAGTGAGTTCAGCAGGATTACTGACTAGGCATTTAACTGAGATAAGCAAATACTGCATTAAGGCTGACATTCTTTAACTTACTATAATGTGTCTTAGATTTTTGGGCCCAGCTGCTGTGCTGATTCATCCTCTGACCAACCATTATCTTTAATGGTATTGCAGAGAGTTTAAATTAACACAGAATTTGCCCATACACACACTTTCCCCTCAAGATTGTGCAAAACCTGGACAATTTTAAAGATGCTTTTGCAATTTAGTTTTTTTTTTTTTATTGTCCAATGGGCCAAATAATCCTCTCAATTGCACCTGCGCAAATCAGGAATCGCTCCGTCAAAGTGAAGTGAAATAAGAATCGGGCTGTTTGTAGTCCCCTCTTGAAAATGTTATTACTCTTCCATTTGGCAAATGCTATCACTACATTTTGAACAAAGCTTGAAACTAATTGTTTTGCTTAAATCGTTATTTGTGCACCACCATCACCAATTATCAGCACATTTCTGGGATGAGGTTAAGTTATTTAGGGCTTAGCCTTGAGATGCCAAGCAGAGCCGGCCTGAGGGAAAAGGTTCCTAGGGTGAACCTGTATTTTGGCACCACTGGCCCCCTCTGCCTCGCCAGGTTCCCCATCCATCTCCCCATCCCCCTGGCCCCTGCTGCCTCCCCGGGCTCCCCACCCATCCCCCTGGTCCCCGCTGTCTCCCTGGGCTTCCCATCACCCCCAGGCCCTGTTGCCTTGCCCACCCCTGCATTGCCCCAAGGTCCCTTCTGTGGCCTCGCACCCCAGGACCGCCCCTTGCCTCTAGGCCATGGCAGCCCCCTGACCACAGTAACCTGGGCAATCACCCACATTGTCCACCCGTAAGGCCTGCCCTTGTGCAAAGTGCCCTGATATCAGGGGCATCTTGTGTCTTGCAGGAGGCAATGAGCTGTTGTAGAAAGAGCCCTTAGTTTATACTTTCTCCATGGACTCTATAAGGTCTGTCTAGGACCCAATCATTAGCTACTCTTTTTTTTTTGTTAAATGTCAAAATAACATATTTAAATTCAAATCAGACCAGAATACAACAATCTAAGCATTAAGTAGCTTGACAGTAGCCATTTTGTTTATCTTTGACTTTCATGGCTTTTGTCTGTTTGTTCGTCTACAACAGCAATTCAGTTTTTGTGAGTTTAATTTGGCATAAGGGTGCGAAAGTTGAATTTAGTCTGCTTCCCTCAGCTAAATGATTGTGTTCTAGACTCCAATTCATGGAGAGGGCACTGAATGATCTAACCTGTCAATCAGACATTTAGAGATGCTTGATACTAATTAAGCATATCAGCTATGATGCCAGACTTCAGTAAGACAAAGGACTCCATCAATTTGATAAGACTCTGCTAAGCAAGGTTTAAAATTAATTCATAATTTCTTTTTATGTTTGTCATGTTTTGTGAAAATGAACTGCCATTCAATATTTCATGAGCTGCGTGCAAGCAGCAGAGGCTTAATTTCAGGCAGTGTTCTGAGAGGCCTGGGTAGTTTTGAGAACAAATGATTACCCACAGCGATCAAGCTTCAGATAATTGGAGCAGCACACTGAACTATCCACCATGCAAATATTAATGGACAGCCAGAAAGTCTCTTATAATCTGCATAATCTAAGGATTTCTAACTTCGCTTTACTGTTTGACATTTGGGATACATCATTATTTTCAATACAAATAACTTAGAAATTCTGTCCAAAGGAGCCACCATTAAAATGCTTTCCATCTTTCTATAATTAATTAAACTCATGGAATTGTGGAGCAGTGAATTTAAAAGGCAACATTTTTGCAATTTATATTTGTCATCTGGAAAACATTTTCCACAAGAATACTTCATTTTTTTTTTTTTTTGGTCTTTTAGGAAACCATAGTGCAAGAACCAGGAATGGGTGCTGTCTAATCTCCAGAGAAGGTGACATGAGAGGTATGATTCCCAGTTTCCAGTTCTCACTCTGACACTGGGTAAGTTACATGGCCAAAATTCTTAAAGCTTCTATTCAATTTATTTTCAGAGGTGCTAATCACCACCAATTTCAAACGAAGGGAATAGGCGCTATGGGTGCACAGCACTTCTGGAAATCAGGCCATTGAGTTTTAAGCAGACACTCAGAAATCGAGGTTCCCTAAATTAGTGGGCACTTGAATACTTATGCCAATATATCCAATTCTGTTTACATACCCCAGACAGGTGATGTGAGGCATGATAAATTACTGTTTTTAAAGCACCTCTGAGATCCTAGGATGAATGGATCAGTCTCACTCCAAAGCATTACTGTTACTACCAATAATAATCCAAAACCTGCTGTGATGATTTACAGTTAGAAGTATAATAGGTATGGAAGCTAAGTAACTATTATCTAAGGGTAGGTTAATTAATCACACTGAAAACATGTAGGAGAACTGTTTTTAATATTAAAACCTAAAATGAAAATTTAGATTTCAGCTGAAGCAACCAGGTTCGTTGCTTTAGACATCCATAGCTTGCTCTCTCTCTCTTTCTCACACACACACACACAGCATTAATATTGTCAAGGTGGCAATGGACATTTTTTATTATTTTTAGGCAGAAAATTGAAGGTACGGAAATATTTCACTTTCCTTTGTAATACACCTCTACCCCGCTATAACGCTGTCCTTGGGAGCCAAAAATTCATTATAGGTGAAACTGCATTATATCGAACTTGCTTTGATATGCCGGAGTGCGCAGCCCCCACCCCCCGTCTCAGAGCACTGCTTTATCGTGTTATATCCCAATTCGTGTTATATCGGGTCACGTTATATCAGGGCAGAGGCGTAGCTTGTTTAATAAAGGGATATTGGAATAATCTTTTTTCAACGTTAACATCATTATAGAGAAAGAAAAGTGGTTTGTGCGATCTAATGTTGAAAAATATTTTCCTGCTGGCTGAAAACAGTTATGTCTGTTTTGACAACCCTATCACTGGACTACACAAAGGAAAAAGCTTTCAGTATCCTCTCGTTAAGATCATCACAAACCCTGGTTATTGATTACTTTGTGCAGTACCTACAAACCTCAATGTGTTTTCATGCTATTCAGAAAAAAAATTGTTTATAAACAACCACAGGTGATTAGTGATCAATGAATGATGTTAGTCAACAAGATAAATGCAATAGGACATCACACGAACATTCATGCTAAGGGCTGCCTCAGTTTCATTCCTCACCCAATTCAAAGTTGACCTTTTCAGTTTAACACACGTGGGGGAAAGAACCCAAACCCCTGTAGAAAACCAATGCATCTTGTTGAGATGAGCACAATTCATTTCTGATCACTAATATTAGATTCAGATTAGACTTTCCAACTGAAATCTTTATATATTTCTTTGGCCAAATTTTTGTTCAATATGAACAAAATTCAACACTACCTAGCTTCCTCTTACCCAGGCTTCTACTTTATATATAAACTGCTGTTACTTATATGCTGTTTTAAAAATGTACCAAATAATTTCACAGCCACTGTATGTAACTACACACTTTTGAATTACACTGAAAAAGGGAATTACATGGAATTAAAAGGGAGCTCCTGTTACATTTAATACAATATGCTATCCTTTCTGTTCTTCAGAATGCTGATGCTGCCCTATTTGGCAATATCAAAATGCCACCCACCTGCCTCAGTGGGTGGTGGAATTTGAAGGGGCAGTTAGTAAGTGGGAAAGCTCTAGCACCAAGGGAGGGAGACATTCGCTGAGGGTCACCAAGTAGCTCTTCCCTGCCCCCTTGGAGTTTCTGGTACCCATTGGCCAGTTGCGGGGGGGGTGGGGATAATGAATGGTCTACATCCCCCAGTTCTAGGATTTAATCTGGAACATGGACCACGTGGATCCTCTTTCAGCTCTGTTTCAGCATCTGGTATAAAAACGGCTAGTATAAAAATCATAGATTAGGGTTGGAAGGAGACCTCAGTAGGTCATCTAGTCCAATGCCCTGCTCAAAGCAGGACCAACCCCAACTAAACCATCCCAGCCAGGGCTTTGTCAAGCTGGGCCTTAAAAACCTCTAAGGATGGATGTAGTGGGGTGGTCACCCACTCCTGCCCTGAGGAGTATAAAGACAGCCCTGGGAGAGGGCTGTTGAAGGGGGAAGCAGCTACTAGGCTGATCGGGGAAGCAGCCGCAGCTGGGCCATGCCCCAATCAGGCCTCAGCTGGCCCTATATAAGAGGGTGGGAGCCAGGAGCTCAACAGACTCCCTCTAGCTTCTGAGAGGGAGAAACCTGCCTGCAGGGACCTGAGCAGAAAACCTGAGTGGAGCAGGGATGGGGAAAGGCAGAGGAGCTGGGGAGCTCCAGTCTGGAAAGCCGCAGGCTGCTGCCTAGCAGAAGCCAATGGATACTGGAGGTTGCAAAGGGCAGCTCAGGGGTAGGCAAAGGCAGCAGGTCCAAACACAACCTTGCCAGTGATGAGTAGGCTGATACTGCAGTCTGCCCCAGGGCGCAGGGGTGAGAGGATGACTGACAGTAGCCTTAAACTGAGGCGAGGTGGGGATAGTGGGTGGGGGTTTCCTGTGGAGGGGAGACCTTGAGAGACAGGGGTTACTGCCAAGGGGCAGCACCCCAGATAACAGGGCACTGGGTCTGGGAGGGACATGGGGGCCAAGCAGCAGCGGGACACCAGCCTGCAGAGGGCACTTTGGAGGCTGGATGAGCTAATTCCCAGAGACAACCAGCAGGAGGTGATGCAGGGGTGCGTCCACATTGCTACAATGGGGATTTTACCACTTCCCTAGGTAACCCATTCCAATGCTTCACCAGCCTCCTAGTGAAATAGTTTTTCCTAATATCCAACCTAGACCTCCCCCACTGCAACTTGAAACCACTGCTTCTTGTTCTGTCATCTGCCACCACTGAGAGCAGCCTAGCTCCTTCCTCTTTGGAACCCCCCTTCAGGTAGTTGAGGCTGCTATCAAATTCCCCCCTCGCTCTTCTCTTCTGCAGACTAAATAAGCCCAGTTTTCTCAGCCTCTCCCCCTGCCCCAGCCCCCTAGTCATTTTCGTTGCCCTCTGCTGGACTCTCTCCAATTTTTCCATATCCTTTCTGTGGGGAGCGGGGCGGGAGGGGGGCAAAACTGGACACAATACTCCAGGTGTGGTCTCATCAGTGCTGAATAGAGGGGAATAATCACTTCCCTCGATCTGCTGGCAATGCTCCTACTAATGCAACCCAATATGCCATTAAAATGGACTGTACAAACACGACACCAGTTCAGGTATGTATATAGCTCACCTCTGGATTTACAGATTTGATGGCAATGTGATATTGATTTTGAAAGAATAAATATTCTCTGGCAGTATGTCTAGGAATTAGTGCAGTGGGTACAACCTGGCCCAAAGCCCGTTCTCAAAGCAAACCAGGAAGTTCTCTCTCTGTCAGACCCCCCACACACAATTTTTTTAAAAACCTCAATCCCTTCTCTTTAGTATATCTGTTTCTCACTTGGTTTTTCCTCACTTTAATATAAATTGGCTATCACCAGTCAGACTGAGTCAGAAGAGACTATAAAATAATTGATTTCAAATCTAAGTAAAACTTGAATATCTAAACACTATTATGGATAGCATCTATCTCGTTTGAAATCATGACCAGAAGCTACAGAAGAACACTAGTCTGACTTTCCACTAGTGTTACCTGCCATTACTGCGGAGTTCTCACTGTGATGGATGCACAGATATGTTTTGTTCTTGGTCCCTGACCATCTGACTGAAACTTACATCTTACAAACCCAGATCCTGCAGTTGCAAAGTTGCCAAGTGGTTAAGGTGAGGGTTTTACAATTATATCTGTGGGGAAAAAAATGCTGCTTTGAAATCAGAGACCAGGTTGAGGCCTTTTTACAAATCACGTCCACAAGCTGTATGTCACACAGGTACGGGGCTATGGTATCAGTACTTCTTAAGATCTATCTTGTATTTGTTAAGGCACTCAAGTGGTCCATTATTACTGATTATGATTTAGGCCCAGACTGTGGCAATTTAGCCATTGGCCTATATTGGGGTGGTGTGGATGTGTCTGCACCATAGGTGGCTCCATGAGGTGATAAACAATTATAAAATCCTAGTTAGGCAGAACAACAATACTCACTCCAACTCCCAAGTGTGCAGGGCAGGAGTGAGCAGGTGGTATCATTTCTAAGGATAGTGTACCAGGCTTGCATTTCCTCTCTCAAAAAACTGTGAAGATGGTGCAGGGAACATGAGAGAGCAAGGCCCTGGCGTGACCTTCTAAAAATGGATTACCATCCTCCCACAATCACAGGGAGTGAAATTTTCCTATTTCTTGCTTAGGAAGCACAGAAATAATGGGCGTTCTTGCTGTGTACTCACTCATTGTACGTCTACACAGCAAAAAAACAAACAAACAAAAAAAACCTGCAGCAGGCCAGTACCAGCTGACGCAGGCTCCCAGGGCTCAGACTGTGGGGCTGTTTCATTGCAGTGTAGACTTACGGGCTCAGACTAGAACCTGAGCTCTGGGATCCTCCCACTATACAGGCTCCTAGAACCTGGGCTCCAGCCCAAGCCCCATAGTCTACACAGTGATGAAGTATCAGAGGGGTAGATGTGTTAGTCTGGATCTGTAAAAGCAGCAAAGAGTCCTGTGGCACCTTATAGACACATATGGAGCATGAGCTTTTGTGGGTGAATACCCACTTCGTCAGATGCACCCACGAAAGCTCATGCTCCAAAACATCTGTTAGTCTATAAGGTGTCACAGGACTCTTTACAGTAATGAAATATCCCTGCAACCCAAGCCCTATGAGCCAGAGTTGGCTGGCAAGGGCCAACCCTGGGTTTTTCTTTGCTGTGTAGACTTATCCTCAAAGGCAGGGGCATTCTGGCCCTTAGGAAGCATGACTCCATTACGTTGTATTGTCAATGCTAAATCATGTACTATTTTGGGGGTAGTCACTGGTGGCCTTTTGACAACAGCCATTTCAATATAATAATCTCTATCTCTTCCTAAACCTAAACCTATACTAAGGGCTGCCACCAGCACCAGTTTATAACCCCTCCCAGGTCCCCTGTGTACCTTGATTAATTTTAATAGAGGAAAACCTGACCTTGCCCTAAAGGTCATCCTTCATATGACAAGCCTAAATCCCATTTACTTGGGACTTAGGATCCTGTCACTTAGGTGCTTTTGAATATTCCACCCTGCATTGTTATCTGTATTATTGCATACATATTAAATTGGGCAAATAAAATCCTTTTCTTACATTAACTCCTATTTGGTTAAGTAACTTCCTTTTTATGAGTTCTTGACTTTAAAATTTTGCAAGTGCATTACTAGAAGAAACTAATAGTTCTTTGAGCCAGGCACAATATATTTCTCCTTTTAGTAGACGGTTAAGTGTAGAGGATCTGGTTAATAATTTCAAATAAAAAAAATATCCCAGGGAATAGAAGTCTATCTCATTGTATTTGTTTGTGTGAGACCTCAGCTTAAATCTTCATGCTTCTAACTTTTCCAGCTAGCACAACTTACTCCAACTAACTATATAACCTTATTCTGAGTTACCAAGCAGTGCAGTTAAGTAGTTGGGCTAAAGCAATAGCCGCAGTGATACAATCTGGTAATATCAGATCAATAAAACTACAGCACTTCAAAATCCATTTCATTATTCTACTGACTGCATAACAGATGATGGTAGAAATATAATGCTGAAACAAGAGTACCAATTTCAATGACGTAATGGCATTGAGAAGAGTGAAGTGTCTCTCTCAAGGCTATAACATTATTACAGGAACGGCACAACAGAACTCGGCACCTACCTTAAAGGCCTGCAAGAATGATAGATGCAATACACTAAATCCTGATGGCTAAAGAATGTTATTGCACCGTAAAGGTCATTTCTTCAGTCCTGTGGTACGATCTTCAGCTGAGAATTGCAATTTAGAAACTTTAGTAACCATGCTTCAACATGCTACAAAATAAAATATTATTGAGTTGATAACTTTAAGACTATCTGCTTACATGTACTATTCCACTTTACTATGGTGCTTCTTTGCAGAGAAAAATTGATAACTTTAAATCTTCAAATCAGTCTGCTGTGAGGACGCGAGGTAAGTCGACTTAAGATACATCAACTAAGATACATCGACTTCAGCTACGCTATTCTCATAGCTGAAGTTGCGTATCTTAGGTTGATTCCCCCCCCCTCCCCAGTCCTCCCTACTGTAGACCAGGCCTTGGTTAGGAAAGGGTGAAGTAAGTCTTCGGTGCATGTTCACTAGTATCAGTCACGTCCACAGAACAGTAGGGTCAGACATCAAAGGCAGTTAGAGAAACATTTTCAACAGCAGGTGAATTTAATTACTGTTTAGATAAGGTTCTGTAATAATTACTGTACATCCTTGTGCAAAAAGTTCCTCTTTTCCACTTAGAAGTGGCTGCACTATGGCAATAGGGGAAATACACACATACACACACACAGCCTAATTATCTTCTAAGTAACACTACCATAATTCCATTAAATTCAGTGGAGCTACTCTGGATTTATACAGGTATCAGAAAAGTACCAGGCCCACAGTGTAAAAAGCTTCTGGATGAGAGATGCTGTGTGAATATGAAGTATTTATTTCTATTTTTAAATACAAGCCATCACATTCCTTTCCTGTTCTGGCAATTATTGTAAAAAAATGACATAGGAGCAGATGTTTTATTTAAATATTAATTGTTTTAAGTACATAACGAGTCCTTTTTGCAATTTCTTTTTTATTAAAAATAAAATTGTTTTGCCTCATAACTAATTAAATGTACCTTAAAGCTTTTTAGCCAATACTGCTCTTTAAATAACTCAGAAAAATTATATTTTATACACAAATATTTATTTACTGAGTTACTCACGTATCCTGTTGCTTCAGAACATGAGCAGTATTGGTTAATATATGATACATGACATATATATAATTTAAGATATGATCCTGACAACAGAGGTTGATGGACTCCATTTCATTGGTCCTTTCCATCCACACTTTCTATGATCTATGATCCTAACACGGCATTACTGATCTTCATGCACAGGTATGGCATTCTGTACCTCAAACCAGGACTCTGGAACCCCTGTATTCTTCATATGTGGTTATGATATTTCATACAAAACATGCCATGTAAGATATCATAGGAAAGGTCACTATCTGCTGAAACCCATTGTTCTGTCAAAATATGTATGTTAATGTGTATGAAGTTATGAAATTTTGCTGTATGGTTGTTACTGAATATGTTGTAAGTCTGAGGGTCATCCACTGCTAGTGACACTAAAGGAGGTGACGCACTCCCAGGAGGATGTTAAAGGACCATTAATCAGCAGGGGAATTGTAAAAAGGGAATTTACAATGCTGTAAGAGAGCAGTGCAAGCATCACACAATGGGGAATTGCTCAACCCAGTGACTGAGTGGGCTAGTGTTTTCCAGGGACATGGACTGAGGATATAAAATAGGAGACAGTGGTATCATGCATTTACCTTTCTCCTCCCGCACCTATGCTGGAAGCAACAAGAATGCTGGGAAGACAAAGATTAGAACTGAGGAGACTGGTCCCTGGCTTGAAGGGGAAGCCTGTGGATTAAAAACTGTAACCTACCTGCAACATCCACTGGAGAGAGGAAAAACTGCTTAATCCATATACTGTCTAGTCCAGGGATCAGCAACCTTTGGCACATGGCCCGTCAGGGAAATTCGCTGGTGGGCTGGCACGGTTTGTTTACCTGCAGCATCCGCAGGTTCAGCCGATCACAGCTCCCACTGGCTGCGGTTCACCGTTCCAGGCCAATGTGGGAAGAAGTGGCCCGGCTCACGGGACGGCGAACTGCAGCCAGTGGGAGCTGTGATCAGCCGAACCCGCGGACGCTGCAGGTAAACAAACTGTCCCAGCCTGCCAGTGGCTTTCCCTGACGGGCTGCGTGTCAAAGGTTGCCGATCCCTGGTCTAGCCCAATTAAGTTTCAGGACTCAGACTGCATGCTTATCGTTTATTTTCTTTGGTAACTATCTGATCTTATATGCCTACCACTTAAAAATCTATCTTTCTGTAGTTAAGAAATCTATTTTATATTTTACCTAAAACAATGTGTTTGGTTGAAGTGCTTTAGAAATCTCAGCTCAGGTTACAAGGCTAGTGTGTGTTCTCTCGAGGGAGAGGCAGACTGGGTAATGAACTTATGCTAGTCAGACTTCTGACCAGGGCAAGGTGGCACAGTTCTGGGATGCAAGGCTGGGAACCTGGAGGGAATTGGCTGGTGCCTCTCTCTGTGTGATTCATGAGTGGCTCGGGGAGCATTCACGCAATTTAGCTGGACATGGGGCTCCACATGCTGTTGCACTAAGTGATAACAGCACTTGGAGGGGTTTGCCGCTTGTCACTAGAAAAGCATTGTGAGAGACAGCCCAGGTTGGAGAGTTAAGGGGGCACAGTGATACCCCAGTTCCAGTTGTACCCGAGGGATCCCTTCACAGCATAAAATTGGAGAAAGTCCAGAGAAGAGCAACAAAAATGATTAAAGGTCTAGAAAACATGACCTAAGGGGGAAGATTGAAAAAAATTGGGTTTGTTTAGTTTGGAGAAGACAGGGGGATAGGATAACAGTTTTCAAGTACATGCAAAGTTGTTACAAGGAAGAGGGAGATAAATTGTTCTCCTTACTGTCTGAAGATAGGACAAGAAGCAATGGGCTTAAATTGCAGCAAGAGCAGTTTAGGTTGGACATTAGGAAAAACTTCCTAACTGTTAGGATATTTAAGCAATGGAATAAATTGCCAAGGGAGGTTGTGGAATCTCCATCTCTGCAGATTTTTAAGAGCAGGTTAGACAAACACCTGTCAGGGATGGTCTAGATAATATTTACTCCTGCCATGAGTGCTGGGGACAGGACTAGATGACCTCTCAAGGTCCTTTCCCTTCCAGTCCTACAATTCTATGATTCAACGAAATATGACATAGAAAAAAAGGAATAGGTTTAATGTGGCAAGCAGCAATTTTAGTCAACTAATCTCAAAAGAGTGGTGGGAGGGGTGAAAAACAGCCTGCCCCCACACACCTTCCTTTACCTTGTGTGGGTGAGAAAGTTATGGGCAAGTGTTAGTCTGTGTGAGACTTAAGAGACTGCCCCCACTCCAAACCAATCTGGGCCGGTGCCAGTATCTTTTTGTGCCCCATGCGCAGGTTTACCCAGGCGCTGCTCAGCTTACTACGTTTATCTGCAGTAGACACTGGTTACGAGTTGTAACAAAGATGGGGTAGGATTTTTTCTCTTTTAGTATTTGTTTTTAATTTTTCCTAACTAACTAGCCAGAACTCTAGGCACCCATAGAGAAGGTAAGAAATCCAACTCCCACGAGCTAATCTCTGGTAAGAAAATCCCTTCCTGGCCTCTGAGATGGCAATCTTGCTAGGCCCACAGTGTATTCAGAGATGCAGCCAGACAACTACATGCAGTAGGTGGGTGGAGCTCTATGGGGGACAAATGGTTGCTTGCTTACAAGAAAGGCCTTTTATCCTCAGAGGGGGCTTATGCAGAAGCTAACCGGCTCCCATAATCCCCATTTCATACTAGCCAATCCTGGCCTTACTGAGAGAGGCATTGCCTCCCTACTCCTCCCCATGTTAATGAAGAGGACAGAAAAATGGGGGGTCGCCTTCCTGACTAGCTGGGGGAAAGGAAAAGGTGCAGGCATCTCTCCCTACCACCTCTCCACCCCAAGTATCCTCTTCTGATGTGATATGTTTAGTGCACACTGTGGAAGTAGAAGGGGTATATTAAGCACATGATATTTGAACAACCTTGCTTATAACACACTGCTCATGGCTGCAGAGTTTTAGTCAATATCACATACAACAAGTCATTCAGCAAATCCATTTTTCATTAGAATGAGTGGCTATCGCCCTTTTTATGTACTGTGACCTCCTATTCAGTCACCAATATTGCCATCCCCAAGCATTCAAAGCAAAACACAGCAAAACAAGGTCCCAAAAGTCATGAGACAGAGTTTAACAATCATGCAATTAAAAAAATAGGGGGGAACTTTTAAGTGCCTTCTGGTTTCTGAGCCTTTAGGTACTTAGATATCATTTTCAAGCTTTTGTCCGCCATCATGAGATCTAGAAACTTACTCTATTTAAAAAAAAAGGAAGCTGAGATCACTCCAGAAGCCGGGGCTTTAAGAATACTACCAAACATCATGAGATTCTGAGTAAAATCATGACAGTTGGCAGCAGGCTCACAACAGGTTCTCCTCACATGCAGTTCGTTTCTTTGCGTTGGGTTTTAAAGCTCTTTAAAGGAACCACGATGTGATTTGGCACAAATAGGTTTGAGGATGCTTCCAGCATCTGAGGAGAAAATAGTTTTCAGGGTCTGAGCTAATCTGCTGCAGGACGAAACAACAAAAAACGAATCAGTGGAGGTTTGGAATCCCATCAAATGCTGGCAACACCTCTGAGAACCATATTACAGTAGGTGATATTAGCTATTCTGTATGAAGAACCTACGTCTAAAAGTCAGTGTTAAATAAGCTGCAATTATTGATTCTCTTGCAACTATGTCATTGATCAGAGGTGTTCATTAATTTCTTTGGGCTGAGAACAGTACAATCTCAGTATATGCTCTACCTCACCAGATACCTATAACTGTAGTTATATTTTGTTTTCTCTTTGCTGCACCTTAATTGTAAGGTGTCCATTTGCCAGTCTCCTGAAGGTCAGGGCTATGAAGCATTTAAGAGAGGTTACTCATCTGTACAGTATCTGGAGTTCTTTAAGATGGGTCCATTCTTGACTGGACATCGTCATCAGCAGTGTCCATGGTGCAAGTCTGTCCCTGTTCTCCCTGAGGGGATAGAGGGAGGTAGACCTGCTGCCACTTCAGTTCTTTGTCAGCCATAAAGCCCAGAAGCAAGAATCTGCAGCAGAGAGGATGGAGGGTGGGAGGTGGAGCACCGACAGGGACAAAATGTCTCAAAGAATTCCAGTTACTGTACAGGTAAGTAACTGCATCTTCTTCTAGTTACTGTCCCCATGATGCTCCACCTCAGAAGACTCCCAAGCAGAACCTCAACGTGGAGGGGATGCTCATAGGATAGGAACCTGCTCAGTACCAGAGATCCTGAGCAGTGATCAACAGGAATATTGAGTGGTACTCAGAAACAATATGTAGGTACAGTCCGTGTGTTCCTTGTGACCGAGGCCTGAGGAGGATGGTACTGGAGCATGGGTTGAAGATAGCTTCTTAGAGGACACCATGGAGTTCTCCAGTTCTGATGCCGATGATTGTCATTTGAGGCAGCTTGCCAAAAGACTTCTCAATGTGGGGCATGCCAGAAATCTTTTCAATGGGTATCAGCATCTTGGAACTGGGGCAGAAGCCTTGCAGTATCCATATCAGGACACGAGGTCTCCTGGTTACTTGTCCTCAGAACTGACTTTCCCATTCTGTTCGAATCTCTCTTCAAGGAGTGGGGTGTCCTCCTTTTTGAACACTTCAAGACTTCCAAAGTTGCCCCATGGTCTCTGGTTACTGAGGCTGAGGTCACTGGAGAATTCTGAGCAGTTGAGATGGATGTACAGTGGGGATAAATTGGACCCCACGGGTCTCAAGTACATTCCCTCAGGAGCAGCTTCAGTCTGTCTTCCTCCATCTTTTGAGATCTGCTCTTAAATACAGAGCAGACCTTGCACTTAGATGGGAAATGGGACTCTCCAAGGCAACAAAGTGGGATTCTCCAAGGCAACAAAGGTAACTGGAATGCCTGTTGCTGAGCAAGAAATATCTGTGGCAGCTCTGGCAGGGTTTGAAACCTTGGGTCTTTGGCATAACCTGAGTATGGAGGCTGCAGATAACAGAAGTTGAGGGTGTAGGAGGCCCTGGCCACAAAGAAAGAGCTTGAGGGAACCTCCGGAAAAGCATAAGCCTGTGCTAAACAAAAAAAGAAAGATGTCAAAGAATAAAGAAATTCAGCCATGTAGGTAACAGCAGACACAGCAATGCCCAGTCTCTAGCCAAAGGCAGTTGAGAAGGAACTGGAGAAGCAGTGTACAGCACAGGAGCAGACCTGCAAACACTGCTAATGAAAATCTCCTATCAAGAGTTCCTGCGTGCATATCCTGAAGTGTAGCACCATGGGTGAGACATTCAAATTTCTCATTCTGATGGAGACTGTGGGCAAGATCCTCAGCTCATGAAAAATCAGCATAGCTCCATTGGAGTCAGTCATATTTATGTTTAATACACCCATCTTATTTATTCTACCTCTGTTCTCTTCTTCCCTTGAATCTAGAATATAAGTCATTTAGAGATGAGGGATAGCTCAGTGGTTTGAGCATTAGCCTGCTAAACCCAGGCTTGTGAGCTCAATCCTTCAGGGGGCCATTTAGGAAACTGGGGTGAAAATCTGTCTGGGGATTGGTCCTGCTTTGAGCAGAGGGTTGGACTGGCATGACCTCCTGAGGTCCCTTCCAACCCTGATATTCTATGATTTAGGTTGAAAGTACATGTTTTTCTCCTTGTACGGGAGAACCTATCAGTCTCTGACTGACCAGGGATATTTTAAGAATAAATAGAGAATAATATGAAAATTGACAAAAAAGTTAAGCAACATAAAATGCTTGACAACATAATATAGCAATGAATGATACAAGAGGATGTGACTGGACATAAATGTCCAAATAGCCCATAATTCTGTTAAATCTCATCATGAAATAATTTGGCTTCACTAACCACAGGATAAAGCGTTTCAAACTTATTAACCCTACAATCCCCTTATTTCACATTTTAGGATAAAAGTCAAACCATCACTTTATCTCCTTTAGTTTGTTTCTCTCTTACTATCCTGTTTTCTTCACTCATAGGAAACAGCTTTTCACCTGCTTTTATTCCATTACTTAAGTACTTAAATTTCGTTTTCAGTGAAGCTGTGTTAATGAATATTTATGAGTAGGTCTTGTAGTGTTCATTGAATATGTAAACTTCCCTTTACAGCAGGCTGCAGATTTACATTTTGCTTTTTATTACTAAAATATTAGCCGTACAAGTAGATGTCACTTAGAAAATAAGAAAATAACAGTTCTTCCTGTAACTTTTAGCACATTTATCCAAGTAAATTCATGCACCATATTAGTCCCTGTCCTGGGAGGAATGTCTAGTTTACATTTTTGATATGTGATATTTAATTGTAAGTCTCCCAGTAGCCAAGGTTTGAAACACGTATAGATGCTGAACTGGATCCCACAAACACTTACTTCTGTGAGTAGTTTCACTGAAGTCAATGCATCCATTCAGGTGAATAAAATTTCTCGCATGCATAAGCATTTGTAGGATCAGGTCCTTTGCCACTACTATAAACAATCTACTAAACAATGACATTAATTTAGGGGTTGATTCTATCTTCAAACAAACATTCATTAGTACTGTTAATCATAATGATGGTTACACATGTGCATCAAGGAAACAATAAGCCAGACAAAGTCAATTTGTAGATTTCTTCCCCAGCAGATATCTGGGGAGCCCCAAACTGTTCTCAGAGCTGACCATTCATTACATTATTCCACTGTAATCATTAAAAAAAATAAAATCAGATACTATATTCACACTAATCTAAAGGTAATTCCAATTACAAATGTGTAAACAAAGCTGACAACTCTATTTGCTTTAAGGTAAACATAGGATTTTAGGCAATACTGTACAGTAATTTACAGAGGAGAAACAGCTATCCATTAATGCAAAAAAAAAACAAAACCTCAAGCATTTAACACAAGCTTCTATGTGTCAGATTTTTTAAAGTATGTAGACACTGTTCCTCTTAGTACTGTAGCACCTAACTGACTTAGGAGCCCCAGTCTCATTTTCAAAAGTGATTTAGGAGCCTAAGCCCCACCGACTTACAATAAAACTTAAGTTCCTAAGGTCCATATCCTCAAAGGTACTCAGGCGCCATACTGATTTCAGAGCTGTGGTGCCTAAATACCTTTACAAATCTGAGCCTTACTTCCATGTGATCAATTACAATTAAAGATGGGCCTGAACCAGCACTATGGATAACTCTTTAAAAATAGCTGCTCAAAAAATGGGGATTTTTTTTTCACATTTTTCTGCGATTCCCACCCCCTCTCCAATATTTTGCAGAACTGTCATTGCATTGGAAATTTTCTGACCAGCTCTACCCTTGAGCTTTAGGAAAATTCAAATCTGGGCCTGTACTTCTGAGGTTACACATTTGCTTTCTGCTGAGATCCTTTTAATCTACTAAATTACACTATTACTCTTTTCTAGATAGATTTATATAATTCTTATGGACGAGGCAAGAGTAAATTTTCACAATGGCTAATTCTGTACTGAGTTTAATCCTCCCTCTAGTCTGATTTCCATCTATTTGTAAATTGTGCAAATGTGAACATAGTTAATCAGAAAACTGAAAAGTTCAACTCTCCTCCCCCGGTTTGACTTCTTCAACCCACTTGAAGGTGCCAAAGGCGACTTTATCTTCTGCATCTGGCAAGTCCCTTATGTAACTGGAAAAACTGTTATTATTCATCACTGAAAAGCAACCAATTTCTGTAACGTTAGGCATGTCTAACTTCTTTAGCTATTTTACCTCAATGAACAGTCATTGTAGAAAATTCAAGTATAATCCACCTCTGCCTTCGTGTGTGAGTTCCTCTGTGTCCCTTGTCCCATCTCAGAAGAGAATGTTTGGACACCACCAGTAAACGGCTCAGAGAAAATACTGAAACTAATGATATCAAAAAGTGCATCAAGTACAAACGCATTGATAGCCTGTGCTGATGGTAGTTTTATCATCTGTTTCCTTTGAGTAAAAGCAGTTCTCAGGCACTGTCAACTGCTTTAGGTAGTCCTTTTATACAGGAATTCCATGGAAGATGTTGCACATATTAAGTTATTTTAAAAAGCCCATGTGTGTTAAACTATATAATTAAGCAATCGCTTTGTAAGGAACTGGTTGCATTACTGCATATTTGTCATACTCTTGGGGTACAGCACAATAGATGCAGCAGTTAACACACATGATGTGTTAAGTAGAAGGTTCAAAAATAAAGGAAAAAATTGCATGGATAGATTCAAAACCAATTGAACATTTCCATTATGGCAGTTTTAAAAGCATTTCTGATTCAGCCATCACCACATAATCTGACTTTTAAATTGCAATCAAGGTGCAATTTGGATGGATTCATACTTTGAAAGAGCTTTGTTTAACTCTTGTTAACTTAGACTTTTTTTGTTCCCTTCCCAGGATCTGCAGGAAAGAAGAAAAAAGTTACTCTCCATTTTGAACAAAGCAGTTAACAAAAATCCTGTTTTGTACTATTCAGGAGAAATTGTGTGACTACCAGCACAAGGCTGCTTCCTAAAGCCAACATTTGGAGACTGCTAGCCAAGTAACTTCTCTTAAAACTGTTCTTCAAAAAGCACCTTCAAGTTTGTTATACATATTTTATGGAGCAGCTGTATATTTTAATTGTGAAAGCAATAACTATAAAACTATACACCTAAAACACAGACTGCTCCCCTATCCCAGCTCCTATATGGTGCTGGGAACTTCTACGTTGATTTACTCTCAACCAACATATCACACTGTGCTAGGTACATGTGCCACCCTGAATCCTACTTTGTCCTTTCAGAGACACCAGATGTCTGCGCTTGGCATACCTGTCACGAGCTTCATACCTCTGGGGAAATGTGTCGGTGAGTGAGAGAGCTAATAAGTCACAGGACCTTCCACCTGTAGCTCACCGGCTTGAATCCAGAGTAGCTCGGCAGGAATTAAAAGTTGTGCCTATCTAATGGATGTTTGGAGGCTCCTATATGAGATAACTGTGGTAGATCTCCACACCACACCACACCACATTCATGTCACATGATTTACTCTCAAACTCAGAGAAGCCTAGAACTGGTTGGGCCATGCAGACTGAATTATCCTTGACACTCCTGCAGTACAATCTGCCTGCACATCAAGGCTGAAGCATGACAGCAGGGTAGGGTAACCAGACAGCAAATGTGAAAAATTGGACCAAGGGGAGGGGGGTAATAGGAGCCTATATAAGAAAAAGACTAGGACTGGCCCTATAAAATCAGGACACCTGGTCACCTCACAGCAGGGTAAAGTATATTAGAAGTTTGCCTTGCCAATAAACAAGGATTTCATTCAGCAGGGTTTTCAGGCCAATGCCCTTAATCTACCAATGATTTTAAACCAAAGTTCATGGTTATATGCAAATTATATGCAAATTAAATAATTGGCATAAACATCCCACACTGCACGAAAGTTGTCAGCTGTGTCATTTATTATGGGGTTCATCAGACTGAGAATACAACTGTCTCGTTATGACTAAGTAACACTGTGTCTATCTTAGAATATGAGTGGAATAGACAATTCTAACTGGGTAAACAAATAGTTAATATGCTTTGAAAATTTAAAGCAGTACATAAAAACACAAAAAACCCTCTCACTCTTTAATGCGGACCACCTATGTGTGCATGTCTGTATTATTAATGTAACCATAGTTATGTATCCCCCCACTTTCTTCCTGCTATTTTTTTTATACTGTTGCATCTAATCTAAAGTCAGGCCCTGATATATTTTAGAACACTTACTAACGTGATTAACTTTAAGCACATGAGTAGTTCCATGGAAGTCAAGAGAATACTCACATGAATAAAATTAATTATTATTAATTATTCACCTGAATAAGTGTTTGCAGGATTGAGATCTTAGATTGTAAACTCTTAAAGGCAGAGATCTAGTTTTCCTATTTTCACTATAATGTGCCCAGCACATTAATGCATGCTGTAAGCAATAATAAGTAGTAAGAATTATTATAAAGCCATGTTGCTCTTGACATGGGCCCTGACTCAGCAAGGTGGAGAAACTGGAGAGAACCCAGAGGAAAGCAACAAAAATAGGCATGTTTGGTCTTGAGAAAAGAAGACTGAGGGGGAAACCTTACAATTGTCTAATATGTTAAGGGCTGTTAAATAGAGGATAGTGGTCAACTGTTCTCCATGATCACTGAAGTTAGGATAAGTAATCGGCTTAATCTGTAGCATGGAAGATTTAGGTTAGATATTATGAAAAACGTTGTAACTATAAGGATAGTTAAGCATGAAATAGGCTTCTAAGGAAGGTTGTGGAATCCCAATCATTGGAGGTTTTTAAGAACAGGTTAGACAAGTATTTGTCAGAGATGGTCTAGGTATACTTGGTCCTGCCTTAGTATGAGGGATGGACGAGGTGACCTCTCAAGGATCCTTCCAGCCCTTACATTTCTGTGATTTTATGCTGAGTAGCTCCTTACTCCACATGTAATCCCACTGTAGTCAATAGGGCTATGTAATACAATAAGGTAATAGTCAATGTAAGCATGGCAGAATCCAGCACATGACAAGTGAAGCTGAATATTTGCTTTTTGGTATTGCAGGAAAACAACTTTATATAAATAGGAAGTATAAGGGAAAATGCAGCAAAGGCTAATAATATCATTTTCATTGCTTAATCAGAATCATTGTAACACATGTTAAACCTAATCCAAGAGAGAGAAAAGTTAATTTTAAGCACTTGCTGTCAGCAAATCTGTAATAAGCATCTTGTTGAGATAACAAAAAAATCCTTCTTCAGACCACCACCCTCTAGACACTTGATTTAATGGATTACGCTATGACGCCCAGTTACTAAACATCTATCTTTCAGCCTACAATTTCTCTCTCACAATATGCATACACTATTTGTGTTATACAAAGGCGTATTCCTTCTTGTGACAGCTCCCCCTTAAATACCTTGAAGTCCTCTTCTTGTGAAATTCACTATACCTCTTAGATGAAAATGTGTCCGAGGAGCTTGTATACAATGCAAAGAACTCTGCTGGTGTTCCTCGTTCCTTGTTAAAACTGAAGCAGAATTGCGTTTCCCCTTTAAACAATGCCTTAAAAAACTTTAGGCCCTATGTTCCTGAATTATTTATCAGATGTTACTATGCAAACAAGGATTAAATAATTCTCTTTGAGCTTCTTACGGTAAACACAGCAGCTAGAGGCATATTTCCTGGGTGATATCTACATTTTCCCCATCCTTCCTGGCAAACAAATTGTGTTTTGCTGGAGATGCAGGGCCTGATTCTCCCTTCACCCATAACTGTCTGAATAAGAAGTAACTCCACAGAATTTGATGGAGCAATATCAGTGTAAAACTGGGGTCAGTGAATGGAGAATCAGGCTTCCTATTTGTATTCCAAATGCATTTGATTAACAAGAATTGGCCAAAAATAGCACAGACCTATTTTATCCCCTCCCCTGCCCCCTATCAACTGGTATTGCTTTTTAAATAGCTAATTGGTTTGTCAAGACTGAAAATTAAATAAAAATTCTGACAATTTCATCATGATTCTGCCTTCATCTTTTAAAAAAGCAAACTATGCAATCAAATGTAGCCAAAACAGGAAAAAAAAATCTTACAAGTTTTCATAAAGATAGAAATCCCTTATGAATGTATATTTTTAACCAGTATTCTTAATCTATATAATTAAACTGACATTGTGCAGGCATTATCTCAATTTTAAAAAGAAATCAGACTGCAGAAAATATGGATTTGCATTGTAATCATACAGGAGAAGAAGAAAAAAGTAGTATCTGAATTGGTTGCTGAGCATGAAACAATACCTGGTCACAGAAGAGATAAAAACATTCACTGATGATGAATAATACTTAATTTAGTCTACCTTTATCACTTTACCCTACTAGTAAAGCTGAATGTAAAATTGGAATCACAAATTGCTGCAGTGAACTCTCTGAAAGGACAGAAATTGCTTTTTTGGATTCCTCAAGCTTAAACATATTTGGACACATTCTCAATTTTTACAGCTTCTTAGCATGACAAACCAAAATTGGCATCCATGATGGCAGAGTTTAAATATCTGACTACTATGCAAGAGTAGCTTAGTAGAAGGAAGTAAATACGGTTTTCTATGGAAAATACTGAACATATTTGGAAAATCTTTGTAATCTTGATCTATGGTAAACTGTCACCCATTGAGCTCCATGGGAACTTTGTCAACTGTCACAGGATCAAGTCTTAAATAATATGAGATGCTAACACTGAGAGGTTGGGTACCATATAAAGATGGATGATGTAGATGCAAATTTTGAGGTATTAGTTCCAAACTTTTAAAAACATATGTAAATTGCAACAGCTCTAACATGATTCAAAAATTGTTGTTAAAAGAGGTATTCCAGAGGGGAAAGATGACTACCTAGGGCAGTACTCAAAGAAAAAATAGAACAATCTCTTGGTTTACTATGTCTAAAAACCCAAACCGCTTGCCAGAGAAAGCTATTTCTGTGGGAGTTTCTCTCAGGTAAGGGCTGCAAGATTTTGCCTTTTAAGTAGCAACAGGGGGAGAAACAGTCAAAGATATTTAAAATTCAAGTCCAGACTCTACCCTTTCATATCTATGTTCAATTTCCACTGCAGTCAGTGACTAAATTCAGTCCTAGCATAACGAGATGCAATTCCATTAACTTCATAGAGCTATGACCACTTAGAGTTTGGGCCAGGGTACCAGTGTATACATAAATGAAAGATTAACTGTACTTTTTTTTTTTTTTGCTGTAACATTAAAAGAAATTTTAGAAGCATCATTTGTTTTCTCTCTCTGAAAGTGAGAATTTCTAAAAATCTTTGTTTTTTCCCATTTATCTCTAAGCTAAGATCCTCTCAGGGGCGAGCTAGAAATCAAAATACAAACATAAAATGAAAAGATGTTCATGGAAATTGTTTTCTTTAGCCATATTTTAATTACCAGACAGCAGCACAGCCCTTAAGGCTTGCTTATTCCCTGTGCTTTCCACACTTCATACCTTTTTATTACAACTGTCAGCCTTGACTAAGAAGCTGCCTAAGATGATGAACACTGTTGTTGACCCTTTTCTCTTAACCTCATCCCCTCCCCTACAAAAAACAAGCACACAAACCAAAAAAGAAAGTAGTACATTTTTAGGTGCTGGGCCAATGATGACAAAAACGTGGTTTGGTACCAAGTATGTAGAATCAATGACCTCATCAATGTAGTTGACATTCCTACTGAGTAAACAGTGAAACACATTTTTAAAGTGTGAACAACTAAGAGGGCTTTGTGGGGAAAAAATAGAGGGATTCCTTTTACTAGAATAGAAATAAATGCCGACAAGACAAAGAGATGCTTTCATAGCTTCTGATACACTATTATTATGCCTTTTCAACAAGTATCAATGCTCTGCCTTCCCTTTCACTGGTAAACAGTAGAACCTTTGCTGAAATGATAGTCAGAACCAGTCAACAGAAACTGCCTCGGGTCACATGATCTCCAAACACTGTTGTTGCCATAGCAACTGCACTATGATAAATTAGCCTGTCTCTGCTAAGCATTCTGTTTGCCTAGATGTCTTAGAAGGTGCACTTTTTTTTTTTTAATTTAAGCTCTATTTTCCAATTTCAAGCTAATACCTGATTGAGCTCCTTTGGTGGGCTCTGTGACATTCAACGTCTTGCAGCACAAAGTCAGCAGCATATTACTCCTGACTTTTGGGATGGGATAAATACTCTCAGCTATTTAATTAAGAATTGCCAATATGTCTGGAAGGCTGTTTTATATTTTAATGGATTTTGTGCATTCTGATGAGGCTTGGTTCCTTGTTTTAGAAGCTATTCCAGCAGAGGTTAATATGGGTTTATTTCAGGTCTACTTACTTTCATATTGGTTGATAATTGAGATAAACTGCTAGACTTAACAAACCTAGAGGAAAAAAATGTTGGCTATAAAAGCAGTGGAGCTTGTAATGGCCTAAACGTTTATTTATTGTAAATTAATACATTTTATTGTGCTGTTTAAAGATAACTTTCATACTATTGTTAGAATTTGCTTGACTTTCATCTTTTGTTTTCAGAGACGTAACCCAAATTGTGGAAATTTAGGAATTCCTTATTTTCCAATGCTATGATGAGGTAATAAGATGCAATGGGGCATGTGGCTATTATTGTGCACTAAACCATACACACAATGGGCTCTCCCTTTGTGATTTTAATTGCAATATATTAAGTTACTACATAGGGCTATGACTTCCAACATAAAAGAAGCCTGTTGAATTTATTCCACCCATAATGTAATTTGTACTGAACATGACAATGCTCATTAGGGACCTGATCCTGCAGTGTGCTGAATGCCCTCAACCCCTACTGACTTCACTGGGATTCTAGGGCATTCAGCTCTTTCCACAACCAGGGCCAGTAAGCCAAGCATCAAGGGATCCACCTGGAGATTGCTAAGGATTTAATGAAGCTGTAAGTAAAGGTGTAGGAAAGCAAGCAATATTTTTATAGCCGTGAATGAGCATGATAAACATAAGTTCTACCTAGCTTCCCACCTGTGAAAACTATATGAAGATGGTAACCAGATTCAGTAACCTAATCCAGACACCCAACGTAGGGTTTGTTTGTGGATTTTTTTTTTTGGTGGTTTACATGGGCAAGGGTTCTTTCCTGCTTAATTGCCTGTAAAGTATCACACACGTCTATGACATTATATAAATAATATATACCCACAGTAGGCTGTACAAAAGCTAAAAGCGCACATACTGGCTGACAAGGGAAGGACTGGGTTGATGCTTCTGTTGGTGAACTAGTCTCTTGGTACTGGAGTAGCCTCTTTTACAGTGAAGGCCAGGATTTTTGTGGAAGCTACACATGCCAGCAGCTGCAAAGGCTATTTGGGGCTAGATAGAATCCCACAAGAGCAAGACGTTAGAAAAAGTACTCCACACATTTTTCTTTTTTGCCAGAAAATCTGTTGCTTTTGCACAAACATCACTCAATAATCAGGTTTAAACTTCCTATAACTGACAAGCTGTTGAGTAAAAATTCCAGCCAGGTGATTCAGCAGCATCTAACTTTACTAAAAAAAAAAAAAAAAGAAAAAAGAAAAAAAAAACACCAAACCCACACAACAGAGTGATTCTGGAGAAAAACTAGTGTCTAAATCACTCAACTTTATTTTCAAATGAAGGTTTTATCTACACTGATGCTTGTAGCCACTAGTGTAGATATACTGATGTAGCTCCAGTGAAAATCTCACGGCTAGACATGGTGTAAACTGGCACTGGAACTGTGCATCTATCCCATTTTGTAACATGGTTTGAAGGTTCTACACTACGGAGTGCAGAAAAAAAGGCACTAAGAAAGATCTCTTAGGAACCCTTTGTGTTTTGAATTGGGTATTCCAAATTGCAGAAGTAACTATAAATTACTACAGAATTACAGCTGTATAATCAAGGCTTGTTTTACTGCAACTCCTGAAGATCACTTGTTCTTTGAATAAAGGTACTACTTGGTGCAAGGATGGGTGGCAGAATCAGACTCTTGGAGACTTAGGCTGTCTTCATTTAAACTTCATCTAATCGACAAGCTTAATTTTAATGGACATTTAAATAGCTCGATTTTAAAGGATTTGAATACCCAATTTCAATTAAGTGGCTTGACAAGGCCTGAAAGAATTCAGTACTAAGTCTTCAAATCAGGAACAATTTCTACAGTTTAAGAAGAGCCATTATTGAAAGCAGCACCCACTGTTATCAGAACAAGGTGAAAGAGACTCTTTTAAAGTTTAAGAGGTTGTGATGTTCTTTGTATTTTACATTAACTTTAGACAGCACATTAAGGTGCTGAACAAGAGGCTTTTATAAATGTAAATCCGATTGCTTGGAGTGACTTAATCAAATAAATGCAAGGATAATCATGCTATTCTACTTGTATCAATTCAAAATTTAAGTGGTATTTATGCCATGGACATAAAAAATTGCCACACCTGTGATATGAAGTCTCTGAAGCTTATACAGGTCAGTAAACATCAATGCCCTGGTGGAAAATATTCATTATATATCATTCATCCCAATACTGATTTCCACCTTTTTCATTCACTAGTGGATATTAATGTGATAATATGATTACTCTATTAAACACTGCTAGCCAATTCCCTTCCTAGGTAACAATGATATAAAAAAACTAAACTCATCTCTCTATCTTATACAGAGCATAGTGAGAGCAACATTCATATTATATGTAGTACCCATATTTCAGGAAGCCGGAGAAATCCTTAAGGATGGCCCAAAGAGGTGTACAATGAGAAGAATTTAAAGGAACACTGTCAACTCAATTTTTTATACAATGCTTAATTAGCATTCTTGTCTCACTAAAAGGATGCCTGTATTTGCTTTCTTAAATTTTGCTCTACAATGATTTTTTTGGCAGATCAGACTCTCCGTTTGATGTTGATACAAAGACCAGCCTACAAATATGTATGTAGTCCAAGTAGGTGTTCATGTCTGGGTGATGCTTACTGCAAAAGCAAATGCAGCTGCTTCTGGGAAAACCATGGAGGTAACGCCACTAAAAATCCTGTGTGAGAGAAGCCCCCTGGAAGATACAAACCCTCTCTCTTCTTATGCTGGGGTAGGAAGGGCAGAGGACACAGATGTTAGGGAACTCTATGTGCTAATTAGGGTGACCAGATGTCCTGATTTTATAGGGACAGTCCCAATTTTTGAGTCGTTTTCTTATATAGGCTCCTATTAACCCCTACCCCCATCCCAATTTTTCACATTCGCTGTCTGGTCACCCTAGTGCTAATTCCAGCTGTTAAAGCTACTTAATGACACTTAGGCAGTGCAAACTGACCTTAGCACAATGGAGACTCTGACCATAGCGACTTCAAAAAGGTTGCATGGGAAGACTTTGGCCCATGTGTGAAACTTAGGGTAACTAAGAGCATTTAAACAAACACCAGTTTCAATAATGTTATATAATATCTCGAGTGTATATTGTTCAAACTAGATTGTCCAGTCTAATGCAAATGTCTGCAATGGTGTCTTCAGCATCACACTGCTGTGGGAACTTCCATGTACTTGGTGTGGTTTTGTCTCCAAGTCAGATCATTTTGGAAAACAGCAGTAAGCACTGCAACACTGCCCCACTTCCAACTGTGCCCTCATTTCCCCTCTCCCTCTCATTCCTCTGGCTCTTTCCTTCTTCTCACCTTACTGCTTTTTTCATCGCCTTCTCCCACTCTCAGCTCTGAACCTTTACTGTTGAGGCCCCATCTGCTTGGAAAAGCCTCTCTATACTTACTCACCATGCCCCTACTCGCCTCTCAGTCAAATCCCTTGTTATAACCCAGGTCTTCCAGAAATCTCTTCCAGCATCTCGAAAACATATAATCAATCTTACCAGAATTACTGCTCTGATTCTTGTCTTCTCTAATGCAGGACTGATCTGTGACCTCTACTGTGGACCCACACTAAGTAGTAAGAACCCACCTTACGTCCTTTAGTGGGCTATCCATACTTTGGGTCCAGGCATGTGGGGCAAACAGGGCAATGCACCCTCCCTGAACCAGGTGGGCAGCAAGTGAGTAAGGGACAGAAATGGATGGAGCTCTGCTCACCGCCAGCACAATCAATAGGATTATTTGCAAACCAGAGAACTATGCAAGTTGAGTAGTGACGGCAGAATCTGGCCTGTTGTGAATAAGCAGCCAAGATATATGCTCAGCAGTTGAATATTAGGATAAAAGCTAGTTGTTTAGCAGGGGACTGGATTATAAGCGTGTCATTCATCTCCTGTGTTACTTTGGGCAAGTTACTCAGGTCAGTTTTTAAAAGTGTACACTTTTTTGTACACATACATAAAACATCCAATACACTTAAACAAATAGAGTTGCACACATACAAAGGCATGTGTGCACATATCATTTGTGGGTGAAATTCACCCCTGAGCAGAAGGTCCGCTCAAAGCTTCTATAGTACTGAAGTCCTATTTAAACCCTCAAAATAGTAACTCGTGCACTTGACTTTTAGTCTTCTCTGTGCTTCACTTTATCCATGTGAACACTGGAAATAATAATGTCACATGACTCCACAAGATAGTGGTTGTTTGTTTGTTAAAGAAACTTCTTGTGGCCCTTGGAAGAAAGGAGGCCAGTAAGCACATAGTACTGTCATCTTATCACTAATGACGGCTACAAAGCCTGAAATGAAATTTACACTGAAAAACCACGAACAGTTCTACCCAAGCTAAAAATGAAGGTAATTCACTCATCACAAAGAAACCACATCGTCCCATTATCACAAATTTCTTGTTGCCCTTTCTCTTTGTGCTGCTTGTTACTTCTGGAATTTTTCTGAGTGAAGAGACAAAATCCCAAACCAAGAACATCCAAAATCAAGCAGCTCTATTTTGCTTGCCAAACAACGCACACACACGCGCGTGCACCCTGTAAATCTAACCAAAAAGAAGTGTAATTATATTAGACATATCTGAATCAAACAGCTTTCTCAGCTGTTACAAGTGGCTCCTATAACTGCTACTTTTGGCAGCAGTACTACTACCCAGGTCTCTGCCAGATGTTGTTTATCTTTTTTTTTTTTTTTAAATTCATCTCATCTGCCAGTAGCTATGGTAGTAGCCTCTGAGACTCAAGAGAAGCTCCCGTTGTAAGATATACAGCATAGTGTTAAAATAGACCGTATTTAAAAATAAAATTGAAAAGGAAAATGTGACAGTACCCTTTAATTTTTGGCAGGCAGAAGGAAAAAATCTCTAAAGAAATTGCTTGAAAGTGGCAAGTCACAACTTCATACTCATGCCATTGGGTTTTATAATGCAAAGCAACAATCTCTGGGGATGTATGAGCTGACCTCCAAAGCCTCTTTTCTGCTCCCTCTGTCAACATCTCCTACAAACAAGCCGGCTACACCTGGCTGGAGACTGCAGTTATGCAGAAAGCAAGGTCAGAAAGGCAACATGGCTGCTAAAATAGGTTGACTCCCCTGCCAGCAGCATGCCATTCGTTGCTTCTAATTTACCACCCTGTCATACTGCATGCAGGCAAAGCACTTGCTGATATGCTGCCTGTTAAATTATATACTATTATTACTGCCATTGTCTTGGAAAGGGAGAGGGATATTTTAATTCTTTATTCCATTAACTCTGAGCAGTTGTGGCTTTACATGAATAACAACATTCTGTCGCATAAATGAAATTATCAGACAACTACAGACATAAGTAATTTGGGCGTCAGAGGGTGTTTTCCCTTTCTCTTTTTATCACAACATTAATTTTAAATTAAAACATATGCATAGGTCAGGAGGTATAGATATCTAAATGTGACGTTTACACACACACACACGCACACAGAGTATTTAGTCCTTTTAGCACCTTCTGTGAAGTAAAACAAAGACGTTTCTCCATTCATCATTTTGTAAAATATAAAACAATAATATTACTGTAATAGCAACAGTAATATTTATATAGTACTTCATTACAGGCTAGCCAAGAATGTAGTCCTTTTCGGCTAGGCACTGTACAAATACAGATGCCTCTGCCCTGAAGAGCTTTCAATCTCATCATTCAAGACAGGAGAAGGAAGGTGGTATAACTCACAAGCAAAGGATCAAAAGACTTCAATCATTTTACAAAAGTGTTATCGTTGGAACTGGAGAGGTAAAATGATACGCTCAAGATCACACAGCAAGTTAGTGTTGGAGCTAGGAATTGTAGTCCAGAGCTCTATATACTGGACCATGCTGCCTGCTAGATGTAGTAATCAATTCACCTTAAACAGCTGCCCGATAATATAGTCTTTGTGAAAAAGTTATCCCGTTTTTAAGCCTTGATAATGGACTGCATGCTTTTTTGTTTCTTTTTTAAATGCAGTTTAAACCAGTATATTTTTACATTGTGCTAGTCATCAGAAAGTTGCCCTATAAAATCTCTGGAATGGGTTTTTTAAATGGGCTCAGTATGCAACCTAGTGCTTAGGGTGCCAGCCTGGCACTTGAGACACTCAGGCTCAATTCCCTGCTCTGCCACAGACTTCCAGTGTGAAGTCTTTGTCTCAGCGCTCATCTGTTACACGGAGTTAAAGTAATTCCCTACCTCACAGAGGCGTTCTAAGGGTATATATATGAAAAGGCTGTGAGGTTCTCAGATACTATGTGAATGTGGGCCACGTATGTCCCTTAGATAGATAGCTCTCATTGTTCTCTACAGGAGCTGCAGATGCCGAACTCTTCTGAAGGTCTGGCCTCAGTTATGGGCATCCTCCTGCTTATTGCTCAAAATAATGCTTCTGGAAGATGGGACTCCTGTGACCGCTGTTAAAGTGTTGCCTAACATCGATCTACATCTTTGAAAAGAACACTTTCAGCGATGGTACTTCCAGGAAAGAGATGCAACAGATAAAGCCCTGAGATTGGAGGCATCACCCTAAACCAACTGCAGAGTGCAAGGATGTGATTCAACTCATCTTTACAAACCAAGACAAATCATCTAGCTTGCAAAGCCCAGAAATCTTGGCTTTGTGCATATGGATATGAGTGCAGGGGACACCAGGGGCCCTGATTCAGCAAAGCACTTGTGCATAAATTTAACTTGAATTCAAGAGGATTTCAAGACATCATCATCATTGTTAACATTCATTTCCTGAATCCTTTTATTCACACTCCAATAAATAGTGAATTCAGAGGAAAATGTAGATATAGCTACACACACAGTGCCATGCCACACTCACAGTGACTGTCCTTTCCGTTCTGTGTCCTCTCCAATGAGAGGCATTACAAAGTCACTATTTTACAGAGGAGATCTTTTGATTCATTCCTCCAATCTAGTGTTCCTGTGAATGAGGCTATTCAAATAAATAAAATATGAAGTAATTTAAGAACCGTTCTGCAGAGGGAAAGCTATATCTATTTCTGAGATTTTCTAAGTGGTATAAAAAATCACTATCTCAACGTTTTGATTTTTTAAAATAAAAAAATATCCTACCCACTGCTCCTGCTCCCACTGTGTGTCAATGTTACTGTTCTGAGTGCAAGTCCTGACTGCAGGAGGGAAAATGCTGTATAGCATATGGAGGGCAGTGAGAATTTTGGTTTTGGAATAAAAATTCTGTTATCATCTGGGCACTTGATCTTTAGCAGAATGTTTTAACTTTCAGGGGACAAGACCTTCTTGCAACTCATAGAATCATAGACTTTAAGGTCAGAGGGGACCATTATGACCATCTAGTCTGACCTCCTGCATAACGCGGGCCACAGAATCTCACCCACCCACTCCTATCATGGTTCAAAGACTTCAAGATGCAGAGAATCTTCTAGCAAATGACCCATGCCCCAAACTGCAGAGGAAGGCGTAAAACCTCCAGGGCCTCTGCCAATCTGCTCTGGAGGAAAATTCCTTCCTGACCCCAAATATGGGGATCAGCTAAACCCTGAGCATGTGGGCAAGACTCACCATCCAGACACCCAGGAAAGAATTCTCTGTAGTAACTCAGATCCCTCCCCTCCCCATCACAAGCCATTGGGCATATTTACTGCTAATGGTCAAAGACCAATTAATTTCCAGAATTAGGCTATCCTATCATATCATCCCTCCATAAACTTATCAAGCTTAGTCTTGAAGCCAGATATGTCTTTTGCCCACTCTACTCCCCTTGGAAGGCTGTTCCAGAACTTCACTCCCCTGATGGTTAGGAACCTTTGTCTAATTTCAAGTCTAAACTTCCTGATGGTCAGTTTATATCCATTTGCTCTTGCATTCAACTCATCTACTTCCCTTATACTGTGAAATCCTGCCTTATCTAAAGTCAATATGAAAACTCCCTTGGCATGAGTGGGGCCAGAATTTTACCCATAGTGTTTGTCAATGGTGTGAACATTACAAAATAGTTGTGTAGGACTGATATTTTTAAACAGGTAAGGTGTGTACATTTGATAACCATATGTACAAATAAATGGCTGCATAGGCAGAATACTTCTAACGGTACATTCAGCAGTAGCAACTGCAAGAGCAAATTACAAACCAAACTCCATAGGTGTTTTGCTCATGCTATTGTATGCCTGACTTATTTAAGTGCCAGTCTCTTTAAGATGAAATTTTAAACTATTTGCCCTTTCCTTTAATCATTGAAAAGATACAACCATTTTTATATTGTTGTTTAGTTTCTTCCACCCTCATTTTTTACCTCACACTAATTAAAAGATTCTTTGAAGCAAAGGCTTGACTCCTTGAAGTCTGTCATTAAACTAGCTGAAATTGCTGCTTTCATTATGACACTTAATTGTGATGTTGTATGTCAAGATCAATTAGAGCTCTCCTGCTGGCTCAGTTGGTAATGCCATGTTATGCCATATGGAAGGCTGAAGTTTGGAAGCAATTTTGGGGCATTAGATCTTTGTGCCAACGAAGGCTAGGACAGCTGCGAACGGAGTCTCAGCTCCAGAGACTGCAAAGTGCAGAATGAATCATTCCTTGACGCCCCCTTGTGGATGATATCATGAATGGTATTAAGAACCTCTCTGCTCAGGCCCCCCCCCTCCCCAGACACAAGATTATTTACATAACTGGAAGATGCTTCCTGTTAATGAACTAATAACTGTACCCAGAGGACAAGCCTAAATTATTGCATTTATCCCTGGGAACCTTTATGTCAGAATTATGTAGGCAAACTGGAAGAGGCTCAGAAAAGTCAATCAAATGATCAGGGGAGGGAAAAAACCAAAACAAAAACCAGAACATTTTCAGCTTGACTGTGCAATAACCCAGGGTCAGAACTCTCTACATACATCGGAACGATGTGAATAGGTACTATCCATTTATTAGTAGTAGTGGTAATACAAACATATAATAGAGAGGATAGAAATTATTTCACATGGTCAAAGAGGATGCAAGGAAGAATTTTATGGAGTGAAATTAAAAAACAAACAAACAAAAGTTGTTGCAGAAAGCAGTATCATGCTGGAATAGCCCTAGAAAATGTACTGTGACAAAGTTCCTCCTCTACCTTGGTGGGTCCTGCGCTTACTGGCAGATTTGCTCACCTCAGTGATCTTTCCCACAGTCTGGATCAACTTCTCCTGTGTCTGATCAGGAGTTGGGAGGTTCCTCCTCTACCTTGGTGGGTCCTGCGCTTACTGGCAGATTTGCTCACCTCAGTGATCTTTCCCACAGTCTGGATCAACTTCTCCTGTGTCTGATCAGGAGTTGGGAGGTTCCTCCTCTACCTTGGTGGGTCCTGCGCGTACTGGCAGATTTGCTCACCTCAGTGTCTTTCCACAGTCTGATTCACTTTCCTGGTGTCTGATCAGGTATGTTGGGAGTTGGTGAGTTCAACCCTGGGAGGGTTTGAGCTTCTACTCTGGGGTCCTTAGCCAGGCCCTATGGATTGCAGCTGTTCTATAGTGCTCTTGTGTACAGTTGTGTTGATTATTGCTACATCTTCTTCTATGTTTCTTACTTCTTCTCTATTTTGGCTTTCTCTTCCAAACACCTTTTATCCTCTTACTTTACTATGTGTATTTTTCTTCCTATTGCTTGTTCTGATATTCTGTTTTGTTATCTTTTTTCTTTTCATGTTCTCTCAATGTCAGTCACTATCCTTCTTTTTTTTTTCTCTCTTTAGCCTTGTCTCTTGCTTCCATCCTCACACACACTCCTGTCCTCTGCCCCCATCACCGGATGAGCGAGCTCCTTTTTAAACCCAGGTGCCCTGATTAGCCTGCCTTGATTGGCTGCAGGTGATCTAATCAGCTGGGCTGCCTTAATTGGTTCTAGCAGGTTCCTGATTACTCTAGTGCAGCCCCTGCTCTGGTCACTCAGGGAACAGAAAACTACTCAGCCAGTGACCAGTCTATTTGCCCACTACCAGACTCCTGCACCCCACCGTCTGGATCTGTCACAGTACTTAGAGGGAATAATCCTGCCTTGGCCCCCAGGGAAGTGTCTAGATAGCCATTTATCATTAACTAATATGAATCTCTGACCAAAGAATAGAAATAACATTGAATAGAACAGTTTCATTGCAAGGACTACAGACAGAATAGAAATAACATTGAATAGAACAGTTTCATTGCAAGGACTACAGACTGAAAGCTGTTATTCTTAAAATCTTAATACTACAGTTTAAGATATGCAAAAGATCTTTGTAATTCACTGGGTCCAGCATGTTTTCCAGTACATGAGTGAAATCTTGCCTTTAAGTGATAGACACACATGTGCAGAAAGTAGAACAGAGTAGTGGTAAGTGTATGTTTATAGGGATTAATCCTGCCAGTTGGGCAGAATGTCTCAGTTCAGGCTAGAGAGGCAAGAGAGAATGGGCTTTCAGAGCACTTTGCTGCTCCTGTGAAAAGAAACAGGACACCTGACCAGAATGGGCTGCAGCATAATTATGATCATGATATGATAGGGTCTGACATGTATAGTTTTTGCAAAGGAAAATCATCTCTCACTAATCTCTTAGAATTCTTTGAATGTGTCAATAACGTAGAGGATTAAGGAAAACCATTTGACAATTTTTTTAGTCCTCCAAAAGACCTTGGATACGGTCCCTCACAAGAGGTACTAAAGAAGCTAAGTGGTCATGGGTGAGAAGCCAAGTATCTTCACGGATCAAAAAAACAAATGAATAAAAAAACCACCACCACCACCAAACAAAAAAAACAACCACTAACCCCCTTTTTTTCCTCCTATGACTGCAGAGGTGTTAACAGACCATTTTACTTCAAGTCATGAATGCAGCAGCAGCAGCATGTTGTTATGAGTAACCAAGATCAAATTTGTGGGTTAAAGTGTAAATCCAGGTCTGGACTGTGTATCTTTAATCTTAATTTGATGTATATGCTGCACAGTGCTTCTTTAAAAGTCACCTCTCTTTTTGGCTGATAATGGAGCAGACAAGATGTATTTTCCAGGAGACAGGGATTTGGGGAGCCCATGGAATTTTGGCATTTGGCCAAGAGGCAACTAGGGAGCAAAACTAGAAAACAGAAGTTGGGTGGCAAATACCACCCATTATCCCTCTCCTTCAAATAACTTTTCAAACTTTGCAACTTTTCAAAGTTGTAAAAGATTTTGCCTTACCTCTGCTATGACAGCCCAGTGGTATGTCTGTCAGTCACAGTGTGGCTGTGTCCTCCTCTCCAGAGGCAGCAAATCCTGCAGGTTAACTGGGAGGCACTGCTTTGAGAAGTGTCAGATTCAGCACTATGAAAGACAGGCAGCCCAACAGGCCAAAGCTTCAGGGGAAATGGCATTAGAAAAAAGCTAATAGCAATGGGTCTGTTGTAAGCCAACTGTTGTACTGAAGTTTCCTGCATGATAGTAAGGCACACAGGAAGTACCACGGAGGGGTAGCTTTAATCTGGAGGGAAAGTAAACAACTCAGAAGTGAAAGCTGCCTAAAATCAGACTGATGCATGCTCTAATTTGCTGGATCTCCATGTGTCGTGATACAGAAATGCCTGCCTGATTAAAGCTCTGCTATGAGAAGGTTCTTTAATAATACCAGAAAAAACACAGGAATAATTTGAGAACAATACGTTGTGAAGTGGAAACTGACAATTAACTGCTCGACAATACTTAATCAAAGGGTATTCATCAGGTACCCAGACCTCCCTGCAACAACTATGAACTCTAACTGTCAGCCATATGAGCAGTCTCAATATGGAGTCCAAGAACTGAAGACATAATCCAGCTAAGGGAACTACTCACAACCTTAAATTAGGTATAGACTTAAATGCCTTGCTGGACTGGGGCCATAGGATGTCATTTTCGAAAGTCAAGTCCATCTAATTTAGGAGTGAGTTCACAGAACCATGAAAATGAGAAGAAAAGATCTGGAGTGAAATTCTGACCCCACTGAAGTCAATTCCCATTGACTTCAATGGATTTCACCCCAATGAATAGCTCGAAGTGCATTTGTAGTACAGTACATAGCTTCACAATACAAATGTACATGCATGTGGCGACAAGATAAACAGGTGAATTGGTGGAGTAGTCATGTAAAATAGAAGAAAAGCACTCTGGTTCTCTGATATTTCAAAGCAGTGGAGATCATTGTGTTTCAAAGGATAAGCTCAATAACTCGCAGCATGCTCACTTCAGTCTGGCGCATTATGAGGTCATACTTTGAAATGGAGCAATCCTCTCTGCCTTTTGTGCATCAGTTCCAATGCTGTATTATGGGTTTCCACTTTGAAAGTGAACAGTCCTGGCTGTGGTGACTTTTAGTAGCCAGCACATTAAAATAAATGCAACAAAAATGTAACATTTGTAGAAGCCTTGAAATGTCCAAAGAGCGCTCAATTTCAAGCCCTGCACATGTCAAACAAACAGAATACAAGAAATCAAAGACTATTGGAGGCTGAGCAGGGAACAACAACAGGGATATAGGAGCCAGAGGCAAGAAACATTGATGGCAGGAGCAAGGAGAATGCACAAGAATGTCCCAGAGCTGTTGCACTGGGCACCAGCAAGTTAAGGGAGAACACAACAAAAGACAGATACAATACTGTTTTTTTAATGAGCATGCAATCCTGCATGCAGCCTCTCTGCTCTGGGCAGCTTGGAGACAGCTATGGCTAAGGCTTTCCTCCAGTGAGTTGAAAAAGAAGCGAATCCACTGCTAGGTGCTGGCAGTTCCACTGCAGCCAAGGAAAACCAAAGTAAGGGAGAAAATAAGCACTCAAATTAGGATGGTAATTTTTGCCAGATACTCTCTGAGTTAAAATAATGAGTACTTGTGGTACCTTAAAAACTAACAAATTTATTTGGGCATAAGCTTTTGTGGGCTAAAACCCACTTCATCAGATGCATGGAGTGGAAAATACAGCAGGAAGATACATGAAAAGATGGGAGTTGCCTTACCAAGTGGGGGGTCAGTTCCAAGGAGACAATTCAATTAAAGTGGGCTATTATCAACAGGAGGAAAAATCACTTTTGTAGTGGCCCATTTCAAAGAGTTGACAAGAAGGTGTGAGTAACAGTAGGGGGAAATTAGCATGGGGAAATTGGTTTTTAGTTTTTGTAGTTACCCATCCACTCCCAGTCTTTATTCAGGCCTAATTTGATGGTGTCCAGTTTGCAAATTAATTCCAGTTCCGCAGTTTCTCGTTGGAGTCTGTTTTTGAAGCTTTTTGTTGAAGAATTGCCACTTTTAAGTCTGTTATTGAGTGTCCAGGGATGTTGAAGTGTTCTCCAACTGGTTTTTTAATGTTATAATTCTTGACGTCTGATTTGTGTCCATTTACTCTTTTGCATGGAGACTGTCCGGTTTGGCCAATGTACATGGCAGAGGGGCATTGCTGGCACATGATGGCATATAGCACATTGGTAGATGTGCAGGTGAGCGAGCTCCTGATGGTGTGGCTGACATGGTTAGGTCCTATGATGGTGTCCCTTGAATAGATATGTGGACAGAGTTGGCAACGGGGTTCATTGCAGGGATTGGTTCCCAGTGTTTTTGTTCTGTGGTGTGTAGTTGCTGGTGAGTATTTGCTGCAGGTTGGGAGGCTATCTGTAAGTGAGGACTGGTTTGTCTCCCAAGGTCTGTGAAAGTGAGGGATCATCCTTCAGGATAGGTTGTAGATCCTTGATGATGCGCTGGAGAGGTTTTAGTTGGGGGCTGAAGGTGATGGTGAGTGGCATTCTGTTATTTTCTTTGTTGGGCCTGTCCTGTAGTACGTGACTTCTGGGTACCCTTCTGGCTCTGTCAATCTGTTTCTTCACCTCAGCAGGTGGCTACTGTAGTTTTAAGAACACTTGATAAAGATCTTGTAGGTGTTTGTCTCTATCTGAGGGATTGGAGCAATCCCTCTTAACTCTTTGAATTAGAGTTTCTTAGGTTTTCTATGCCTATTGGCTGGGGCTTGGTGTGGGAGTCTCCTAGCTCCATTATCTCCTTGGACCAGCAAGATGGGGAGAGGCATGTGTGATTAAGCTAGTCCGTTTCCTAGAGATCCCTTCCAGATCTAATACCTATCTGGCCTGAGAGGATAGGAAAGAAGCCTTCCTCTCAAACTCTAATCCACTACCTTTCTTTTTAATATCTTAGTCCTTTTGAGCATAGACGAGAATCCCCTCCTTCTAGCCAGCAGGCTGAAGAGCTTCCCTGTTTCCCCTTGAAGGAAGTTATTGCCTCACTTATTGTGGGATGTGTACACCTCTTGGCAGGAAGATAAATGAGGGACCAGGGGTGACAGGCAATGGGGGCTGGAAAGACAAGGGAAAAAGGAGGAGAAGGGCAAGTGGATTAAAGATGGGAAGAACTGGCAGAATGAAATAAAGAAGAAGGGAGCAAGGAAAGAAAAGAAGAAAAGAATCTGCTGGAAGCAAAAGAATTGTCCAAGACATCAGGAAATACAGATGTGATAGGAGGAAGCCACAAACTTGAAACAAACTTAAAAAACAAAGAGGAAGTAGAAGGAAAACCAGAGGAAAGAATGCCTCATTTCTCAGTACAAAAATGATACTTGCTTGAATCTATTTTTAAGTATTATGAGATCAGGAGACCATATATGTTTGAAATTTAAACTCCAACCTCTTTTCTTAGCATCCCTGCATCTCAAACACCTGTGCAACCCAGAAGGAATTCCTTAATCTGATTTTGTTTCACAAAATAAGCACTTTGACTTCTCAGTTCTTTCCCCTCTTTACTACTCTCTAAATATTATCACGTCCATCAGCTATTATCTCAATCTCTAAGTCCACAGTTTCTCACATCTCACACCTTGAATCTAACCTTTCAAAACGGCTTATCCTCCACAGATCCAATTGTGCAGAACTGCTGTTTAGTAATATCCACTGAGTTCTTCCAAAGCAGCATTAGGAATTATTTGCTAAGCATTATTTGCATAGAGACATCCATGCCTTCTGAATGTATGAAAACAAAGGCAAACAGGCTCTCTCTGATCAGTGCAAGCTTGAGAGTGACATGCTGTTAATTTAGCACGCACAGAGGGTTTTCTTTTGGCATTATAGTATTTCTCTGTTATCCTAAAAGAGAAACTAGACACATCAAATTGCAAAAAGTAGGAGCCGCAGCAGCATAACACTAACAGCTGCCATCTTCACCAGCTCAAGTGACCCTGACATTAATTCATTTAGTTAATTAGTTTTTAAAGACCCTCATGTGTTCCCTTTTGTTAAAAAGAAAGTTGGTCCTTTGTTTGACTCTCTTCAAGTTAAATCAGAACCTTCTGGAGGACCTGCTAAGCTAATAAAAGAACAGAGTTTTTTCATTTTTCCATAATGGACAGCCTATTTAAATTAAGCACTCAATTAAGAAAAATATTTCCCTTCATTTTACTGTGGAGTTGGGGAGGTGAAAAATTGATGGCAACTGACTCTACTCAGTCACCACAGAACTAAATAGACACACAGCTGCAAAAACAACACAGCTGCAGACATAATGATGGTCTAACACTTGCTTTGACTATATATCTTTGATCAGGAATCTGACCAGCAAGAAATAAAATAAAAAACTATAACAAATAACAAAATCATCCCCCAAGGAACGGTTACACTCTATCTGGACATCTCTATTTCTGAATGTGAAAGAATGCCAGGGGGAGGACCTTGAATCTTGAAGTGCTTTCCACATATGGCAGAAATCAATGCAGAGGTATTCCATGAAGTTAATTCCTTTCCCATACAAACTCCTTCCATTAGCAAAATGTGATTTCCATAATCATTAGATTAATAATGTGGTGGCCTCCTAAATCTTTGCAGATATTTGGCGCAGTACACACACACACAAATGTAAAGAAGCATAATACGAAAATGTATGTTTTGTGGTTTCAGAATCTGAGAGCAAAATCCTGCCCTAACACTTTGAATTAGAAAAATTTTAACACCTGAAACTTCAAAACATATGTCTCCATTATACTTCTGTACATATAGATACGTACAGATACTGTAGATTGTGTTTAAAAACCACCGATCTGCCTGGATTATGGAACAAGGAGTGAATTAACCCTGGTACTGGAAATAATCTGTAAAAAAAATCTTTTGAAAAAAAAATGAAGGAAATATCTTATACACATGGATATGTGAAGCCATGATCATTTTTTCATATACTTTATGTATCATTTTGACAGCTTATACACGGTTTGTTAAATATGGGAGTTATTCCTGTGTAAACATGTAAAATATAACTAAATATTTATTTGTAACAATAGAGTGAATTGGAATCACTGATATCATCTTCAGCTATGAGGGTAGAAATTATATTGTGATAATGTATACAGAAAGTAAAGACAAAGTTATAAAAGGGAATAGTGCTGGAATTCACATATAGGCCAGATCCTCAGCTGGGGTGTGACAGCATAGCACCTATTGACCTCCCGAGGCTCTAGCCTTATTTTTGTAAGATATTGTAAGATGTAATATTGCTAAGAATAGTACTAAATTTATGACAAAAGTATTCTTTAAATATTAAGACAGAAAGCAGGTAGAAGACCTTGTATTTGTTTGCTACAATTCAACATGTGCTGCAATAAAAGATCAAAACCCTTGAAGAAAGCTGCAGGGCTTTCAGTGGGACAAGAATGTCTTGGCATATGCCTGCAGCTGCATCAGATAACCCCAAATGTTTGGGAGTACAACACGAGAGGGTCATCTCTGGTTGGCCTCAGGAAACTTTGTGGCCATAGAAATAATTTATTCAAGGTCAAAGAACACTTAATTTTATTTATTTTTTTCATCAGGAATGGAAAAGATAGAATAAAGAAGGCTACCAAAGCAGCCTTCTGAATCCATATGTTTTTATAGTCAGCCAGTGTTTTATCAAGCAATAGTAGGGCTTTCCTTTAGAGCAGGGGTTGGCAACTTTTCAGAAGTGGTGTGCCGAGTCTTCATTTATTCACTCTGATTTAAGGTTTCAAGTGTCAATAATACATTTTAATGTTTTTTAGAAGGTCTCTTTCTTTAAGTTTATAATATATAACTAAACTATTGTTGTATGCAAAGTAAATAAGGTTTTAAAAATGTTTAAGAAGCTTCATTTAAAATTCAATTAAAATGAAGAGCCCCCCAGACGAGTGGCCAGAACTGGGGCAGCATGAGTGCCACTGAAAATCAGCTCATATGCTGCCTTTGGCACGCGTACCACGGGTTGCCTACCCCTGCTTTAGAGGAAGTCTATCATATACGAATGTCTTTACAGCCTACGTAAGAACTAGACGAACCACATACTTTTTACCTAAACAAATTTGTCTATGTAAATTGTTCCAAAAGCTCCATGCATATCCAAATGTGGGTCTCTATAAAAGGATCTATCCTGCAAAATATAGGCTGACTTCTTAGATCCCCAAAACAGGGATTTAAATGTGTCAGATTTCTGGAAATACTTACAACAAAGTGCAAACATTCAAAAATCCCTGGATACTTTTTCCTAAGAAAGTTTCCCAGCTGCAAATTGACAGATTTAAGAGAAAATCAGATGTAAACATCACCATACATCTAATCTGTATAAATTTTTATTGCAAATCAACTAACCCTAGTTGAAGCCCCTAGACTTCCAGGTGCAGGATGCCAGGAAAGAACATGTTCACATTCAGTTGAGAAAGCCTAAATCTCTTTACAAGCTTCAGTGAATATAGTGCCAAGTTGCAATTACCAGACATTGAAGCAATCCAACGAATGCACTGGACACTATTTCAGCTACATCAGCTGATTCTAACTTATGCTGAAAGGTGCAAATGTGCAGCTGGAAAATGGAAGTTTACAGTGGCAATTTATGAATTTGGGGATACAAGTGCTGTAGAAGAGAGAATAGGACTGGATTTATAGCTTACTCTGGACCTCTGCATATCAAATTACCCCAAGTAGTACCTAGTGCTTCCTCTGAAAATGTGGATTTACATACTATTAATAAACGCTAAAAGTCATGTTAAGAGCCTGGAAAAATTAGACAAATCCCTGTCTTTCCAAATGGACATTATAGTTATCCAGCTCAGCAGCATGCGGGTAGCTATCTCACTAGCTTCACGACAAGGTGATCTATTTTAAGGAAATACGAGTTCCCTATACCACTTATTCAGGTAGAGATTGAGTACAGCCATAAATAAATATAAAAACAAAGTTTACTTATTAAAGGAATTTTGGGAAAATTATAAATCTAACGTGTGTCAGTTTTATGTTCTTGGGTTTGTTCTTTTTTCATTTCCAACATGTTTAACTTTATAGATATAGAAAATAAACACACACACACACACAGCCCCTCAAGCATGCACAAGATATTGACGGGAAGGAATTAGGTAAGTGAATTTAAAATTATGCTTTTGTTATAAATATTAAGTAATAAATATGTACTCTGTAAGGGAAAAGGAAGAACTCGATGGACAATCATTTTAAAAAAGCGAAAATACATTTTAAAAAAATCTATTTTCATTGGGGTATTTGTTAACTTAAAGTAAATTAATCCAAAGATTAGTCTCCTCGAATAAGTCTGATTTTAGGAAGTCTTGCCATATGAACTGAAGTGCATCAGATTTGTGCTTTGATGAACTGTCATGGGGAGTGAATTCCAAACTGTGTGCATTATAGGAATCCAGCCTGGAAGTAATGGAACTATAGGTGACCACAATAAGGACTGATTACATTCCCTTTGTATGATGGGCAAAGACACCACGTGCTGCTGCTGTAGTAAGGGATCCAAGAGGATCCTTGAGACAGCTTGTCATATTGGAAAGGGACAGTACCAACCACCTGATACTAACAACAATGATGCAGGCACAGTAGTCCACCGTTCCTCTAGATGAACACACTGAACAACCAACATTATTGCATGTCTGGATTCAGTCCAAACAGTTAACTCCCCGCCACGTCCGAATCTTGTTTAGGACACTCAGAAAGCATAAATGTGGGTCTGATGAAGAGACAGAGCTGAGCATTAGATGCATACAGGTGACACTGGAGCACGCTTCACCATTAAAATATTAGCATTAAGATGATGTGGATCACTGAGTAGTTTTATGATGTTGGTTTATTAACAATGGCTAGGTTATTATATTATGTGTATTGTGGTGGTACTTAGAGGCCCCATTGTGCTAGGCATGACACAAACCCTCTTGTTCTGAGGGGCTTACAGTATAAATAGGCAAGGGATGAAAAACAGAGGCATGGAGTGGGATGGGAGGTAAGGGACTTGCCTAAAGTAAGTTAGTACATAGCTGGGATGAGAACAAAGCAGCTTCTTGATAGAGCTGGGATTAGAACCCAAAGCCTGCTGTATGCCAGTCCAGTTCTGTAGCCACTGGACCCCACCTCATGCTGTCTTTATGAAAATACATTTCTTATTAGTCTGATAAACAAACTTTAGAAGCAGCTTATCTGAAAGGTCCTGACCCAACACCCATTGAAGTCAGTGCAAGTCTTTTAGAGCACTCTCCTAGGCTGTGGGAAACAAAGGCTCAGGTCTCCATTCCATGGAGTTAACAGTTTGTTCGAGTTCTTTGAGCTAGAACCATTTCAAAGAGGACTAGGTCAAAGTGCTCTAAGAAACTGTTGTTGTGTGTCAGCAGGGTGCTCATGCACAGTTAATCCACAGCAGGCTAGTGCAGGGTAGATTCACACCCCAGCTTGCTGCAAACTAGGCAAGCCCTTAGTTTCTCTGTGCCCTGTGTAGGCAAGCCCTTAGTTTCTCTGTGCCTCAGTTTCCAGTCTACAAAAAAAATGAGGTGGATAGTACTTTTAATCTTTCCTCACGGGATGATTTGGGGATAAACAGATTAAAGGTGATTAGGGACATACAAGGACCTTAGATAGCCCAGGCCCAAGTGCTGTTCTACTCTCAAAAGAAGTTGTGTAAAAACGTCACCCTCTTACATGAGAGTTGTTCCCTACATGTATTGAGAGTCACAGCCACTTGCTCTATTGACAAAAGCAGCATTTTGTTATATTCTTTTCCTGATAACTTGGCAGAGACAACACAGCTCTGGAACAGAGAGCTGGATTCTATTTTTCTCACACACAACAGGATTGCCTACTAAGTTCTGACTCCAAAATCTCTATTGTTGCATACTGATCTGCATGTCCCATACATAAACCACAAAGAAGCCACCTCAGCTTAGAGACTGCAGGCTGAATTTACAGGACTGACAACTGGAAAACCAGAGTAGCTTCGATCTGGAGTCACTGAGGCAAAACTAACTTGGAACCCCACAAAGCTATTTTTACACATACAGTGTCTACACAGACACTGCGTCACCCTACCTACATCAGCTTAAGTGCTATGTCTCTCACGCAAGTGGAGTTATTAGGTTGGGGCAGTACTCCCGCCGATGTAAGTCACCCACCATTGTAGTATAGAAACTTACAGTTAGGTCGATGTAAGCTGCTTTCCAACGACCTAACTCTGTAGTGTAGACCAAGCCATAGTCACTTTTCAAATCCAGAACTATTTAAAGTAGAAATAGAACCAATGCAGATTCATGCCATGGGTACCAGAATTTATAGATTTTTAAAGCAAACTTTTTATACTTTTCTACTTAATTTAAAAAGATTAAATTCCTAGTCCATTTTCATCATGCAGTTATAGTTCTCTAAAACTATAAATAACCATTCCATGGGCTGCAAGGACAATACCGATGTATGTGGGATACTCTAGACATTCAATGGAGGAGGAACTTCTTTTGTGTCTTGTACAACACTGAGAACAAAAGTGATACTTAAAACAATAATACTAATTATGGACCTGATCCTGCAAACAGTTACACATTAGTAAGTTAATGAGACTGCTCATGTGAATGAAAGTTATGCACATGTGTAAGTGTGTAATAATAACCAACACACAGTGGCAACAGCATCTGGGAAAAACAATGGGTATAATTACTGAGAGTTACACTTCTGTATCTGAGGGCAGAGATTGGGTGTTGATATGTGAGATAGCTCTGAAATTCTGCATTACATATGGCAGAATTATCAACATTTCTGTCCACAGTTTAGCAGAAGTCCCTGCCTTAAGTTTTAACTTCACTAGCAGCTAGTTGCTGACACTAATTCAATTACACTGGTTAAACGCCTTCATAATGTTGGTCTAATTAAATGAGGCAAAATTATGAAAATATAATATTATTCATCAAATGAGGGCTTGGGTTTGTTTGCTACATGCCGCCCTAGCTCAGTTCATGTTGTCACAAGCGATTGATAACTACTCTTTATATTCACTTTATTTTCTTTATTGTTTCTCATCAGTTATCAGCAGGTTTAATTGCTGTAGAATTATACATAATAAATGAACTGCAACTTAAAGGTTACTGGCAAGCACCAGTAGAATTCGACAATGTAGTGTTACATATTTGAAATTCGTCACTATGTGCATTAAAAGTTGAAATCGCCATCCAATAAAAAATGTTATAGGAGTATGAAAAATGAAATTAAAGCGCAGAGCAAATAATGTCTCAGTTCATGTTATCTAATCCTGCAATGTGCCTGTAATGACTATAGCTACATTCCCCAATTCAGCAAGCCAAGCTGTAACTTTTTTTTTTTAACATGAACCAATTGCAGAACATACATTGCCAACAGAAATGATACATTTCCAGAAGCTGTTTAAGAATGATTTCTATAAGGGCAATGGCTTTGCATGGAGATATATTTTATATATATATACACATATGCACGCGCACACACACACAAATGTATACACATACCTGTGTGATCTATTGAACATTTGCAATGCTTTTTAGGTAAAGAACAGGCAACCAATATTTAGATTCAGGTGATAATCATAATACTACAGTTTGGCTCTTACTTAGACTGATGATTAATAAGTAATATTCATTCAACCTCTGCATTCTTGCCCAGATACTACTTCTACCAAGCAGCACTCTATGTTCACAGCTGACCTCATCTAACCAAAGATGTTGTCCAATGAAACTTCTATCTTATTTCATCTTTATTATTACTTGTATTACAATAGCTTCTGGAGGTTCCTGTAGACGTCCGGCGTTGGGGCTTGGTCCTTTCAGGTGCAGCTGGGAGCCGGGGCGCTTTGCTACCAACGGCAAATAGGTCAGGGTTTAGGCCCTTCGGCAGGGGTTGAACATACAAATAGTCTATAAGCCCAGGCCCTGGGTCAGGGCTAGGCAATAAACAGTTCAGAGCTCCGGCCCTTCAGCAGGGGTTGAGCAAACAAATATCTATAATCACAGGCCCTGGGTCGCGGGGCATTAAGCAGTTCAGAGCTCCGGCCCTTCAGCAGGGGTTGAGCAAACAAATATCTATAAGCCCAGGCCCTGGGTCAGGATGGGGCAATAAGCAGTTCAGAGCTCCGGCCCTTCAGCAGGGGTTGAGCAAACAAATAGTCTATAAGCCCAGTAGAAGAGGCCTCCTCAGGCCAGCGAGAGGGGGCGTCTGCCATCCTTGGACGGCTGGCAGGGGGGACGCAGGCCCTCCCACTCCACTGCGTCCCAGCCCGGGGCCCTAGCAGCGGCAAAGGTTCACTGCAGTCAGTGGGGAATCCTGGCCGCAACACACTGACATGGGTTCAGGCTCTTTGGGAGCCAAACCAGGGTCAGCTACCCCCGGGCCACTTCCGACCTCCCCCTCTCTGGGTACCTGTGTCTCGCCGGCGTCTTCCGGTGGGTCCCAGACCATGGGTTCCTCAGGATACCAGGCGTGGGGAACCTCCGGCAGCTCCTCGGGATACCGGGCGCGGGGACGCTCCGGTCGCTCCTCGGGATACCGGGCGCAGGGAAGCTCCAGCCGCTCCTCAGGATACCAGGCGTGCGGAAGCTCCGGCCAGGAGGGAGCTAGGCCACCCGTGTCTGTTCTCTTCGGCGATCAGCCTCCAAGTGAGCGCCAGGGCTGGGCTTTTATACTTCCTGTCCCGCCCCTTGACTTTCAGGGGTTGGGGACTGGCGGTGGTGGCTCCACCCACTTTGGCGGCTGCAGCGGCTCGGCCCTCACAGGTGCAGCTGGAAGCCAGGGCACCTCGCTACAGTTCCAGTTTAGATAGGGCCCCATTGTACTAGACATTGTACAAATACATAATAAAACCTCATGATTTCTCCCTCAAAAGTGCTTGCCTATTGCCCTGGTGGCATGCTTGAGGTACTGCAGACATTTTTTAGACTGCTGAATCCTTGTAGTCTGTTTACAGGCTGAAAGCCCTGGGGTACTAGAAAAGGACAATTTTATTTTTACCTGTAAATTTGTGTTATCATAGCACAAAGGGAAGCCATCAGCCTGGAGAATCAATTCCTTTGTTAATTATGTTGTTACTATGCTGTAGGATGTCCTAGGCTTTAGAAGATGCTGTGTTTAGCCTTTTACTGTATGCATTGTTATGGGTTGTACAGGGAAATCAGCTAGGCCCCAGAAAATATCTAGTCAGCTACCTCTATGTACATTAGGGAGAGTGACTACCTGGTAGTCTTATCCCAAGCTACAATGGGAAGACAAAGGTACAGGTAAGAACAAAACTGCCCTATTTTTAGAGAAACTAAACACCCACAGTTCCCATCAACACCTGAAAACTAGGCCTAAGGTGTTTTAAGTTAGGCACCCAAAATCAGAGGACACTTTTGAAAATTTTTGTTTAAGTGACTTGCCCAGTGTTGCAGAGCAAGTGCATGGCAGAGCTGGAAACAAAGCTTAGAAACCTTGATTCATAACCTCTTTCTCTAATCTAGAACAGTTTGCTCTATCTGTCAGTAATACTGCTCTGACTGTAGTAAACAGATTGCTCCAAGACCTCTCAGTTAGAGATCTGAAGAGTCAGAACAGTTACCATATACCGGATATGTTCTGTAACTGGTGCAAAAGGTTAGTTCTATTAGATGAAGTGATGAACTGGCAGCCCTGATAAATCAATCACTACAACAAGTGTGCTATCACTTCCAAATGTTCAGAAGTTAAATGTTTACAGTCATGGGTTTTCTCCTCTTAGACTTAGTGTAACAGTTTGAGTAAAAATGGTCTTATGATAAGAAAGGATTACGCCTAAGGAAAAGAAATTTATCATCCATGATGCAAATAGATTAAAGACAATGGACGATCACTTTCTAATTATAAAAGTGACAGTAAATGATAATCTACTAAGCAAATTGCCAATATATACATCTATTTGCTGTCGTAGCAATGAACTGCAACAAAATTTATAACACATTGCTTATATCTCATTTCCACCATTGATACAAATGTGATTTTCTTCCTGTCACTTTACCCTACTAAGAGCAAAGGACATGTAATTCTTTACCAATACTGAAGTGCGGGATGACTATATGAACATGGAACGTAGCAGTCTATCATACTTCTCCAACATCTCTCATTATAGGGGACATCAAATTCACCTCTGCCCTATACTAACCTAACATTCTTATTTCTATTACTGTAAATTATTTACATCAGAAATATGGCATAAAAGAACTGAGTTGTAGGCAACACTGTTTATGCTGAAGACATTAATCTCACATGACTTAAAGCTTCAAGCATGATCTTTTCCCCGTGTTTTTCCTTTTGGCTCTTTTCCATTACACTGTGTCCCATATTTAGCCTGATGGTGTGCAATCTACAGATTATCATACAGACAACACGACTACTTTATTTAAACAAAACACAAGGCTGCAAGCTTTCTAGTTTCAAACAAACCACAATTAAGAAAGAAGTTAGGGTGAGCCTTCCATGATTCCTCTCAATTCCCTTCCAAAACCAGCTGAACATGTCATAAAATCAAGGAGAGTGGAAAATAGTTTTCTTTGGAGAACAAAGCCTTTCCAAAGTCAGCTGACAGGTGCATTGAGTCATTCAGCTCTGAAGTAGAGTACTCTCTTACTCAAATGTGAGAGCCCCTTGTCTCTGCAGTTATGGCTATCTCAGTCCCAAAATTCAGATCCACTGCAGGGCAGTGTATTGTGCTGCTCATAGACCCTTCTGAACTTAATATGGGAACTGTAGAGCACATTATTTTGAAAGGCAGTGGATTAAAGATTTGCCTTACTTTCACATAACTCTTGAGTTATTGGCCATCTCTTGAGTAGTGCAGTGAGCATGACACAATATTAGAGGAAACATTTTATACAAATCATACCCTTGGTTAAAAAAACCCAACTTCATTTCTCACCAAATGCAGAAAAATTCTGCCTTCAATGGCACCAAATTGTAATGCTTCCTAGAGAAAAATTATCAGAAACAAAGGTCCAAAAAGAAAGTTTATAGTTTACTGGTGGTTGTATGAAATACTGCTGATATCAATACTTTTCCCATTGTCCAAGTGTCCTCACGGGGGATGGGGGGGCAATCATCATAACTGGCATTTTTGTTGGCAACCTCAGTGGAGAAACCAAAGACTGAGTAGATCTGGGAGACTCAATGTTATTCTAGGCATGGAGAAGGTCCCTCAAAATACCTTCCTAATGCTTTTAGCAGGAGAGGACTTTGACAGGATAGCAGAGGAATGAAAGAAGCCCAGCCATGCCTGGAACAGGAGAGGCCATAGGCAATGTTGGAAGAGCTACGGGAAGAGAACCAGCAGGCAGATTATTTTGGGTTCTCGGCTCCAGGATGCCAGGACAGGGAAGAACTGAGGCAGATTCTGAGCCCAGGCTATGCAGCACCTGGAGGTAGCTCTGTGGGGGTGCAAACTGGCAGATGGGGTCTCTGTCCCACAGTGGAGTTTGCAACCCAGTTCCCCAACCTGTAGGTTCATCGTTCTGGAGGAGCAGAATCCCTGCTGGGTGGAAGGGGAAAGGTGGTAGGCATGGGGTTGTTGATGCAGCTCACTTGCTGCAGGGGATTCAAGCCAGGGAGGCTGAGAAGACTAAGAGTGCTGTTCCTTTCCCCTGCTTCCTGCTTGCAGGACACGGGACTGAGGGACAAGGGAGGTTTCTGCCGCTACTGCTGCAGAAGCATCTTGTTCTCTGGGAGCCATTGCCAGGATCAGCCAAGTTACTGCTGCCCTCCCCCATCATCCTACTTGTGGTGGGAGGGCCAAGGGACACATCTGACTGCTGCTACCGATGACAGGATGGGCGCTCATCCAGTACCTGCTCCTGGAGCCATTCAGCTGGAACCCATATAGATGCTGGGTCCCCTCCATCACCAGCTCACGGGGGAGGGTATCAGGGCCCATACATTGGTAGAGTCACTGCAGGGACAGAATTCGGCTTTTCTTCCCCCCTTGCTTTGGATGTGGGGGGTAAGCCATGGCTGCCAGAGTACAGCATCTCGGGGTCTGGGGCAGCTGCTAACTTTACAGCTGCCCCTCCCTCTGCAGTACACAGGAGTTAGTGCTGCTGGGAGGAAGGAGGGGCACAACACAGGAATGGCCAGAGGCTGTAGAAAGGATGTTCCCACTCTGCCCTTGAGGGTCCAATACAGCCCGCATGCATATAGTAAGAGTGTTGGCCTCAGGGTTTGGAGCAGATGAAAGGCAATGATGCTGAGGAGGGGAGTTGGAGGGGAGACCCTTTCCCATCCTGGATTGAGGAGCAGACTAGAACTGGGAGATCTTGGCAGCCAGGCAGAAGAAGCTGTCTGCCATTCACCTTACAGCTGGCAGACAAATTCTGTGAGCTCACCCCATTTACCAACAGAGATACAAAGTGATGTCCAGTCAGCTGTGGAATATTGGCTTCTGATAGATGTAAGACTAGTCAAGAATGCAGGTGCCCTAAGGATGTTGAGGGACTAAACGCCCTGCCTTACTTAGCTCGGGAAAGGATTCGAGTGTCTGTGGCCCATCCCTCAGTATTAGATGGTGAGTCATGCAGTGTTGACTGTGTACCTGGGGTTAGCTCCCTCCAATATATTGGATTGACTAGCCGGCTTGTCCTTTTGGTAGAAGTAGCAAGCTTTCTAGACCCATGTAGGGATTTCTCAGTGCAGAAGCTCTTAGAGGTGACGGGCACAGGAAAGATGACAGGAACCCCATAGCCACAGAAATGATTATGGGATTATTAAATGCTCTGCCCAGGATATGCAGTGGTGGGATGGAAGCCATTTTATTTAAGGAAGCATTCATTGTAGCCTTCTGTAGTGCTTTCAGGATAAGTGAACTGGTGCCTCTAAGGAGCCAGGAACAAGTCTATGCAGGTAGTTGAATTATCGGATGCACTGTTGTCACCTAATGCAGTGTAAGGCACTCTAAAGCAGACCAGATTTGGAAAGGGGCCTCAGTGGTATTACATGAATATGCAGAGGAATGCCCGTGCCCCATAGGGTGATTCAAAGCTCTCCTAGCCATAGAGAACCAGGACCTGGGCCCACTCTTTATACCCAGAGATAGCAGCTTCCTGACAAGACACCAGTTCTCCGCAGTATTGAAAAAAGCTTTGGCATACTACAGTCAGAACCCAGCTAACTTTGGTACCCATTAGTTCAGGATTGGGGCAGTGGCACTGGCAGCGTCAGAGTGTTTTCATTCTCACAAGGTCCAGGCAGTTGGCCACTAGAAATTGACAGGTTGCTGGGACTGGCAATAAGTGTGATTAACCCTGTCTGTTTCTGATTGCAGGAAATATCCAAAGCTTACTAGATGTTTGGATTCGTGGGCACCCTACAGGGCACTGAGCCCACAAGGAGGTGGCAAGGTCAGCAGCTAGATCACTACTGGGATTCAAGGGTGAAGTTCTAATGCATTCAGAGGTTCAGCAGGAGCTCAGCAGAACAGGCATGCTGTGAGTATCTCTTCCCCAAAGCTGTTAACTCAACAGAAGTAAATTCACATGCACAAATATCAGAGATAATAAAACATTCTCTCTAACAATGAATACATATTGGAGGACATACTTGTCTATTTCCGCAATACAATCTAAAGTTTAGATTAGTCACAAGAAGCCATTTTTAATCAGACATAAACTATTCCTAAGATAGTGTTAGGGTAAGAATCAAGCCAAGTAGAGGGTAAAAATTTTCAGAGATAGTGTCCTAGAGAAGATATCTAGAATTACACGTGTGACCTATTCTGTACAATTTACTCCTCACGATGAATAAAGAGCCTCATATAAAAATTTCATTTGGACCCAATACTTAAAGGTTTAAAATTGACATTCAAAAGGAAATGAAATCCAGCAATGTGTGGGTTGAGGATTATTGTAGGACTCAAGCAGGAAGACACCTTTGGAAATTAAACTTGTGTGTTTATGGTAGGATAACCAGTGATAAAAACCACAATCCCTTTTAATAAACAGCAGTGGTGAGCAAGAAAGCCTAATACATTGGATACCTATCTTAATGGCACTATTCGAGCAAAATAAACAAATCTAACGCATGATAGAGGCACAGTTTTTTGTAACAACTGTAATTATTAAATAGAAGGCTGCTGTCCAGTTAAAGGACCCAGAACAGAAAGTGACAAATCTGTCTCCCCTTCTGATTTGTGGATGGATCCTGGGAAAAAAAGAAGTACCAAAGAGCTAATCTTACTCTATTTATTCAGCTTTTAGAATACAGTTCTAAAATAGAAAGATGTTACATTGTGGATTGGTTTATATTTTAGAACAGAGAAAAAATATATAGGCCCTTCAAATGTAGGGAATGTGCAATAGAACAAAATAAATATTAAGAATCATAGTTATAATTAATGGCAACACTTTTGTTTTTCTGTAATGATTTTTATCTTATACTTACTGTGTGGTAGCTCTTCTATCCGGTGATCTCAAAGCACTCTACAAAAATTAATGAATGTAATTTCTCAACGTGTGGGTGTGATAGGTAAATAGGTAATATTACCCCATTCTACAGAGCAATCAAGGTATCACAACCAGCCTATAGATAAGTTCAGCAATAGAAGCCTAGTCTTATCCCCAGTGCTTATTATAGCAATCATTCTTCATCCCATGCTGTGATGGTAAGTAGGGGCCATATCCTGGAAGGTACTGAGCATCTTGGAATTATGTGCATCTTTGAACACACTCTCTAGAGGGGTACTTACCAAACTTCAGAAATATACCTCTAGAAAAATCAAAGGAAGAGGATGAGATCTCTAGAGACTACATTTTTTTACAAGGGAAAGTACTAACTTTCTATATAGGGAAAAAGTGTATATTCAAAAAGAGTTTCACTGAATATACAGTTGAATTGCATTTTAGTAATTGTTACTTTAATGAAGGAAAAAATGAAAATTTTGGGGACTCAAAGGGATTACCAAATTTTAGTATGCTCCAGTAAAACACCTTTTTAAATTAAAGGCACATTAAAAATAATGAAATGTTCTTTATTTACAAGTCACCTTCACACACATTTATTTTGCATTTTTACTGCATTCTAAAATGCTACACTTTCATGCATCCTTTCTGCTTTCAAAAGTGGCTGATTCTTACTCATAACCAAGAAAGGAGAACACCACCACTTTCCACAGTGATCAATATATTAAATAAACTTGCCAAAGTTCTTCAGTTTGTTCCTATGATGAGTACTATGTATTCATGTTATAGCACACTATATAGAGTGGGGGAAGGGGTGGAGGTGGTGGTGATTAATAAAGTCCACCAGTAATTTCCCTTAGAAATGTGTTTGGTGCAATTTTTATCATTATAAAGTCAAAAAATGTGGTCTTCAGAAGTATTTGCATGAGCCAACAAAAAAAAGTTATATATCACATGCACCGCTCAGCACTGTTTTCAGGGGGTAAACAATGCCAGAAGCAAAGAAAAATCCACAAAGTTCATTCTCTCTCTCTCTCTCTCTCTCACACACACACACACGGGTTTTGCTTTTTTAAAGCAAAGAGCCAGTACACAAACATTCACACACAAGGCATGTCTGATGCTGGACCTCGAGAAAGTGAAGATGACTCCCATGCATTCCATGTTACGTCTATTCCAAACATCCAGACAAAGAGGATGGTAGAGTGGAAAGGCATCCACTGAGGAGAAAATGAGTGATTTTACACCAGCCAAGTCTTCAAAACACACCTTCCAAGGTCCTAATCTACATGCTTAACTCTCACTGAATCAATGAGGGTTTTGTTTGAGGAACAATTGGAAATCCAGCTCCTGATATGTAACTGTGCATGCATCAATTTATATGCACGAGAGCTGTAATTATCCTTTAAAAGACTCTGATCTATAAAGCTCTGTATGACTTGGATCTTCTCTGCCTTATGCTCCATATCTTGTGAGGAGCTCAACACAGGCTTTAGATGGGTGCAGAGCTTTGATTGTGTAGAACTCACTGTGGGACTGGGGCCTTAGACTAATCTTTTTGTTGCAGAGACTTTGGGTGGAATTCTTGTCCCATTGACTTCAGTGGGGCCAGAACACCACCCCAGGTTGATTTTCTTAAATGTATAAAGCACAAAGTCATATTGCTATAAATATTTTTAACGTGATAAAATGGTAATAATACCCATGTGGCTTCCTCTCCTTTGCTTCACACTGGAAAGTATCATCAAGTGGGGCTACTTGCTAAAAGTGTCTATATAGTCTAGGTTTGCACACTGGTGACTGTATGTTAATTTGTAATTTTAAAAAAAAATTGGCATGTGGGCACCTAATGTCAACATAGGAACTTTTTACAAATTAAAAATAAGTGTTCTCTATGAGATGACTTGTAAACCAGCAATTAGACAAACAGACTACAGTGCAACATCTCTTCTTTCCTGTTAAAAGGCTACTGAGTTCTGTCTTCAACCCATGATGAACCACAGCTCACCTTCATCTTTACATTTAATTTCAGCCATGGATTATATTGAGAGTACATGCTCACAACGACTTACTGAAGTTTGGCTTTAATTTCCACATTTTAATTCCTCTCCCCAACCAAAAAATAAACCACTGATTGTCCAAAACTAGAAGTCTTCCCTTCTGATAGGCAAGCAACATTTGCAGAAAATCTGAAGGTATCCAGACTGTCTTATAGTAAAGAACACAAAAATACTCCTGACCCAGTTACATTTATATAAGAATCTAATTAACATCCATACACCAGCCTTGTGAAAGTAGAAATAGCAGTGAATAAATAAGCTATTAACTATCTCTTTGAATTCAAAATGCTTCCCCCCCCACAAGAGGCTGTCTACATTTATTTTTCCTTTCCGTTTTTATTTAATTTTCAGAATTTAAAAGGAAACAATTTATAGAACTTAAAAAGCCTGTGTGGCATGCAGGATGCTGGAAAGAGGAAAGAAGAACCAGAAATACTTAATAAAAATTACGAGCCAAATCTTAATCCCACTGAAGCAAAACTTAGGGGCCAAATCTTGGTCCCTTTGAAGTCGATGGCAAAACATTCATTTAATTCAATGGGACAAGGATTTGGACATATTTTAAGAAGAAAGAATGATTGCTAGGAAGTCCCTGAATTTTAACTTGTGTTCTCACAAATTCACTTATTCCACTGTGCCCTTCCCCAAAGTTTAGCACTGCTTCTGATTTCCATTTCCTTTATATAAGTCCTTTTAGCAACTTTGACAGCTCTCATTATCACTTGCATTTGATTTAGCCAGACTCATTGATTACTAGATTTTAAGGCCAGAAGAGACCATAATAATCATCTAGTCTGACCTTCCAAAGAACAAAGCCCTCACCAGTTTAAATTTCGCAGCACTATCCCATTAATGTGCACTAATTATGATCTGCAGGACCATATCTATAGCTGATAAATGCACGTCCACTATCTAAACCACAGATCAGTGACTTACCAGTTGAGAGTGCAAACAGAGGTGCTAGCTACAATATAGTCTTTGTACTGTTGACACCTCTCCACTGGCAACTAGTATGAAATAAATGACTCATGTCTCACAAATGATAGGAATCTCAGACTTTTGGTTACTTTTTACCAAATCCTGAGGTCTCTACTCTAACCCAATTCCCATATATTTCTAATGGAATTTTAAGGAGTGAAGACCAAGGAAGACCTTGTATCCCACACCTTCATAGCCCATGGACATGCAGCAGTATTCCAAAACTGGAATATTCTTTAAAATAAAGAAGTCTCAGCCACTTCTCCCCTATGTCAGAGCCAAGAACTTGTGAAAAACCATTCTAAAGCAGGTTTCAGTGTTAGCTGTGTTTAGTCTGTATCAGAAAAAAAAAAAAAAGGACGAGTTCTTGTGGCACATTAGAGACTAACAAATTTATTTGGATATAAACTGAAGTGGGTTCTAGCCCACTAAAGCTTATGTTCTAAAGCAGCGAGTCACTTTTATCAACAGAAGCAGCTGTCTCAAAGAACCCTCAATTTGTCAAGTATAAATCAGTAGTATTAAAAGAAAGAGGGCACATCAAGCATTCAGCTATCTTGAGAAAACTGGGTTGACATAGCTTGTATTCTGACGTTTTGATTCTGTTGGAACCTACACATCTATTTTAGATTAAAACTAAACATAAATTACATTCTGAAAAAAGCAGGGAAAAACACTTTAAGACTTCCCCATCACCACCACCACCACCACCACTTCGTTTGTATCCTTTCATGGACTTCAGGATCTTAGATACCTGCATTGGGGTAAACACTGATCATCCCATCAGATCACTATTTTACGCTAGTGCTTTGTAGGTTAGAGCAGCAGATTGGTACTCAGCAGTCCTGAATCTGATTTCCAGTGATTGACCGTGGCACATTTGGAAAGTCCTCTATACTCTGTAACCCACCTAAAATATCAATCTACTACCTGCTTAACAGGGAAATTGTGAGGCTTAAATTATGGTTATATAAAGTGATATGATCCTTAAATCAAAGGTATAATGTAAGTGCCAAGTGTTATTGTATACATGCTTGAAATAATTGTTATGTATTTATTAATTTTTAAATACTAAAAGAGATCATGAAGGAAAGAGAGACTAGATCTTCCAGATGTGCACTACTTAGTCATTCACATGTGCCCAATAGTAAAATGATTCGCTTTCAATAAGGATGGTCACATGACATAATTGCATATTTGTATTTATAAATAGTATTTTTGCAACAGAGGCAGGATTGTAACATTGTAGCATCACTGAATGGATATTGTAGTTAAGGCTCAGAAAAGTATTTCATACACATTAATCACTACATAGAAAATCCATTTCCATGTTTAGAGAAATCACCATATTCTTCTTTTACCCACCATTGAATGAAAAAAAGCTGATCTGAAATCAGTTCCGTTCTTCCAGTTACAGAAACATGCCCTAGACATATGTTACACGAAGGAAAAACAAACACCTAATTTTTTGTGTGTTTAAGATAGAATCTCCATTGACAAAATCATCAGTGTTTGCCAAAATTCACCCATTTTGGACTTGTTAGTGTTCTCAACATCTTTGCGAACAGGGGCTGCTAACAGGGAGTTTCGCAAGGGAGTTCTCCAGGTGAAGGAGGAGCAAATATAGCATCTGTGGAGTAAGTGACTGTCTGCAGTGTGTGTGTGTGTGTGTGTGTGTGTGTGTTTGGGGGTTACTTGCTGTGTGCTGAGCTTGTGTTTTCAGTCTGTTTGTTTATTTTGGTTGTTTGAAGGACCATGTACTGTAGCGGGCAGTTGGAGGCTGAGCTATAAAGGAAGGTTTGAAAGCTAGAAGCCTCTGGTAATTGGCTGAGCCTTAACCAGTGGGCGGGGCATTCACTCAGGCCAGGGCTTTATAAAGCCGCACTCAAGCGACCAGGGAGCTTCGCGACCAGGGGCTGCTAACATGGAGTTTCGCAAGGAAGTTTGGAAGGGGAGTAAGGAGGGAGCGGGGGTCCCTTGTCAGTCCTATCTGTGATCCGTTAGTCCCTTGAAAACCTATAAACCAAACTACATCCAAATCCTTTCTCTTTAAAGCAGAGCAGAGTGGACAGGGAGCTGAAGACACGGGCGTTTGAGAGAGAGTTTGATAGAGGAAGACGGTTAGGAAGACCCGCGACACCTGTGGCAGCACTGCTTCTGTCTTCTCCACCTGCGCCTGTAGCCAGACAGAGCACCAGAGCATGGATGCTCCTACCCAGATTCTAGTGTGGTTTTGCAAAGACTGTAACTTGCAATTTCCACTTACTGATATCCAGGCTGGGGCGGGGGGGGCACCCAATGTGAAAGGTGCCTACTGGTGGAATCTCTCAGGCAGCAGGTGGGAGAGCTACAGGAGGAGGTGGCTAGGTTGAGGAGCATCTGTATCCACGAGCAATTCCTGGACACTGTCCATGGGGAGACAGCTGAGGTAGCTGTCCCAGTTCACAGGACTGCTGACACACCACTGGTGGAGGAGGAGATGGCTTAGGGTGGACACTGGCAGCTGGTTGCTTCTGGCAGCGGGCAGTGCTCCACCCCTGCTGTGAACCCTCCCGCTGTGGTAATAGGTAACCGTTATGCTCTTCTTGATACAGGAGAGAAGGAATCACCCCCTACAGTAAAGGAGGAGAAGCCTCGTACCCCTAAGGCTGGGAGGTCTGCTGCTACCACTGAAAATAGGAAACGTAGGGTAGTGGTGGTCGGAGACTCTCTGCTGAGGGGGACGGAGGCGCCCATCTGTCGCCCTGACATTTCATCTCGGGAGGTATGCTGCCTGCCGGGGGCCCGTATCCGAAATGTTACAGAGGCATTGTCGAGGATTATCCGGCCTTCTGACTACTACCCCATGCTACTCATCCATGTGGGCACAAATGATACTGCGAGGTGTGACGCTGAGCGGATCAAGAGTGACTACAGGGCTCTGGGAGTACGGGTGAAGGAGTTTGGAGTGCAGGTGGTATTCTCTTCGATTCTTCCTGTCAAAGGTAGGGGCCCGGGCAGAGACAGATGCATCATGGAGGTGAATGCCTGGCTGCGAAGATGGTGTCGCCAGGAGGGCTTTGGCTTCCTCGACCACGGGATGCTATTCGAGGTAGGACTGCTAGGCAGAGATGGCGTTCACCTTTCGAGGAGGGGGAAGACCCTATTTGCACACAGACTGGCTAACCTAGTGAGGAGGGCTTTAAACTAGGTTTGACGGGGACAGGTGAGCAAAGCCCACAGGTAAGTGGGGAACATGAAGACCTGGGAGATGGGTCGGAAACAAGAGGGAGCGTGGGCTATAATGGCAGAGAGAAAGGAGGGTCAGGGCAAAACTGGGAGGCAAGATCAAACCAGTATCTTAGATGCCTATATACAAATGCGAGAAGTATGGGTAATAAGCAGGAAGAACTGGAAGTGCTAATAAATAAATACAACTATGACATTGTTGGCATCACTGAAACTTGGTGGGATAATACACATGATTGGAATGTTGGTGTGGATGGGTATAGTTTGCTCAGGAAGGATGGACAGGGGAAAAAGGGAGGAGGTGTTGCCTTATATATTAAAAATGTACACACTTGGACTGAGGTGGAGATGGACATAGGAGACGGAAGTGTTGAGAGTCTCTGGGTTAGGCTAAAAAGGGTAAAAAACAAGGGTGATATCATGCTAGGAGTCTACTACAGGCCACCTAACCAGGTGGAAGAGGTGGATGAGGCTTTTTTTAAACAACTAACAAAATCATCCAAAGCCCAAGATTTGGTGTTGATGGGGGACTTCAACTATCCAGATATATGTTGGGAAAATAACACCGCGGGGCACAGACTATCCAATAAGTTCCTGGACTGAATTGCAGACAACTTTTTATTTCAGAAGGTTGAAAAAGCTACTGGGGGGAAGCTGTTCTAGACTTGATTTTAACAAATAGGGAGGAACTCGTTGAGAATTTGAAAGTAGAAGGAAGCTTGGGTGAAAGTGATCATGAAATCATAGAGTTTGCAATTCTAAGGAAGGGTAGAAGGGAGTACAGCAAAATAGAGACAATGGATTTCAGGAAGGCGGATTTTGGTAAGCTCAGAGAGCTGATAGGTAAGGTCTCATGGGAATCAAGACTGAGGGGAAAAACAACTGAGGAGAGTTGGCAGTTTTTCAAAGGGACACTATTAAGGGCCCAAAAGCAAGCTATTCCGATGGGTAGGAAAGATAGAAAATGTGGCAAAAGACCACCTTGGCTTAACCACGAGATCTTGCATGACCTACAAAATAAAAAGGAGTCATATAAAAAATGGAAACTAGGTCAGATTACAAAGGATGAATATAGGCAAATAACACAGGAATGCAGGGGCAAGATTAGAAAGGCAAAGGCACAAAATGAGCTCAAACTAGCTATGGGAATAAAGGGAAACAAGAATACTTCTTATCAATACATTAGAAGCAAGAGGAAGACCAAGGACAGGGTAGGCCCACTGCTCAGTGAGGAGGGAGAAACAGTAACAGGAAACTTGGAAATGGCAGAGATGCTTAATGACTTCTTTGTTTCGGTCTTCACTGAGAAGTCTGAAGGAATGTCTAACATAGTGAATGCTTATGGGAAGGGGGTAGGTTTAGAAGATAAAATAAAAAAAGAGCAAGTTAAAAATCACTTAGAAAAGTTAGATGCCTGCAAGTCACCAGGGCCTGATGAAATGCATCCTAGAATACTCAAGGAGTTAATAGAGGAGGTATCTGAGCCTCTAGCTATTATCTTTGGAAAGTCATGGGAGACGGGAGAGATTCCAGAAGACTGGAAAAGGGCAAATATAGTGCCCATCTATAAAAAGGGAAATAAAAACAACCCAGGAAACTACAGACCAGTTAGTTTAACTTCTGTGCCAGGGAAGATAATGGAGCAAGTAATTAAAGAAATCATCTGCAAACACTTGGAAGGTGGTAAGGTGATAGGGAATAGCCAGCATGGATTTGTAAAGAACAAATCGTGTCAAACCAATCTGATAGCTTTCTTTGATAGGATAACGAGTCTTGTGGATAAGGGAGAAGCGGTGGATGTGGTATACCTAGACTTTAGTAAGGCATTTGATACGGTCTCGCATGATATTCTTATCGATAAACTAGGCAAATACAATTTAGATGGGGCTACTATAAGGTGGGTGCATAACTGGCTGGATAACCGTACTCAGAGAGTGGTTATTAATGGCTCCCAATCCTGCTGGAAAGGTATAACAAGTGGGGTTCCACAGGGGTCTGTTTTGGGACCGGCTCTGTTCAATATCTTCATCAACGACTTAGATGTTGGCATAGAAAGTACGCTTATTAAGTTTGCGGACGATACCAAACTGGGAGGGATTGCAACTGCTTTGGAGGACAGGGTCAGAATTCAAAATGATCTGGACAAATTGGAGAAATGGTCTGAGGTAAACCGGATGAAGTTCAATAAAGACAAATGCAAAGTGCTCCACTTAGGAAGGAACAATCAGTTTCACACATACAGAATGGGAAGAGACTGTCTAGGAAGGAGTATGGCAGAAAGAGATCTAGGGGTCATAGTGGACCACAAGCTAAATATGAGTCAACAGTGTGATACTGTTGCAAAAAAAGCAAACGTGATTCTGGGATGCATTAACAGGTGTGTTGTAAACAAGACACGAGAAGTCATTCTTCCGCTCTACTCTGCGCTGGTTAGGCCTCAACTGGAGTATTGTGTCCAGTTCTGGGCACCGCATTTCAAGAAAGATGTGGAGAAATTGGAGAGGGTCCAGAGAAGAGCAACAAGAATGATTAAAGGTCTTGAGAACATGACCTACGAAGGAAGGCTGAAAGAACTGGGTTTATTTAGTTTGGAAAAGAGAAGACTGAGAGGGGACATGATAGCAGTTTTCAGGTATCTAAAAGGGTGTCATCAGGAGGAGGGAGAAAACTTGTTCACCTTAGCCTCTAATGATAGAACAAGAAGCAATGGGCTTAAACTGCAGCAAGGGAGATTTAGGTTGGACATTAGGAAAAAGTTCCTAACTGTCAGGGTAGTTAAACACTGGAATAAATTGCCTAGGGAGGTTGTGGAATCTCCATCTCTGGAGATATTTAAGAGTAGGTTAGATAAATGTCTATCAGGGATGGTCTAGACAGTATTTGGTCCTGCCATGAGGGCAGGGGACTGGACTCGATGACCTCGTGAGGTCCCTTCCAGTCCTAGAGTCTATGAATCTATGAATCTGTAATTCTGCATAATGGTCAGCTGGCTCACTTAAGGGCTCGATCCTGTATTCACTACACACCCCAAACTCCTGCTGAGCAGGTTGCTTTGGAGAGAGTAGGAGATACACAATAATGCACTCATGGACCAATTCTGCATCAATAAAACTCTTTTCAGAATCTCTATTAAAAACTAAGTTGTTTAGTGTCAGAGTCTCTTATACACTTAGGCCCTGATACTGCAAACATTTAGGCACATGCTTACCTTTACGCTTATGAGCATTTCAATTAAAGCCCACAGGATGACTATTATGAAAAAAGTTATGCACACACATTGTTTTCAGGATAAAGGCCTTAACCATTGCCTTACATTAAATGAGAATTACTTCGACTTCGAGGCATTTAGGAGATAATTTTGAAACGCAATGTTTCAGTGACAAACTATATCCAAATACAGAGATACGTGCTTGAGGAAATATTTGATAAGTCTGAATTTTTCCTCCCAGTTTGTTGACTCTGTTCATCAGGGGATTTAAAGCAAAACATAGCATTGCAGCTTCAAAGTCTCGTACATTAAAGCAAAATATACAGTTTATCAGCTTGTTAACAAATCTTGAGCAATCATCATATTTTTTTTTAAGCTGCAGTTTTTATTACTTTCCCTCATAGCTTAAAATCAAGAATGGCTTCTTTAAAAAAACAGTTACTTCAATTTAAAAAAAATAACTCTCCATAAAGAGGGAAACACTGCATTTTTATTTCTTTATATAGTTAGACGAAGAGTATTTTGTTTAAGAAATTAAACTTTCATCACCACAAGATACAGAAAAGGAAATTGACAGACTAGCTACAGATTTATTGCAAGCCTAATCCAAAGCCTATTGAAACAGCATTTTCCAATCTTAAAGAAGCAGATAAGCAAGTCAGATAGCAATGTAAAAAAAAAAAATAGAAAGATAAAACACCAGCCAACGGAAAGAGAAACTGCAGATGGTTTCCTAGTGGAGATTGTAATAGACCATTTCCTGATGAAAGGATCTGTGATGGGGCCTTCACTCCACACTGACAGAGAAGAGGTTAATAGAGTCCTGGGGAGGCTGTTCAGGAAGCAGCCAATAGGAGAGAGGCTGCAAGGAGCAGCCAATCAGGACCAAGCAAACCCATATAAAGAGCTGCAGGGCAAGTAGATTTGACCACTGCCTGGAGCCCAAGGAGTGAAGACAGTGTCTCTAGCAGGCTGAGACCTGCAGCACCTTGGAGAGAGCAACTGCTGGCATGGACTGGGGAAGTAAGAGGGTTCCTGGCAGGCTGCTTAGACTGGGTAGTTGCGCGCCTGAGGAAGAGCAAAGAAGATTGGGGCCAGGGGGAAGTGGGTCACGGAAACATGGCAGCGAGCGAAATTTGAGGCACAGCAAGAGGCTGCAATCTGGGGTAGTCGGCGGGCCCAGGATGCCCTCCCCACTCCCCACTAGAGAAGTGGCTAGACTCCAGATGGAGAAACTCACCCCCAGAAAGGGGAAAACATGGATGGTGACATGGCCAGAGGGCCGAGTCATGAAGAGGATGCTGCGGGTCCTGAACTGAGGTGGGTCAGCAAGCAGAGAAGATGATGAGCAAGGCATAAGAAGGAGCAGTGGCCAAAAGAGCTAATCCCCAAGGTGGCCAGCAGGATGCACCACTCTGGTGAGTGAATCCCATGACAGGTTCAATAAGTGGCAAGTATTACAGCTTATTACATGCATCATCACCAGCTAGCAAAGGAAGCCCTTGCATTGATGACATCAGCAGTAACCTCCATATTTCTTTCTAGGCCTGTTGGGATGGGTGTATAAGCTGTGATGGAGCAGTAAAATAAGACAGAAAAAGGCTAGAAAAGTACCCAAAGGCTTGTGTGATGGGGCATATTAACCCTGCACTGACAGGGGCAGGGCTTTGGAGGCTGTATATGCTAAAATAGCCTCACACCACTGCCCCGTCAATCATGCATGGTAAGGAGCGGGGCTTTAAAAGGAGGAAGCTGCAGTACACAAGGGGGGAAGCCCTGAAAAGGGAGTGACAAGAGTAAGAGGAACCTAGAAACGCTCCAGCTCTGTAAAGAGTCCAGCAAACCCCAGGGATAAGCTCAATAGAGAAGGGCTGACTTGGCTACCCAGCCATAAGGACTCCAGCAAAGCTGCTACTCAGGTACACATGAAATCAGGTGGTAACTCAGATCTTTTCCCCCTTGTTATTGACCCCAGTAGGGGCATGGTTTGTGTTGGCCTGAACTTTTCCTTTTCCTTCACCCAGAAGTACCATAAGCAGGCCCTCCGAGTCACAGCCATTACCAGGACTAAGAGGCTGTTGCCTGTACCAGATCAACCCCATGATGGAAACTGGATGTGGCAAGGAGTCCCAGAGACTCTTTTTACAGCTTAAAATAGGAGATTTTGGAGAATTTATGAAATTTTGTGTAAAATAAGTTATTTGATTTGAAACCAGCTGTAACTGGAAACATGGACATGGACACTACTGTGGGGTAAGCTACAGCTACCAAATAAGAACAATTTCTGCATTAGACTGCATGATAAAAAAGCTATTTATCAGAAATGTATTAGGCAATATCCTGAATTAAGAGATTGCCCCAAAGAAATTCCAAATGTATTCAATACATTCAACTCTGCCTTTACTGGAGGACCATCAATTTTGTCAGCACCTTGAGAGGTGGCTTAAGTTTAGCTTTATTGTATTTGTATGGTAATAAAACAAGCTCACCTTTCATATTAGGGTTAAAGCCAGAATATCTCCTTTGTATTTGAATCCTATGAGAAATCTTACTTTGCAATGAGTATATTATCAAAAAGTGACTACCAAGAAAAACGACTTCCTCTTTAAAGCATTTCTAGAAGGAAACTTTCTTCCACTGCACTTAATACTGCTAGCTACACTGACTCCACTTTTTAACTTCGCTTTGCTGAGGTTTGTGTCCCATAGGGAACTATTTTCTTCTTCAATATATTTGACATGTTCAGCTGTTAGTGCTCATTATGGGCATTATGAGCTATTACTGCTCATTATGCTGTTAGGCGGATGACACCCAGATTTACTGTGTTAATAGCGATGGGGGGGGAGGGAGAGGTGTTTTTTTTTTTTAAACACAGATACCTGAGTCATCAGAAAGTGTAGCAGCAACAGCTAAGAGACGGGAGGAAGAAAAACTTATTGAAAGGAATACCATGCCCTGGTTGACACTACAGGGTTAGGTCGAATTTAGCTGCTTTAGGTCAATTTTATAATGAATGCATCCACACAAGCAACCCCGTTCCGTCGACCTAAAGGGCTCTTAAAATCAATTTCGGTACTCCTCCCCGGCAAGGGGAGTAGCACTAAAATCGACCTTCCTGGGTCGAATTTGGGGTAGTGCAGACGCAAATTGACATTGGCGGCCTCTCGGAGCTATCCCAGAGTGCTCCAATGTGACTGCTCTGAACAGTGCTTTCAACTCCGATGCACTAGCCAGGTACACAGGAACAGCCCCAGGAACTTTTGAATTTCATTTCCTGTTTGGTCAGCGTGGTAAGCTCAGCAGCGCAGGTGACCATGCAGTCCCCCCAGAATCACAAATGAGCTCCAGCATGGAGTGAACGGGAGACACTGGATCTGATTGATGTATGGGGAGAAGAATCTGTGCAGGCAGAACTCCAATCAAAAAGAAGAAATGCTAATATATATGCCAAAATTGCACAGGGCATGATGGACAGAGGTTACAACACGGACACACAGCAGTGCCATGTGAAAGTCAAGGAGCTCAAGCAAGGCTACCAAAAGACAAAGGAGGCAAATGGTTGCTCTGGATTGGAGCCCCATACATGCCACTTCTATGATCAGCTGCATGGCATTCTAGGAGGGGACTCTACCACTACCTCACCACTGTCCATGGACACCTACAAGGGGGGAGTGTCACGCAACATGGAGAAGGATTTTGTGGAGGAGGAGAATGTGCAGCAGGCAAGCAGTGCATCCATTCTCCCCGGCAGCCAGGACCTTTTCATCATCCTGGAGCCAATACCCTCCCCCAAGGTGGGATCCCCAACCCTGAAGGCAGAGAAGGCTCCTCTGGGGAGTGTGCACATTTGTAATTATAGTACAGGGTTTAAAAGCAATAGTGTTTAATGTTTGATTTGCCCTGAAGACTTGGGATGCATTCACGGCCAGTACAGCTACTGGAAAAGTCTGTTAATGTGTCTGAGGATGGAGTGGGAATCCTCCAAAGACATCTCCTTGAAGCTCTCCTGGAGGTACTCTGAAAAACTTTGCAGAGGTTTCTGAGGAGGGCTGCTTTATTTCGTCCTCCATGGTAGGACACTTTCCCACACCAAGGTAGTAGTAAGTAGTCTGGAATCACTGCAGCACAAAGCATGGCAGCGAATGGTCTTGGGGTTTGGTAGCATTCAAGCAATATTCAGTCTATATCTTTCTGGGTTAGCCTCAGGAGAGTGATATCATTAATGGTCACCTGGTCGAAATAGGGGAATTTTTGTAAAGGAACAGCACAAGGTCCCTGTTCATGCTGGGCTGTTTGCACTAGGCTAAAAGGGATTATCCCTGTGAATAGCCACATGGCAGGAGGAGGGGGGAATGGATCGTCCCAAATAGCCACCCGGAGGGGTGGAGGAGGTGTGTGCTCCACATCCCCCTGAAAACCGCAGCCCCTTCTTTTCAATGGCAAACCCAACTGGCATTGCTTGCTATGGGAAAGGAGGGTGTTGCAGTTTGAAAACAGTCCCACATGTTATCAAGGCATTAGAAGACAAACCCACATACCCTTTGGTTTACTGTGGCTTCCTGGAAACCAAATTCTGTTGCCCAGCCGTGTGTGATGTGTCACCATGCCGGCAGCTGCTCAATATAAAAGGCAAAACGCAACCTTGTACCTAAAGCATATGTGCTGTCTCCTGTGAATTGCTTGATTCACTGTGAAAGAGTTTCCCTTTTGTTCTCAGAAATGTATCATCCTAAATTTTACTCTCCCTTTTTATCCCCCGCAGGTGCAAATGTTTCTGTGCTCCCCTATCATCTCCATCCCTGAGGTTATCGCAGATTAGAAGGTGAAAAAAAACGCACTCGCGATGACATATTTTCCAAGCTCATGCAATCCTCCCACACTGATAGGGCACAGCTGAATTCATGGAGGCATTCAGTGGCAGAGTCCAGGAAAGCATTAAGTGAGTTTAATGAGAAGAGGCATGATGCAATGCTGAGGCTAATGGGGGAGCAAACGGATATGCTCAGGCATCTGGTGGAGCAGCAGAAAAGCCAACAAGAGCACAGACCATCGCTGCATCCACTTAACAACCGCCTGCCCTCCTCCCTAAGTTCCATATCCTCCTCACGCGGACTCCCAAGAATGTGAGGGGAGGCTCCGGGCACCCAGCCACTGCACTCCAGAGGATGGCCCAAGCAATAGAAGGCTGCCATTCAAACAGTTTCGATTTGTAGTGTGGCTACAATAAGCAATGTGGCCTTGTCCTTCCTTCCTCCCCTCTTCCCCCACCCCACCCTACCCCACCCAGGATACCTTATCAGTTATCTCCCTTTTTTTTTTAATTAATAAAGAGTGCATGGTTTCAAAACAATAGTGACTTTATTTCCTTTGCCAGCTGTGATCGAAGGGGCGGGGGAGAGTGGTTGGCTTACAGGGAGTTAAAATCAACAAAGGGGGTGGGTCTGCATCAAGGAGAAACACACACAACTGTCATACCATAGCCTGGCCAGTCATGAAACTTGTTTGCAAAGCCTCTCTGATGCGCAGCGTGCCTACCTGTGCTCTTCTAATCACCCTGGTGTCTGGCTGTTCAAAATTGGCAGCCAGGTGATTTGCCTCAGCCTCCTACGCTGCCATAAATGTCTCTCCCATTACTCTCACAGATATTATGAAGTACACAGCAAGCAGAAATAACAATGTGAATATTGGTTGCGCTGAGGTCTAACCTAGCCAGCAAAAAGCGCCAGTGAGCTTTTAAACATCCAAAGGCACATTCTACCACCATTCTGCACTTGCTCAGCCTATAGTTGAACTGCTCCTTACTACTGTCCAGGCTTCCTGTGTATGGCTTCATGAGCCACGGGAACAAGGGGTAGGCTGGGTCTCCAAGGATAACTATTGGCATTTCAACATCCCCAACAGTAATTTTCTGGTCTGGGAAGAAAGTCTCTTCTTGCAGCTACTCAAACAGTTTGGAGTTCCTAAAGATGCAAATGTCATGCACCTTTCCCGGCCATCCCACGTTGATGTTGCTGAAATGTCCCTTGTGATCCAGCAATGCTTGCAGCACTATTGAGAAGTACCCCTTGCGGTTTACGTACTGGTTGGCAAGGTGGTCCAGTGCCAAGGCAGGGATATGCATTCCATCTATCGCCCCACCACAGTTAGGGAAACCCACTGCAGCAAAGCACATTTCCCAGAGTCACTACCCTTGATAGCAGAATGTCAGTGACTGCACTGGCAACTTGAATCACAGCAGTCCCCACAGTAGCCCACTCCAAATTGATTCCCAAATGACCAGTAGCAGTCACGCATTGCAAACTTCCACAAGGCTATCGCCACTCGCTTCTCAGCAGTCAGGGCAGCTCTCATCTTGGTATTCCCGCACTTCAGAGTGGCGAAAGCAACTCACTGAGTTCCAGGAATGTGGCCTTATGCATACGAAAGTTTCGCAGTCACTGGGAATCATCTCATACCTGCAACACTATGTGGTCCCACCAGTCTGTGCTTGTTTGCTGGGCCTAGAATTGGCGTTCCACTGTATCAACCAGCCCCACTGCTTTCAGGAACATCTGTGTCCATGTCTTCATCACAATTGTCCTCATGCTGCCATCTCTTAGCCAGGTTCTGCACATACTGCAGTATAATGTGCAAGGTGTTTACAATGTGGCAAAAAGGCGCGAAATGATTGTCTGCAGTTGCTTTCACAGAGGAAGAAGGGAAGGGGAGACTGACGATGTGTACCCAAAACCACCCACGACAATGTTTTTGCTCCATCAGGCACTGGGAGCTTAACCCATAATTCCAATGAGCAGTGGAGACTACGGGAACTGTGGGATAGCTTCCCACAGTGCACCGCTCCGTGAGTCGATGCTAGCCATGGTAGTGTGGATGCACTCTGTCAACTTATTGCGCTTAGTGGGGAAATACACAACTGACTGTATAAAATCGACTTCTAAAAATCGACTTCTATAAAAGCAACCTAATTTTGTAGCGTAGACATACCCTACATTTGTAAACCCAAAGCAGTGTTATTAAATCTGATTGATAGAAAACTAGAAACAGCACATCAACACAGTACATAGAAAAAAGGGAGAGAAACATAATGGTGCTATCAGCCACTAACTTTATAAACTATAGCAACTGAACTACCAGGAAAATAATTAAGTCTGAGTGGAACAGAAGATGAGCTCAGATATTCCCATTTTTCTATTTTCCTCAATCCCATCCCTTGTGCGATGACATATTTCACTTTGGCAGCTTGGCTTAATGCAGGGGTCGGCAACCTCTGGCACGCGGCTCGCCAGGGTAAGCACCCTGGCGCGCTGGGCCAGTTTGTTTACCTGCCACGTTGGTAGGTTCAGCTGATCTTGGCTCCCACTGGCCGTGGTTCACTGTCCCAGGCCAATAGGGGCGACAGGAAGCTGCAGCCAACACATCCCTCAGCCCACGGAGCTTCCCACCGCCCCCATTGGCTTAGGATGCTGAACGGCAGCCAGTTGGAGCCACGATCAGCTGAACCTGCCAACACGGCAGGTAAACAAACCGGCCCGGCCCGCCAGGGTGCTTATCTTGGTGAGCCGCGTGCCAGAGGCTGCCGACCCCTGGCTTAATAGCACAATCTCAGATCACCTAGGGCACTACAATTTAAGTACTGCCCAAGCCTAATATTGAAATATTATTGGCATAGGCAATTTCTGAAAATAACATGGAGAACTATAGAGCTACAAGCCTGTCTGGTAATTATACCAGTTACAATCTTGCTTTGCACCCTTTTTCTGCCACTGTATAAAAAAAAAGAAAAAAAAGAAACAAACTCATTTACCAACTTGTCCATGGATAATTTGGACGGGGGTTGTTGGGTATAGTTTTCTTTTTGCATTTGATTTCTATTTTAAAACCATTTACCAGCCAGAAAGAAGCAAAGAACATCTATCACATACAAACCTAAACCATCGTGACTAATGCATTTAAGGGTATGTCTACACAGCAGGGGAAAACCCAGGGCTGGCCTGTGTCAGCCGACTTTGATTCACGGGGCTTGGGCTGCCAGGCTGTCTCATTGCTGTGGAGATTTCTGGGCTCAGATCTGCAGAGTGGGAGGGTCCCAGAGCTTGGGCTCAAGCCCAAGCATGGAAGTCTACACAACAATGAAACAGCTACACAGCCCAAGCCTGAGTTGACTGGAATGGGCCAGCCAGGGGGGTTTCTTTGCTGTAGACATACCCTTAGTTAGTTAAATAATGCAAGCCAACTTAATTATTTTTTCTAACACACTTCACTGATTTTTTTAACTAGTTAGATAAGTCACTGGGTAGAAAAAAAAGACTATGATACAGATAGATATTTGATTTAGTTTCACTGGGAATTAAGTTTTCTAGTCTATGACAGCAGATTAAAAATAACATCCTGAAAAAAAGATTAATTATAACACTACATCTTGAAAGAGCTCACTCTTAGAAGACTACATTAAATGTAAAGATACAGCACATTCTGGCTTTCAGTTCAATAGAAGTCTTTTAATAACTTTCCGCATGTCACACAACTCAACACAGCACTCAAGTTCTTTGACACAAAATCCTACAACAGAATCTCTGGGGGTGTACTGTACTGAAATTGTTTTAAGTATTATGCAGTCACTAGTGTAAAATGGCTAGTATAAGCCAAGGAGAATCAGGGGAAAGAGAACACCACCGCTGCCTGCCACTTCAGTGTAGGACAAGAAAGAAGCAAGTAATATCTTTTCCCCTCATGGTTTCTTACAGTAATAGTTGTTCACAGGAGTGAAGCAGGACCAATTGTTCATATTCACCAGCTGAGAGACAGAAAAATACAATCAAGATGAAAATACACAAAAACACTTTATATTTACCCTCTTCTTGCACTCTAAATAACCACACATTTGGACTGTCTTTGCATGCAGTATATGGATTCTCAAGAGTCCCAAAATATGTGTTTTGCCTTCACCTCTGTAAAAACCAAACAGTAATGTGTTGCAAGAATTAGCAAACAGATGGACCTTCCCACCCAAGCACAGTCAAAGGCTCTACAAAGGCTCAAGTATCTGCCCACACTGATCTGACTGCAGGATTAGGGTGGTGGTCCTTACCCATGACTCCCATTGAAGCCATTAGAAATTATGACTGAGTAAAAGCAACAAGATCGATTAGTGTCAATCTAAATATAGAGTTTAAAATGGAACCACCATATGGAGAGACTGGCCCAGAAGAGGGATTCAAGGAGAAAGTTAATGAACAAGCAAAGACATTTGTCCATGCTAAGAGTTTTATCTGATACAACCCATTTTCATAATTCTAGGATTGTCTCAGCTTCGATGAGACAACAGTTCTAAACGATACTGCAGATTTCTTTTCAGTCAAATAAAACCAGCACAGTTTATCATAATGTTATGGTGCAATGTGCCAACTCAACCTCATGACTTATCAAATTTGTCCTACTAGCCAAATGTTCAAAAGGTGGCAACACATTTTTAGAGAAAAAAAAATCAGGAAAATGAAGATACAGATCCTGCAACTCCTGGCAGACAAATGGTAGAATTCTGATAGAAACAGGAGCTGGTTTAACTCAAGGTTAATATAATTGTAAGCAGAGTCAGGATGAGCTGTACCCTGACATCTGGTGGTGAAGTATGGGAAGTGTGGAAAGAATGTCTGGAATGCAAAATCTCAAATATTTGCATAGGCTCGCCTAACCCATCCCAGACTGCGAGCTGTGGGTGCTTTGTGACAGAAATGACTCAACCTCAGTTGGGTGGTACTTGCTAGACAAGGACATGGGTTCCAAACCCGTGAAGGGAGAGAGTGGGGACAGGTACTTGTGCCTGGTGTGCAGGCTCCTTGTGGAGCTAGAAGCATCAGTGCACTCTCCTCTCTCCACTGTGGAATGTCAGATTGATTTTTTTTTATTCCTTAAGACTCTATACAGGTTGCTGAGCTGAACTCACTTTGGGCTAATGGTGCAATAGCACTGGGCTCCCTACTATGTGCTGAGATCAAAAGAGCTGATTACTGAGCTGGGAGTACTGGCTAACTAGTGGGGAGCCTGAAGCTATACTGTGGAACGGAGCAGCTGGCGGAGTGGAGCAGTTATAGGGGATGGCAGGAGCGGACCACAGGACAGCTGGTGGAATGGAGCGGCTGCGAGGGAGTAGCTGTGGGGCGTGTGGAGCAGCCTACAGAGCGAGCGGAGCCGAGCAGTTTGCTGGGACAACTGGAGCAGCTCACGAAGGCAGCTGGTGGAACGGAGCAGTTTGTGAGGACGGCTGGAGGAGCAGAGTGGCGCGGCGGTAAGGCGGAGCAGTTCGTGGAGAAGGTGAAGCAGAACCCACGGAGAGGCAGGGCAGTTGGCCCTGGACACGTAAGGTGCCCCTTTCACCCAGGCTGGGGGGAGGACCTCTACAGATAGACTTTGAATTCTGTGGTGCATTGACCAGAGACTTGGTGGTTGGACTTTGAGTGATTGGACTAAGACCCTAAGGGGAAAGGACATTGCCAAATGTACTTGGGGGGGTGGTATGGTTTGTGTTATAATCTGTTTGTGTGTTTCTCCAATGGATGCCGCATTGTTTCCTTCCTTTATTAAAAAGATTTCGCTACACTCAGGACTCCTGCTTGCGAGAGGGAAGTATTGCCTCTAGAGGTGCCCAGGGGGGTGTGGTATGTAAGTGTCCCAGGTCACTGGGTGGGGGCTCGAGCCGGTTATGCCTTGTGTTATTGAAACGGAACCCCTGGATACTGAACCCGGCCCTTGTTGCTGCCAACTCAGAGGGGCAGAAGGGTTACATAATGATGAGAGCAATGTACAATTTTATAATAATATATCTTCTGACTCTTCATTTCAGAAATTCTTTTAAGATTTCTGTTGTTCCTTATCAAGCACTGCTTGATAGCTAACTGAAAAGGAAAAATTAGATTAATAGATTCTAAGACCAGAAAGGATCATTGTGATCATCTAGCCCGACATCCTGTCTAAACACAGGCCACAGGACTTCCATGAATTAACTTAACTTCTATTTGAACAAGAGCACCTCTTTCAGAAAATGATCCAGTCCTTAATTAAAAAATTTACAGTGATGGTGAATCCCTACAACATTTGGTAAGTTATTCCAACGGTTGTAAACTCCCACTGTAAAAAACTGGCTCCCTGTTTTTTGTCTGAATTTGTCTGACTTCAACTTTCAGCCATTTTTTTAATCAGTAGACTGAAGAGCCCTTTATCAAAGTTTTGTTCCCCATGTAGGTACTTACAGATTGTAATCAAGTCATCCCTTAACCTTCTCCTTGTTAAGACAAACAGACAGAGCTCCATTTTAATTCATTTATGAGGTTACATATTGATTTAATATTGTTCCAGTTTCTCAATCAAAATGTAATGTGATAGCAAGTCAAATGCCTTACAGAAGTCTAAGTAGATTATGTCAACACTATTATCTTTATGAACCATTCAAAAAACAAAAGATATTAAGTTAGTTTGACAGGTTCTATTTTCCATAAATCCATGCTGATTGGCATTAATTGTATTGCCCTCCTTTAACTCTTCATTAATTGAGCCCCGTATCAGGCATTCGTTATTTTGCTCAGGATCAATATCAGGCTGGCAGGTCTCTAATTACTCCAGTTGTCCCTTTTAAAATACTGACATCTGTTTTCTTCCCACTTTGTCTGACGAAGTGGGTATTCACCCACGAAAGCTTATGATCCAATATGTCTGTTAGTCTATAAGGTGCCACACGACTCTTCGTTGCTTTTTACAGACTAACACAGCTACCCCTTTGATACTAGTTTTCATCCAGTCTTCTGGAACTTTTTCAGCATACCAAGAAGTACTGAAAATCATCATTAATGGGCTCTTGCTCCTTGGCCAGCTCTTTTAAAATGTTGAGATGCAATTTATCCAGACCTTCTGATTTAAAAATGTCTGACTGTAGTAGCTGATGTTTAACATCCTCCTGAATTACTATTGGAGTGGCAAGTGTTTCGTCATCATTTATTTTCTCAAATACAGAAAGAATAAATATTTATTGAAGACTTCTTCCTTTTCTGCATTAATTCTGTGACCAATTCTGCTTTATCCGCCAATATGATATAGAAATATACATGTTTCAGCTCAATGCCTTCATCAAGGTCAAAATTCTTCCCCCCGCCACTAAATATATTGCCAGACTCCATTAAATATAGTGACATGTTACATCATAGTAAGAATTTAGGGCTTAATTCTACAACATTAAAGTTAATGGGTATTTTCCCATTGACTTGGATAAGTAAAGAATCAAGTTCATAATTAGAAGACACCGGCAAATTTTAAAAAGTGACTTACATATGAATAGCTGTATGTACTATGTGATATTCCTAGAAGTATATAAACCCATAATGTATTCAGGAGTAGATCTGGTGCATATAGTTTTTTACTTAAGGAATAATATTTTGTTCCAATTGATTTACACAGCGGGTAAAGTCGAATTGAATAAATTTAAAAAGCTTTATTTTTTAAAAGAAAAATTGAAATTTAAAATTAAATGTGAAATGATAAGCTATTTAAGCCATAAACTTACATAAATAAAAATCCTTTTACATCAACTAAAAGTAATATTCAATCAATACATGTTTTCTATAAAAGTTTTTAAAGAAAGTGAAACTACTGAACTAGTGGAAGTTACCGATTAAGCACTTGTAATCACAGAGTTTGTTGAAGAGCTAAACCAGCTTTTGACAGCAGTAGCCTCCTCCGCAGATGCAGAGAGAATATTTTCTTCATATCATTTTTGTTCAATAATTAGTTCATTCAAAACTGAGAAACTGATTGGGAATTCAAAAAGCAGAAACTTATTTTCCTCTTCCAATCTATGAATTAAAATGAGGTATGAGAGGATGATATCTACTAGTTCTACAATCTTGAAGGTCATGGTGACCAGTAACAAACAGTTCAATCTATTAACTATAGAGAACACTTCCTTTGTTTAATAAATCAGTTAGTTTTAAATGCAAAACATGTTTTGATAAATGTTTTTTTTATGTTTTCTGCACATTTAAAATGGTATTTATTAGTTAAATAGAACTATTATGAAATGCTGTTTTATGTATTTTTAATTGAATTCCAGTTTCCATCCAAATGCAGCTTGTTAATTATGCTTGGGAAGAATCACTGAAATTAATCAATTTAAACAGAACAAGAAATCTCTTCAGGAGGAGGGATGGGAAATAAGGGGAGGAGGAGGACAAGAAAAAGAAAGTTATTACAAAGGAATTTACTGGAATACGATTAATGTAATTTTAGCAATGGGAATTAATATGGACTTTAATAATCGTGTAGTCAGCAAATTAATTCTAGTTACAAAATCATTTTCATTATCAGAAAATCTGCTTTGTTGTCATCATTGTTGTATGGTATTTTATATCACTTCACATCTTAGATTGGAATGGTTTTAATGATTGAAGTGGCTTGAACAAAATACTGAAAGAAAACATTATGCAAAGTACTGTCTCTTTAAATTAGTCACAGTAATCAAATTTGCAATTTTCTGAACCTGTACTTTGACTTTGATGAAGGCTTTGATCTGAAAGATATATATTTCTTCCCACTGGTATTTTGCCACCAACCGGTGCTTTTTTTAATGGTACAAAATAATGAATTTAGAATTGTATAGTGCACTGAACCACTGATTGTCTCCTGACTACCAGTGCAGACCCAGGTGGACTCTTAATGGTCTAAAGATCAAAGTGCAGTATACCCATCAATTCATATTACAGCCTTAGTTTATTATTCTCTTAACCTTCCATGTGTACCTGGTGTACTTTATACAGCATCAAAAAATATATAACAAAAATGGTACAGAAAATCCTATTTCAATGAGAAATTTTTATTGCTTTACTTACAATAGTATTAAACAGCATCTTGCTTGCCTTGAAGCTTCCTTCCACTATTAAAACTACTAATGCATTCTTTCTGCAAAATGAGCAGTTTAATAGACTGAACAAATTTGGGGAAAAAACCACTTCAGTTTGTTCATTTGATCCTTCTTATCAACATCTCACTTAAAGCAACTGGTGGAAACACTTCACGAAATAATGCAGAGTTTATTACCAAAGTTGTTTTCCCCCATCTATTCTTTTTAATCTTGCATTATTTTATAGAGAACAAAAGACAGATTTATGAAGAAAATGCAATGAAAGGTCCAAGATGCATGTAAACAGTCTCTCTCGGGGGAAAACAAAAACAAAGCTATTTATCAGTTGTCATCTGAGAGAGCAATACCCAAAGATGTCTTTAAAACAACCTTCTAGACTCTGCAAGATGTTACCATGAGACATTTAACCTGCTTTTTGTGACTACTTTAGCTCAAAATATTGGGCTATTTACACTTACTTAGAAGGAACTATTAAAGGGACCTTCAATCCACTTTACACAGGTCAATTGCAGAATGCTATTAATGGTAATTGGCAATTTACATTTTTTCCTCATATGGTGCATTAAGTTCCATGTTCATCTTGCACCAGGAATGTTGGTAAGGTTTTAGAATTTCAGTAACGTATTCAAATGATGTATTTATCCATGGTATAGGTAGCTTTTAGTTAAGAAACTTGTGTTCACCAAAATGAATTTTTTTAGTACGTGCCAGGAGATATGAAAAATGTATGGACAGGAGAGGCACAGCGTTGTGCAAAAGGAAAGTTCAGGTGAGTGGAAGGAAGTGGAAGAGAAAGCTGTGCATGATGAAAACAAGGGGAAAAAAACTGAGATACAATATCAGTCTGTACTTGGTACGTTTAACATAGGCAATTGGCAAATGACTCAAGCTAGGGTGACCAGACAGCAAATGTGAAAAATTGGGACTGGGGTGGGGGTAATAGGAGCCTATATCAGAAAAAGGCCCAAAAATCGGGACTGTCCCTATAAAATCAGGACATCTGGTCACCCTAACTCAAGCAGACCCAGATTTCACTGGCACAAGTGCAGATTGTGACTTGTGCCTCTGTGGGTGTAGAAATGAGGGAGAAAGGAGAATGCATATTGCCTCCAGCCCCCTGGAACTCTCCTGAATTCAGCAGTCTGTGGACATAAGCCACTCCCCAGAGCTCGCAGAAGAGGGGACAGAGCCATTCTGTCTCCTCCCCTACACTTGGTTGACTCTCAAGTGATGGTGCAGTGGGGATGTTCCCTTTCCATGCCTGGAAGCTCGGAGAAGGATGGTGCCTCTTTTGATTCATGGGATTTCATTTCTATGGGAATCACCACAATAGTATCTCCCATACTTTAATGAATTTTACCCTTACTACACCGCTGTCAGGTAGAAAAAGATTATCCCCAATTCATGCAGGTGAAAGCTTAGGTCCACACAGATTTATCTACTAAGGTTTAAAAAAACAATACAACAACAAAAACAGGAAGTTTGTCACATCCCATTAACCAAACTTCCCCCTTGAAAATAATGCACCAGTCTACTCCAACTTCCATTCTACAAACTGTCTTTGCTACATTACAACCTCCCAAAGCTATTGGTTGGGGATATTTGGTGGTAGTTAGTAGTTTGGTGCGCTAATTATGAATAATGACAATAATAGATGATTAACCTTAAAACATTTCCCCAAAACGACTCGTTGCACCAGATCTACTCAGAATTCACCTCTCTGCCAGTTTTTGTGTAGAGAGACTTTTTTAAAAGGTTTTTCGCCTTCCTCTGCAGCGTGGGGCATGGGTCACTTGCTGGTGGATTCTCTGCAGCTTGAGGTCTTCAAACCACAATTTGAAGACTTCAATAACTCAGACATAGGTTAGGGGTTTGTTATAGAAGTGAATGGGTAGGGTTCTGTGGCCTGCTTTGTGCAGGAGGTCAAACTAGATGATCATATTGGTCTGACCTATGAGTCTATGTTTACACAGCTCACTTATTGCTTAACAGTTAGAGAATCTGAAGTGTGTTTTCTTCTTTTTCCATATCTTTAATAAAAAAAATAAAGGATTTGTAATGTTTGTCATGGTGCTAAGCAGACTGGGGCCTCTGTACACCAAGTTCTGAGTCTTTTTAAAAACTGTTTAATGTTGGACAGCACCTGGGTCATTTTCACATCTTTGTCTCTTTGGACCTATATATTCCATCTAATTTAATACAGAATGCCTGTCTCTGCTTGTGATCCACCTGGAGTCAGGTGCCTTTCTGATAAGAACTGCTTTAGGAAATGGCCAGTGGGGAGAGTATGACCATGAACCCCTATATTGACATCCTACACACTACTGCAATAACAATTACACAAAATATGCCTTGTAAGATATCAAATGAAAGCCAATAGCATGCCAGTTATTAATATAATTGTTAAATGCATGTGCCAACATTATATGTAAAGGTATAAATTCCCCTCAAAAACATTACTGGAACATGTTTAAGACCAGACAGCCTAGTAAGGGAAATAAATAAGTCTATCCTAGGCCAAGGAATGTGGCTTTACCTCAATGTACATATTATCAGTAAAGAAAGCCATCATGCTGAACCAGCAGACATTATCTTGATTCTGAACTCAATAGACAGAGAGATACAGGAGACTGAATCTCGAGGGAGCCTTCCTGACTTGTAAGATGAAGACATTCCATTGGGGAAATCAGACTGTCCCTATAAAATTGGAGATATCTGGTCACTCTAGACCACGGGTAAAATGCATACACAACTCCAAAGTGGGTACAAGCTCAAGAAGCATTATAAGAAGTGGTTTAAAATTTTAAAATAAAAAAGTAGAGAGGAAAGTCCATAGCCTTTTTTTCTGTATAACTTTCCCTTTTTCATCCACCATAAACTCTTCATAGTTAAGGTTATAGAAAGTGTTAAAATAGGATTTTTTTGTAAAGGGAAATAATAAAGTCCCTTATTATAATGGTATTAAGACACTCCTGCGGGGTAATTTACAGGATCATTAGTATGGTTCTTTAGTAGTTGAAAGTACACAGCCTTTGGCCTCATGCCTCACAACACACATGAGACATGCATTCATGGCTCCATAAAGGACGCCCTATTGTGTCCTATTACCTTAATAAAGCTTCAATGCTGAGCTGTTTTCAATTGTGCTGGGATATTTCAGTTATTAGTACTGACGCCAGAGGATTTTAGGCCGCTCCATGCTGATCACTGGTAATGGGTGGAAGCCTGGATGCAGATTGTCAGGAATCAGGGCTACAGCAGAGTCAGACTCCAGGCAACATAACAAGCACAGATGGCCTGTCACAGGTTGCCTGATTGATTGAAAGAGTCAACACCTGAATGTAAACTTACACAAGGTTTGTTGTTAAGCAGTTCAGTGGCTATTTTTTTTTCAAAGCACTTGCCCGTAGCTGCAATAGTTTCTGAGCCAGCTTGTTCCCAGTCCTCCTCCTGCCTTGGCTCACTCTAGGTAACTTGAGTCCTGGCCCTTGGCTCCAATTCCTAACTTCAGATTTTGGCTCTGACCCTTGGTTCTGCAGCCTCTGACTCTTGGCTCCAATTCCAGACTAACCTGACTCCTGCTCCAACCACGAGGACCAGCTGCCCATACCCTGGTCACTTTGTCCGAGCTAAACCATTTGTCTACAAGTACTGTCCGAAACCAGCAATTTCAGAAACAGAGGTTAAAACCGGTCCACTGTCCATGGCTAAAGACAATGGGAGGATCTGTATAAGTGCTCACCAGTGTGTGCAAGGGAGCACAATCTAGATGAGGAGAATAGTAAATTGCTTAGGAACGTGTCGGGCTTTCACTTTGTATTGGAAGTATTGGACTGTACATGGCACTTTCTGCGTATCCAAGTATTTCCCACCTCTAGCACTTTTCACAGCTGCACTTCAACTTAAGATCCCTCCACCCTTCTCCTATATATTGCAGTAATGCAAAATCTCTTCCTGTAAATACTTGTGAAAGGTGTGTGAAAAGATTGAAGAATTTCTGTCTAAATGAATACGGAAGGACTTCAGGAAGTCAAACTTTCCTATAGATGATGGAACATACAGCAGTAAAAACGATTTTCAGTATGAGTGGAACTTCTACATATGATGGAAATCATATTCAGAACAAGACTGCTTGCTCACCATTATTTTATTTTATTTTAATTTTCTCTCTAAGGATCCCTGACACACAGACAATCAAAAACTACTTCAGTCTGCAAGTACAAATTCCAGTGACTCAGCAAGCATGCTTACTTCTCATTCTGAGCAATACTAACTCTTGGGAAAAGTCTGAAACATGAGAAAGACCTACCAAATTCATTTGCATGAGAAATTATTGTTAATATACATTGCACTTACCATAATGCCTTGCAGCGAAGGCATCGCAAACGTTTAATGAAACCTCACAATACTGCTGTAAGGTAGCAATTATTTTCCTCCACATCCTTACATAAGAACATAAGAATGGCCGTACTGGGTCAGACCAAAGGTCCATCTAGCCCAGTATCCTGTCTACTGACAGTGGTCAATGCCAGGTGCCCCAGAGGGAGTGAACCTAACAGATAATGATCCAGTGATCTTTCTCCTGCCATCCATCTCTGACAAACAGAGTCAAGGGACACCATTACTTACCCATCACGACTAATAGTCATTTTTATGGCCTTAACTGCCATGAATTTATCCAGTTCTCTTTTAAATGCTGTTATAGTCCTAGCCTTCACAACCTCCTCAGGTAAGGAGTTCCACAAGTTGACTGGCACTTGTGTGAAGAAGAACTTCCTTTTATTTGTTTTAAACCTGCGCCTATTAATTTCATTTGGTGACCTCTAGTACTTGTATTATGGGAATAAGTAAATAACTTTTTCTTATCTACTTTCTCCACATCACTCACAATTTTATATACCTCTATCATATCCCCCCCCCTTAGTGTCCTCTTTTCCAAGCTGAAAAGTCCTAGCCTCTTTAATCTCTCCTCCTATGAGACCCTCTCCAAACTCCTAATCATTTTAGTTGCCCTTCTCTGAACCTTTTCTAGTGCCAGTATATCTTTTTTGAGATGAGGTGACCATATCTGTACGCAGTGTTCAAGATGTAGGAGTACCATCGATTTATATAAGGGCAATAATATATTCTCTGTCTTATTCTCTATCCCCTTTTTAATGATTCCTAAGATCCTGTTTGCTTTTTTGACCGCCTCTGCACACTGCATGGACATCTTCAGAGACTCGTCCATGATGACTCCGAGGTCCTCAAAGGAGAATGCAGCATCCTATCATAGTACTGTATGTGGGTCTTATTGGTGCACTCAGACCAATACCAAAAAGCAGAATCCTGTTTTTTACTGCTGAGTTTTAAAATGCAGTGTTGGGCCCAATAGCTATTTGTTGTTCCCACAGCCTTTGTCTTCTGGTCTGTCCCTCTCCCTTTTTTTTTCCCCCCTTCCCTCCCCCCAAATTGTAAACTCTTCAGAGATGAACTCTCTGTCTGGAACATTTAAAGAGCACTGAGCACATAGTGGGTGCTACCATAAATAATAATAATGGGGTAAGTTATGACTAAAGTTAACTGGGAATTATGAATTAAGGCTTCTTTTTTTATACTTAGCTTTAAAGAAAAAAGAAAAAGAGTTCCTATATGATCTTTTCTAAAAATGTATTTAGCTTGCAAATATGTACAGCACAAGAGATGTTTATGATGCTCCAAAGGTGGTGATATATTTACATAATAAGCACTGTTTTAAAGACAATTTTCATAACACATTATAGGGATTTTTAAAAAATGCGTATCATTTACCCTTTAGGCTACAATAGCTCCTTTGGTGCTCTAACATATCTGTAGTTTAATTATGCATTCAGGGCCATTTTTCACCAAAAAGTATTATTTACATGACAGGATTTTGAAGGGTGCAAGTTAAGAAACTGCTATATCAGAATCTGCAGTCTTCTGTTTATTCTCAGTTGGAGTATAATGCAAATTGCTACATTTTACTGTACAACTTTCTATGCTGGCCCACTAAAGCATATATTTACACAGGGACCACGCATCAAATCAGAGAAATAATTTAGGGCCCTCTTTTGCCATTATTGCTGTCAAGAGTTTTGCATCCTGAAATCTTGTAAATCTACTGTGCATATAGCTCTTTGGAGGCATTAAAGGTATTGCTACAAGCTATAATATAGAGCTGCTGTTAGATACAGAAATATATTATGAAGTATTGTGGCAAGGAAGTATCATATCAGTCTGCAGGATGGAGCTGCTACTTGTATATGCTAGCAGCTCTACATGTGCAAAACATAAAATTTAGTCATTTTTATACAGTTAGAAATTAGCATGCACAATGGTAGCAGAGTTTAGAATGGTAATGCCCACAGACCATCAATTATCATGTTGTTACTGAATGCAACTATAGTATGTAGGAGAAATTTCAATTAAGCCTTAGAAAACCAGACACTCCATTTCTATACTGTATAATTATACATTGGGCCTTATTCTCATCCCACAGTGGTTTAAATCAGAAGTCAGTGGGGATAAACCAGTGAAATAGCAGTGTAAGTGGAGAGCCAGACCCACTTAGACAGCAAAGACAGCTCACAGGTACTGGCCTAGGTTTCGGCTGTACTGCACTTACTTAATGCCATTCTGCAGTGACCACACAGCCAGCATACAGATGCAGGAAAATTATGCCAATGTAGAGAGGTCCTTTAGTGGTGTACAGACAGCATAAGATATCTTAATTTACCTGCATCCCTCTGCCTAGGGAAAGTGGATGTGACCGTGGTTGTATAGGCTACTTGGGAACATTGGCAACCAGCATAAGTTAGAAGGGTTTAGGCTGCAGTCTCTTGAAGACTTGGGGACCAGCCTGGTCTCATTGAACCCCCATTTATACACAGCTGCCCCACCCCCCAGCAATGCCACCATGGATCTGGGTCATGATGGTTGCCTGAGTTAGTTGGTGTTGGTCCTGCTTTGAGCAGGGGATTGGACTAGATGACCGCCTGAGGTCTCTTCCAACCCTGCCTGACCTTCTATAATACAATTTATTCTGCACAAAAGACCAAACAAAGGTGAAAAAAGTAATTTTCTCTGACACTGTATTGATGAGCATGATCGTTGCTAGATGCAGCTAGATGAGTATTGCAAGTTAACAAAATGTGCAGGGGTTGGGCAAAAGTTACAGTTTAGGGAATCAAAGACCTTGTTTTGTGTCTGCTCTGTCGCAAGCAGAATGCCTGTTTATTTTTACCTTTGGTACACGCTTTCTCCTGCATATTTTGCAGACAAAATTATCAAGCTGCACTTTAATAAACTCCCAAAGATACATTTGGCTTTTGGCAAAACTGAGATACATTTATTACATGATTAAATATTGATTAAGAGAATTTCTTACCGAAGAGTAATTTCTCTCTACAGGAGTGCCAAAACCTGCTTTTGTACCCAAATGAGTAATTTTAAAGGTATGCTGTTTTTTCCAGTTTTAACAAAAGAGAGTTCAATGATAAATGTTGTGGAAAAGTTAGTATTTAAAATGTCCTTGTACTAGGCTAGAGCTCTATGTGTTAGCAGCAAACAATAGTGTCATCATGCCCTAAAAATAGAAAAGCCGGAGTTATCATCTATCTAAACAGATGGATAATGCCAATTTGCTGTGCCAGAAAAAGCATAGATAGAAAAGAAACGGTTCATTTTATATGTGCACTGTGTAATCAGGGTGCCCATTTCATAAATATCTTGCATGCTGTGCACTCCTGTTGACCCATTAAACCTGCCAAGTCAATAACCTATTGTTTACTGTAAGTCCATTTTGTCATTTTGATGGTACAGATTGAAGCATGACAATCTTCTCTTCTCTCTCCGCTGCACTGCATACATGATTCTTTTTGGCTAATACCACCTCACAAAAAGCCACTTAAATGTCAAGAATTACAGCAGGTCTGAGATCTGAATGCTAATCCTATTAACTGACCTAGGAAATTAGGACATTGTAAATCTAGGTGAGCAGTGGCTGAGCTTCATATGATCTGGGTTACATTAAAGAAAGAGGTGACTCAAATGCTTGCAGAATTGTAAGCAAGCCTAATCAGGGTATGATAAATGCATTGATATAGGAAAAAGATGAATGCTGTCAGAGGTCCTTGATATCTTTGTAAACATTTACCACTACTGTCTAGGAGAATTAAACTACTTTGCATGCTTCAAACAGAACTGATGCTCCAAGAGTGAGGGGATCAAGTAGGGCAACCTGGACTGATTACATAACCTGTAGCATAATGTAACCCCACAAAGCTGTTAAACTGCCACAAACTAACTACTAGGTACTGGGAAAAATTTAGAAGCCTCAATATGCAGTTGTTAAGGCCCCTCAAAAGGGGTTGTGAGTTGCATTTCCTGTATAAGTTCTTACATTCAGGAAGATTAAATGAATGATCTTCTACTGCCGCATTTTGATTTTGCTATTAATTTCCCCTCTTTACTTTCACTTTATATATTATTGCCTAATTAAAAGTACACTAATCTTCCATTCATTTATCATTTTTACTCAAATGAGGAGTGGGAGGAAGCACAGAAGGCAGCTCACCAGAGAGTCAGTGGTGGCACAGCAGAAAGAGACTAAATAAAATGCCATCTCTTGACAGTACTTTTAAAGGTTCATAAAAAGATAATGGATGTGCCTGTCATTCTGAGGCTAATGATTAACATTTTTCGAAGTTTTGTTAGATATTAAACTATAAACTATAAAAGAATTCCACTATATGACAAATAGAGGAAAAAACTCTGTTTTTTTTATAATCAAAGTTATGTCTGTTTGATGTCGAACTATAGAGTCTGCTTATGCAACTCTCACTCATACTAAGTAGTACTTGTAGCCATGAGTAGTTCCACTGATTATTCATAGACTCAGAGTTTAAGGCCAGAACAATTAGATCATCTAGTCTGACCGCCTGTACGTCACAGGCCATTAATTTTCACCCGGTTACTGCTGTATTGAGCCACTAACTTGTGTTTGACCAAAGCATAACTTGTATCTTGACTCGGGTTCAAGGGATAACTTGCACGAGTAAGAAGATAAAAACCAGGGCTAACATTGTTCCGGAGCTCGCTGGCACATCCTAGGGATCTGAAGCACACACACTTCAAATGTCAGTACAAGCCCTGGTTTTGTCAACAGTGGAGTATCGTGCACCAGTTTGGTGCAACGGCTCCCACACTCATATTTGTTGACTCTGAAATCAATGCCACATTCAGGACTGTTAGTGGCTCTTTAAAATCAATGCCAACACTATGCCTCCCAGTTTAGTGGGCATCGTGCCAGCCAACATCAGATGAGACACTGCTGTGGTCTGGGAGTACAATAAGATCCTGGCCACTCTGGACCTGCTAATACACCAAGATCTCAACTCACTGCTACTCTCCTGACTCAAATCCAGGAAGCTTCTCTGGATCCATGTATCAACACTACAGGCCAATGGAAAGGACTCCAGAACTCGCTGGCTTGAATCATGGGCTGCTTGTGATGTCCCAAACAAAGACCTGATTAAAGAGCCAATGAAAGAAGTCCTGGAATTCTGCCTTCCCTGTAGGCAGCGGACTATACTCAACTGCATTTGGACAACGCACAGAAGGTGTGGATATTTCCTCTACAGATGGGGGCTGGGGGGGGACTCAGAGACTCACCAGGTTGTGACTGTGGTGAGGTCAAACCATGTGACATCATAGACGATTGCTGCATTCAGGAGAGAGATCCACCTAGCTAGCCCAGAAGCATTAGAATGGCTTTCAAGTTTTAAGATTCAATTATAATCCTAACCCAATGCTTTTCAAATGTCATACAAAAGAAGAAGTTTATGAGTTGCAAGAATGCACTACTGCTACAATATTTGCTACATTTTTATAAATGATTAGTGATTTAAGAGCCAGATTTTCAAAAGGCATCTAGCAGGATTTTCTAAGCAGGTTAGGCAATCAATTGGAATTAAGTACCTACCATGCTTAGATGTTTTTTAAAACCCCATTACCTGATGATTGGTATCTTTAGGCATCTAAATACCTGGAGGATCTGGTCCTTAGGCATTTAACTCCTATTGAGAATTATGTGCTTAAATATTATGGAAGTCACTTTTTCAAAAACAGCATTACATTAAAGCCTACTAGAGAATATTTAGTGTGCACCAATAGGGCTATACAGATCAGTTAATATGCAACACCTTAGTGTGCTTTACAGATTTACACCCCCATAGTGTGCATATCCCACACTGTACACAGGTCCTAAATCAGTTATATCAGGGGTTGGCAACCTTTCAGAAGTGGTGCACCGAGTCTTCATTTATTCACTCTAATTTAAGGTTTCGCATGCCAGTAATACATTTTAATGTTTTTAGTAGGTCTCTTTCTAAAAGTCTATAATATATAACTAAACTATGGTTGTATGTAAAGTAAATAAGGTTTTAAAATGTTTAAGAAGTTTAATTTAAAATTAAATTAAAATGCAGAGCCCCCGGACCGGTGGCTAGGACCCGGGCAGTGTGAGTGCCACTGAAAATCAGCTCACATGCTGCCTTTGGTACGCATGCCACAGGTTGCCTACCCCTGAGTTACAGGCTTTTGAAAATGCTACCCAATATGCTCTATTTGGTATATGTTTTTGAAGAAAAAAAATCAATATAGAAGAAATTATTCTATCCACTATATCCAAATACAAAAGAGAGTAGGTCATACATACAAAAATTAATAATTATCCAAACAAGTGTGTCATCAACAGCTCTGTGAGTTAGATTAACACTGAGAAAATTCAGGTCCTATTTGAAAATATTGAGAAAAAACAGGTATCTGTGAAATCACATTCTATTTAGACGGGAAAACACTTTCAGTTAATTAAACTGATGGTGACACTGAATCCGGAACTTATTTTAAAGCTGTTCAAAATACATTTTAAATACTGCATATTGTAAGCTCAGTGATCAACCTTGTAACCCTTAATTCAAATGGATAGCCTTTAATTATGCAAGTCGTTTCTCTGGGGAAATTCTGGGTTTACTGAAGCCAATGGGCATGTACTCATGTGGGCCACAGTGAGGAAATAGCACATAGCTCTCTAAACAATAAACTACTGCCGTTTTTCTTTAAAACATGCACCATTTCGTGTAGAAGCAATAATGATTTGGCAAAGCTAATACATTTTCCAAATGAGAATAAGAATGCAATTTACATGCATTTTATTAGAACATTTGCCACAAAAGTAGGCCTAAAGGCTTTAATTTTCATCAATGGAAGTAGCTTTTTGCTCAAAAACATTATATTTTGGTTATTGCTGCATATTCCTACTTGAACAGCCTGCTGAAAAGTCAAGGGCTAGACTGCAAACTTCTTACTTACACTGCTAAGTAGTTACTCATGCAAACAGACCCACTGAACCCTATGGGACAACTTGCACAAGTAACTCCTCACCAATAGGAGTAAGAGGTTTACAGTCTTGTGCTCAGTCACTGTTTCAAATGAATAAGAACCAGACTCTGCCACCCTCCACCCCACCACACACACACACATACCGAGTAGCACCTTCTTAAATAGTCCCACTGATTTTAATGGGACTATTTGGGGAATAAAATGCTACACAACATGAGTTAGGATGTCAAAATCTGAACCTAAATCTTCTAAAAAGTGAATTCTAATAGCATGAAGCCCTTTCAACATGCGTCTGTACAGACAGTGCTCTTTTTTTGCCATCTCGAGTGCAGGACACATGACTCGCATTCTTATCTACTCGGTACTGATAGAGACCGAAATGGTGGGATCTACTGTGTAACCATTTTATTTACCAGGTTGCATTTATTTCATACTTTTTAAGTTGCTGGATGCTCATCTACCATACAGAAACAAAGAAGAAAGTCAAAGCACAACCAATCTGCAAAGCCAGGTGGAAAATTACATCTTCACAATATATTCTTAGCCAGGCAGTATAACTCCTTGAGTACAGCTGAAGGGGTACAAATTTTACAGGATCACCTATTCCGTGCTAAAATATATTTTCAAACACAAGGAACCCTGACAAGACGGGGAAAAAAAAAACCCACAGCACCGTACAGTCAACAAGCACTTTATAAAGAAACAACGGGCATTCAGAGATTAATAAAAATAAAGTGCTCCTTGGAATTGAAATGCTCAGTCAAACCTTATTAACACCCTAACATTCTATATTTGCTGAGTAACCATACAGAAAATTTCTAAGAGTTGCTCATCATTTTAGCAAGCGTAAAAAGAGTGGGAAAGGGAATTATAGACTGACTTTCACTGCGAGCATAAAAATGAAGATTCTCTGCTTGCCTTCTTATCAATATTTGTTTTATATTAGTAATTACTAATATACAAGCCAGTTTTCAAGGTTCCATATGGAAACAATAATACAGTTCAAGCATATACAATTAAGCACTATTAACAAAAACCTTTACTATCAACAGCAGTTCAATTTACCAAAGTATTTGACAGTATTGTAGTCCCGGTTCTAATTATAGGGAATATCAGAAATAACAGTATGGTAGATGTTGATTCTTTAAGGACGCTCATGGGAAAAAAGAAGCCTTTTAAACAAACCTCCAAAATAGAATTGCTACATTTGTCCACCAACTAGGATGACAAAGTCCTAAAGCGAAATCCCAGCCTCAGAGGTCAATGGCAAAATTCACATTGACATCAGTATGACCAGGATTTCACCTCTGGTGTATAGAATCTGGACTGGGTCCAATAATGCTGCTAACTGTATGTCAGAGGTAAAATAGGTACAAAATACAATATTGGGACCAGAGTGTGAAATACTTTAACAATAAATACCCAGCTTTCAAATTATTTATCAAAGATACATAGCATTACCATGACATGAAGGATGGAAACGCATGACATTTCTCTCTCTCTCTCCCTCCCTCCCTCATTTTGCTGGATAGGTATAATTTAATTCTGTAAACCATTCTGGGATACAGTTTGTTTCAAAGACACTGTACAGTACTGTCATAAACAGATAGCTAAGGGTTAATGTTTCTTTTACCTGTAAAGGATTAACAAAGGGAACCAAACACCTGACCAGAGGACCAATCAGGAAACTGGATTTTTCAAAGTCAGGGAGGGAATTTTTGGACTCTGAGTCTTTTGTTTGTCTCTCAGCTATGAGAAGCTTCTTTCTTCTTCTAATCTTCTGTGTCCAACTTGTAAGTACAGGTAGAAAAACAATATAGGCTTTTATGTTGTTTTGGGTGTATTTACATGTGTGTAACTTGCTGGAATGTTTCAAATTGGATATCTTTTTGAATCAGACTGTTTATTCATATTTTCTTAAAAGCAATAGCCCTGTATTGTCATCTTGATGCAGAGTTTATATTCTTATGTCTTTTTCTTTCTTTTTTTTTATATAAAGTTTTCTTTGTAAGACTTGTTTGAGTTTTTCTCTCTGGGTAGGTTAAGGAACAAGGGGAGGGAATTCTCTTTGTGTTAGATCTACGGAGGGTAAGCTCTGCAGCACCAGGGAGTTGGTGGGAGGGGGAAGAGATAGGATCATCTCTGTTTCCTTGTATTTGGGGTTTGTCTCTTTGTGGAATAAAGGAGACATGCTTCTTGGTATTGTGATGTAAAGAGATTGCATCAATACTCTCAGGTTAGCCCAGAGAGGAAAGACTGGGTGGGAGAGGGAGGAGGAAGGAAAGTGGTTTATTTCCCTTTGTTGGAGACTCAAAGCATCTGAGTCTTGGGTGTTCCCCAGGGAAGGTTTTGGGGGGCTCAAGTGTACCAGGCACTGATTCCTGGTTGGTGGTAGCGAGATAAGATCCAAGCTGCTAATTAAGCTTGGAGGTTCATGCTAAGCACCCAGATTTTGGACGCTAAGGTCCAGATTTCGGAAAGAGGCTTATGATAGTACAAAATAAAGATGTATTGTATTTTATCATTCCCACGTTACCACGCATAAAAAAAAACATGCCACACAGATTAAGAAATACTTTGGTAACTACAAAGACAGATGAGAGAGACTGAATTGGAGACCTGCATAGAGAATAAGTATTTCTCAACTAATGTAACTGACCTGAAGTGCCACCTATTAAGAATGTACGTATAGCAATGAAATTGCAGCAGGAGGATTACTGGTTTAACCACTTAGTTGGCATTTCCATTATAACACTGAGTGTCGTAGCTAGTTGACTGGCACAATAAAACAATTCCCAGAAATATGAACGTCTGGAAATTGGTATATGAGGAAATGAAAGAATATGTAGGTAATTCAAGCTAGTCAGACACCAAGGCCTGGTCTACGGTACATGTTTATACTGAGTTTAGCAGCGTTAAACCAAATTAACCCTGCACCCGTCCACACAACAAACTCCTTTATTTCGATATAAAGGGCTCTTAATATCGATATCTGTACTCCTCCCCGATGAGGGGAGTAGCGCTCAAATCGGTATTGCCATTTCGGATTAGGGTTAGTGTGGCAGCAATTCAATGGTATTGGCCTCCGGGAGCTATCCCACAGTGCACCATTGTGACCGCTCTGGACAGCAATCTGGAGTCGGATGCACTGGCCAGGTAGACAGGAAAAGCCCCATGAACTTTTGAATTTCATTTCCTGTTTGCCCAGTGCGGAGCTCTGATCAGCATGGATTGTACAGGAGATACTGGATCTGATCGCTTTATGGGGAGACAAATCGTTCTATCAGAGCTCCGTTCAAGAAGTCCAAATGCCAAAGCATTTGAAAAAAAATCTCCAGACAGAGGCCACAGCAGTGACTCAACACAGTGCTGCGTGACAAGCGTAACGGAAAGCCAAAGAATGAAATGGACGCTCATGGAGGGAGGGAGGGGGTACTGAGGATTCCAGCTATCCTACAGTCCCTGCAGTCTCCAAAAAGCATTTGCATTCTTGGCTGAGCTCCCAATGCCTGAAGGGTCAAAAGCATTGTCCCGGGTAGTTCAGGGTATATGCCGTCAATTTACCTCCTCCCCCCCCCCGTGAAAGAAAAGGGAAACAAATCGTTTCTCGCCTTTTTTCAGTGTCACCCTATGTCTACTGAATGCTGCTGGTAGACGCGGTGCTGTGGCACTGAACAGCAGCATCTCCTCACCTTCCTTTCCTGATGGTAGATGATACAAAAGGCTTGGAAACCGTCCTCATCATCCTGTGAGTGCTCCTGGCTTGCCTCGGTGAGGTTGGCTGGGGGCGCCTGGACAAAAATGGGAATGACTCCTGGTCATTCCCGGCAGACGGTGCAAAAGGATTGAAAACTGTCCTCATCACAGCAACTGGGGGCTGAGCTCCTCACCCCCCGCTTTCATGTCTCATGAAGATTCTGTACTGCCTGGACTATAATAGCAGTGGGAGGCTGCCTTCCTCTCATTTTATCTCACTAAAAAGTCAGTGTTTCTTATTCCTGCATTCTTTATCACTTCATCACACAAATGGGGGGACACTGCCATGGTAGCCCAGGAGGGGTGTGAGAGGAGAGAAGCAATGGGTGGGGTAGTTGCAGAGGTACCCCGTAGAATGGCATGCAGTTCATTATTTCTGCGGGATATCTGGGGCTCTGACCCGGAGCGGTTGTGCTCTCTGGTTCTCTAGTAGACTTGCCCCATATTCTAGGCAGGACTGACTCTATTTTTAGACAAAACATAAAGAAGGGAATGATCCTTTTTTATCCATGTGCCCCCGGCCGACCTCAGCGAGCCCAGCCAGGAGCACCCATGACAGCAACAGACAGTACAAAAGGACTGATAATCGTCATCACCAATTTCCAGTTGCAGACGGTGAAATAGGGCTGGTAACCGTCTCTGCTACCTCGCAAAGGCAAATGAATGCTGCCGTGTAGCACTGCAGTACCGCGTCTGTCAGCAGCATCCAGTACACATACAGTGACAGTGACAAAAGGCTAAACAGGCTCCATGGTTGCCGTGCTATGGCGTCTGCCAGGGCAATCCAGCGAAAAAGACCACGAAATGATTGTCTGCCGTTGCTTTCACGGAGGAAGGATTGAGTGACGACATTCACCCAGAATCACATGCGACACTGTTTTGGCCCCATCATGCACTGGGATCTCAACCCAGAATTCCAATGGGCGGGGGAAACTGCGGGAACTATGAGATAGCTAGGGGAAAGCTACCCACAGTGCAATGCTCCGGAAATCGACGCTAGCCTCGGTACATGGACGCACAGCGCCGAATTAATGTGCTTAGTGTGGCCGCGTGCACTCGACTTTATACAATCTGTTTTTAAAAACAGTTTCTGTAAAATCAGAATAATCCCATAATGTAGACATACCCCAAGAGATAGTGGATATTTAAATTCAGTCCATCTAGATACTATAGAGAAGGGGACCATATAAGTACATAAATAGATACCACAACCACACTGACAGTAAAACACATCCTAAATGTTCATAGCTTCTGCTAACAATGAATAGACTTTTCTTAGAGGGGAGGGATAGCTCAGTGGTTTGAGCATTAGCCTCCTAAACCCAGGGTTGTGAGCTCAATCCTTGAGGGGGCCACTTAGAGATCTGGGGCAAAAATCAGTACTTGGTCCTGCTAGCAAAGGCAGCGGGCAGGACTCAGTGACCTTTCAAGGTCCCTTCCAGTTCTAAGAGATAGTTATGTCTCAAATTAATTACTTGTAACTTCTTATTTGCAGGCATTTACCATTTCTGTCTACATAGCTATCATGAACAATATTTTAAACAGGCCACAATACATGTAATATCAGAGATGCTATGGATATAGTGTCGAATATTTGGATTCCACTGAACACAAGGGGGTAAGGTTAACCCATAGGCACTTCATCACACTCTACCCCATACACAGAAATTGTAGCAGAAAACAGAAAGGGTGATTGAAATATCTGTGATTAAAGGTTTAACCATTTTAATGTAAAATTAGCTGAATATACCACAGAGGAAGGTAAATGTTTTGAACTTGATTATCAAAGTCAATATCTTGCTAAATATTTAAAAGACTAATGTACAATTACAGAATTTAAGCTCACCTACATCTGCTTTCTCAGCAGGGAAAACTGCTATTAGTTATTGCAATATAACCAGAAGGATCTCATTTATCGGCATATTTCTCTCTGTGTGGGTGTATATACATTGGGTCTCTCACTCTTAGGAGATCTGATATTTGTTTGTAGTGCCAGTGAAGCAAGATGGAATATACAAAACTAGAAATCAGAAGTTTCCTGTTCTTACTTTGATCATTGCAAATATTTGCTTCAGGCCATTAGAGGAACAGTTTAGCTGTTTCTATGGTAAACTTTTCATTGGTTTGTGTAGGAAGAACAAAATGGGAAATGTAAATGAGGACCATCACTAGTTCCAGAGAAAGATTCTCATGAATCATCGTTATATCCCCCAAGGCATTTTAGAGATGAGGTAGAATAAAGACTGTCTGAACTATTTTTCCTTTGAATCCCATTAGGATCCTGGGAGGTAAAAAGAGTCCAGGAGCTGTAAAAATAAACTAATGCTGCAGAAGAAAGATGGTCATGCAATAGGCATAGGCAAACACTCTCTCTTTTTTGCTGGCACTGCCAAGGAAGACAGATGGTAAAGCAACCTGATGCAATTCACAAAGTATTGGCCCTTTCTAAATATTTCTTTTCAAATATGAAAAACGACAATTCAAGTATTTAAGTCATTTCAGTGTGTTTTTTGTAAGAGCCAAGGAGGACTTTTTAACCCATTCTAATCACAAAACAGAGGCTCTTTATTTTTGTGTTTCTTTTTTTAATTTAAGAAAAAATAAATAACATGCCACTACTTCACTTATTAGATGAAGGTATTTGAGATATACAGCTAAAGTTTTAAATTAACTGACCTCAAAATTTAACTTGTGTGCATTTTGCCCTTTTGCAAGTTGTACTTATAAAGACGACATGAAACCTTCCTAGCACTTACCACTGGGCTCTCCCTTGAGAGTCTCAGAAGTTCAAGGATATCAGACTTTTCACTTACCATCTCTCACTGGAAGAGGCTGATTGCACAGGACATGCATTTAAACACAATATAAAGGCCACAAAAGAGATAAAAGATCTATTTCCATTCAATGGTTCCCAAGCTTCCAAAGCAAACAGCTCTTCTTTCCCTCTTGTTAAAGAAAAATTGTAATGGGCTTTTATTCTGGAGATAGGCTCCAGACAAAGGTAAAACTGGGCCAGCAACCTCATCAGGTTTCTGGTTTGTTTTAAATCTCCCTCTTCATTTTCATTGTCTTCTCTTTATTAAATACATTTCAAGTTCAACTGACAACTAACATTTGAGTCAGGCCAGTGGAAGTGCAAGCAGCTTTATTGTCTCAAGCTATGTTCAGTGCAGCTTCACAAATTCTTAGAACACATCTCCTCCCCATTAGAGGAGATGATGGCCAGAACTCCATGTAGTTTCACCATCCTCCCATGAAAAAGCTATGGGAGAGCAATGTAGCCTCTAGTAAGTTCATCTGCAGCAGTCTATTATTGTTGGCTACATAGTAATCCACATCCAGATCTGTACAGCAACATTCCCCTACCACTAGTGCAGAGTGAGCACTGGAAAGAGACCAGCAAATTATTAGAAACTGTTACAAGGTCAGAATGCCTAAAACTAATCTACAGCATTAATCAGAAAAGTTTACAATAAATTTGTGACTTCTTTTGATAAACAATTGTAGGAAGCATAGTATGATCCTGAGAGTAATGTAGTGCTGTTTCCTCAAAGCTTGTTGAACAATCAAAAATAGATTGCTCGGTATAAACTTCAATCAGTTAGGAATGAGAAATACGATTTAAGTCAGATGTGTACTCAAGAACGAGCAATTACAGGAATATCAGATGTGCATTATCCCTGCCATGTGTTTTGCAAAAAGCAGTAATTCAAAAGAGCTCGAATTGACCAAGAGCACAACAGTCTTAGAAGGTACTGAATAAATAATAAACTGAAAAAGTAAAATTAAGCTGCTAGAGTTTACTATTGTTAAGAAAAGAAATAAGCTATTTAAATAAGTTAAAGGAATCAGCAGCAATATTACCAACTCACAAACAATTCAAAAACGATCTTTATATTGCCCTAAAAACCAGGTGACTCAACCTGGGGATTGCAAAATGGTGTTGCGGGTTATAACATCTTTGCCCTTCCCATATTGCTAAATAGGAGGAGACCTTAGCTCAGTCCTGGTTAGATAGGAGGGTGTCTTAGTATGGAAAAAAGTTGAGAACCACTGCCCACAAAGCTTTATGTCATGTACTTGTAAAAACATACCAGTGGGTCAGGGTGTCTGCCCTGAGACTTCCCTCTCCTTCCTTCCTTCCTTCCTCCCTCCCTTTCTCCCCGCCCCCCACCAACATAGTTTAATATGTTTATCAGTTTTCAAGTGTTTACATAGCTTAGCTCTGTCAGTGAGGGAGACAGTGAATGTAAGAAACAAAGAGTGAAATCCTGTGGACTGCAAAGACTAACATTGTGCTGGACAATTGTTCAATGCTGAATAATATTCTTAAACAGCATCAATCAAAGTTGATATCTACTGCATTTATACCAAAAGACCCGTGTTGAGAAATTAAACACTTATTGCGTAATAGTACCTGGAGCCATGTTAAAGGAAGAAAAAAGTAATGATGCAAGACAGAGGAGAAAACTGCATACTGGGTAAGTTCTTCTTAATTGCTGACTTGTTGCTGCAGTGGATACATAGTGAAGTATAACAGTCATTTTATATGCAATCAAATGGTATGTTTACTGTATTAAGGAAAGACTGTCAACTTGATATTTAGTCATTTTTTGAAAGCTGACTTGAAAGGACAGTCATTTTAAGTATTACTGCAGTCACCAAGTTCTCTTTTCAGTTTTAGTGGTTTTACCGATACAGTTTACAATTAAAAAGAAAAAAAGTACTTCTTTCTTCATTGCTGTTGTCCGAAGGACCACACAAACCAGAGGGAGAACCAAGGAATATTTAAATTTAGTAAGATGTTACCAGCCCAGCTACTAGAGGGATCAATGTTGAAATCTCAGGCTAAAATAGAATTATGCAAAGTAGTTCATTTTTTGGTATGAAAAACAAGATTTCCAGCATTGCTGTTACAAGTACAGTTTGGAACTAGCAAATAAGTAACAATGTATTAGACAAGGAAAATTTATATCATTTGACAGCCTAGCCTAGTGGACTGGTACTGCAGATAAATGTAAACTGATACATCAGTGATGAGTGCACTAAAATAAATTAGAAAAAGGAAGTCCGTTAAGTGAAAGCTGATACAATATATTGACAACAAACGTGAATCCCAAATTATTGTACCAACAAGTCAGTGTGTAACTACACTGAAATAAAAGCAAACAAGAAAACATGTTGCATTGCCAAAAGAATTGCGGACAAATTAAAACCAGGGTTGGACACTAAACAAAGAACTAGATAAGCTTTAAATGGTACTGTTCACTTTACACGTCAGAATGACCAGGTGCAATGTAAAACAATTAAAATTATACCAAGTTTCAAGAACCAAAGTTAGACAACATCAAAACCAAAGGCAGACAAGAATAACGAGGAAGTCAAATTCATTGTCTTCCAAATCCCCAGTTTTTAGCAGAAAGGGTAATCGACAGATGGCAGTTACCCAGGAGAGCCGGTAAGAATTAATGAATTCATGAAAAGACTAGGTGCATACTAAACACAAATTAAATGGGGACAGAGTAAATATGACGACCCTGGAATGGAAAACAAAAGCAACATGCTCGATAACCCCTCACAGCCTTTTCCTACTGCTAACATACTAAGAATAAAGTTCACTGGCCTCGTTAACTAAACAACAGGTTATTTATCACATTATTTAGCTGCCAGTTTATCAAACTATTTGGGATATTATATATAGTGTCATGATTCTGTCATAAAATTTCTGGTACACTATTGCAATATCGGTCTATATAATATCCTAGAATCCAATTCACATCATGGGTTTCAAAACACAAAATGTCAGCAGAAAACAATGGAAAAAAGTTATTTTGCTGTCTCAAGGTGTCAGCTCTGTCACAAGCTTGCCCATACCGAATGAGTGGCAAAATGTTACTTTAAGAAATACTTATGAATGGATAGTTTGGAGTCAACCTCACAACTCTTCCTTATTTAAGCCAACAATGTTAGCATACATCATTCATCTAAGCTAAAACAGCAGGAGTCTACTCTCCATTCTGACTTTCTTATTCTGTCTGGAAAATGTTGGATGTACTTAACTAGACCAATACTTCCCACTATAAAACCAAAGCAATCCAGCTACTTCAAGAAAGCACAATGTCGTTATAAAAATGCCAGTTTAATATCCCAAAATCTCTTGCTTCTTCAGAGGACAAAAAGGCATGGTGATCAACAGAACATAAGCATTATTTCTAATCTTTTCCCTTCACAAACAAAAAATCCCCATTTCTGAATTAGCACTTGAACACTATAAATTCATTTTCCCTATGCAGTATGTACGTCTAATCAACATAATGTTAATAAATGACCAAGAGAGGCAACATGAACTCAACAAATCTGAACATCCGCATTGTATTTTTATATCATTAAATTGGAAGCAGAATTTCAGGTTACCCGCCATATAAAGGCAGAAATTTTGTTTCAGATCTACAGAATAACAAGACTCGTATTGGAAAAAGCCTTTTAAAAACAAAGACAAAAATAGTTTTCTGAATATATTTTCATGAATAATATGAAGTGCAATGCAGATAGCAGGGATGAATTTAAATCCAAAAGCTTCTTACCAAGTACCCCAAGGCGATAGTTGACTGTGATGACTATCACATTGCCATAACTTGCCAGAACACTGCCATCATATAAATTTCCAGTGCCTTCCATGTAGGATCCTCCATGAATATACACCATCACTGGCTTAGGTCCCCCACTGTCCCGAATGTCTGGAAAAAAATATTGAGAATATTTTATCCCAAGAAAGTGGCAAAAAAAGATACATGCAATAATGTTCCTTAGTGAGGTTATTTTTCTTTTTCAACATGTGTCTCTCAAGCAATATATATTAATTATTGGGCTGGGAGAGGGCACAAGTGATTTTTTCCACATTTCATGCTTTGAACAGACTAATAAGCCAAGAAATATACGAACTCATATAATTTGGTCACTGACTTTGTTTAAAGAGGTGGAATTTTCAACACTACTCATTTGGCCTAATTCTGCCCCCATGGAAATTGATGGTAAACTGTCCACTGACATAAGTAGGAGCAGAGTTAAGCCAAAGATGAACTATTCTGAAAAGTCCATCTACAGTTTTGTGCATATACTAACACACATATCGTGTTATTAAGATGAATTGGATCTGGCCCCATGTCTAAATAGGCGAAGTCATGTATTCTTTGCTGGCTTCTAACAAGGTAAGAGAACTAACTTGTAAAAGGAGATGCAAACATGCCTGAAGTTTAGACTGTCAGAATTATTCTGCTGCTGGGGAAAAAAGAGTTTGCATGCTTTAGACTTCAGATCAATACTACATTGTGCTAGATGGATAAGGATAAGAGGATACTCACTTTTTTACATAAATTGAGAAAAAGTCTAGATTGGCCAAGATTTTCAAACAGAGCTGCATGAAATTAGTTTCCTAAATCCATACCTGAGTATCTAAATAAGTGGCCTAATTTTCAAAAGTACTGAATTGGCATGGAACTTCAGGCATCTCTTTTTGAAAATTGTGGCTTTTTTGTTTCAGAAGACACTTAATTTCAAATCTTGCCAATTTCCAAATGGTAATTTCTTTGGTTTTATCATCAAATTTTCCTTTGAAAAGGAAGGAGGTGAGAAAAGAAAGAAAGAAAATAAAAAGCTTTCCTCTCCTTTGCTGCTGTAGGTGATGGGGAAAGTCACTGCCTACGCACAACTATTAGAGAGAAAAGAGGAGGTATCTTTTACTGGACCAACTTCTGTTGGTGAGAGACAAGCTTTCGAGCCACACAGAGCTCTCTCACCAACAGAAGTCAGTCCAATAGAAGATATAACCTCATCCACATCCTCTCTCTAATATTCTGGGACCAATACAGCCACAGCTATGCTGCATATACGCCACTATGATTGCATGGGGAAATACTGAAATTGACTATGTACAACATGCTGCATATGCACAAAGTAAATAAATTGGGGAAACGGAAAATTTTGTAACTCTCCAAACTTTCATTTATACTAATATTAGATGGAACCTATAACAAAAACGAGCCAAAACCAGAATAAAGTGTGATTTGTAAATTGATGTGTCCACTTAAGTAAAAATGTGGATCTCTGAAGTAGAGTCAAAATTTTTTCCTCCATGGTCCATTGTGGGGGAAGTCCATCTGACAAATTCAGCATTAAACATTCATTATGAAGTTACACTACTGGCTATTCTACTAATAGCTATTGGCTATTATGAAGCCATACTACTTCAGCTACTTGTTGAATTACAAATTTCATTTTAAAGATTCTTCTTAGTGGGTCCAATAGTCATGCTGGGCTTCTGTGCAGGATTTTTTTACTAAATGCCCAATTTTCCCCTTAACTGTTTAAACTTGATTAACCATCATTTTCTCAGAAATGGGAGATATAAAATGATGGAAAAGTTTAAAATTAAATTGTTATTGATACTTTTGGATTAATGATATTTTGATTTGATCTGCTACCAGTTCACCATTTTCCATTGCTAAAGACAGCACACAATGCTGCATTTTAACACGTCTCCAAAGAGATTATGAAAATTAGCAGACTGAAGAGGATGTTTAAAATTCCAGAGTAAAGAAAAGGGAGTTCTCTCAACATCCTGGCATAAAATTTGCTTTCACTATGAAAGATAACCATGTTCATTGTAACAATATTCACGTTTTCTCCTGTCCATACTCCATTTAATATCAGTGTGGAAAAGGCTCTCTTAGATTTATGAGTTATTCCTTTTATTTTGGGCACACTCAGTGAAGCAGTCTTCAATAAAACTCTTCATACTTCTATCTTGATTCATATCCCAAGAATGGCAAAGACAATGATGAGATCACTCTGTTCAAACTCAGGACCTCCTTCATCTGTATTTGGTGACAAAGGCCAATACAGATGTTTTTGTTTTTATAAGGGCAGCTAGTGTATAATTTGTGTGTTGTTTGTTTTGAAAAAAAAGCATCAGAGTGCTCAAATTTCAGATATGGGCTCTTCTATACTGCAAGTTCTAGAATAATCACTTATTTCAAAACCATTATGATGCTTAGAGGTGGCCCATGAAATAACCTGCCCTTCACCCAAGCACACAGTAAATACCTTCAAATGTGCCACTCTCAGAGTTTAAAGTGAAGAGGGCACATGTTTAGGTTTCAAACTTGAGTACAGCAGAGTCCTTTCAAATTCATTAAAGCATTTACTTCCAATGGCTGTTTACACACAGCTTTTGCCTCCTGTTTTTTTAGCATGGCTACAACTGAGGAAACAATGATAAATTATTACTCTGAAGTCACTAAATGACTGTTCACAGCAGAAACTGTACACTGTTAATTGTATACTTGGAGGTAAGACAGGGGGAGATTGTTTCAAATTCTTCTTTAATTAAAATTACATGGAATTAGAAGGCACCAACTGTGAACAGTAATGAAATCTTGGTAGCACTCTTCTGTTTATGTGGAAAATAATATTGGGGTATTTAGAGAAGAATGGTTGGATTTTATCAGAAACAAATGATGAACTATACATTCATGTGGAAAGCAAAGTTCAAGGTATAAAGAAAGGATTCTCTGATAAATTCAGCCTACATTATGCCTATCTGTGATTTCCCTGTAAATATTATACTTGAAAAGGTTAAGAACAGGCAAGAACTGCAAATTATTCTCCATTCATCTATATGCCACATCAGATAAGACTAGATGCAATATAAATTTTCTACATGCTGCTTTGTCAAAGATCTCAACCTTGACTTAAGGGTAACCACTTCTAGAAACTAAAGGTGGTGGTTCTGTGTCTCTCACTCTTGGAAAGGGAAGTTTAACAGTGAACAAGACCGAACCACACTTTTATCAAGCTCACCTGAGAGCAAACTCAAGATCCTCAGATGAAATATATACTAAGGCTGTAATCCTATATCAGGAGACAAATAAGTTAATGGGACTCTGCACATGTACGCTAGCAGAGTCTAATGCAGGATCAGGTCCTTACCACAAAATGTAATTTAAAACAGACTAGAGACTGTTCAATTTTGAGATCCAATTTTGCATTTCATGTGAAGTCAGTGGGAATTTTGCCTGAACAGGATTGCGGTACTTTATTCACATCTGGGTGTAGTTGATAGGTGTGAACATTAGGGATAGAGAGGAGTTGTTTAAATGAGACAAGAGAATATTATTAACTGGAAGTGAATAATTTAACTGATATAAAATTCAGAAAGCAGAAATGTAGGCTGTAGGAAGAATCACTACCTGATGAGTTACATTGACCTTGAAATATGTGGTCAAAGAACTGGTGTAAGATCCATTGTTTGACACCTTTAAAAATTAGAGTGGACAAAGTAGTAAAAATATTGTGTAAGAATAAGTCTGTATTGGTATGAAGAAGGATTAAGGGGGGGGGGGGGATTTTCAAAAGTTTCGGATTGGAGTTAGGTGCCCAACTCCCACTGAAATCAAACAGGACTTGGACACTTAACTCCCTTAGCTACTTTTGAAAATCCTATCTACATGTCCTGACAGGTGTTTTCCTTCTCTAACCCCTGAGCCGATATCAGCCCATTATGCCAGAGTATTGCAGTGTTGTCAGTAAACCGCATGACATTAGAATATCTTCAGTTTAATACACTGCAATGTCTAGACAGAGGTCCAAATTCTACACTCAGGTATACCTTTGGAGCTTCCATGAAATCAGAATTTAATTCGGAGTGAATCAGGGAACAGGTTTATCCATAGCGTACTCTGTTGAAGTCACCAGCAGTGGACTTGGGCACTAAGGGCCTGCTCTGTAACCCTTTCTCATGCTGAGCAGTAGTTACTCATGTGTAGTCTCAGTGTGAATAAGGCCTGCAGAATCAGGCAAGGCTGCCGGGGGGCAATTGGGGCAATTTGCCCCAGGTCCTGGGCCCCACAGGAGCCCCCATGAGAATATAATATTCTACAGTATTGTAACTTTTTTTATGGAAGGGGCCCCCGAAATTGCTTTGCCCCAGGCCCCTAAATCCTCTGGGTGGCCCTAGAATCAGGTCACAAGTTCAGTATTTCTACCAAGAGTTTGGAGTTACTGACAAGAAGTGTGAAATTTTCAAAAGAAATGTATATGGGACATCTCTATTCAAAATCCTCCCTGACTCCAAACATCTCATTCCCTTCATTTATTCATACCTGTGTTTTGCCTTGATACCGTGATTTATTTGGTCTTAAATTGCCAACTGATAATGTCTAAGTAGATGTGTAGTGGGTACATCTGATATTTATCTTATTTATATGGCCTATGTAAATGCATGCTTTTATTATGGTTTCCATCATTCTCCACCCCCCATTCCTTCTTAATGTTTGTTACAACCACTTGTTATCTCTTCTGTTAATTAGATTAAATCATTCAAGGAAGAGGCTGTCTTATTCTGTGTTTCTAGAGTGCACAATGGAGCATCAATCCCGAATGGGGTTTTGAGGTATTACAGTAATGCATAAAGAATAAATAACTAATTTCAGAAATAAATTTCATAAAATTTCATTTGTGTCAGGGTCCTTTTAAAAGTCTGACTTTGACATTATAGAGATATGTGACATTTTTATTTACCATCTAAGGTCCATTTAGGTTATGAACATGTTATTGCTGAAAACTGATTTTACAAGCAAATTAGCTGCTCAGGAATCCATGCACTTCTTACTTACCAAGATTCTACATATATACTGTTTTAACTATTCCAAAATTTTCTAACAAATTTTGCATAATGGCACTAGTCAATACAACTATTTTCACAGTTTAAAACCTCCTTTGAAGTCATTTTACTTTGAGTTCAAATCTATGAGTCACTAAATACATCTATAGTTATTTTAACAGGGTAAGCCAGTGTCACTGAAAATCTTATTATGCAAACTTCCATTAAAAATAATCACATCTTTTAGATGTGTTGTCAAATTGAAGGCCTGACAGCTTGTGACTATTAAAGAATCTACTGCACTTTTCTTAAGAGTGCAAGTGTTTAATCCTAACCTTCTGACAAAATTCCAACTCTCTAATTACATTCAGCCTACCTAAACATCCCCTCAAATTTCAGTTGAATGTAGTATTCTTCTTCAGCTCCTATCTTAAGCTTTTGGGTCATTTTGCTGTATACTCTTGTTAAGCCGCTGGCTACATTTCACCTGAGAGGTGGCTGTATTTAAGTGGTGGATGAAGTGATCCCTATAAAGCAATTGCTGAATTTGCAAAGTGCTTTGAGATCCTTTTTGTATGAAAGGCACGGTATAAATGTAAGAGATGCAAACTAGTATGAAATGCAAGAGTTGTAATTCTGATAGGCCTTTCATATGTAAGCAGCAATATAAGGTTCTAATTAGAGAAGAATTCTGCAACCGAGTCAGTAGTAACTTCTAAACTACTGAAAGATGAAAGTTAGTACTGCAAAAACTGACAGACCTTTCACCAAACTACCAATGCTTGGTAGGGACAGAATAATAATGGAACCCAATAGAGCTGCTTACATTGAGAGTCTGTCAGAACTTTTACTACCTATATTTTGAAGTGTTAGCAACACCATTGTAAAAATTCAATGTAGATTGAACAGAAGCTCTCAGTCAGAGGGGAAAAATATTCACTGAAAAATTTAACATGCAAATAAATTTTTTACTCTGAAATTTTGGTGCTCATGGAATGAGAAACTCATATGCCGAGGTGACAGTGTGAGCAGGCACTGTGCTGTCTATGTATATCAGTCAAAGACTCTCCATCCTAAATTGCAACATTTATGCTTTTCCAGCCAGGCTGGGACTGTAATTATGCTGAAGCACGTGGTTGTTTTGTGATATAGACAAATGTACACTACTATATACTGTTATCTAAAGTCAAATGGTTTGAGTCATAGCTACCCAAGAGACGGCCTTTCTTCTTGTGCTACCATGGCAATAGAGATCTGCTGAAAGGGTTGAGTTAGCTGTTCCCTAGCTTACTTTTAAAACATTGAGGCTGGTAGAGGGCTCTTCACCAGAAATACCCAGTCCTGGAATTCATTTCCCTTCTTGGTACAATAGAGCTTCAGTCTGTTGACTTTCAGAACAGAATGATGCAATGTCTAGCTCTTCTCCCAGACTTTGGAGAAAGCGGTGGAGAAGGGAGCCTTGGAGTCTTGGATTCCATTCCCTGCTCTCCCATAAACTTCCTGTGTCACCTCAGGCAAATCACTTAGCTTCTCTGTGCCTCAGTTTCCCATCCGTAAAATGGGTGAGCCACTTTCCTACCAGAGAGGTTGTGAGGATAAACACATCAAAGATTTTCAGCTACTCTGATATGGTGGTGATGAAGTGAGACAGAAAGATAGGTGAGCTACAGAGTGTACAGGATTTCTGATGGACGAGGGGAGTCCATTGGTGACTGAGTTTTCATATGTTTGTAGAGCAGCTAGTACTCTGGGCCACAATTCCAGCTGAGGATTTTACTAAGAATTATGTTAATATATATGTACTAAAAGTGCCTAATGGAAAGGTATTTTTTAATATAAATCCAGATTAACATAAATTAATTTATGAACTGAACAAAAAATAATAGGTGACTAGGATGAAAATATTCAAATCCTTTACATTTTTAACCCAAACCAGGTTTCCAGATCTGGGAAGCTAGTTTATTCACTGCCTGAGTGACTCTTAGTTTAATGTTGTATCTACACTAGATATTTCTTACCCATTTGTCAGCAAAGTTGCGGATTCACTAATGCTACATACATCACAGGTGTTTTTACCACAGCTCAGTGGTAACACAAGTGCAGCTACCTTGTTGTTCAAAAACAGGCAAGAAAACATCCAAGTGTAGACAAGGCAAAACTTTTAGTACAGCTCTTGTGAGACAGATGCTGGCCTGTTAAGACATAGAACAGTTACACAGTTGCAAGAATGCAAACAAAATGGGAAAGCAAAGAAGTTTACATAACTTCTGACTTTGCACACATTTTACACTCATAGGACTTGAAAACACTTTCATTTTTTAAACTGCAAATTTGCAGCTCATTAGCTTGTAATGTGCACTAGTGCCTTTGGGTCTTCTGAAACCAAAAATGAAAAACGATCTCATTAAGGCTGGCCTAATGGTTGTAGCACATACAGAAGACCCAAGTTTGATTACTGATCCCAGTCTCCTTCATCCCTGGGCTGGCAACGATTGGGAATGCTGATGCTGTAGTAGTAACGCATAGTACATGGGACTGAAGATTATTTAATACTCCTTTATGTTGAAATCTGCTGCTAATTAAAGTGACAGACTGACTCCATAGGGAGTACTGTGTGGTCCCTTAAGCCAGGTGGCTATGATCCAGGCTCCTGGTAAGGGCTCATTGAGCCTCTAAAGAAACATAGTTAGGTCCTGTGCTCTTTGCAACACATTATACTTAAATTACGTGAGAGGGACCGTACAATTATGCAGCACAGCCCTCTTTGCCATGGCCAGCCCAATCTGAATAGGGTATTTTTGTGTAACTTATTTATTTTTATATTTGTTTTTGCTACCCCTAAATGTTCAGTCCTCTGAAGATGTTTGCACTGACCACAAGTAACTGTATTGCAGAATTTGTCAGGGGAAATCTGGGGGTAAGGTTGGCACATGGTTTGAAATATTGACATCTTGGGTGGCTTTTTTGGAGGGCAGGGGGAAGAGGAGGCAGTTCTTTTGTTTTATTTGCTTACCCACCCTGCCCCAAGTAAATTTAATTTGAGGTTTATGGGGGGGGGGAGTTCAATCCTGCCTGTGCAACCTAGACCATAGGGCCCTGGAACTCGAAAGTCCAGCCTGAGGAGATGAGGTTACAGCAGTGCAAGCTGTCTGCTACCTTATAGTTATCTGGCTGTGGAAGCCCAGTACCAAAGCATGCAGGAAATGCACCAATTCAGCACCTCTCTTGAGTATTCTCCATAGTGACTGTGGCTTGCCAATGGAATATATAGTTGACCTGTCCCTTTTCAAATCTTTGAGGAAGGTGGAGGAGTAAACAGTGTCTACCCTTGCCTCAGAATGAATCCCCCAGATTCATCTGCTCCCACTAGCACAGAACAGAGGAGTACAGTTTGCATCCCTGATGCCAGAGGGACTGAAATCCCAGTCCCATAAACTAAAATAATTAGTTATAGTTGTAATTAATTATCCCCTTTCGGTTCAACTTTACACCCTTACAACCTTTGGCTCCTCTCCTCAGACTGCCAATACTGGTGGTTGTATGGACAACAACATGTCCACCAAAAATAGATGAGACCATGAAATTCATTTAACATAAGCTGCCGAACTTCCATTCGATAGTCACTGCTCTGTCACTACCACATTGAGCTGAATTTAACCTCTTGTCTGAATATTCTATTTTTAAATGTATCTCACTAGAGATTTAACTGTAAATTCTAAAATTCAAGCAACTATAGGAAAAGGATACAAGATTCACATATTGGACCATCTTGGGGTCAAAAAACTCTCAGTCCTGAATGGAAGTTGGGCAACAGAACATGCCAATGGCACACAGACCTGAATGGGGATGGGCAACAACTTTAAATGTATAGAAGGGTGTTGGGATAGGAGCTGCCAGTCGAATACCAGTGGCAAAATCTTGCATTACAGGTAAATGTGCCAGTGGTCAGAACTACTGGGATTTAGTTGCTATCTTTGACCCTGCTAATATTTTTAATATCAAACTGTATTGTTACAGGATTAACACAAGTGAATAAAATCAGATCAGGTGAATCTAAGCAAGTCAGGTGATACAATACTTATTTTTCTCATCTCTAAACAGAAGCTATTTGAAGAAAAATATGAGCATCCAATAATAGACTGTCCTCCTTTTTCTTTAGTGTTATTGAAAATGAAAGCGGTAGAGCTCTGTAACTACAGATAAGAGAGGGATGAGGTAACAACATTGGCAGCTTCTAAACAGCACCTCAATCTTCTCTTTGAAAATAAAATAGGTGAGATCTAGAACTATAAAACTTAACAGAAATGGGCTACACTACTTGAGAGAAATAGTCCAGTGCTTGCATGTTGTTAGTTTCTAATATAAAAAAAGTCTTAGACTTGTATGATTAATGTTGATAATTCATAAATAAAAGTTATGTGTTCAAAATTTTCATACTACCTATTTGTAATAGAGTTTGTTAATGTGTTCAATAACATCAGCCTAGACAACTGTAGATCTTTGTAATAGTAAAAACATAATGGACCGCATCAAATTGGTGAAGATGTGCACAACTCCACTGAATTCAATGGAATGAGGCCAGTATACAGCAGCTGAAAATCTGGCTACAATTTAAGTGCCAGGTCTCTTGTCTGAGTGAGATTAGGTATCTGAGTTTACATTTCTTGACATTATAATGCAGAAGGGAAGGGTTTTTTGTGCTTTTGTACTGAAAATTCAGTTGCTTGAGAGACACTTTGTAAGAGCTTTCTAACATTTTCTCTTTATAAACACAATATTTTCTATGTTTATCAAACTGAGATCAGTTGGTGAAAGAAATATCTTTGTATTTGGTGAAATATATAAATACAGAGGGTTAGAAAACATGCAAAAAGGTGTACAGAGAGACTTAAAAAAATGTTAGTTCAAATAGTATGGACAAAATTCAGTCAAAAGGTGGGATGAAACATATCAAAAGTCCATTTCAAGAAAACAAAAACCCTCGTCTTTAAATATTGTTACTCGTTTGCATAAAAACGTAAAACTTAACAACATTCTCTCTTTTAAAAGAATTAAAAAAATATATATATAAACAACAAGCAAGAAGACAAAACACATCAAAAATGGGAATAAAAAAAAATCTTCAAAAGACAAGAAGTTAAAAAAAGAGGAGAGAAAAAGATTTTTAGGAATCCTTGTCATGCAAATCAGTTTGGCGGCAAAAAAAAAAAATACCTTCATCTTCAGCACCGTCATTATCACCTAAATCATCTGTCTGTTTCTTTGTAAGGGGACCTAGGATTGAGAATGAAGAAAATGGAGGGAAAAACAAAAAAAAGACAATTCAAGAATATACAAAACTGAGGAAAAAAATAGTCAATATTAAATTCCCAAGGATGTTTCAAGAAAAACATTTGCGGGGGGGAAGTTCAACACACATATTTTTGCTCTGTTTTTTAAACTTTATAGCAAAATCTCTCCTCTAGGGTATGGCTATTAGAAACATCTAGCACGAGAGGCAAGTAGTGCCTGATACTTTACATTAAAAAAAAATAAAGAATAATAGGAAATGTTTACCAACAGCATACCCACCACAAACGAATAACCAGAAGCTACATTTATCGCCTTCATTTTTAAATTTGGACAGGTGGTGACCATAACAACCTAAAACTAAATTAGCTCTCATATTTGATGAAATAATGTTGTTGATAAATACGATGACAACTGGTGAAGAGAAAATTTTCTGTGAAAAGTAAAATCAACGGGTCTGAGTCCAACCATTTTAGCTCCGGTTTAAAAACAACAAGCATGAGTTTAGCTTTTTTTTTTTTTTGGACTCATTTATTATATTCCAATTTAAATACAGCTGTGCACAGAAAATTCCCTGTAACCTTTCTTTGACCACCTGCTGATATATGTATTAAAATATATGAAAGTCCCAAAGTGGGCTTTAGAAACAACGGGTGAAATCTTGGCCCTACTTACGTCAATGGGAGCTACGTTTTCCATTGACTTCAGTGGGACTAGGATGTCACACAATCTATACAAAAGTAACATTTAAAACACAGGCTATTCAAGTCTCAGCACAGGCAGGGCAACTAACATCTTACAATCAAAACTAAGAATAATGGAATTAAGGTTTAATAATTCCCTTCTATATTCCATGCCAACACAAGTACCATTAACATGTAGGAGATTCATCTTTTTTTGCAACAGAAAAAAATGGCCCTTCTCTCTTAGCAAGTAATAAAAAATACAGCAGAAGAAAAGTCAAAGGCTGTAATGAAAATATTTCCATATATCATGTATTCCACATAGTTATGCACAAACACAAGACAGTTGGAACTCAGTATTATCTTTCCCTTTTTCAGAGCTATCCAATTTCCATGACATTCTGTAATTTGCATGCAAAAAAAAGCAATCAGTACAGACACAGGACTCAAGTTAAAAAAATGCAGCCATGCACCTAGTAGAAAACAAGAACTTTCTCATGCATAAAACAGACAAAACCAAGAAGAAAGATGAAAGGTGTGCGTCGATATTTATAGTACATGTAGGCAAGAGGCACACATTAACTTTAAGCACATTGAACAATGAAGTAGTGTTAAAACATTTGTATTTTAAAAAGCTCCCATCTACTTCTGTTATGTTACTGTATATCAGTAATTCAATATTAAGCCTGCAATCTGTGCAAAGAACGCTATAACTCTGATTAATGCACTTAAAAACAAAAAATCTGAAAATGTTGTTTGTATTGCACCATGTGCATGTGTTTAACAAACATAAATAATCCATGATGTACCATGAAATTTTAGTTGCGAATTTAGAAACCAGACCATATACACCTCTACCCCGATATAACCCTGTCCTCGGGAGCCAAAAAATCTTACTGCGTTATAGGTGAAACCGCATTATATCAAACTTGTTTTGATCCACAAAAGTGCACAGCCCCGCCCCCCTGCCCCGCATTATATCAGAATTCATGTTATATTGGGTCACGTTATATCGAGGTAGAGGTGCAGTTGAAAACCACAGTTGAATACCTTAATTACTGCATCGGTCAGGAGAAAAGTTTCAAGCTCATTCTAAATACAGAACACTGGAATTATACATCATAAATTCAACAAGAGAATTTTACAATTACACCTGCAAGCAATCATTCTGTTTAATTCAGAACCTTGGTGAATGCTAATGGAAATTCTCAATATAATCGCTACAAATTATGATATCTACATAATTTGACCCTCTCTAAATGCAGGTAGCACCCTACTGATTTGCGGCTATCATTCTCACACCATAGATACTATACTCCCAAAAAAGGACAAAAACACTAAGTATAGCAAGGAAACTAGAAAATCATTCACTTAAAGATATGTTTTCAGTACAGCATACAGGGAAGAATCAACTATTATCAGTTCTAAGAGATATGTATATAGTAACCAGTAATGGCATGTTACATTTAAAAATATGTATTCTTTTTAAGGGTTTCTTGACAACTATTATGTTAAAAGGAGTGACCCACAGCCAAACCTAGAGACTTCTGAAAAGACAAATGTCTCATGTATTTCTGTAAATAAATTGTGTAGAGAGAAAGTTCTCTTTCTCAAACTGAAAACATTTAATTGCAAATAGAAAGATAGTAGTCCCTTATTATAAGGGATGTCCGTCATATGGTACATTGTGTTTCATATCTGTCTAAAATCAATATAATCCCATATTTTAACAGCAGTCATACAAAGAATCAAACAGTTATGTAAAGGCATGATCTTGTGCTGCAAAATGATGCACAGTACAAGTGAAACAGGCCCCTTACAAATAAACTTAGTCTCTATTTTTCATCAAATTGCCTTTTGTTTCTTTGAAACGTAGGTAGTCACTTTGCTGGTCAGCTTGCTACATGGCCAAATTCAATACACACAATTCCCAGTAACAGTGGGAAACACACTGTTAATGGAATCAAATGATCTTGAACATACTTCAGGCTAGCACAGTTTAACATGGTTTGTCTTCTCAGTGTAATCCGGAATCCCAGATTTACATTTAGATTCTATTAAGTGTAAAATAAGAGGCTCAACTAATCTCCTCTCCTGGTGGGGAGAATTCATTTCTGATGGAGGCAGGTAGTAATACCATTGCCCTCCCTCCCCTGGATAGTCTTCCAAGATAAATCGTAGGTGTGATTTCTAGCATGACCTGGCCCATTCCTGCAAACCTTATTGGCTGCAGCATCCACTTTGGCAATGGCCACCTCAGAGCAACAAATGCTTACCTCTTTTAATATGCTTTCTGCCACGGGAGATCTACTCCTGAAGCCAATGATGTGGTTGAAACCTAGGTCATGGTATCACAGTGTAGATAGGCCTCTGTGACAATCAGTACTTACCTACGTCTCACATGTATAAATGTTTATAAATGCTCTGTAGTCCTTGGATGAAAGGTTTGTTTAAGTACTATTGCTCATGTGGCTGTCTGAACCATTACACTCCAAAAGAAAGACACTGTAACCTGGAGATCTTAAAGAAACGGTGGTAATTTTTTTGTTTGGCTATCTATGTTAGGTACTTATATGGCCCCCATAACTATAGTGCCTGAGGCTAGACAATAGAAAAGCCTTCTGAAACCACCAAAGCAATGGTAGAGGTTTTAGACTTGGCTTTTCTTTGCTTCAGCAGTGCTTCTCATTCCAATATAGTAAATAATGCCGACTGTTTCCTTATTCTCAGGAATAATAGACTCCACTGATTGATACTGTTCCTGTGTCTCCCTACCAGGGCCACCCGGGGGGGGGGAGGGGGGGCAAGTGGGGCAATTTGCCCCGGGCCCCGCAGCCTGAAGGGGCCCCGGCCAGCGCTGGCTGTCTCTGGGAAGCAGCAGCTGTTGCTGCTGCTAGGCAACCAGAGACGCTGGCTCTGCCTCTGGTCAAGCGGCTGAGTGCAGGTCAGGAGCGGGGGAGAGAGGCTGCAAGCCCTATGCCTTTCTTCTCCCGTCCCCTCCCCCCAGCACTGCGCACTCACCTTACCTGGGGGAGACGAGTAGCGGAGCTTTCCGTCCGGTTGTGAAACAGGAAATACTCTGCAGTGACCTCACTCACCACCTAAGAGCTGCTGGGGACTGCAACCATGAAGTGTTTGACCCTGTGATTCCCCCTAGGTTTGTAATATTGGGGTGGTGTTGTGGTTTTCAGAGGTGTTGCGTGTTTGAGGGTGATTGTGCTGCCTGGGTCTGTTTCAGAACAAAGTTGGTATCATGTAATAGTACCCAGGAAAAAAGCCCCGCGTCTGCCATATGCACGCCAGGCTGAACTTTTATCTCCCCCTATTTCCCTGCAGAAGGGGAAACTGAGGCACGCATGATCTAATTCCCTTTCCAAATTATTTTGGAAAGGAAGGGACTGGGGCTCCTATCCAAACCAGTTCCCTTCCCATCAAACTCTGTTTTCCCTGACCCTGCTGCAAGACCGCTGTAGGGCTGAAATTCCATTAAACTACTGGCTCCTTCATTTGCCCTGCACAAATAAAATAGACCGGCTTGCGGGGGGAGTGGTCGCAAAACCGGGTGAATTAGCAGAGGGTTGAGGGGTTGTGATGAACTGGGACTGTTCTTAATGTTTGCTCTGAATACTGTGTTGGGCCTCAGTGTCCCTGGCAGTTCTTAAGTATCTAGGTGGTGGAATAAGGGTGTCATAATTGCTGCAGAGCAAAGGGCCAGTGCATAAATGCCTGGCACTCTGTCTCCTAGCAACTGATGGCCTGGGCCCTCCTCTCCAAAGGTGCCACTGAAGGTGTTGGAGACAAAGGGATCAGTGACCTCCTGGCCCGGAAAGGAACTGAGCAGAGAGGAGGGCTGGGGGGGTGTGAGTGGGCTGGCTGGGGCGAGGATGAAGTGCAGACATGAGGGTCTGGCTCACGCCCCCCAGAATGGACCGGCCGAGGGTCCGGTTCGCTGTATCTACAAGCTCTGTTTTAGACCCTGTTCTGTCATCGATAAACCTCTGTTTTACTGGCTGGCTAAAGAGTCACGTCTGATGCAAAGTGCGGGTGCAGAACCCTGTGGCTTCCCAGGACCCCGCTGGTGGGTCGTGTGAAGCACACGGGAGGGAGAGGATTCTGAATCTCCAGGAGGACTCCAGGAGGAGAGAACGTGTGAGCTTCTTGCCCTGAACCAGTCTGCTCCAGGAGAGGAGGCTCCCCAAAGTCCTTTGACTGCTAGATGGGTTGGGAGCAGGTCCAGAGCATCGCCGGGACTCCGTGCAGGGTCCACTTGAATCCCACCTGATGCAGCCACACAGAATCACTAGCAGTGCTGGAGAGGCCAGGGTGGAAGCAGGTGGCCTGGGGTAGGGGCACATTGCTCTCAGTCCTGGCTCTGGGATGGACTAGCTGGGTGGTGGGTTCAGTCTGTCTTCCAGCCTGCTGTTCTCCTGGGGTCCCACCCGTGCCCCAGCCCAGAAGACTGCACCCAGCACCCAGACTCTGTCCCACTCAGCCCTAGGCAAGCTCGTGGTCTGGGGGCTGCTCCAGTTTCCTCTCCAAGGGTTGCAGCTGTCTGGAGATGCCTGCCTTCACACCTTCCTCATTCAACCTCATTCATTCAATAGGGCAATTGATTACAAAGTGGAGGAAAGATCTCATTTCTGTTCTAGCAATGAGACATTTTTCTTTTACCTTAATTATTCTATCTTGGCGCCCACTATAACATATTACAAGGTTCATCAAAGTCATGTAAAGTTAATACAAAGTGCTAATGCAGAGATTACCTACAACTGCAACTGATTGATTGCTGTGTCGCGTAATATAGTGACCCTTGATGGCTGTGTGCAGTAATATATGACACCCTGGGTCTTGAATGAGGTTATATGCTGGGGGGGGGGTGCAGCGGCAAGTCGGGGCCGAGCGGGTGAGCAAGTGGCAGTGGACAAAGAGGCAAGCATGAGCCAGCAGGGGTTCAGGGGCAGGCATAGGGTTTTCTGGCAGAGAGGGAGAAGTGAAAGGAGTGAGTTGTGGGTGGGGGACTGACTAGGAGGACGCAGCAAGTCAGTGGAGGACTAGGGCGTGAAGAGGGTGTGATGGTGGGGCCGAGTGGGGAGGGGGTGGTCACTATTTTACTGCTCTGATCTGGTCACCCTATTTGTGCTAGGTTTCAGAGTAGCAGCCGGTTAGTCTGTATCTGCAAAAAGAACAGGAGTACTTGTTGCCCTATCTTGAGCTTTATTGCTTACATTATTTATCTTACATGTATTATTTATTTATTATGCAATATGATTTCAAATAGGAGTTCTTTTTAACAAAGGAGTAGAAGTTAGGTTGCCAGGGGTAGTAGTAAGATGATGCCTTGATGTGGTGCAGGGATCTGGCAGTGAGAATGGTTGTCCTCCTGCTCCTCCTGGGAAGAGGAGAGAATAGGTCCTGCTTTCAGGATTAAAGAAGTCAAGTTAAATTATACTTTTCCATTTCCTTTTTGACACAAGAACATTGAGATTTGTGGCTCAGTACGCAGCTTACTCTCGCTGTTGTAAAATGCGTAGGGCTTAACAGTGGCAGAGATCAGTATATGATTACATGGCATGCAAATTATCTGGGGATATCAGATGAGTTCAAAGATAACTTGTTTTTATTCTTTCCATATATTTTCCCATGTAATCTTTTTAAATGATTTTTTTAACAACAAAAAGATGTTGAAGGGCAGATAGCTGTTATGACAGTCACCTTTGGACTCTGGTTAGTTGGTTAATATATATTTGTAATTGCTGTTTACCAATTGTTAACATATTCTGACTTACAGATCCCTTCATGGGGCCAGTAAGATCATGCAATATACTTAGGCACATTAAATAGACGGTCCAAGCACAATAGACATCACTGGTCCAATATCCAAATCTGAAGTCTGCATGATCTAAAACTAATCTGGCTGCTGAGACCATGGCTGAACCGACATGCTTGATTTCAGTCATGAATTGCCAAAACTAAAGAGTTGTCTGCACTCACATATCACTTTCCTGTACTCTCAGTATTTACTAGAAAGGAATCCAAAAAGAATCAGGCTGTCCAGTGAAGAGGGGTGGAGGAAATCCTGCCTCTGTTTCTGAAATGGCCAAGATGAAAATGTGATACCACACACCTGAAGCCTTTCTAGTTTAGAGTGGTTCAGGATTTCCCTACAAACACCCTCTACCCACCACAACATTCCCCAAACACCACTCCACCCAGTTTTGTGATATATATGTGCAAGTGTTGCCAATTTAGTGATTGTTTGGAAATTTGAATTGAAATTGAACATTAATACATACTTTAAAAGCATATAAGTGTATTAAAATACATGTATCTGAAAAGTATAATAGATTTGAAGTATGACATAGACTACTTCCTTATACATCTTTTTGTTTTTATGACGATGCCAGTGCCACTCACTTCGTGCACATTGGCCAAGTTATGATTTGAAGCAAAGTCTAAATGAGCTCTCCCTGACAGCAAGTGTGAGCTGAGGACTGGGGAAAGGCTTCAGGACCAGATTTTATTTACATTCACACCTATCTACCTAGGTATCCAGCAAACAGATCTGTGTTGCCCAAGTGATAGATTTTGGTTGGGGTTGGTTACAAATCACTTGAATGCCGGGGTGAGGAGGTGGGAATGAAATGTTGTTCTTATTGTACATGTAAAATGCAATGAACTGTAATTCAGCCTGTTGCGATTGAGAGCATTCAAGGAGAGAGGGTGGGGACAGGTGTTTTGCTTGATGGTCTGCCTGAGTCACAGGTACTATTTGACCTGCCCCTTTCCACTGTTTAAAGACAGAGCTGATTACGCTCCATAGATAGTCTTTTGTTTTGTTAAGTGACCACAGAAATCACTGATAATCAGGTCTAAGTGGCAGGGCCGCCAAGAGGGGAAGCAAGTGGGGCAATTTGCCCCAGGCCCCACAGGGGTCTCCTATAGTATTGCAACTTTTTTTTATGGAAGGGGCCCCCGAAACTGCTTTGCCCCAGGCCCCCTGAATCCTCTGGGCGGCCCTGCTCCCTACTAGTTAAGTTAATAAGATAAGGGTTCAAACCTGCAATGCTTACACAGGAAAAACTCCCACTGAAGTCAACTCAGGCAGTAAGAAAATAAATCCTTATGGAAAAATCCTACAGAATGTAACAGACAAGAATATCCCTTCAATAAAAAAATTAAACAAATTCTGGAAATGTATAGCAGGGACAGTTAGGTTCAAACAAATATTTATAGAAAGTTTATGTTTATGCATTATACTTTGCCTACAATAATTTCTATGGCCATTTATTCACTGTTAGATTCTATAGGGTTTTTCCATTGAGGAAACAATCGGTTTTGATTTTATGTTTTGTGCAGGTGCTAAAAGCTAATTAAACAGATTTCACTAAATGGTAGTGAGACAGGGAAGACAGAACAGCATAAAATAAAGCTTCTTAACTTTCCAGAATTACTTCTTATGACTACTACATTTTTATATCTAAGTGGCTTTATATCTACTTTTTCTTTCCGTTGTTCCACTTTTGCCTCTTAGTATTCTTGATAAACACTCATAAGTTCCCCTTATTTTTTCCACTCATTCCACCCAACACCTGTGAATCTATTAAGAAAAAAAAATCCTTTTATTATGTTTATAAACTAGCCTTCAAATAGAAAGAGCAGCTCACTGGTCTGGACCAAGTTGTAACCATCATTTCTGCTTCTTTTTAATGCCATAAATATCGACTGTTGGCACACTGAGCAGGTATCTTAAATTATGAAAAAAGAGAGACTGAAACCTCTAAAATGCCGATGCAGGGGTGATTTATTTTATAACAGAACTCTGTAGGGTTTGAATCTCCCATTGTAGCATACACAACTCATTAATATTAATGGAAAAGTAGGCCCTATGTCAATTGAAAAGGGAAAGAAAGTGATTATTGCATTTTATATCTCATCAAGACAATGAACAGTTTTATTGCAAAAACATAAGGAACGCTGTGTGTAAGGAGAATTCCTAATGACCTCTGAACTCATTTAATTCCAGAATAGTGGTTCTCACATTACTGAAAACATAATTCAGATCCTTCACTCTGACTACTCCAACTGATGCTAAAGGAGGATACAATGCATTTTTAACGTCTCTATAACTGACCACTCTATGCTTACAGTGGAGCGTCCCTTTTTAAATGGAATTAAAATATCAGCATTTCTGTGTGGTTAACTGAAGAATAATTATGTCCTTCAAAATAATTACAAATCCAACCATATTAACACTACCTTTTACCATTCCCTTTGATGCAGGACTAATGTACTCTCAAATGCATTAAAGATGATTCTAAATTCTCTTTATGGTCTTGTTTCAGGAGAAATTATCCAAGGCCTTTTGTGTCACGCATACATCTGAAAGGCATGAAAGCTGTGGATGTTATTAGCTTTTGACATGGCAACCCTAATCATCAAAAACTCATAATACATATAGTCACCACTTCGTTAAAAAAACAGAAGCACCAAATCCTCACCTGAACTCAATGGAGCTACATTGATTTATACAAGCTGTGGATCTAGACAAAATGTTCTATTGTCACAATAATAAGGAGGGGAAAGAAGGGCCTTTTACCCTGAACTTAAGTAGTGTTCAGGGATCAGGTAATCACTACTGATGATTCTTTGAGTGCCTGAATTTCGATGAATGTCATTCCTGGCTTAGATGGTCTGTCCCATAACTGAAAATGGGTGAAAGTGGTTTTAACAATGGAACAATACGGCTACTGCCAAGATTCATTAAATGGGTTGCTGGTTCAACATTAATTGCTCCATACCTGTTATAATATTATTATAGATTTACCTTTAATTTAGGTGAGCGTCTACCCATCTACCACTGTCCCTTCATCATCAGTATAGAAGTTTTGGATGGACATTTAAATGATGAAATAAAATTTTATTTGTTCATTTTAGACATTTGGGGCTATAAAATAATATCTGACGTTTTGTTAGATCGGATGTCATTTTCAAACATTAGGTGACACGGATTCCAACTAGAGTAAATTCAGATTATTTTTTCAAAATAACATTGGTAATTTTCACATGTATAATGATTTTTTTAAATTTAATTTTGGGATAGTCTCAACCCCTAAGACCTTTATGCTCCATTATACTCATTGCTTGCAATTCTAAAAATAAGACATCTGACATATTGTTTCAGGTGTATATGTTTACATATTGATACAAGTCTTTATGACAGTTGCCTGTATAAATGTTGCCTGTATGACAAATTGGAAAGATCCACTATGATGGTCATTTATTGAATGATACATATATAAAATATATAAAAATATATAATTATATATATAAAATATATAAAATTAAAAAAAAACATGAAAAGAAGCTAGGGGGAGAAACAGAACCAGAATTTCTTTGGGAGGAGATTTTCAGAAGCACAAATGACCCTAACTTGGAGCTAGGCTCCTAACTGCTGCCCACACTGTAACTGGGGAGCCTGATTGCAGCATGCATAGGCATACCCAAGCTAGCATGGGTGCTAACAGCAGTGAAGCTGTGGCAGCATGGGCTTCAAGTGTGGGCTTTACAAACCACCCAGGACTTCAGCTACTCCACTTGTACAGCTTGGTTTTGCCAGCCGGTGACCTCTTTCTTCATTCTGTCTTGTACAATTATTGTTTATTGTAATTACTTTAAGAAAAAACAACCACATTGTATGGCACTTATTACTGCCTTCAAAATCCAGTGTGACTCTCCCTACTTGTCAACTCTTGTCTCATTCTAGATCCCCCGCCCCATATTCACTCCTACTCCAATAATGTGAGCTTCAAATGCCCATTCATCCATTCATCAGCTTCTCATACAATCATTTCTGTGCTGTTTTCCATGCTGCCCCTTGAAAAAGATGAAGAAGCTTCCTGAACTTATCCATAAAGTTCCCACCCTCTACACACACAAATAACTGCTGAAGACTCACCTATGAGAAACTTACTGACCTTGGTGCACTTGAGGAGTAAATAGATTATACTTTACATGTCCTATTTATTCATATTTACTAACTTAACTGTATAATTGTTGCTCCTCCCATGTGTTTTCTTTTCTCTTTAGACTGCAGGCACTTTTCTGTACGTACCACAGAAATAAAATAAATAATGAAACACAAATCGACAAAACTGTTGAGAGCCCCACTTCCTGCTTTCCTCAAGCCCTTCATCTTCCTTCTCATCGATACAACCTGACTCCTGCTTAAAAGCCCATTTCCAAATGCACTGTCCAGAAAAGGGCTTGAGATATAAATGAAGCATGATATGGAACTGGGTTCCATTTTTGACCACCACAATTGCTATTGGTCCATATGATTGTGTGCACTTCAACTGTTCATAAAAAAAATAAATAAAACAGAAAAGATTATTGCATCATTAGTCTCTATAGAGGCTAAGTTTCTTTGTCTTTGTTTCCACAGAACCTAACCCTCCTCTAATGACCTTTACCCTAACTGAAAATAGGTTCTGAAAGGCTTTTGTGATGACTTTGTGACCAAATACTGTAGTTACACCTGCCAGTGAACTACAGGTACAAAAAAAAAAAAATAGCCATAAAATTGATTTACTAATTGCACCCACAACAAGGAAGCCACTTTCTGTGAAAGCTTCCCTGTTTAAGTGCATACTCTTCAATCTCCAAACAAGCTATCATGGCACTGCTTACTTATCCCCCGCTATATTTCTTCACACCAACATGCTGCACAGTAGTTAGGTCAGGATACCTAATCCTGCAACCTTGACTTTCATGAATAGTCACACTTGAGTCAACGGGTTAGATCCTGATCTCTGTTTTACAGTGTAAGTAAATTCTAGATATATATGAGTGTAAATGACATCAGAAATGGGTACAATGGTGCTACTCATCTGAATACATTTTGCAAGATGCAATTTTATTTTATTTTGCTTAGGACACTGCTGTGAATATTTTGTATGGAGGCAACTATAAATCCGTATATGATTGTAATGAAAGTATATATCAGGCATTGTGGCCATCCAAGGCTTTCTTTTACATAGCAGCAGCCATTTAAAAAAAAATTCCAAAAAATCACTTTTATTCTAGCAAATAATTAAGCTTATGCAGAATAGTTTAGCAAGCAGTTGCCTCATTAGTGAGACATACAGAAGAGCATTCTATTTAGGGGTGGCAAATATTCTATTCCCAGCACAGTGCAGCAGCCAAATGTGTCACGTGGGGTGCTGTGGCTGGAACACATTGATGTTCTCTCACAACAGCCAACAAGTCTAGTACTTTTAGAACACAATGTTTAAATTAATGGGCAATGCACTGCATTTAAATAAAGGCCCAAACACTTGGGCATGCAAGTCCCATGGATTTTGCTGGGACCTATTTATGCCATTAAAGTTCCTCATGTGTCTAAGCACCTGTAGGATCAGTCGCTATCATCAGAAACACCTAATAAAAATTCCATGGATTGTGATAGCACTTACAAAATGTGTCAAAAGAGCCAATTAAATCTTATTTTTGTAGTCATGATCACTGCTTTCTGGTAACAAGTTAGATAACTTATACCAATCTTTTTTATATTCTAGGTACTAATGTTCATAAAATGGACCGGAGGGGTGAAAAAAAAATCTGATAGTCTGGCAATCAATCTTTCTGGCTCATTTGAGTACTGGAAATCACACATACCTATTGTAACTTCTTAGCCACATTGGCTTCCATCACATATACCAAATGCCAATGCAAAAGGAAAAAATAGCAAGGTAATAAAAACCATTAGGGCTAGACTCTATGAGCTTGGTTCACTCCCATGCATAGGAGGATGGAATAGGCACTTGGGATAAGGTAGCAGTGTAAATAGTGCTGCCTCTCCCATATGGATTCCATTGGGAGGAAGAGGGGGCAGCTTTAAATTACATTGGGGCTACACAGGAAACTATGGAGGGGAAAAAAAAGGCAGTTTTAAAAAATGATGGCTGGATAAGGCTAAAACACAAAACCTCAATGCCAGAAAATCTAAGGTTGAGGATGGAATGCCAGCCTCCAAACTAGAACTTTTATTTCATAGATTTCCCATCAGATGACCATTATTTTTACACATTCTATAAAGTAAATCTCAGTGATACAATAAGATATAGTCCTTGTTTCGACAAGAGTTGGCTTTACAGCATTTACCAATCACAATCCCACTCCATTTCATTATCTCTTTAATCCATGCAGCTTTTAACATTTAACTTGCATTAATAATTCACTTTGTTTTACAAATATTCATATTCCAGCTATGACACACCGCTATAATGAATTCATTCTTCTAGCTCTGCCAGCTGAATTGAAAGTGCATGAAACTATTTTCTGCATTCATGAGTAATGACTAGGGCCTAGATCCTGCAAAGACTTATACATGTACGTAACTTGAAGCATCTTAATAGAATCAGTGAAGCCAACAGGCTACATTTTCAGTTAATATAAAATTGGTGTAGTTCCACTGATTTTGATGGAGCCATACCAATTTGCATTCTGAAGATTTGGATCAACAGGTCAACTCATGTGCTTAAAGTTTAGCATACAGTGTTGGCACGATTGGGCCTTGAATTGAAGGGTCAAATTTATGCTAGACAAAACCCCATGGAGTTACACCAGGGATGAATCTGGTCCATTACTAGACTTTTAGTTGTTGGCAAATAGTACTGATGGTGCCCAACTAGCACATACTATATGTGAAATAACTCAAAATTGTTTACATTACAAATATATTCTTCTTTATTCTATTATAAATCTCAGTTAAGTTGCTCTAGAATTATAAGACGAATATGAACTCTCTTTATTCTATAAGCTTCCAAAAGATCTTATTCAGCTCGTGTGGTCGAATCACAAGTTTGGAGTTCAAAGGTCCACAATTCAAATCCCAGCAGAAGAAATTGGCCACATTGTCATCTATCAATATTAAAATACTGTCACTTTTTTCAATGGTCTTCACCATTCATGCTGCAATGGCTGATTTAAGTGTGTGAAGCTTTCACAGTATAAGAATGTACAAAGGGATACTGTTGCTACTGAGGAAGCTACACTTCTGACACCAGGTCATGAAGTCACCACCTACCTAAAGCTATGTTGCCAGATGATACTCACTGCTACCATCTGCCCAGAATACCTAAATAAATGTAGTACAACCAGTTTAAAAATTGACATGCAAGGCCTAATTTTTACTGTACTGGGGAGAATCACGAAGTGCAATCAAGCATGGCAGGCCCAGGATTTAGCACAAAACTATGAGTTTGTCAAGTCAATGTCACATTACTAATCATGGATCCAACTATACTTCCTTCAAAAGAATCAACTTTAGTTAAGGCAGTACACCAGTTCTATCGGCCTGGACTATGAAGAGAGATCCATCTGCACAACAATAATCTCTTGTGACCAGATTCTGGTGCCCTTCTTCATGTTGGATACCTCTATATTCCACAAGTAGCTACAATAATTATAGTGGTTGTTACAGTGGCTATGCAGTTGACCTGTGGTTCGGCTGGGAATAGAACCAGGCCCTAGATACTGGAATGTGCTGCCAATGAAGTAGTAACTGCATGTTACAGAACAAATCAAATTAATCTATAATATTTTCACAAAGTAACCATGAATTACAATTAAGCATGAAGCATTATTAGGCATAAATTAAGTTCTGCCCAGATCCACCACTTAGATCACATCTTTCCAGACTTGTGTTGTCCACTATAACCTGTGTACTATTTATAATGCATAACCTCTGAGAATTTAAGGGCTGATGTAACCAAATAATTACAGGTAAACCCTCATTATCTAATTAACTATCTCTGCGGGCATCCAAAATCATTGAATAACCACAGCTTTTGCAGTAGCTGTAAAGGAAGGCTGAAGGTGTTGCTTAGGTGGCTTCTTTGCCTGGCCCACCACAGGCACATAGAATACGTGGGTGGGCCAGGAGTTTAAAGGGAACCATCTACTAGCCAGGTTTCCCATTCCCTTCCATCAACCCCAGCTGAACAGTTTTCCTGCAATGATGTGCATAGCTCAAAGAGCATGGGAACTGCCTTGCCCTCTGATACTCCGTCCCATTCCTCTCTCATGCAGGCTCTGTCGGGAACAACAGCCCTGGAAATCTTTGTTGATATTTTAACTATTGACCTGCAGGCCACATAGTACTGACAGACAGAATCCAAATACATCTTTAAAATTCACCCAGCAGAGCACTTCAAAAGCCAGCGCTGAACTGGGAATATATCGATATTGTTGTAGGGCATGCAGCTTGTTGTTAAGGGGGGAAAGCTCTAACCTTCAGGGAGAAAGGCACTCCTTCACTTCTCTGCTCTTAGCCAATGGCTCTCAACCTTTCTAGATGACTGTATCCCTTTCAGGAGTCTGATTTGTCTTGTGTACCCCAAAGTTTCACCTCATTTAAAAACTACCTGCTTACAAAATCAGTCATAAAAACACAAAACGTGTCACAGCACACTGAAAAACTGCTTACTTTCTCATTTTTACCATATAATTATAAAATAAATCAATTGGAATATAACTACTGCACATTCATTTCAGTATATACTATATAAACAAGTATAAACAAAATTTCATACAGATAATGCTTAATTTGTACTCACTTCACTAGTGCTTTTTAGGTAGTCTTGTAAAACTAGGCAAATATCTAGATGAGTTCATGTACCCACGGAAGACCCCTGCATTCCCCGCAGTTGACAACCACTGCCCCCCAGTTGACAATCCCATGTACCCTCCAGTTGACAACCACTGCTCTAAGCCTCTCCCAGGCCAGCAAATTTGGGAATTATATGGTACAAAGAGACTTGTGTGGAACCCCGTGCCAGAGTGAATTTAGACCTTGAATGACACTAGTTTGTTTCAGTTAGGCACCATATACCATGGTGTGTGAATATATTTATGCACCTGTACACACGTGGACATACAACCACACCTAACATATTGATTGTTTTCCTAAATTGTGAGCTTTTCAAGGTAGAAGCTGTGTTTACCTGTTCATGTGGACAGCATCTAGCACAGTGCAAGTGCTACCAAATAAGAAATGATAAATGCTGAAAATAAAATAAAAACTCAGACTAACAACCTCTTGTTTGGTGCTGCACCATTCACACAGTTTGTTGCATTATAAAATAATAACACTTCAACTTAAATGTTTCTCCATAGTTCAAAGGATTTAAGGGCATCCTTACAATACTCTTTAACTGGGACTTTGTCTACTAGCTAAATTAAACAATTATAATTTCCCTCACTACCACACCTTTTGACAGAATCAAAGTGCATAGCTCTCAAGAACAGTGGTGGGAAAGTTCAGAGGGCAACACATTTAAAATATCAGAGGGGTAGCCGTGTTAGTCTGGAGCTGTAAAAAGTGACAAAGAGTCCTGCGGCACCTTATAGACTAACAGATGTATTTCAAAGACTATCTAAAGGTATGAGACATGGGGAGTTGCACCAATCTTCTTATATGTATATACAGACTTTTTAGAAGAGCAAAGTTTTTAGGCAGGAAAATTCAAAACATCTTGGCACGGAGTGACATTGAACAAGCACAGTACAAGCAGTGTTTGAAGATTAGAAGGATCAAATACATGTCATAAAAGAGTCATTTGCATTCTGACATGTTTTCAACATTAGCATAGCTCTTGTTTTGAAACTACCATTCACTTGTTCTGCATGTTATATTAAGCATTCCCATACGGATACATAAAGTTCTTATATTGAATGAAGCATGAAAAGAAATCAGCACAGCATTTCTAATTCAGCGGAATTAAAAGACAAGCACCGAGTCTGAGGCCATGCATTTAGACAGCTGCAGTGGACTCCTACACAAGAACAGAAGGTTCAGAACAGATGTAAACGGAAGCCTACTTCACCCACTTACTATTTAATAGCTGTCTATTACAATACTGAAGTTAGCGAATAGGAAATGGTCAATAAAAATAGATAGACTCACAAAATGTCATGTCTGAGTATACAGAATAGATTTTGAAAAGTACATCAAGTTTAAGAGCAAAATGTCAACATGGCCCTTGCTTCCACTCTCACAGTACTCATTAAGGTGAGAGTTGACAGGTTGAGGACAACATAACATGTCTAATTCTTATCTAGTGACAATGCCAACACTGTGGAGAAAGGCAGACACAATGCATGCCAGATACAAATGTAAGGTTTCCCAGCATTTGACAGAAATGTTTTCTCATTTCAAGATTTTTTCCCCAGAATATCTACTCATTTTTAATATACTGTATGGACATAATTAGCAAAATTACTGCACTGGGATTTTTAAAAACAGGTAATTGATTTTATACTGAGTGTTTTACAGTAAAAAAAAGTATTTTGTTCATAAGGCATGTGTGTAGAGCTCTTACATAAATGTTTAAGAACCACCTACACATACTGAAAACTTGAAACTTATACAGCAGCTGTGTTTTGATGCGGGAGAAAAATATTTGATCCCAAACTGAATTTCTTAAAACTCTGGGCCTCAGAAGGTAAAAAGTTACCTGTGAAAAATTATTAAATCATTTTGATCGTCTGAAAAGGAGAGGGATCTAAGGTAAGGCAATTCTTTCAACAATTTTAATCTGTTTACTGGCTCACTAGAGTCAATACAGGATAAGAGGCTGTGAGCTGTCAAAAGGTCTATTGCTTTCATAGTGCATTGACCTCCCCTCCATTCTATTGGTTCTCCTCCTCCCAGTATTTTAATAAAATACAAAAATATTTTACAAGAGTTTTTCCTCTTCTTTGCCTACTTTGTATAATTTTTAAAAGAATTTAAGCAGTTCAAAACTCTAGACATTGGCATTTCATTATTTTGTGAATATCAGAGCACAAAACCTTTTTAAAATGACAGACTTCCTTTGATATCAGATCTGTCACATATTTTCCAATTCAGCTCTATGAGGCATACTTTCCTTTCATCTACGCTGAAGGAAGACGGGAACTATCATGAAATCAACAACTGTATTTCATATTTGGATAAAGAACATTGGACTCAATGTTAGTGTCTCATCTGGATTTAATTTTCAGGGTGGGAGGGACTGTAGAACCACTGAAATAATCCGGGCACGCTTTCTTGTTAATGTATTTGCTAATTTCTTTTTTTTATTTTGTAGTGAACTCGATGCTAGTGAAATATGCTCAAGAAAAACCTCCTGCAGATTGAAATTTGTTTTTTTTAATCCACAGAGTATGTACAGCATGGGCAGCAGAACTGTAAAGTGTTCACTTACATATTAGAAAAGAATAATTCCCTTTATTGCAGGAATTACTGAGTGAAAATCTATGACTTGTTTTAAGATTGTGGTCAGTCTAGATGATCACAATGGTCCCTTCTGACCTTAAAAACAAATCTATACGTGTCATTGAAAATCTCTCTCATCCCTGAACAGCAGGAATCACTGGAGAGGTGAGGGCAGAGCAGTTAACCTGCTGATTCAGTCCTCAACCCCAGTGGTGAGACTGCTAACAAAGAAGCGGGGCGTTGGAATGGAGCCCAGAGCTTTTGCGCAGGACAGCTCTGGAGCAGTGGAGCTGCCGGTTTTTGCCTGGAGCTGGAGAGGAGCCGGAGCACAGCTTCAAAGCCCTGAAAAGAAGCCAATGATTGTCAGTCAACTACTAACTGAACCAAAAACAGGCCACTAACAGCCTGTTTGAATCTACTGAACTGTGCTGGATTTAAATTGATGAACCTGAGGCGACAGGGGCCATAGCCCACCATTAATCCCTATACTATCCAGTCACCCTGGAGATGGTTTCAATATACTAGATAAATATCCTATGGATTCACTTCTAGATCAAAATTCTGCCTTGGCATAAGCACTGATATCCACGGGAACTGCAACCATTTGAATGGGAATTGCAGCACTGCATTTTGTTCCCAACCTCCTGATCTGAACAACACACTTGTGATCTCATGCAGTTCTAGTAATGTGCATTCTATCCTCTTAATATGGCAAACAGAGCTTACAAAACCTCTGGGAAGTATAGTGCTTTACAGTGTGGAAAAAAAAACAAAAAAACAAGCATCACTATGTAAATTGACTCCTGAACAAAACAGGACACTGTAAAAGACAAAAAATGCTTATAATCAGGCATGCAACAATGATGCACTAGCAATTTACTTTGTGCTACAATATGATCTGACGAGACTTCCTCCCAGCTGCAGTTGCATTAAATTTTGGCATTTACAGACTACCGGTACTCTGCAAATTAAGCATATGCTAATCATATACCAACTATCTACAAACAGAACAAGAAAAAAATCTTCTACTTGAGACGATAATCTGTAAAGGATATTTTTTCAACTTCTCTGTTGGAACTTTGTTTTGAAGCTGGTCCCACTGGGACAAAACAGGTCTTTTTCTAACACATAACGGCAATTTAAGTAAACACTGAGATGTCTTGTTTACGAATTGGCCAAAGGTTTCTTCCATGTGCCCTCCTGATAGGCAAAACAATATTAACACAACATGAGGTAAAAGAATTACATTTTTGTAATAACGATACACATAAAATTATTAAGCAGATCATTAATAATCATCTGTCTTGGCAAACGGTCCCTGGGGTAACACTGGAATATCTTCTGTTTAGTACATAAACCTACAGCCATGCCTCTAAAAGAAATTCAGCATGTATTCCCTATTTCCCTGTTCCAGAACCCACTGAAGTCAATGGGAGTCTGACCTTGACTTTAATGGGCTTTGGATCAGACCCTAAAATCTCAAAAGGTATAATTAATAATCCAATTCTATTTTACTGGGCAGAGCAAACTCCTTTGGCAAACATAGTAATTATGGATATTTGTACATGTAACTGGCCTTCATGGCCCAGGCATCTTTTATAGATTACCGATAGTAAACAATATTTTAAATCTTAAAATACCAAATTATGGCTTAAAGCAGGGAAAGCGAGAGTTATTCACACTACCTAGTCCCTGTGTGGATGCAAAGGATTGGAGAGGTCAGTCTGGCTCCTTCTTATTCACAAACCCATAGGCTGAGTACGATTTCAATACTTGCTTTCCCTTAAATAAAAAAAGTGAGCAAGGCTAATGCCCTAATCGTACTAGTCATCCCAAAGTAGATGGGAAAGACTGAGTAGGAGGAGAGGCCATGATCCTTTCATTTCTCTGAAGTCCAATGCCTTTTGGATCTCATACTTTGTCTGAATCTACATGGCCCACTTTAAGTACTTTCTAGTTGTTATGGAACAAAGATTTTGGAAAGGAATTTTGACTTGGTAAGAGAGGAAATGAAACATTTTGGGCAGAAGATATTTACTAAGCTTCAAGATCTGGCTAAAACTGACTTGGGTCCAGTTATTAATAAAATAAATAAATGTGATGGATGGGATCAGCTACATCGCTCACTTGGGGCAAAATCAATATAATCAAACAGAATAATTTCCCAAGACGATTTTAGGCTGTCAGGGTTGTGCCAGCAGGGATTTCACTTTACGACTTTAAGAAGATTAATGCAATTCTTCAGGAGTACTTGTGAAGTAATAATAAAAAAAATCAAGAGCAGAACTATAGGACCTCTCACATGGTTTATTCACCCTTCCAAGTCCACTGACGTGAACAAAGTTACTTCTGATTTCCATCAGCATGAGAGAAGAATTAAGCACATTGTCATCCAATAGGGAGGATGGGTTTAAATTTCCCAAAATGAAAAATTATTTTAATTTGTGTCTGCATTTAAACTCAATCCTGGATGACCCATAAATCAGTTACATTTAGAAAGAGAACAACACTGGCAACTTATCCAGAGCAGGAACAGTTTAAAAGGAAACATTTAATTTAAAATGGAATGAAATGCCATTACAATCTCTTAGCTTCCTTACTTGTTGTCTAAGAACTGTATGCATGATTCCCCTCTCACTTACAATAATGTACATCACGAGTAACTGCACTGAAATCATTGGAGTGAAACGATATAAAACCGGTGTGAGAGAAGAATCCTTTAATGTCTTTATAAGGAAAAATGAAGTGACATTAATTAGAATAAGGTGACTGAAAGAATGAACATAGTGGACTAACAAATGGTGATTTTAAGTTTTTTTTTTGAAAAAAATCGCAATCTGTAAAAACTCAACATGCTTAAAAATAAACTAAAAGGTGTGTGGCACCAGTTTGGAAGGTGATTATGGCACCTTCTTATTCAACAGATATTCTTTGTCAGTGCATTAAATACCATACCTGCTCCAGTACTAACTAGATTAAAATGAATTTTTGTACTCACTAGCCCTGCAAAGCCAGCACAGTGATGAAGTGGATTCTATTCTTGCTCTTGCAGGATGATTAACTAAATTCTAAACATAGAATCTCTATTTTTATGTAGAATCTTATTTTTCCCCAGGTAGAAAAACCCCCATTGACTTCAGTTAGTGCTGGCCCTTAGTTATTTAGCTGAAGCTATAAAGGCTCAATGCTACTAAATCTAAAAAATGTAAAGTTAATCCCCAGTGATGATCAGGATGACAATCTTCATGTTAGTTCTGTGATGCAAATGAAGGGGGGGAGGTTTCAGAAATATGTGAATAAAGGTGGCTTCTCTATTATTGGCTAAACTAAGAGTTATAAATTAGAAGAATTCACCCTTCTTTTGGAAGCTAAGATTTGCTATGCATCTGTTCGACATGTTCCACATCGAAAAACTGGCTGGGGAGAAAAAATGGTCATTTGGAAGCAAAAAGAAGAAGAGGTCCCATTATTGTTGATGACCCTATCACTGTGGAGTTAGGGCTCAGTGAATTAACTCAATGAGACAAATATTTCAAAAGATTTTGTTGTTGTTGTTTGGTTTTGTTTACTGTTGAAATTTAGTTTTGTATAAGACATGATGGCGTCAGGATCACTTTGCTGAGAGAGAACAACTACATCTAATTCATCTGCTGGTTATAACATGTTGATAGATTAGAATTATTTCTTGGGAAGTTATTGTAGAAAGGGAATTGTTATTTTAGATTTCAAATTATTTTAGAAACAATCAGGCTTCCACCCACACAAGGGGCAGATGGACTGCTTCATTATTAGAAGACATTTAACGCTCTATGTTCCAGTGCATTTCATCAGAGCCAGTTACACTAGTACCCTTGATGGATGCTTTGATTATATTAGTGGAAAAATGGAGCAAGAAGAATTTTCATAATGAGAATAATCTACACAAGTCTTTAAAATACAGAAAAACGGAGGTTAGCCATGATTTAGATAAGCATCCAAAAGTTTGTGTGCTAATCTAGAGTCCATCCTGTGTTTATGATTCCCTCTCTGTAATCCTATAGGAGTCCTCTGGATTGCCTTTCCTTCCTAAAAAAACTTTCTTCTCTAGTCATAGTATACCACATAGTGCAATAGCAACTTTTCAGCCCCACAAACATCAGATACAGAACTAGGGCTTATCTGATAACCTCTGACACTCCAATAGAATAGACACTTATATCTCACAAGATGGCTTTAAGGGTCAGCAGTTCTCACAGCCCTTCTGCGGGGCCCCAACCACTACTGAATTGCAGTGCTTTTGCCCAGAGTTCATTGAGCATCACTGATGGCCAAGGCCAATCAGAGAGATTATGGAGGCACCTTGTTCTCACAGAAGGATTTTCAAAGTTAGGGGTAAGGAGCTGTGACTGAAGGAGATGGGTTCATGGGTAGGGGAGAAGGACTACTGAAACACTGCAGAGAGGAATGGAACTGCAGCTTTTGGGAGCTGGGGCGAGGAGGACAGGAGGAAAAAAATGTATGGTCCCAATCTGAACCTGAAAAAAGTTTCAGTTTCATCTGAATATGCTCATATGTTCAGGCTGTTTTTTATTTCTTTCAAAACAGCTCATCCCATCCCCAGTAATTGCTCATACCACATGATCTACTCTAGTAATTCACCAGCATGCTGACTTTGACACTATCTCAACTCATTTTGGCTACTTTGAAACTTCACTGGTTGAAGTCTTTTAATCATATATCAAAAAGTGCAAGTGAAGGGTGCAACGGAGACTATTCCACAGTTTGCAGCTATTCTTTAGAATACAATCCTCTCTTGGGCTTCATTTCCCTTTCTAAGCCTAAAAGCAAAATCTAACTCAGACTCTAAGTAAATGGATGCATTTACCTGGGATGCGAGTTATTACTAAGACCACAGGCTAAACAAAATAAAATGTTTCCTTCCTGAGAGAGAGAGTGAAGTTAAAAGCCACATTCATACACTTATAGAGTTTATGGACGATACTAAGCTGGGAGGGGTTGCATGTGCTTTGGAGGATAGGATTAAAATTCAAAATGATCTGGACAAACTGGAGAAATGACCTGAAGTAAATAGGATGAAATTCACCAAGGACAAATGCAAAGTACTCCTTTTAGGAAGGATCAATCAATTGCACACATACAAAATGGGAAATGACTGGGAATCTGGGGTCATAATGGACAGCAAGCTAAATATGAGTCAACAGTGTAATGCTATTGCAAAAAAAGCGAACACCCTTCTGGGATGTATTAGCAGGAATGTTGTAAGCAAGACACGAGAAGTAATTTTTCTGCTCTATTCTACGCTTATCAGGCCTCAACTGGAGTATTGTGTCCAGTTCTGGTGCCACATTTCAGAAAGGATGTGGACAAATTGGAGAGAGTCCAGAGAAAAGTGACAAAAATGATTGAAGGTCTAGCAAACATGACCTCTAAGGGAAGATTGAAAAAATTGGGTTTGTTTAGTCTGGAAAAGAGACGACAGAGGGGACATGATAACAGCTTTCCAGTATGTAAAAGGTTGTTACAAGGAGGAGGAAGAAAAATTGTTTTTCTTAACCTCTGAGATTAGGAGAAGCAGCAATAGGCTTAAATTGCAGCAACAAACGTTCAGGTTGGACAGTAGGAAAACCTTCCTAACTGTCAGAGTGGTTAAGCACTGGAATAAATTGACTAGTGAGACTGTAGAATCTCCATCATTGGAGATTTTTAAGAACAGGTTAGACAAACACCTGTCAGGAATAGTCTAGATAATACTTTACCCTGCCACAAGTGCAGGGTTCTGGACTAGACGACCTCTAGAGGTCCCTTCCTGTGCTATGATTTCTATGATTGCAGATTGGCAAGTAGGCAGTGGGTTAAGTGTCAGAACCTCTATATTATTTCACTGAAAACAGACGTTTGGGAAGCAAATGGGGTAGTTAGTTGTCAGTTCATTCTTAATTCTTGTATGGAGTTCAACTTCCATACTGACATGATGTTCTAGTTTTATATCCCATCCTTCTTGGTAGTCTTCCAGAGTGGTATTCGGGTTAAGGGATTTTTAGAGGCAAAGTTCTAACTTGCTGATGCCCATAGTTTTAGTTCAACATGCAATTGCTAAGATTTATTGCCTGAAAAATAAGAAACCCAGGTCCCAGGCTAGTTAAAAAAATTATCCAAATGTGTTATTTTAACTTTGAATTTTAATTTTCTTTTAAAGAAAAGTATATATTCCATGGACCACAGCTGTTTGGTAAGTACAGATTTCATATGCATATAGTACTAATTTGGAAAATGAATACTATTTGCTTGATGAGTCACAATGAATGCCTGCTGGTAAACATATATTAAAGTTCATTTCTAGAGCTCAGTCCTACAAAGCCTTTTTTCATGTGACTCATTCTTATTCATGTCAATAGTCCCACTAAAGAACTATTCCCATCATTACAGGCCCTTACACTAGTCTAACACTGAACTCCTTTGAATGAGACTGCTATGCATGGAACAAGAGTATAATGCGGCTCAGAGTATAATTTAATGGTGATGCATAACTCAAGATATACCTGGCCAGACTGTGACTAAAGCATTTGGTTGAAATTCCAGGATGTGGGAGAGAGAGATGATAGGATTGTCATACTGGATCAACCAATTTACACCTCCAATTTGATATTCAAACACACATTTCTCACTGTGGCAGAGGACTCATTTTGATGATCTGCTCTCTGAGCCAAATGGAGTCTGATTGCTTTTGGAAGACTCCAAAGAAGATATGTAGAAGTGACAGACTACTCCACTGATGGTGTGGCATGGCATTATAACAGTCTTTTCCTCTTGGCTATCAAATACGTGGCCCATAACTGCTTCCCCCTCTGCTTAACAATGATGGGACATCATGATATACTTCAAGCTTGTGACTTATGAAAGAGGAGGGAAGACTGATAGTGCCAGTGGCAGAAGTCTCACGCTGAGTCTGACTGCATGCAGTATAAAGACTTTAAAATTACTCCCTGTGGGTATGCATGAGCTCAAGAAAGGTTTCGTTGACTTTCACCATAGACCCTCCCACTCAGTGAAACTGTGGCAGGGAGTGAACTTCCATTTAATCCACACTTTCTCCATTTGGTTACATACTATAGTACTTTCCATTGTAAGGAGTTTTCATGCTGCTTTGGGAATAAGATTGTCAGATTCAGACTGAACTATATCTGCTTCCCTGGAAGCAGAGCTGTAACTGAGGTGGATAAACGCAGCATTCCCTGCTTGAGTTACTGAGTTACTTGAGTGTTGATCGGTGAGTTTCTGGAAGGACTGGGTGAGCTTTTAACCTCCTGCAACCTGAAATCCAGAGGCAAGATACTGGGTCTGCTATTAGAGCATCAATGCTTCCTTTAGGGTGGACAAGGTACCATAATACCTTAAAGTAATGAACCTAAAGCTAGGCCTTTGCTCAAGACAAAAAAAAATTGCATTTGATAGGGCAAATCTTGCCAATCACCACTCTCACATGGGAAAATCTTATCAAGAGATTGTAGAGAACTAGTCCCAGTAGTATGTAAAATCTTCAGATTTCCTAATCCACAGTGTGATGAGTGTAAATAAGAGGAAACTTTGTGGGCCAACAACCTCTCTATCTGAAGCAATTCTCCCCAACAATTATCACTGTGCAATGCCAGAAACACAACACTCTAAGCTCAAATGTGCAAACAGGCCAACTGAAAACATTAACTTAAACTAATCAAATGAAATCTCATTGGGTGACTAATATTGTCAGAGAATGGAAAAAGAAAGCAGCTGAGATTTTAATTACAGACCAGCCTCAGTTCCTAGAAATGCATTACACAGAACACTCCATACTAAGCATTAACAATTACCTTGTATTTTTCTTGTCATGCATGTTTAGCTGAAAGGCTCCCCATAGTCAGTTAATATAGCTTGAAGTTTTCCCTCTTACAAAAAGAAGGAGGTAGTAAACAATTATAAAATTCCAGGCAATAACCTTGCCTAACACCACATCATACTGTCTCAATGAGTTTTATAATATGCTACATTATGTTACCTTGCCTAAGGAATATATTAGGCTAACATTAAAAAATAAATGTCAAGACCCATAGAAGAGTGATTGAAGGATATAAACCTTTGTCTGAACAAGTTTTCTGCTTTCTTATAACCATAAATTGGCGAAATGTTTAAAATAGAACATTAAAAATGTTAAACATTTTTCTTAGGATAGATCAGTCATCTGTGAGATATTTAAAAATCTATTTATCCTTCTAAATGTTTTAGGTTTATTAATCTGTAAACATTAAGAAGATAAATAAGAGTTATCAAAACTGGATGACACTATCACACATGGCAAAGAAATTAATTGTAATTAAATGGAAATCACCACCTGTTCTACAAACTTAGGATTGGAATTCAGGACTAAGGCCACAATCCAGCAAAGCACTTAAGCATCTGTATAACTTTAAGCACATGAGTAGTCACTGAGTCTAATGGAACTCTCTGCATGTGACTTCAGTGACCTGGACGTACTACAAAAGGCATCCATTTTATAGGGTTTGGGGATAAGAATGAGGAGTGTGCTTCCTAGAATGAAAGGGTTGGAAAGAATTTTTTGTAGGCAGCTAGCTGAGTTCTTGTTTGAAATTCTTACTTTACTGCTGCTGGGATTTTGCTGTATTGCTAATTACGTGTTTGGGCACTTAGAGCCATGCATAGGTATCTTTTTTTAAAAACTCTAAATAAATTCAGTAAATAAATAAATGCTCATTTCCTTAAAGTTAGGTATGTCCTTAAGTACTTTGCTGGATCAGACACTCAGGAAAATTGTAGCAGTAAAATGCTAGACAACTTAGAAACTTTCCATAACAGCTAGCTAAACTTCTTGTGCTATATGAATACGTGTGAACTGCTAATTCATCACACCTTCCCTTTTTAATGGTATTAAAAGTATAAAAAAAATTTTCAATACTTAAAACTAACACATTTGAAAAACGTACATTTTAATATTTTCCTTGTTGTATGAGAAGAAAAACACTATTGCAATTCATATTAAAAAAAAAACAAGCCTCAAATCTTAATGGTTAAGGAGTAAATAAATTAGTCAAAAGCTTAATTAGTATCTGTGTAAGAGAAACTGGAGTCATGCCAATAACATTTGAAATCTGTTCTCTTCTACTTTTAATGACTGAAGAGAACATTAAGATGACTAATAAAAATGTGCTATCGATTTTGTTTCCTTACAGGTCAATAGTAATGATTGATATATTCGTCAAGGAGAAATATAGAACTGTATGAGGTTACACTTATATGTCATGTGGTCAAATTTAAAAAGAAGTGAAACACAGTTATTGGAATAGAGCTTCTAAATTATAATATGGCTCCTACATTACACCCTTATTATTCGTTCTCTCTTTTTTTTTAAAGCTAAAAACCTGAATTAGCTAATTGTAATAAGCCAGTTATATGCAGTCCCTGAATATGATTGCCTGAAAATATGGCATTCACTATCAATAAAATTCACCCCTCTACGGAAGGCCACTATAAGACCTATGCACCAAAGTTCCGCTACACCCTACTCTGAGAGTTTACTATGGGTAAGAATGCATAGGGGTAAATTTCAGTTTTGCTGTAAACAGAAGCTTTTATCAAGACAGGACACATACCCAGCCCAATGGACAAATTCTCACATTAAAATATCCAGTGCACAGAAAATTATCTGGATTTTTGAGTTATTTTTAAAAGACACAATGACTGTTTTGGGGAACTGTGTGTGTCTTATTTTTGAAAGAATAAGAGGATGGGAATAATTTTAGATTTTGGTTGCATTTTGCTTTTGGTGATGAAGGGCAGGAGAAAGGATTAAGGGATGGTCCAGTGGGGTGGTTTTTTGGGGAAGTGGGCAAAGAAGCAGATAGTTTAGGAGGCCTGTAGGACTGAGTGTGTTGGTTTATCCTTTCCCAAGGCCGAGGTTAGAGACCTGCATTATAAATAATGAATTGTGGATTGACTTCTCATTGATTGTTCACCCACAAATTATTCTGTGGGTGGTCTCACTGACAGGAGGCTGCATTTGGTTAACATTAGACCATCCCTGTTTATGTTGTAAGTAAGGGTTATGTTCCTTTGGAGAAGTTGTTTCAGGGTGTGAGGAGGACCCCTGTCACGGGGCTGATATACCCCATCACAACCCCACCGAGGTGAGAGAGAAATGGGAGAGAATGCAGGATAGGAAGAGTTCCACCCATTCCTTTACTTAATAGGGGATCTGGAAAAAGCCTGAGAGCCTAATTTGCAGGTGGGTTGTTATTCTCTGCTCCCCTTTTCACTTAGGGGATTGGTAGAAGAATATTGGTATAGATAAATATTGCAGATTGCCCTGGAAGTTCTTTTTTTTGCACCTTCTTTTGGGTGTATCCCAACGGAAATTTGTTATTGCGAAAATAAGTACAGTACTATGTCAAGTACATAGTATGATAAGACCTTTCCTGTTCAGGTACATGTTGACTCCATGATGTTCACAATTAAGAAATTGCTTTGGAATCCCTTTTTTGTACTTGAAAGCTAGAACAAAGCACATTGTTTGCAGGGACATCACAACATATGCAAGGTTTAAAGCATGGGTGAAATCATGACCATTTGTCTTTTTGTTCATGCAAATCTTGAAAACTTATCACACATCGGCCAATGTAGATTTTTGTAAAAGGTCAGGGCAGCAAACCATGTAAGTTATAGTGCTCTTGTGCCACAGAGGCAACAACAAAAATTCTGCATTTACATGAGCAGATCCCATTAACCCCTAAATATCTGATAAACTTTGCCAACATAGTGCACCTGTTATTGCAAGGAATACGGATTTTTTTTTAAAAAAAGATCTTCATTCAAACTCTCATTTATAAAGAAAACCTCTTAAAAAAACAAATGCACTTCACTAATCATGCTTTCGTAGGTTATACACGGAAACTAACGCTGCAGATAAAATCAAGTTATTCTCAAGAAGTCTGTATTCAAAGGCCAAAACCATCTTTTTCCTGATCAAATTTGAAAATGTGATATATACAGTGATTTGATTTATAGAGATATCAGTCTCTCAAGTAACATTTGATAGGCAAAGGAGTGCAATATTAGTGGGCACTCTTCTGGCCCTTTTAAGCCACTACTGAAATAAAATCTAGACTACTGTGTGCATCTCTGGCTGTCACATTATAGCAAGAATACAACAGACAAAATATACAACAGATGGCAACTAAAATGAGTCAGGGTTTGTGGGTATAAGTTATGATGCAAATGTGCTAAAATTAAATACCTCAGAAGGTATTTAATTAAAATTAAAACAGGAGACTAAAGAGATATTTAATAAAAGACTGGAAAATAAATAGATTTATATCCATAAATTGTTTGAGAACAAAACTAAATTCAAAACTATGCAGACATGGACTGAAGTTAGCAAGGAAAGTGAAGGACCTAATTCATAAATGGAACCACAATCCCTAGGAGGTGATTAAAAATAATACCTTGTCATGGTTACAAACAAAAACGTTGTACATGTTAACAGCTTAGCTGTAGAAAAGGGAACATACACTCTTCAGACACTGCCTAGATTTTGAGGTTAAAATTAGTTGTTTTTCATAGGGTTAAATGGACCTGAGGTCTTCTCAGATTTACACTGGAGCCAATTAATAAGAGTTTCAAAAGCACAAAGGGGAGTAAAGCACTCAAATCCCATCAATTTTAGACTTTCAACCTTCTTACAGTCTTGAGCTTTATTAGCTCTTTCTACAATATTCATAACTAAAGTACCTGAGAACTTCACATCAACTAATGGATTTATGCTCACAACACACCTGAGAGGTATGACCATTCTCAATTTGCAGAGGCAGAAACTGAGACCTGAAGATTAAGTGGCTTACACAAGGTCACACAAGAAGTCTGTGGCAGAGTCAAGTTAGAACCACAATCTACATTTCCTTAACCACGTGTCCATCTTGTCTTTCATGCTCATCTCCCTTTCTTACCCCACCAAACTCCACACAAACTCTGAGCACAGGAGCAAAATGGGATAAATCTGCACCAATGGGTTGATTTGTTAAAGTGTGCTTCAGAACCTTAAACAAGGACCAGCGTGTGGTGTTTATTTCTAAGCTATTTTGCTAGTAGCTAGGGAGACCAGAGCCTTTAATGAGCACTTTTATTTCCAGTAAAAACTGCTCTCTCTTCCTTATCTCCTCAGCAACTGGACACCCTTCAATTATTTGACAATATATTGTTCCTTAACCCTCTAGTTGCTAAGCCATTTCCCCCTACACCAAGCGTGGAACTTATTCTGCTTTGTTTACCATTTGCACTGAACTTGGACACTTCAGAGTAAAATACTTCCCTCTATATTTGTTGGTCACCTTGGTAAAACCTTAACATGGAAATGCAATGTGTGCCTTCCAAAGTAACGACATTTCTTGCCTCAATGGTTCAATATCAGATCTCAATTTCACCAGACTCTGAGAGCCCCAGTACAAAAGGAGTACAACATAATGCAACCATTATTACTAATGGAGATGGAGATACCTTATCTTTTTTCCTGCTGTTAATTCCTTTCTTGGTGTGCTTGGCTCTATTTCTGCTATTCCTTTCACAATAGCAGAAATACTGAAGAGCTGCTTTTTTTGGTAAGAACTGGAAATTGTTAAACTCTTGGAAAATGCGCACATCCAAAACGTTACTCATGCTGTTTCATCTCCCTCCATAATCCACAATTATCTTCTCCCACTTCGTTTAGTCATATCTATTCATCACTAGGCTACAGTAATCTTGCTCCTTATGAATAAAATAATGATTCAATGGTGAACTTATATACACTATAGATGAAATACACTGGTGGGCAATGGACCAGGACAAAGACTATGCACCTGTAAACTGGCACTCAACTCAACTTCTTCTCATCCCTGGTGCCCCCTGCAGCCTTCTAGCTGACCTTGGTGGGTCTTCAGAGATTTGGCCCTCTAGCCAGGTCACAAAGTCCAAATGAACCCCTTCTGAGGTATTAAAGAGTCCAACAAACAGTCTATTTGCCTGTACTGGCTCTGGGCCCTTTAAATTCAGCCATTCATTTGGGCTTCCAGACAAATCTTGTCTTCTCCTTGGGGCTAAGGCTAGGTTTGTCCCTCCTTCTCAGGGTTTATGCCACTTTTACCTGTGACTGGAAGGAGAACCTGGGCCTGCCCGCTACTGCATGTTCCAACCCAGAGACTATATATACACAGTAGCCATGTACCGCTTACTCCAATCTGTCACTGTTATTTCCCTGGGCTTCTTCCAATCAGGTCCGTTAACTCCAGCCCTATCTCAGGCACAACATCCTCATGTTATTCTCTCTCTGCAACCCCAGCTATCTAAGTTCGGACAGCCATAAACACTAATTTTCAGGCTCCTTTGGCCAGAGAGGCGCTCCCATCCTCATTCCTCTTGTCCCAGAAAGGAACTTAATTGCTAAGGCCATGCAGCTCCTTTTTATCTGGGGCAGACAGGCTGAGATTGGCTGTTGCTAGCCTCTCTAGCCCTTTGAGGATCAGATCTCTGTGGGTTCCAAAATGACTGCTCTAAGAGTCTTCTCTAGGCAAGTCTGGAGAACCCAGCATCATTGTTCTTTTCTTTCTCAGATTGCTGCTTCTTGGGGTGGGGTGTAGTTGTACTGTGGAGTCCCCCCACAGGGAGCCGCAAAGGCTGCAAACACACCATCACAGTATCCCTAATATCTTTCTTAAGCCTTATTCTGAGGAGATGAGTGGAACGTAAGGTGGGCACAGGCCTAGAGCTCCTCACCTGTAGAAGGGTGAATTAAACCGGACGTGAATGTTCTGTCATCTCATTTTTGCCCTTGACATGGCAGCTATATTTTAATGTATTTTTATTATATTTTAGATCTTTTAACTACTGACATAATACAACACTGTCCTTATGTCTCGGCTTGCAGTTTTTTGGTCTTTTGATTAAGATTAAGGGTAGAATGAGTTTAAAATCTGTTATGTCTTCCATTGGGGACAATATCCTCTACATGTGGCAGACTTGTACATGTGGCAAAATGTCTCATAGGTCTTTTCCATCTCTTATTTTAAGAGCCTACAGAGACATAGTTCTGCTAGAAACTATAACTTAAGCTTAATATGTCAGATACACTGAGGCTAAAGTACATTTGTAGAAAACAAAACTCAAGCCAACAGGGTTAAGTCTGCTCTCTTGGATGACAAAGAACATTCAGAATACTTATGTGGTGCTAGTGATCTAGTAGCTAGGACTTATGTCTCACATTCAGAACTTGCCTTCAGTCACCTATAATTCAGCCTTGTTAGATTCCTATGTTAGTGTTCTCACTCTTTTTGGCAAGGCCTGACAGATGAAAGCTTGAACTTCTCCTAACAAGAGGCAGAAGATAAGACTACCAACGCTTTACATAGCTTGCTAAGCAATAGATGGGGCAGTGTCCTGAGAGTCACCATGTGCTGGCAGAGTGCGGGAAAACAACAAGGTGATACCTTCAGCTCCCCATGGCTCCTAGATACAGTGTACGTGGTGAAAATGAATTTATCCCCATTCTTACCATTAGACATTTTAAGGATGCTATTACAGGGCCAATCAGGTGTCCACTGGCGCCAATTAAAAGATACTCATTGACTTCAAATGACAGGCAGAGTGAAGCAAAACCTAGTATATGATGGATGTACTGGACTGAAGTTCACTTTTAAAGTACTCCATCTGGCAGGAGCTTGGAGAAAATGCTGTTCCCTGAGATCTTATCATTCCTAGTTCTGCTCCATTCCCTCTGCCACCTTCCAACTCCAGCTAGTCATCCTTTTATTTCCACTGAAATCTTTCCAGAGTCTTTCCTCTGCTATCTTTGTAAAAATCTTTGATGCTTATAGTCTTTTTTCAAAATTTTTCAAACTCATTTCCTTTCTATGGTAAGTAAGTTTGTTTCCGCTCAGCTGCCTAACCATCCTTCCAATACAACTCTCCTCACTTGTTCTCAATCTGAATATTGTGCTGTCCACAACAGAGTCTGCTCTTCTCTGTGGTTAATTATCATTTATTGCCAAGCTAGTCATCTTTTATCTCTAATTTTTTTTAGATCTTGATACCACATTGAGCCAAATACACCTCCTCACCAAATTAGACAGTTTCCTCATGCTTTTGGTTCTTTTTTATCCTAGTGGGCTTCATTCATTGTCCATGTCCCTTTCAGAGTCCTCACGGAACCGCTTCAGTTCCTCCACACATCCTGCTTTATCCCTTCAAGGCCCTTCCAAACACCATAACTCTGGCATAGCAAGAGTGGATGGGAGGCAACACTATTAGCATCATTCCCAGCAAGGCTAAGTACAGAGAGATAAGCACAGGAATCAAAATATTGGGAATTAAATCCAGGTCTTTATTATAGCACTCCAGAGCAATAACACTTTATCCTGATTATTGAACCTTACATTCCCATTCTTTGTTATGCTTAGTGAACCATCTTCAAACACTGGATCCCTATGGAAATCCTGAAGTTGGATGCCCAGTTCTCATTTTTCTAAACTTCTCCTTGATTTTTTAAGCTCCAATTTTGAAGGTGACCTGCAATGTATTTTTGAAAAAGTTGGACATTTGTTCTGTTTTGGATCTTTGTGATGATGTATAAAGACAGACTGAAGAGTTGTATGTGTGTTTGGGGAGGAGATGGGGGGGCTGTTTCCTTTAGTTTTTTGTTTAAGAGAAAGGTGGAGCGCATCTTGTTTTTAACCTTAGAAAGATCACAAATGTCACCTCTGTTATTCTGGGGTGTCTCAGAGCTTTAGTGCGTGTTTTAACACCTTTATTGAAGGGGAGGTGGCTTTGAGTCTTCAACAAAATGTCCGCAATATTTATTACTCATTGAATTAAATGTATCTTATCTAAATAAAACAAGCTAACTAAAAATCCCTTCCCCTCTCAACTGTTCAGCTACCAGTCTGTTTGGCCAGATCTTCAGTTGGTGTAAATCAGTTTCAAGGGAGCTATGCTGACTTACATCCGCTGAAGAGCAGGCCCTCCTGACTTGTTATTTCGTTATTTCTGTAGTTACCCAATCAGCACAGGGCTTGTCTTCCCGGCAAAGTTAACTCAGACTCTTATTTGAGTGTTGCCCCCTCACACATAAAAACCTTTCCCTCAGTGTGGGTGGCAAGAATTCAACGCCAAGGAGAACTTCTCATCTGCACTGGGAAGTTTAGATGGCACATATACAAGGGACAGAAAAGAGACATTGCAACTTTTATATAATGAGAAAATACCTATTCATTTAATATTTTGGCTCGCAGGGATATAAACATTGTATTGTTGACTATAGTGGCATGATATCCAGGGTCAAGCCATTAATCTAACTCAGGAAACATTTTCTCTCTCCTTCTGGTATTAAATAACTGAGCATGTTGACTTTTATAAACAACAGGAGTACACAGTTCTAAGTAAGGTACCAAGGAAAAGGAAGCAAAAGTAAATAAAATACATATTTGTATGAAATGTCTAACATATTTGAAATATAAAACATCCCCATCTAACACACTTCCAGTGTCAACATACAAACAGAGTGATACCTCCAAAATAAGCTAAGCTAAAACAACAATTATGTCAAAAAACAGAAGTTGCTTAAAATTATATGCTACCAGAAACCTTAACTGCATCTGACGAAGTGGGTATTCACCCACGAAAGCTCATGCTCCAAAACGTCTGTTAGTCTATAAGGTGCCATGGGATTCTCTGCTGCTTTAACTGCACCAAAGGACTACGAAACTCTCAAGACTAAGAAAAACATTAACACAACAACATACATATTAAAGGAACCCTTGAGGCAATATGTACACACTGAGCAAGGCTCAAGGAAATTTACATTTCAAAATTTCCATCGCTAAGGAAAGTAAACATGTTTTATTTCCACCATAGGTATGCGTGGTGCTGTACCAACACACATGAAGACTAGGTTCCTGCCTATGGGAATCATGAGACTCGGGCCTATGACTTGATAACAATTAGTCAAGCCTTTGTGATACCTTGGCGGGACTATGCAACTCTCTGTACCTGGGTTTAAATATTTCTAACATTTAAAAAGCTTCAATTAGTCCAGAATATAACAGCTTGCTTCCTTAGTAATATTACCCTTCTGCTCTGCTCACTAGACTGGCTCCCATAGACTACAGGGTCAAATTTAAGGTCTTGCTGTTACTCTGCAAGGCCCTCCATGGAATTGGCTCAAGATATCTCCAAGGGTGCCTCTCTTCACAATAACAACCTCCCATGAGAGTTCCCTAGGAACTCCGAAACTGTCAGCCTCAAGGATGGAACTAATAATAGTGTGAGAGAGGGCTGGGCTCCCTCAGCAGAGGACCTGGGCTTTGGAATTTGCCGCTTTAGATGATTAGAATGACTGCAAATCTCACAGCTTTCTGAAGAAAGAGTCAACCTCCCTTCTTTGACTTAGATTTCCAAAGCTGCAACTAATGGAAGGGGGGAAAGAACACAGAGGAGGGAAAAGAAATAAAGGAAAGAAGAAAAAGAGGAAGAAGGGGAAAGAAAAGAAGGAAATATAGTTAAAAATAAAAACTACATAATCCCACCTGCCTTGGGGGAAGTAAATTAGATAACAACAACAACTACAATAGACCAGGTTATCTCTTAGAAGGCACTCAGATTCTACTGTGTGGGGTACTGTTATAAGAACTGAACTAAACAGAAATACAAAGAATATGACAGATGCATTTGAATACAAATCAAATTTATCAATTTCTAATTACAAATTAGTAGCGCTGGCTGGAAAATGTTCATTGAAGCAAAGCTCTGACAAAAAAAGTGAATGTTTTATGGAAGGCTTGAGTGTTGCACCCCATACATGTTCTGCAGTTCATAGAATGGCCCATCTCACTCTCTTTGGCAGAGGAGAGGCAAGCAGCTTGGAAACTTAAAACTAGCCTTGTGTATAGATTAGAGAGCTATACAGAGAGAGGTTTATGTATCAGTGATATGCAATAGATAAAATAATAAAAAGGAACCATTAAGGAGTTCTGACCAAAGCCCACAAAAACACGTCAGTTCAGAGTGAGCATTTCTCTCCATCTTTATGGGCCATTAGTAAGGACTGCAGGATTTTCTCCAGGTCCATTTCCAATTAATAAAGATCTATTAGTGGATAAAACACAGGTTCGGGATTCTGGAAACCTGGTTCTAGTCTTGTCTGTCACTGGACAGCTGGGTGACCTTGGGCAAGTCATGTCTCCTCTCTGTGCCTCAGTTTCCCCATCAATAAAATTGGGATAATTATACTGACCTTCTTTGTAAAACACTTTGAGATCTATAGACAAAAAGTGCTATTTAATGGCTAGGTATTATTATTAGTTATAAAACCAAAAGCTATTATCCACATTACAGCCAAACAGTTTGCAAACTTTCATTCTTAATTTGAAAGAGTGAAGCATCAAGCTAAACGAACACCAACCAAAACTGATGTTTTGCTCATGCCTTAAAACAACAAAATCATACTCCAATTGACTTCAGTTGCTCCAGCAGTTTTCATGAGTTGTGCACTATTGGAAATCTGGGCATTACGTAAATGCAGAAAAAAAATTTAACCAAGATATAATGCTCTTCCCTTCCCCCACCATAATAACAGTTTGGTACATCCAAATTCAACAGGTAAAGCAAGGCAGAAAGTGCCTCAACTCATAACTGGCAAAGGGACAAATGAGTTATGACAGTCATCCCTTTATGCATGTAGGATAAACATATAAGCTCATATTATTCTTTTCTTATCCTATTTCTAACAAATCCATGTGGAAATGTTTAGTGTCGGGAACATATTTAGTCAGATTACAGTCAGCTGTTTCATTTTGAAAGGAGATGAGCCACATTGGTTTAAAAAATAATAATCTAGCTATAAATATAGATGGGGCAACCTACCTCCATGAGAGATGAGCTGGCAATTTAATGCTTGTGCACCATCCACATCATATTTGCCAGCCGGATGGCAAATATGGCCTCCACCTCTCAGCTGACCCTTCAGCAACAACTTCTCCTTGCCCCTGGGACCTTTCTGACTGTTGACTCTGTCAGCAGTTTATTTCTGACTGTACAACAGGAACATGATCAGGATATTTCAGTATGTAGTGTTGTTGTAGCTTTGTTGGTCCCAGGATATTAGAGAGACAATGTGAGCGAGCTAGTATCTTTTACCAGACCAACTTCTGTTGGTGAGAAAAACAAGCTTTCGAGCTTACACAAAGCTCTTGTTCAGGTCAAGAAGAGCTCTGCGTAAGCTTCAAACCATGATATTTCACCTCATTTTCCTAGTATTTTTAAAAACAATTTTTAAAAGAACATTGTAAACTTAAATGTCACACTTCTGTCTGATTTTTATTAACCAATTGTTACAAGTAACACCTAAGGGTTAACATAATTAAAAGAGATTAAAAGAATCTCCTTTTTTCATCCATTTTATATATGATATGCACAGCACTCTGTTTATAGTCAGTTTCACTCTTTCCTTTGTATAGTCAGATTCTCCTACTGTATGTGTGGGATTTTCACACAGGAATGGATGAAAGAAAGACATTTAGAGTCAGATTCTGCCACCCTGACTTGCCCTCTGCATTATTCTGCAATTTGTCCCATCAAAACCAATGAAACAATGTATACTGAAAGGTACAACTCAATCAGAGTGAGGTTGGTTGAATCTGGCCATGACAAAAAATAGAGAGAGGAATCAACTGACAGAATAAAAGAGGCAAAGTATTCAAGTCATAATTCATTGCTCTTTTTGGGTGTGGAATATCTAGGCTTGGTCATGTCCATTTGGTTTTAGTTTTAGGATAAGTACTGAATGCAATGAGCAGCTAACTTTTTATCATTTTAGTAAAAAAAAAATCTCGAATCTTAGCCCTTAAAATTGAACTTTATCTAAATCCGATCAAAGGGAAAAAAGAGTCTTGAGGCCACCACCACCACACTGCATTTTTGCATACTCTGGGGCTTGATCTGCCCCCGACTTTGTGTGTCATATGCACTGCAACTGAAAGCAGATTTGAGATGGGGTCCACAAACCAATTAATAGTATTTTACCATTCAACTTTCAACCCATATTTGGATTAATAGCTTTGTACTCCATGCACAATGTTACTTCATACACAGTACACTGTAAAATGTACTTAACATGGAATGAACTTATAAAACACGCTCTTGCTAAACAATTAGTATCACCTAGTTTATTCTGATGAATGAGATCATCATTATATAACAAACATGAAGACTGTCCTTGTTACATAAGCAGGACATTGTTACTACATCCCACATCCATTTTTAAAAATCATGACAGCATGAAAATACAGTGGATTTCTTTTACTGTATAATGTTCTAATTCCATACAAGGGTATGTTTGCATACTGTATATTTCCTTTCTTTGGTGTTTAAATAATGAGACTATATGCCACCTTTTTTCTTCATGTATTTTTAGCCAGCTTTTTTCTCGCGAAAGGCAAAATTTTCAGAAGTTAATGTTTGGTGAAAAAACAACAAAACAAAATCAAAGAAATAATCATTTCTGATTGAACAAAATGTGTAGTTTGACCCTAAATGATTTTTTTTGGCCACCAATCCAAAAGAATTAATTATTTACTCGGCTCTACTAAGGACCATCACAAAACTCACCACCTTCCACCCCAAGGGAAAGATGCATGCCTTCAGCCTGCCTTTCCTAACATAGGGAATGTCTACACTTAACTCTGAAGCAATTGATCTGGCAGGGGTTGGTTTATCGCATCTAGTGAAGACGCAATAAATCAACCGCCGACAGCTCTCCCGTTGATTCCGCTACTCCACCGGAGCAAGAGGTGCAGGCAGAATCGACGGGGAGCATCAGCCGTCGACTTACCACAGTGAAGACACCATGGTAAGTAGATCTAAGTACATCAACTTCAGCTACATTATTCATGTAGCTGAAGTTGCGTAACTTAGATCAATTTTCCCCTCCCCAGTGTAGACCAGGACATAGTCATAGAAATGTAAGGCTGGAAGGGACCTCGTTACGTTACCTAGTCCAGTTCTCCGCACTGAGGCAGGAGTAAGTATTATCTAGAAAATAACACACAGAAAATGTATAAGTTAAAAAACCCACCAAGAAACCCCTTACTTAACCAAAACACTACACACACAATTCTGGGGAGAAGATCTGGGAGAAAACAAACCACATGACTGACTTTAGTCAGATCACTTAATGCACTCCAGGAAGGCAAATGCTCCTGTGAAGAGAGTGGTATAAGAATCTATATTGAATAAGATAGAAGGAGTGGCACTTCGAAAAAGTGGCTTTAAGCACATACGTGACCACAAGTTAGAAACAATCCACTTAAAATTCGGACTTACATATACCACTGATTTTACCATTGTTTCTGTAAAGATGGCAGAGTTCACTGCTTCCTTTTCAACTGAGCCCATTACCTTAGGGGATTCTGTGCTGAGCTGCTGAATACAGCAGTAATGTTACATGAACTCTCCTGCACAGCCTGAATTATCACAGAGGCAAGAGGAATCCTAAACACATGTGGAGGTGTTCCTGAACAGACACAGCTCTGATACAGTAGATGAGTCCACAAAACAAGTGCAGATAGTGAGTTGGAGTAAGTTTATCAATCCAGTGGAGGTAAACCAGAGACTGAGAAGTCTGCTAAACCACTTGATAAAGCAGTAATGTCTTCCCAACTCTCCTGTGTATTCTGAATTATTAGGGGTCTCATAAGTGCATAAGAGAAAAACCATTTGGCGTCAGGCTATCCCTCCAGCCTTAAGTCACTCTGTTTCGCCTGGGTGTTGCAGCACATCTAATCTCAATTACCCGTCTGCCTCAGAACTCTGAGTGTTCTTAGATATCGTGACAGAAGCAGTACCAATGCAAAGCTGGCTGCACTGATCTTGGAGTGGCACCTTCTATCATAAGCCTAACTCCCAAATCTGGACCTTAGCGTCCAGAAATCTGGGTGCCTAGCATGAACCCTTCTAAGCTTAATTACCAGCTTAGCTTTGATCTCGCTGCCACCATCCAAATTCCAGGGTTTTGGCCCCCTCTGGTCTCCCAAACCTTCCTGGAGGGACCCAAGACCCAGAACGCCTGAGTCTTACGCAAAGGGAAATAACCCACTTCCCTTCCCCCTCTCTCTCTCCCACCCAGACTTTCCTCTCTGGACAACCTGGGATACTGATATCATCTCTTACATCACAATACTAAGAAGCATGTTCCTCTATTCCACAAAGAGACAACCCAAATACAGGAAACAGAAAGGATTCTCTCTCTCTTCCCCTCCCACCATCCCTGGTGCTGCAGAGCGTTACCCTCCGTAGATCTAAACAAAGAGAATTCCCTCCCCTTCGTTTCTTAGCCTACCCAGAGAGACAAACTCAACAATCTAAAAAGAAACACTTTATATAAAAAGAAAAGAAAAAAGAATAAAATATAATCTCTTGCATCAGTGACAATACAGGCATTGCTTTAAGAAAAATATGGAATAAACTTCAGTCTGATTCAAAAGGAATAGTCCAATTTGAACAGTCCAGCAAAGCTACACACAGGTAAATACAACCAAAACAACATAAAGGCTATATTGTTTTTCTCCTGTACTTACAATTGGAATCAGAAAGATTAGAAGAAGAAAGAAGCTTCTCATAGCTGAAGAGACAAGACAACAGACTCAGACACCAAAATCCCTCTCTGATTTGAAAAATCCAGTTTCCTGATTGGTCCTCTGGTCAGGTGTTTGGTTCCCTTTGTTAACCCTTTACAGGTAAAAGAACCATTAACCCTTAGCTATCTATTTATGACACCTTCAACACCACATACTTCAACCTTTCCACAAACTAAATATAGCAGAGCCTCAGAGTTGCAAACACCTCGGGAATGGAGGTTGTTCATAACTCTGAAATGTCTGCAACTCTGAACAAAACACTGTGGTTGGTCTTTCAAAAGTTTACAAATGATCATTGACTTAATACAGTTTTGAAACTTTATTATGCAGAAGAAAAATACTGCTTTTAACCATCTTAATTTAAATGACAAGCACAGAAACAGTTCCCTTGTCAAAAAAAACCCTTAAACTTTCCCTTTTTTTAGTAGTTTACATGTAACACAATACTCTGTAATTGCTTTTTAGTTGTTGGTTTTTTGGCTTCTATTGCTGCCTGATTGTGTATTTCCGATTCCAAATGAACTGTTAGCAAAAGTTGACTTTTCAGTGGTTACTACTCTATATCCATGTTGCTAAATGCAGGATAGCATAAGATACTGGCACAGTCATTCTAATAAGTGTCCCGCAGATTGTGCATGTGCACCAATACCTCAGATAAATACAACTCTAAACAACTTGCCTGATGGGAAGGGTCCTTTAAATATCTCTGTACCATCTATCTCCAAGCAATAAATCTCTCTGCCTCAATTCAGTGCATTGGGGGACAGGTAGCTTTGAGACGGCTATAGGAGCATTTGTGGTGAAGACAGGAGCATGGAGAGATTTATAGAGCCTTCACTGCTGGGACAAGCAGCCTAGAGAGATTTATAGGAGGCTTCCCAGTGACGACAGGCAACATGGAGAGATTTATCAACACCTCCCCAATAGATGAGGTACAGCCACTACAACTGCACTTAGTCAATCTCCAAAGGGGTGACATGCCCTAGTCTACACTGCTAATTCATGACGACAAGCTTTTGAATAAATAGGATATTGCTGCTGCTAACTCCCACCTGGATACTTGCAGGTAATGGTGAAGTTGGATTTCTGGTATCTGTAAAAGGAACTGGGTTACTGTTATGAACCATTCTTTCTATGTTAAAATAAAACAATGATTCCTGAGATGAATTTCCCAGGAGTTCAGCGCTAAAGTGAAGTGCCCTTGAAGCATGTCTGAAGTGAATAATTTGCAGGGGGACAGACACTAGTAAAAAGAACTTTAAAGGGGAAGAGAAGAAAGAGGAACATTCATTGAAGCTATATGCAAAATCCAGAATCTTGCAGAGAGTCAAAAATATTCCTCTCCAGAGGTAACTCTGAGCCAGAACAAACAATTCTTTTTGGAAAGGATGGTTAAAAGTAATCAGAGAAGGGTATAACTATACTAAAGAAAAGCAAACTTCAATCATCACCTCTTCCACTCAAACCCTGCCTTGCAGCGGTTAGATTGATTTACTTCGTTTTTTTACATGAAAGTTTGCAATAATCAAAGGTCATAAGTTTAAATCCATACTACTCTTAGCTCATGGCTAAACCAAGATGAAGGTCAATGAGCACTAATGCTTGACGGTTTATGTAAATCATTATTCCAGTTGAAATGAAAGAACCTATAACATGGATTAACAGAGAAACTGGAACTACCGCTTTCCTCAGTGCTAATGTGCAGGGATACAAATAGGACGGTGCAGCGCTCAGGATGTCTGCGCACCAATACCAGGGTGTTTTCCTGTCTCTGCAATAAGCATTTCTCATTGCCAGCCACAGACAAGATTTGTCAACCCTTTAGACATATGGCAAAGCCAATTTTTACTCACAAACACAGGGTCTGATGAAAAGCCCATTGAAGTCAATGAGAGTCTTTCCATCAACTTCAAATGGACTTACTTAGTATCATGATTTTAGAGACGTTGGATGTCATTGCTGGAGAATGAAGAATGATCTGGTAGGACCTCATAAAATGGTTGGGTAGAGGGTCTTTTGGTTTTCTTTCATGGGAATGTCCGTATAGTGACATTTTTGTCATAGGAAATTTAAATGAAGTTACATAGAAATAATTTTAATCATGAGTTTCAACTTTGACAGGTATTTAGAGTTGTGTATATGTATATGCCTATAAAATAAAACAATTGTCTTAAAACAGTAATTCTGCTTCCAGGGTACAAATATACAAAACATGTACAAATATTCTTAGCTACATGCAGTATGCTTCGTTGTCATTGAACATATAGTAGTAGAGCTAACTATTTAATCAAGGTCAGGTGTATATAATTAACTGATGAATATATTTAATTGAAGCCCACATATGAAAACTAAAACAAATTTAACAAGACTCCTACTAATCCACTAGGACATCATGACAAACAGTAACACAGTTCTACAAAAGAAACATAACATGACAAGAAAAACTGTAGCATTTGTCACCAGTGGATAAACAAGTCAGTTCATATTTTGTTTGTTTGACCTATCCATGTTAGGTATTGTGATTTAAAATATTAATAAGGATATAAAACATTAATGAGAAAAATAAAATAAATCTATACCTCAGAAGATAACAGTCAGCTTTCTATTGTTAAAGTAAGAGTTTATTATTTGCTAACGGGTCATTTTGCTAAAGCTTTGCATGAGAAAAGCACTCTCAAAATTCACTAGTTATACAGATACACTTAAGCCAATTCTTCACAAGGTATAACGCGACAGCTGATGTGCCAGAGGATGCAATCTAACAGCTCTGATCCTGCAATCGGCTGTGTGAAAGGACCTTTATGCGTATATACAACCCCATTACAAGAATAGGGCGTACAGCTTTAGTATTGGTGTATAAAGCCTTTCCTAATCTTGGTTTAAATACTTGAGCATTTGTCTCTCATCCTGTGTGTCTTCTTGGGAGTGAAGGTAGGGACTGCTCCAAGTCCCTAGGTTCCATCAGAATCAGGTGTGTCTCTCTCTGTCAAAGGTCCTTGATTATAGAACCTCCTTCCTAGAGAAGGTCCATCAGAATCCTTTACTGACTAGTTTAGGAATGCTGAAAACCCCCTTGCATTTCTTTGTTCCTAATAACTGAAACTGATATTTCCAAACCAGTGTAGGGAATTTAGCAACACGGTTTCCATTAATTTTATAATAGTATCAGTTTTTAAATTAATGGAAGATATTGTTAGTAAATATACATCTTTTTTATTCTTTTTATACCAAACTCTCAATTTCTTGATCAGACATCACAGAATCTTTTCTATTTTAGCCAAAGATGCTGGCTACACTCTACTGCTAAAGCAGGTTTTGTTTTGGAAAAATGAATGCTTTTGTCCTAGAAGTCCTGTACTTCATTATATACTCTGAACTTTAGCTGACCCTATTGTGTTATCATTAAGCTGAATTTTAGCTGCACCTTAGCATCCTATTAAATAATAAGAACATAAGAATGGCTGTACTGGGTCAGACCAAAGGTCCATCTAGCCCAGTATCTCCAGATTATTTATGAATAAGTTGAATAGGACTGGTCCTAGAACTGACCCTTGAGGAACACCACTAGTTACCCGTCTCCATTCTGAGACTTTACCATTAATTCCTATCCTTTGTTCCCTGTCTTTTAACCAGTTCTCAGCCAAAGAAAGGACCTTCCCTCTTATCCCATGACAATATAATTTACATAAGAGCTATTGGTGAGGGACCTTGTCAAAGGCTTTCTGGAAATCTATATACACTATGTCCACTGGATCCCCCTTGTCCACATGTTTGTTGACCCCCTTCAAAGAACTCTAATAGATCAGTAAGACATTATTTCCCTTTACAGAAACCATATTGACTTTTGCCCAACAATTTATGTTCTTCTATGTGTCTGACAATTTTATTCTTAACTATGTTTTCACTATTTGCCCGGTACAGATGTTAGACTTACCCGGTCTGTAATTGCCGGGATCACCTCTAGAGCCCTTTTTAAATATTGGCGTTACATTAAGCTATCTTCCAGTTGTTGGTACAGAGGCCGATTTAAAGATAGGTTACAAACCCTAGTTAATAGTTCCACAACTTCACATCTGAGTTCTTTCAGAGCTCTTGAGTGAATTGCATCTGGTCTGGTGACTTGTTTAATGTTAAGTTTATCAATTAATTCCAAAACCTCCTCTAGTGACACTTCAAGCTGTGACAGATTCCTCAGATTTGGATTGCGCATCCTTGTACTCTGAACTCTTGACCTTAGGAAATGTCCAGAAAGAAACCATTTGTTACCTATATAGGGAAGTTTTTCAGGTGTATTCTATAATCAATGAATCAGCAAAATACTAATGTATAGATTAATGTTTAAGTGTTAAGTGGTCACAGATGGTCCAACAGTAATAAATTAGTTACAAATATCATTGGCTTATGATTTCAAATAAGATCAAACATGAGAAAAGATTTTTCTTTGTTTGAACAATAACAAGTGGTGAGTTTTAGGGAGTTAGTCAGAAGTGAACTCATGTAGACTGCCCTTCTTCAGTCTCAGATTTGGTACATATATTTCTTTTCTGTATTCTATATAGTGCTGAATTAAGTATTGCTTGATTGTCTTACTTAAATACAACTTCAGCTGAGTTAGTTTTTTAATTCATGTGTCATAAACAGATAGCTAAGGGTTAATGTTTCTTTTACCTGTAAAGGTAACAAAGGGACCCAAACACCTGGACAAGAGACCATCAGGAAACCGGATTTTTCAAAGCTTAAGGGAGGGAATTTGTGGGGGGGTTTGGTCTTGGGGTCTTTGTCTGTTCTGTGCTTTCTCAGCTATGAGAGATCTATTTCCAGTCCTTCTAATCTTCTGTTTCCCAGCTGTAGTACAAGGTAGCAAAGTATAGTCTTTAAATTGTTTGCTGTCATTTGCATCATGTTGACTGGCTGGTGGAGTCTTTAGGTGTATTGGCTATAATTACTTTAAATGTATTGTTTTTGGATAGGCTGTTTATCCCTTTTCTATTGTTTATTCATTTTCTATAAGTTCAAAACCCTGTTCTTACCATCTAGATTACAGAGAACTGTTATTCTATTCTTTCTTTCTTTTTCTATTAAAAGTTTTGCTTTTTAAGACCTGTTGATTTTTTGTTTCTAGTGACCCACCAGGAAATTGGTGGGAGAAAGGAAAGACAGGGGGGAGGGGAAGACTGCTCTCTGTGTTAACTCCTAATGTCCCAGGGCGGAAGAAGCTATGGGGAAGAGAGATAGAATCTTTTCTGTTCCTTTCTTTGGGTTTGTCTCTTTGTGGAAGAAAGGAGACATGCTTCTTGTATGTTGATGTAAAGGAGTTGCATCAGTAACTCTCACGGTTAGCCCAGAGAGAAATTCTGGGTGGGAGAGAGGTGGGGGAATGGTTTATTTCCCTTTGTTGTTAGACTCAGGCTCTGAGTCTTGGGGGGTTCCCCAGGGAAGGTTTTGGGGAGACCAGAGTGAGCCAAACACTGGAAATTGGTCGGCTGGTGGCAGCAATATCAGATCTAAGCTGGTAATTAAGCTTAGAGGGTTCATGCTAGCTTCTCAGGTTATCAACGCTAAGGTTCAAATCTGAGTAGGAAGCTATGACATCATGACTTATGAAATCCAAACATGCAACAATTGTTGCTAAACCCCTAGTTAAAAAAAACTCAGTTTGAATGATTTGGAATTCCTCCCTTTGTTTCTGACTCTCCCAGTCCTTTGCTTGCCCCAGTTCCTTATCCAGTTGGGAGCCAATCTCCTTGGACAGGGTGGGTTTTTAGATGCTGCCTGTCTCTGTTCTGTATTTTGACTGGATCCATTATCTCTAGTAATTATTTGAAATCTATCTTTTGCAGTCTGGTGCTTTGATGCTCACAATAGGTGCTCTATTAAATTAAATAATTATACACAGTGGATAAATATGTGGGGACCTTGTCCCATGAAACATACGGCAGGGAAAAATCTTGTACTGGCAAACTAGATAACTTTGTAGGTCTTCTTCATTTCTAACTCTCTGATTCTACAGTATTTATACTGGTATTTGAATCTAAAGGTTAACTGGACATTGACTTCTTCTGAAGTGAATATTCAGGGCCATACAATGCCCTTGGCTCACATTTACACATCATATTGACATCAAAAGGGATCCCTCATACAGGATGAGGGCAGAACACATATAACCCTTGGAATGCAGAAGGTGGCCACTTGCATAGGGAAGTGAATGTCCTTTGGAAAGCTGCAGTAGCACCAAAACAGAATTATAACTAGGGGAAATTAAAGGCTTAGCCAATGCCATCTGGCTATAGGCTGAACTCTGGAAGCATCATTTACTGAACACTAATTTATTCCTATTTGTTTTCCCTTCTTTCTACCTTTTTTTTTATTTCCTCTTTTGTGCATTTCCCTCAGCCTTCCATTTTTTTCCTTTTCCTTTTCTATTTCGTATTACTACCTTTTTCTCCTTCCTTCTCTCTCTCTTTTTCCTCTCCCACTATATTTTCCTTTTACCACATCTCCTTTTCTGTCTCCCTTACCCCCATGATTTTTTGCTACTTTCACTCCACCTGTGAGCCATCCACTTTCTTTCTTCTCCTCTCTCCTGTTTTCTTCTTCATCCCTCCTTTCTTCCCAAATCATTATTTTTATTTCCTGTGTTTTTCAGTTTTAAGGTATCAATCAGTACACAAGTTGCACAGTGCTAAGTTGGCAGTGTAAAAACAAACTCACTCCAGCTCCTCTCAGCATCTGCAGTCAGTGACAAGAAATTGGCAGCACAGCTATGTTAAGAGTCTGACCACATAAACCTTCTGACTTGCGTGGACAGCTTGAAGGACTGAGCCCCCTATTTTGTGCTACAGAAGAGCAGGGGTTTAGTGACCTCTGGTTTTGCTTCAGCGCACTCTGAAACAAAAGGCAATGAAAACTTCAGCCTGATCCTAAAGTCTCAGACTCCACATTATTTTCATTGGCCTTAGCAGTCGTTATGAGGCTACTGTGTTATCAATTTATTTCATTCAGTTTCCACAGCACTCTTCACAGTCAGTTTCTTAGACCACTCTTGAGGAGAAGGTACTCCATAGCCCACTGCTTTGTCATATGTTGCCTGCCCCCTCCTCCTTTATCTGAGACAGCTGGCTTATTCAGGAATAACTAACTGTTTCACTAATACAGAGGACAGCGTTTCCTCATGCTAGACCTCTGAAAGTCAAGCCACAGTTTTCAAATTGAGCCTACATTATCGGGATGAGAGAAAAAGAGTAACTCCACTGTTTTTCTTGACATCATGGGGTATTAACACTTCTCTAGGTCAACAATTTTCTATATTCATCTGCCACCAGCCACAAAATATATGAAATCCTCAATCCATGTCTGTTCACTGGCACATGTCAGGAACAATTGAACTTGCAGGGTGCCAAGAAGCCAAAATGCAGTAATAAATATATTTCTCTGTATTAATCAATCAATTGTAAAGCCCTGTTGAGATCCTTGGATGAAAAGTGTTAGATTACTGCTAACTGTTACTGTAAGAAAAAGTTGTTTGCTGAGTGCTAGTTTTGCAACACAGTCTTTTGCTGACAGGCCAAGGTTTCTTCAGTGATCTAGAAAAACCACTTCTTGCCAAAAAGCCTCATTTCTTTCTATATTATCAAAAGATTTCTGATTTATTTTTCCTATAGCTCTGCCCACTCTAGGCCATGACATTTAATTATGGATTCTCAAGAAACTTTTCCCTCCATGTCAGAAATACCTTTTCCACAAGGACTCTGACAAAATGACAGCAGGTCCCCATAGCTCTGCCTGTCTGCTATTAAATCGTGAGTTAACGTAAGCAAACCCTGTCAGCTGTCAAGATAAACAATTTCACCTCCCTTTTCTTTCCCTCCTTCCCTATAGGAAAACTACTACCATGGCATCTCACAAAGGGCTGGATCTCTTGGTAGCCTTCTGTCATCAAGTTGATCTGGATCAACAATTTTCTATGCATTCTTTTGATGTTCTGCAAAATAATATAGTTTCCATTTGACATGCTAGTTACAGCCTGATGTTCTGCAGCAGCACTAAGAAAGCTACTTACAGCCAGTCATAATTAAATACATGAAAGAAAATGGTTTAACTTCAGCCGTAAGTGAAGTCACCAAGGAAAACCTCATAAGTAACTCATCCTACTATACATAGCTTCTACAGCACTTTTAAAACCAGCAGAGTGGGTTTATCTTGTTGACCCCTTCAATACATAAACACAGCAAGATGCATTATAGACATCAACATGTCAAAAAAACAACTGAATTCCTTGCCTTGATCATACTCAATGACTCTAAAAACAAATAAAAAGAAAAAAAGAAAAGTAAATACACACAACTCTCTGGAAACATGCTGAAACGCTTTCATAGAAAACATTCTGCCTCAAAACAGCTTCTTTGAATGTACACTTGGTATTTTTTGTGCATGTTGTGGCATTGGCACAATAATCTGAGAGCACCATTGTATGTTGCGACAGTGTCATCCTGCTCCTGTCTCTTTTCTAGTCCCAAACAGCTTGGAGACCTTACTCTGGTGCAATTTACAGTCTTCTCCCCACCACCCTTATAAACTTATGTGGCTCTGTATTTACAATAACATACACTCCTTAGCTCACTCAGCCAAGGAGGAGGGGAAGATACCTCCTGTGTCCCTCCAAGAGCTCTCTCCTGGCTACAACTCTCAAAAGTCTACCAGTCAGTCTGTGTTTGTCACTCTCTTCCCCTCTGAACACATCGGTGCCTTTCTACTTTCTGGGCTAATGGGTTAATTAGCCTTGTCAAGCTCTCCAGCCCATCCCCAATCTATCAGTTAGACCCAGCTTTGGCCCTCAAGTTTACTCCAGAGCACTTTAATTGGTGACCCATTGATCAGAGTACTGGTACAGATGCTGTTGCCAACACTCTATCACAGATGTCTATATGAAATTCCTAATATTAAGTTGGCATTAGGAGGAGCCATACAATTTCTCCCTCATTTGGGTAGGACTAGTTTTGATTAGGAGTGTTTTTGCCTTCCTATGATAACATTAATATAACAAGTTAAATATATTTGTAAAAGTTTTTTACAAGTTAAAAATGCAAAGAAGGTTTTGTTATGTAGAATAATGAGAGAATCAATTCATGACAGATGTGAAGGATGCATGATAATCGTCTGTTCTTACACTGCTGACTAAATGAGGGGCCAAGTAAATTAAAGAGACCCAGTAACCATGGAAATAAGTGATTTAAGCGCTCGTTATTGCAGCTATAAAGATATATATTCTGTCTGTTCTTTGATACACAAGATCATGACCCTGAAGCTTTTTAAAAATATTAGGCAAGAGAATCTGCAAAATCCCTGAAGATTATCATCATCATCATCAATGGAAATCTTTTTCCATCAGTTTGTGAGTTTATAGCAAAATTGATGGCACTGTTAGACTAATCTAGAAGACTAAATTTCACAGATCAATTTTCTGGGATACATTCTTCTATTTAATTTGCATAAAAAGCTAATCTCTGTTTTAGGTATTTGAAGAGCACCCATCCCCACAGTATCGAAATGCTAGTTTTGACATTTTTATTTTCCAGATTTGGTTCAAAATCAATGAACCCATACAGCAAAGCCAACATTTAAAACAAAATTGGCATAGCCTCACTGTTTGTGAGATTTCATGGGAACCAGAAGATCTAGCACATGAGAAACTGTCAGAAACAGCTTGTTATAAAACAAAAACAAAGCCACAAAGCTCAGTTTTGAAAAATTCATGTCTATCTAGGGACACCAATATTTTTATTCCAAGGTCTCATGAAACAGATGCCTGCTCCTCAAAGCAGTTTTGGATTAAATTTGTAAGTTTCCCCTTGTTCATGCTGAAACTAGCCACTTTTCAGTTGGTTTTGTGTTTTCCTGTAAAACTGATCTATTCACAAGTACTAACACTAATCTATTGCTAGTATTCTAGTTGATTAGCTGATGAGAGTTTTAATTGTTAAACAAGCCACAAAATTTTAATGTTACATAATTATCTCTGTTGACTTTTCTGTTATTGTTTGTCTTGTCAACAAAGCTGGAGAACGTTAAGAATATTTGTGAACTGAAAATGCCTCAGAAGCCTAATTTATTTCTAAGTCTGAATAATTTATCTTACTTGTATTTATTTCATTTATACACACACGAGCTTTGAAAATGCTGGTGACTACACGGAAACTCTGCTGCAACTGTAACTGCTGGACAACACATATAAATAGCCTGGCAAATTAAATGCAGCTGATTTTTTAAAATCTTCAATAAAACACACTGTGGCACTTCTGTATCATGTGCTCAAATTTTATAGTACACTCCAATTTACATGTTGCCATCATTAGTGTTAATATTTACATGCTCCAATCACACTGAACTAGCAGGTCCTTAATTTCTGTGATGATTCAGGAGTTGCTCTAATTTCTGCCTCTCCTTTTCTAGCTGGCATTGGTTCCCTTTTACCTACTGAACACTGCACCTGGAATTCCAGGGGAGGGTGTGAAATCTGCACCTTTCATGTGGTGTTGATATTTATGAAATACTGTAGCATCACTAAACTCTCCTTTCTACTTAGACAAATATAACATTCAATTAACAAGAAAATGTGTGCATGCTTGTAACAATCTAGCAAAACTAAACAGACAGATGGCAAAATGAAAGCAATACATTGTTGAAATGGAAGTACAAGAGAATTAAGCGTCTGTATGGATCATCCATTTGAACTAATATAATCTTGTAAGGCATTCAGATACTATGGTGATGAGTGTGGTATAAGTAGCTAAAAAAGAAAGATTTTATTTATTTCAATTTATTTCTAGTATAACTATTCTATGCACTGCATCCTACAGCTATTACAAAGCTTCTCCAGTGGTACTCAAGAATGTTACCATATATACTCATTCATTAGCCCATTTGTTTATAAGATGACCCTCTAAAATGGGTAGGTAAAAATAGCAAAAACTGTATGATCCTTTCATAAGCTGACCTTATATTTCAGGGATTGGCAAACTTTGGCTCCTGGCCCGTCAGAGTAAGCTGCTGGCGGGTCAAGACATTTTATTTACTCGGAGCATCTTCAGGCATGCAGCCACTCAGCTCGTCACTTCCCACTGCTCCCATTGGCTGGGAACAGCAAATCGTGGCCACAGAGAGCTGAGGGGCTCCATGCCTGCAGATGCTCCAGGTAAACAAAATGACAATGTATTAGACAGTGAATTCAATGATTCCACAGAGGTTAAAATCATCAAATTTTGGTGTAGACCTGATTATAAGGCGACCCCCTGTCTTTGACGCGTCACTTTTTTTTTACCAAAAATATTCAGCTTATGAACAAGTATATATGGTAGTTTATTTTTATACAATACCACTAAAACCTTTATATACTATCACCAATCCCTACCCCTACCTCAGGACTTCCCAATCCACCTTTTTTAATTTCCACAGATTCCAGGTCCAGAAAGGACCATTGTGGTCATCTAATCTGACCATCTGTATAACACAGGCCGTAGAAGCTCCCCTAAATGACTCCTAGATCATATCTTGTAGAAAGATATCCAATCTTGATTTTAAAATTGCCGGAGATGGAGCATCCACTGTGATTTTTGGTAAGTTGTTCCAACGGTTGGTTACTCTCACTGTTAAAAATGTATGTCTTATATCCGGTTTGAATTTGTCTACCTTCAACTTCTAGCCATTGGCTCACGTTATACCTTTCTCTGCTAGACTGAAGAGCCCATTATTAAACATTTGTTCCACATGTAGGTACTTACAGACTGTGATCAAGTAACCTCTTAACTATCTCTTTGTTAAACTGAGTAGACAGCTCTTTGGGTATCACTATCAGGCATGTTTTCTAATCGTTTTATCATTCTCGTGACTCACCTCTGAACCCTCTCCAACTTACCATGAACCTTGAATTGTGGACAGCAGATCTAGACACATTATTCCAGCAATGGTCACACAGGTGCCAAACACAAAGGTAAAATATCCTCTCTATTGCTACTCAAGATTCCCATTTATACATCCAAGGATCACAGTAGCACGTTTGGCCACAGAGTCACACTGGGAGCTCATGTTCAGCTGATTATCCACTATAATCGCCAATCTTTTTCAGAATCACTGCTTCCCAGGGTGAAGTCTCCAATCCTGTAAGCATGATTTAAATTCTTTGTTCCTACAGGTATACATTTACAATTAGCCATATTTGCCCTTTTAAGTCTGGCTTTTAGGCCCCTATGGTGCACTTTGATCCACAGAGGCAGATCCTATGCCCATGCATCGTCCCACTGAAATGAGTGGAGGTCAGCACATAAGGATCTGATTGCAGGTTTAGGGGTATGGTTGGAATGCTCTTTGTGATATGGACTGTCTTTATTTCCTGTAGTGTGCAATATGAAGCATATTGTTGGTGCTAAACACGTAACGACAACAAAATTAATAATAGCAATTATAGTAAATTAATTTAGATAATAGAACAGAACAGATAATGTGAGAAATACAGATTTACAGAAGAAGGAAATGCAAGCTATCATTCTGTTTGCCACTGTGCAGGCAACACGATTGATCTCCAGGGTGGAGCTGCCACGGGCAGAAAGCAGCATCTGCCAACCAGCTTATCTAGCGGCTTTGTTGCCTTCCTGCCTGCCAGCCAAGTCAGGCACAGGCTTTGGAGAAATCAATTCAGTCATTCTCCCAACAGTAAGTGCGAAAGCAGGAAAGGAGAATCCAGAACAAAATGAGGGGTTCTGAAGCAGAAAGTAAAGAACCAACAACAGACTGACACCTAGAGATTGCTAACCAAAGATTACAACAGAAAGATCCTAAATAATTTTATAAGCAACTATGGGGAGTTCTGTTTCACATACATTTACAGTTTACACACCAATTGCTGCCTCGATTCTGAATCTCCATATTCATTCACCCTGAAACTGTCACAATGGGATTTCTGTATTCTAGATAATTTAAAGCAGATGGGATTGTATCATTTTTTAAACTAGAAAGTTAGAACAGGATTCACTGAAGCCTGCTTTTGAGCTTACTGTACTATGGATTTTGATTTTTAATTGATTGAAAATACTAAGAACATACTGAAAATGGGATAACTGCAGTGCGTCTTCTCACCCATGGAGTAGGAAGTTGTAACATCTTACTTTGATATGGATAATAAAAAATGTTAAATATTAAAAACAGTTCAAGATTTCCACTACATGGAAGTAAGGCACACAGTGGGACATCAAATACTTTCCATCAGTTTGAGTGACGAATTTTGATTCAGTAGCATTCTAAATTGCACAGGTGTGAATGACTACATTAGGTGTAGGGCAGGAGAGAATCAGACCCAAGGTCCTTCAGCCCTACCCCATCTCCAGCTGGAGAGTTAACAAGTGCCATGAAAGGAGGCACAGTTACTATAATGAAGTTGTCAGCCAGGGTAGGGATGGGTCCTCATCTAAGGCCTGGTCTACACTGGGAGGGGTGTGTGAACTAAGTAGGTCTAAGTTACGCAACTTCAGCTATGAAAATAGCGCAGCTGAAGTTGACGTAATTAGAGCTACTTACCTCGGTGTCTTCACTGAGGTAGGTAGACTGCTGATGCTTCCCCGTTGACTCCGCCTATGCTTCTCGCTCCGATGGAGTACCAGAGTCCACGGGAGAGTGCTTGGCAGCTGATTTATCGCATCTTCACTAGAAGCGATAAATCGACCCCCGCTGGATCGACCACTCTGGAGGTAAGCGTAGACATGCCCAAAGTGAAGAACCCTCTTCTTCCTCGAATGATCTGAATGAGGATAGGCAGACATGCAAAGGGAAATACCACAGGAACCCAGTCTGTCTCCACAACTACAGAATCCTAGTAGACTACAAGGATTCTAAGGGCACCATGCAATGGAAATGTCATGGGATAGGGTTTGGGTCATTGTTCTTAAAACTTAGTTTGATTTTAACTTTCAGCTTTACTAATGCAGTTACAGAATAGTTAGGCCTGGAAGGACTAGATTTTTATTAGCAAATGTCAGTTAATGTTGACTTCACTGTACACACAAGAACTAACAAAAATATTTCCATCAATAATAACTGAAAGTTACAGATAGGCAAAGTAAGAAAAATGCTGCTTGAGAACATATATAACTTATATAATTTTTTTCACATCTTAGCTCATTGAGTGATAGCGTTCCACCGTAATGTGGCCAAAACATGGTGTGATGCCAGCATTAGCAGAGCTGGTTTAAGGATATTTATTTTGTATAATTTGACATGTGTTGTCGACACTTTGTGTTTCAAAGGTTTATAAAGCTTTAATTTTCTGAATCTAAGTTATTGTCTGAACCCCACCTATAATTTATTACAACTGTGAAAACAGAAATAAATAAAAATCCAAAAAAAGCTTAAAAATAAAAATCTAATTCTGTCAAGCCTAAGAATACTCTAGCCTAGAGAGCTCCATGTGTATCCAGCCCTAGCTGGGTAGGTACTATTTAGCAGCCATAGGGAAAATATACACATTTGCTTAAAGAGTTAATTCATTCTCTTCATGACTGAAAATCATCTCTAAGGCTGGTCTTCATTTAGAAACAAAATTGCCAATAACACTCACAATTAAACAAAAACTAAGAATTCCATGTTACTGTACCTTGAAATAAGTTTATACCTGTGCCTTGCCAAGAAGTGGCAAACTTCAGAAAAAATATATATTCCCATCCTTTGCCATTCCCAAGAATCCTCCATAAGAAATTTTAAGAAGTTACATAAGAGTCAGCACTTAATAATTCGTAAAAGGAGCTTAATGCATCGGAGCTGCCCATCTGATTCAAAGCAACATTTTCTCTCTTTTCCCTTCCCCTCCCATTTTTTACAGAAAAGAGACAGAAAGAGTCATTTAAAAAAAAAAAAGAGTAAAAGCCAGCTTTTTTCTTCAGCTCAGAAGTCCTGTACATTTGACAACTGGTCACATCACCATTTAGTTACGTAAAATAAAACCAAACACCACAATTTGCCTCACATTGTTACTACTTTTAAAATTCTGTCACCCATTTCCTCCTATAAATCTATATTAAAAATCATCTATCCACAGCACTTATAGGCATGGCCTCAAAGAATAACCACAAGAAGCATCTTAGGCCCACATTGACTGTGTATCCTAGGCAACCAAGTAATGGCTAAAGAACTGCAGTGTTTGTTTAAAACGTGATGTGGAAGGCAATCAGAGAGGCTTCATTTCTAAGGAAATTCCTTTTCAATGTAAGTGTCTCACTGTATTATAAGTGGTGCTGTTTCCCCCATGATAGTTTAGTTGTCTTGCCATTTCCATTATGAATCCCTATTTTCCTAGGTTTGTAACTTGGCTGTAAAAATTTGTTCCTGGCAAAAAATGTGGCATGCAAAGGTCTAGCTCCATCAACTTTGTTGTTGTTAACAAACTAACTAAATAAAATGTCTTGAGCTTTTTAAGTAAAAAAAAGTGCAAAAATAAATAAATAGATGTCTGCCCACAAAAAAAAAGAAAAGAAATTAGATCACAAAAATGTACTTTGACAAACTGCTAGTCCATTGTTTGACTTCTTTTTCAATTCTGAAGAATAGGAAAGTACAATGAATGATTAATGTTCTGGTAAAGCAGTAGTCCCTTTTCAAATAAATTGAATCAATTTTTTTTTATGATGTGCTCTAAAGAGATCACCACAATAATATGGGCCAAATTCTACTCTTAGTTATGCCAGAGAGAATTTGTCTCTGTATGTTTAGAAGAAATTATACGTACTTAAAGAGCGTTTGGTCTGTTTATCGTGTCTCTGTGAGGACTCTGGTCCAGATTTACAGAGATATGTGCCTAGGGGGATATACAAATGCCCCAGTGCAAGTTAGGTGCCTAATTCCCATTGAAAGTCAATAAGAATTAGGTGCCTAACTCACTAACCCACATTTGAGCTGGGAGGTGCAATTCACAGCTTGCTAAACATACCCATGTGTCAAGATCCTGACTAGGAGAGTCAGAACCAAGGATCAGAGCAAGATTAAAGCTGAGGCTGAATAGCACAGGAGTTCATAGTCAAGTTCCAGGCTAGGGTCAATAACAAGGATCAGAGTCCGAGTCAGCTAAGGTCAAAGCCAGGAGATCAAGAACTGAGAACAGGCATGGTCATGGAAGCTACTGCAGAAAATCCACACTGTTACCTAGACACTTTCTGGAATGCCCCTGGGGTTTATATAGGACAGGGATCCAATCAGGAACCATGAGGCTGCTGCCTGTCTGACTCGTTGAGGCAGGACTTCCTATGGTCTCTGTCCTCAACAGGTCATGGATAGTGGAGCATGGTTACAGCTTCTGCTGGATGGTAATATTGAGGTGTCTGTTACCTGGTAATTCTGCAAACCCAGGCTTCAGACCCACTGGGTCTTATACTACACTCGCTCAACTTAAGCTAGCATCTAAAAACAGCAGCATATTCATATGGGCAGCAGCTTGGAATACCTACCCTGAGTACTCATCTGTCTGTCCCTCTTGATATGTACTTAGGCAGTAGCCTGAGGTGCCATGGGCACATTGCTATTTTATAGATGCTGGAACAGGAACATTTACAGAAGCTAGGAATCACATCTCCCATCTCAAATGTACCCATAGGAACTTTTGTAAATCACAACACATGCCTATCTGCATCTCCAGGTGTTTAAATATTTCTTTAAATCTGGCCCTGTAGAGCTGGGCTTTCAGGCTCTTTTATCACGCCTGTTGTTTGAAGTCAGAGCCTGATTCTCAATTACACTAGGGCTGCTTTACACTACTCTGCCATCAAAAGGCTGAAAAGTTCTTGGATAACCAGCACCAACAAGAATCCTACAAAATTATTAATAGCAGGGAATCTAACCTTCTGGGTCCCAGACTAACTAAATTAGTTGGAAACACATTAAACTAATGATAAGGTAAGAGTGTCGTAAGGTGTTCAATGCCATACAAATGCTCAAACATACGCTCATACTCAAGGTGTCCCAAACATAATGAATCAAATTATAATGGAATATGAAAAGAAAAAATTCTTTAATTGCACGTATGCTAATGTTAGAAGTCTATAATAAATAAGGGGAATGTTGGGATATAAGAAATTAAACATAACCAAAATTCACTAAAACCCAGTGAAGGATTCACATGATGAAAATGTTAAAATCACTGGCTATATTCTAGTCAGGAAGCATAGAGTGGCACTCTGTGTCTAGAACACTACCCTGCAGAGCCTGGAGTGGCTGTAGTCCCACAGTGACACCAGGAGCCCCTACGGAGATGCAGCCAGGGAGCACTATAGAAAATAGACGCCACAGTACATGCTGCATAAGAGACACAGAGTAACAGTACCCTGTGGCCCTCTGACTGGCCAAGCCTTCTATTTAGCCCCAAGGGTTTCCCCAGGATGTTGTCTGGACAACCACACAGACATTGGCCTGCTGCAACACCAGACCCTGCTACATCTCCAGCCTGACTCACTCCGATTCCTGCCTCTCGACTCTAATCTGGTGCTGCTTCTGAATTCTGGTCTTTGACCCCAGCCTGACCCTGACCCTTGCTTACAGAACCTGGCTCTTGAGATCCTTCCAGCTTCTGCCTGGTGACTATCATCCCCCAGAGGGAAGACTGCAGCCCATTTGTGACAGCTTGGCCAGACTTCCCGTGTCCCAGTCCATTACACTCTACGTTGAAGATACCATTACTGATTACTGACAACTTAGAAGTGCAGGACTTGGAATGGTTATGGATCAAAGTTCTAACTGACTGAAAACAAAATAGAGTCCTGTTAAGGGTCTGTTACAAACCACCAAAGCAGACTACTGCATTCCATTAAGGGCTGAGGCCCAGATGCAAATGGAGGCCAGAAGGTTCCCAGCCAAAGGTCAAGAACCAGACACTTCTGCCAGGAAAGCAAGAGGCTGGAAGTTAAGTGCACTAAATGCTAGTCTGGTTGGCCATCCCAGCACCTTATCACAACAGATGCTCTAGTCCCTGCATAAAGGAGTCTGATGGGGAAAAAAAATTCTCAAGCAAATGCCCCTTCTCATAGCTTAATGGAGATGGATCAGCTGCTAAAATGGATGGCCGCACAGAAGAAGCAACTCTTTCATCAAATGGCCAATCAGCAGTGCACTTGATACACAATCTAGCTGTCCAACAGCAGAAGTTAGTACAGCTGAGGGTCATGATACAGCCATCTGCCACAGAGCAGCCAGTGAGGTTGGACCTTGCCCATGTCAGGCTTACCAAGATGGGGTCTGATGATAATCCCAATGCCTTCCTCTAAACCTTCAAACAAGTGGCCACAGTAGCTTGGTAGTCATTGGACCAATGGGCCATTTCAGAGGCTTCAAACCTAACCGTGGTGGCACAAATCATTTATTCCACTTAAGATCCCATTGTGGCCCGAGGGTATGCACAACTCTAGGAGGCCATTCTTGATGCCATGGATATCTCAGAAAGAACTTTCTGGTAATGCTTTGGTGACAAGTGGTACCCTCTGGGAGTAACTGCCTGGTCACCAGAAGCTACAAGATTCATGCTGGAGATGGATCAGACTGGAGATGAAGATGGGAGCTCAGGTGGCCAATCTAGTACTACTCAGTGCACCCAGATGCTGACCCTGGGGGAAAAGGTGCAATCCCGAAATCATGACTGAGACCCTCAGAACATTTGTCCACCATCCACAAATGGTTTGGTGGAACAATCCAGCAGAACATTGAAAACTATGCTCAGGAGGTTCGTCATTATGGATGTCCAACAATGGGACCAGTTGCTCCCTCCCTTCCTGTTTGCCGCATGAGATGTATCACAGTTCTCCCCAGCTTCTCTCTGTTCAAGCTACTATATGAGAGGCAACCATGAGGGATTTTAGGTCTTGCTTGAGAAGGGTGGGAAGAAGAACCGCCTCAAGCCAATAATGTGATACAATACATCCTTAACTTGCAAAAGAAGCCTGAAGCTTTAGGCTCGTTCCTCAGAGAGAACCTCTTATGTGTCTGGAACACACAGAGAGCAGCCTATAATAAAGAGGCCCCCCTCCAGGTGTTTCAACCCGGTGACTGGGTTCTCTTACTATTGCTCTGAATGAAAGCTGCTAGCCCCACTGGCAGGGGCCATATGAGGTAATACAACTAGTGGGGCCAGAGAATTGCAAAATCTGACAACAAATTTATTCAGAGCAATTTCAATTGCTTGATAAACTGGTCACAAGCAAATACACATTGTAATATGGCCAAATGCTAAGTAATTTCTCTATACGCAAAGCATATAGACCATGCTTATAGTATGACAAACTATATTCTGCAAAGCAGCAGTTCCAAAAAGGACTTATGGGTCATGGCTGTTAACCAACTGACCGTGAGCTGCAATGCTGCAACTAAGAGGGCTAATGTGATCTTTGGATGTAAAATAGGAATATCAGGTAGGAGTAAGGAGGTAGTATTGCCTTTTGCCTACAGCATGGTACCATTCTGTGTCAATTTCTGGTGTCCATGCTTCAAAAAAGATATGGAAAAATTGGAGAGGATTCAAAAGAGAGCCACAAGATTTCCCTGCCTCTGCTGGATTTCTTCCCCTTCCCTGAATTTCAAACCTTTTTGTCTAACAGTAATTTTCAAAGATGAAATTTATCCTAGCTCAAAGATACTTCTAAAAATCAAATATTTTGCCTTTGAAATACACCTCATTACACCAGATGGCACATGTTTTTGAAAAAAAATGTTCTTGTGGAAGAATACTCCTACACATCCTCTACAATAGTTTTATCCCTTTGTCACCCTTCAGATTATTCAGAGACACTTAAAATTACAAACTGGGACATACAAAAAAGGCACAAAATGACATTCACTTGCACTAAGCACTTAACTTCCCCTTGTTAAGATTCATAGTAGTACCATTATAATACTTATTACTTTATATAGCACTTTTTATCTATAGATGTCAAGACTTTTATACACAGTACATGAACCCTCTGGAAAATCTAGTCAATTAAATATATCAAAACCTGTTTATAATGTATACATATTTACCCAGTAGGCTGGAATCACCCCTTCAAGGACATTCAGATGTTAGTAATGTGTGACTAACTCCTCTAATCAAACAAGCATTAACTTCTTATCTTCACCCTTAAGGCGCTCCATAACTTCAGCCCAGCCTTCATGTCCAACCTAGGTCATGATTCAAATCCTACTTGCATTGGTGTAGTCCTACTTACCTAAGAAGAGTTATTCCTGATTTGGAACAATGGATGAGAGGAGAATTAAGCCAAATCCTCAACTGGAATAAATTAGCACAGTTCCATTATTTTCAATGGAGTTACACTGATTCATGATAGCTGAAAATCTGGCCCATAATTTCTTTCTACATTTTATCCCTTTCCTTTCACCCAGCAACAATACCAACTTTGATATTCCAACCATGCTGCTCCTACAAAAGGAATGCTCTGCCAATTACGGTTTGCCTGGCAGAGTAGATAAAAATCAACTTTAAAAAACAATCTGATTTTTTTATTCAAAACAGTTTAATTAAAATGAAGACATTTTCTTTAAAAAAATAAGCCTATTTAAATTTGAAATTCTGCCTACCTATATTAAGGCCTAAATTTACAATAATCTATTAAAATTATTTAAATGAAATTTAAAAAATTTAACCAGAACATGTTTGCTGTTAAAGTTCTAAAAAAAATCAAACCACATACTTGGGAGAGGTCGCTGGCTAGCCATCTGGAATCAGAGTTTGATGAAGTGCTACACCCACTTTTGATAGCAGTAGAGACCTATGCAGGTATAGACAAAATACTTTCTTCCTTTCATTTGATTCAACCAGTTGAGCTGAATGATGAGTTTGTTCAAAACTGAAAACTTATTGGGATTTGAAAAAGCAGGAAAGCTTGTTTCTTCTTCAAACCTATGAATACCAATGAGATGTAAAAAGGTGAGACCTACTAACTCAAAATCTTTGAAGAACACAGTGACCAAAAACACTTTAAATACTGATAATATTTCCTTTGTTTAATAAATTAGTTACTTTTAAATGCAAAACATGAGTTGATAAGAAAAAAAAGTAAATGTATGTATCCAGCTCATTTAAGATAATTTTACTTAACAAATTTGAAATGCTGTTTTTGTGCATTTTACCAAATACAGCTTGACATAAATCACAAACTAAAAAAAAAAAATCTAATAAATAAAAAGTGTCATTAATTTTTATTTTCATTATATTAGAAAATAATAAGAATATTAATCAGTGTATATTAAGCCACGTGACTGCTAAAATAAATGTGTATAAATATAATGTATCTTCCTGGTTAGCAAGAAATACTATCAAATTATACCAATCAATAGAATCAACCTTTCTCTAGGAAAAATAAGTAAAAATACAAATGCAAAACAAGATAAAAATGGATTATTTAAATTAAGGTTTCCTGCTTGCTGATTAAAATTGGTGATTTAAAATCTATCCACCCTGCTGCCAGGCCACTATCATCTTGTCATTCAAATCTCTCCATAATATTATTGATCTCAATTTCTAATACTTATTTTAAATAATACTTCTCCAGGGATCTAGACACCTTTGCCACCAATTAAACATAGACTCATAATTCAAAGACCTCAACCAGGAACTGCTTCTCACACCAAAAAAAACAAAAAAAGTACGAGTTTAGAGACAGAATTAATATCCACTTACCACAATATCAGCCCTTATTATGCCTTTCCTCTTAAAACCATGGTAAATGGGGGGAGGGATAGCTCAGTGTTTTGAGCATTAGCCTGTTAAACTCAGGGTTGCGAGCTCAATCCTTGAAGGGGCCTTTTTGGGGATCTGGGGCAAAAATCTGTCTGGGGATTGATCCTGCTTTGAGCAGAGGGTTAGACTAGATGACTTCCTGAGGTCCCTTGATATTCTATGATTAAATACCTTGCAGCATGCCCCAAAGGTCAATGAAGATGGGCTATTAGTCAGACAAATGAGGAGCAATTTGCAGAAGTTAAGGATCCTTCCTAGAAACTGCCCTGTTAGTAACTTTAGTAACCTGTTATCCCTTTAGATAATACAGAGTGGTTCTAGCTTGAGCAGCAATGCCTAGTCAAAGAGACCTTAGGCATTTAAGGGTGGTCTTGACACAACCTTCTCTATGCTCCTATTCAAGAATGGAAAATTGGATAACTGTTGTCTGATATCTTAACTGTCAGCATCAAATGGTGATTTCATACACAAAAGCTATAAAACAGCATCTTCAGCTAATATGGTCAATTTTATCTGCAAAACAAATAAACATTTCCCTATGGTTGATTTCTACTTCCCTTCCCCCCTGAAAGAAAGAAAGAAAGAAAAAGAAAGAAAGCCAAAACATCATATTCCCAGACCGAGGCAATGTTCCAGTCCGTTTGTCCATAATAAAGTCATTATAAAATAGACATCAAAGAATCACAGCTGTAGCCACCTGGATATTAGAATAAGGGCTTTTGACACTGACTACAAAAGTCATCTAAGCAGCCTTTTGATCCAGCACACCACACTGCAATCTCTGGGCTGGTCTACACTTGCGGGGGGGATTGATCTAAGATATGCAACTTCAGCTACGTGAATAGCGTAGCTGAAGTCAAAGTATCTTAGATCGAGTTACCTACTGTCCTCACGGCACAGGATCGATGTCCGCGGCTCCCTCTGTCGACTCCGCTACCACCGTTCGCTTTGGTGGAGTTCCGGAGTCAACAGGGGCGCGTTTGGGGATCAATATATCGCATCTAGATGAGACGCGATATATCGATCCATGAGAAATCGATTGCTACCCGCCGACATGGCCAGTAGTGAAAACGTACCCTCTCCCTCTCTCAAACACACCCAAACACACAGACACATACAAATCAAGACTAAGTTCTTCTGCAATGCTCACAAGAAGTCGGTCAACACTCACAACTGCTATATTAAAATAAACATGTTGGAGAAAGGGGACTGTCAGGGAGCTGGTTTAATCTCTGAAATTCTCAAGGCAGACCTGGGCAGCCTTAGGGTTGCTCTAATTTGGACCACCTGGCTTGCACCCCTACAGGGCAGTAGCTTGCTGAGAACAAATGGAACACAACATGTTCTGGCCGTGGCCCCTTCCTATCCCACCACACTACAACACCCCCTGTGCTGGGGCCAAAGAGAGCAGTACAGTGCTAGCCATGTTGGCTATGCACTGGATGAGATCTCCTCCACAACAGGGACATTCTTGACTGGTCGGCTCTGGATGCTTTGCAGTGCATGTCACAAAGAGGCTGAAACATAATCAAGAATTAGGCCTCAAAAATTTTACTGAACCATTAAAATGTGCACTTCCCTAAACTGAATCTCAACAAGGTCATATTGCTCTAATCTTTGGCAGCTTTTGTTCATTTGTCATGTAACATCTAAAATTTGGGATGTCGAACTATGGGGGTAGAGACCATATATATGTTTCTGCAAAGCAGTTTTTGTGCACCTAAATATATATATGTGCTAAACAAAGGATCACAGCACTAGCTACCAGGCTAAGGAGATACACTAGAGAAGCAGAGGCCAAAAAAAGTAAATGCCCTGTTCTCCAAGGAACCATCCAAGGTGTACTCCCAACTGCAGTGCAACAACACAATAACAGCAGAGCCACCAGCAGCAGAAACTGAACAGTACTGGAAGAAAACATAATGGAGAAAGAGAAGCATCATAACACCTAGTGCAAGTGCTGCAGACCTGAGAACAGAGCACAGCATCTCCCGAACAAAAACCAGTCCACATCACAGTAGCAACATCCGCGGGTCAAAAACATGAAGTGGCAGCACCTGGACCAGACATGATCCACACTACTGGCTAAAGAAACTAACAGCATGCATGAACGCCCCTAGCAGCACAGTGAAACAGCTGCTAGAGCAAGTCTTCCCACCCAATGGCTAACACAAGGAAGGACGGTGCTGATCATGAAAGACCCCTGCAAAGGGACAGAACCGGCCAACTACCGGCCATAACCTGCCTCCCCACAACATGGGAAAAGTTTCTTTAATCAGGGCATCAAATAGCTGCCAAGCACAGGAACCACATGGCCAGTACTGAGCACCAGCTCAGAAGGGCATGGGAACAAACCACCAGAGGCTCAAAACAACAGTTGCTCATTAGATAGAGCAGCGCCCCAAGACTCAAGGCCTAGACAGACAATCTGAGCCACAGCTGGATTGCTACAGAAAGCCTATGACTCAATGCCGCACAGGGATCTGTGAATGTCTGGCGCTAATCAAAGTCAACAGACACTAAGGACCTTCATCAAGAACTCAATGGGACGTATGGAGAAACAACACTAGAAAGTCACTCAAGGCAGCTTGGCACAAGTGGCCATGCTAAGTGTGCATATACCAAGGTGATCACTGTCCCGCTGCTTGTTCTGCATAGGCTTCAAACCCCCTCAGCCAGATAATCACAAAGGACTGGAATACGGGTACAGGTTCAGGAGTGGACTACTCCACACCCTCCTCTACATGGAATGACATCAAGCTGTATGCTATAGAATGAACGAGACATCGACTCGCTAATCCAACCGACGCCGGATCTACAGTGAGGATATCGGAATGTCATTCGGACTGGAGAGTGTGGCGGATGGGTAGTGAACGGAGGGAAGGTCAGCAAGACTGATGGGTGTGGAACTACAGGCGGGCCACATAGCAGACATACAGACCGACTACATACCTTTGGCATCTGCAGTCACAGTGAACCACGATGAGAGGCAAGGAAGCAGCACATGCAAGTATCACAAGGATAAACAGGGTCCTGACAGAGCCAGTCAGTGGGAAGAACAAGATCCCACGCCATTCAACGATACGCCCTGCCGATCATCAGAAACCTAGCCGGTAATGTGAGCTGGCCCAAGCAGGGAATGGAGGCTCCGATGTGAAAACCGGAAGCTCTCTCACAATGCACGAGGTTTTTCATCCCCCTAAGATCCAACACCCAGAGACTGTATTACGCAGCCGGAAAGAAGGCGGGCGGGCTGGTGAGCGTCAAGGCCACACTGTCCTGGATGAAACCCGGAACATCAGGGTACATCAGTAAATGGCCCCAAAGATGAGCTGCTAGAGAATGCCTGAGGCAGCAGCAGACATGGAGAAGACCAGCAGAAGAAGTGCCATGGCAAGACAAGACCTTCATGGGAATGTACCAATCGACATAGCTGAGGTGCTGACATTATGGGAAATCCTACCAGTGCTGGAAAGGGCCTGGATAAAAGACAGCACTGACGGGCACTGATCATAGCAGCCACAGGAACAGGCACTGGCACCAGATCCATTGAAGCAGGGGTCTACCAACAGAGAGGACCCCAGGTGCAGACTGGCAGAGAGCCTCAGCAGACATCCAACACATAGTGCCGATGTAAAGATGCAGGCGGGAAGAATAGCATACACTGAACGGACAACCAAGTGGCTGGCATTGTGTACAGGAACATGCCACAGCGTTATGGCTAGAGCCTCCCAAGACCAGATGGGAGTATTCCGCAGAAGTTTGTGGAATAGGCAGGGCTAAGATTCTGTGGACTTCCAGATCCAGTCGACCGGACAGCAGGTACTGCCAAATCCAAAGACATACGTGTAAATAGACAATGGAGCATGAAGACAGCGTGGTGATAGAGATATAGCAGTGCCAAGTGACCAGCACATCAGAAGAGGAATAAGAAGCTGGAGAGAATACCAGGAGCCTGAAAGGAGGAACTAGAGGGATGGTGAAGTAAGGCCAAGTGGTCCAGTTGGGTGGTGGACCTCGGGGCTTGTACCTCCTAAGCGGTGAGTGGCTCCACAGATCCAGGAAACAACATCAGAGATCTCTGTCCAGAAGAGTGCAGTGCTAGGAACAGCTAAGATACTGCGCGAACCTCAAACTCCCGGCCTCCTGGTAGAGACCGAGGGTTGGAAGAACACATACACCCATGGCGGTGAGAGGGGAATTTTTTTTTTATATATATATATATATATACAAAAGGAAGCTAATAATTTTTTTAATATTACCCATCACCCTTCATTTAGATAAACACTAAAACTGAAATACTAAATGACAAAAGCAAGAAAATTCAGACATAAAGCTAACTTACTCCATCATTGAACATTTTTCTTTTGACAAACTGGCTTGAATTAAGAAATACTCTTTACTTAACCTCTTCTTGTCTCAGTTTGTGTCACAACAGTAATGTTGTTTCAGAATTGTTTTTTATTTAATTAGGAAAAGATGTAAAAAACCACTACACCACAGAATAAAGAACAAGAAAAAGAATTTTAAAATTGTTATTCCTTTAAGAAGGCAGTCTAGTAATAAAGCTGTTTAAATTATGCATGGAGCGCTGTATTCTCCCAAAGACCCACATTTATTATCTCCTGAGAGACTGTGTATTAGATATTAGATTGGCCATGTGAAGATTCTGTTATAAGATTTCAGTGTAAAAAATGCTTCGGGAGATGGAAACAGCTCCATACAGTAACAGTTAGCAGTGGATATTAGTCATCTACATCACCTCAGTGTTAACATTTAAATTAGGTTCATAAAAGTTGTTTTTTAAAATCTATCTCATGGAAAGCAATTACCTTGACAGCCTCAAAGGATGGAACAGTCCCTGCACTATTTGAACAATGTGCCAGGTGCCCTCAATTTGCACTGGCTGCAATGGAAGTGGAGAGAGAAAGTTAAACACTGCGTGATCTGGTCCTTATTTTCCAATATCCTCGACTGCAACCAGTTCTCTTCCTGAATTATTTTCACTACCGTTAATTATTGCCTGGAATCAAACGAGCAATGTATGTTATTGGGTCAAAATGCAACCCATCTTAATGCATGAAACTCCCATTCATGCTAACTGGAGTACTGAGCCTAGGCTGCAGTTAGAATGCGGTCCATAGATTTCCATTTCTAAATGTCCTCTTCACTGGGGGCATATATTAAGACTATTTTAATTTGTTTTGTTTTCCTGTAATTCTCCAAGAAGATAGGAGGCAACTCTGAAAATGAAAAGCCAGATTCTGACAGGCCTTTATGGTAGTGTGGAAGTGGGGACAAAGAGCCAGTTAGAACTGCAGGGGTTCATATCACTACAAAGGCAGCAGGAAAGAGTGAGGACCATCATACATGAGAGTATGCTACAAGGTGACGTAGCAGGGCATAATGCTCCCACTAGGGCAAGGCAGTACCCATATAAGTGGCTAACACAGCCCGAAATAATGAATATACCATGAAGACATGATACGGGAACCCACTTTTCATTAGAGTATTTTGTATCTTAAGAATACTATAGAATACATAACAATGGGGAAAGCAGTTGAAAAAATTAAAAATCATAAGGACACACTGAACCAAAGAAACCCCTAATCTTCTGGAGGTTCATGTAAGTACATCTCTATGCATCTGATCTGAGGACTCGTCTACCCCACCCCTTCCATCTCCCACAAGAGCTCGAACCATTGGTGATATCTCAGGAAGTCCACAGTGAGGTCTAAATCCATGTAGTGGTCTGTGCTTTATTTCTGGCCTTCAAATCCTGTGTGCTGTGGTATTTCTCCAGAATCACTGGCATATAATGTAAACTGGGCACTGCTAAGCCAGAGAAAGCCCAGCTCTTGCAAGTAGTGAAGGCAAACCTGCTCAGAGACCATCAGAGCTGCAGAGACTCTGATATGGATTTGTCAAAGCTGAAGCTGAGCAAAGCTAAGCGGGCTTTTTGACAGGGAAAGGTAATATGCAAGGATGGAGGAGAAAAAGGTATGTTGAGAGGAGAGGATTTACTGGGCCCATGCTGGGGCTGAGCCATAATGCTGATTTTATTAGAGTGAGAAAAGGAGAGGCAGAACTCCCATTGACTGCAATGAGGTCAGCATTCCACCCAAGAAGTGCAAGGCCAGGGATCGGATCAGGGAGATTTCTGATTAGAAAAAATTCACATCTGTGTCACTGCGCTCAAACAGTAGAAGAATACTCTTCTTCTTCACGTGGAGGAAGCCTGAATTAGTTATATTAATAGCATTTTACTTACATTGTACAAGTGAAGTGTTAAGAACAAAGGATTCACAGCACAAGCATATGAAAGCTGTTACAACATCTAAACGGGAAAGATTCACAGCAAATAATGGAAGCCAAAAGATCATTATGAGGAATACAAATGTGGAGGAAAAAAAAACATAGTTGTTACTGGAACAAGATAGATTTAAACTGAAATGACTATAAGCTGGCAACAGTTAGTTGGACAATACTGATGTGAGTAAGGTACCATATTATTAAAAAGAGGAGGGTACGAGTGTCATTACAGATAGATTACAGTACATACAAAGGAATACCTGACATGGTATTCCTTGAAATCCATGAGTTTTGAGCATGCAGAGAATCCAGCATTGAGTAATAAGGCTAGCAAGACAGGCAGAGAAGATGTGTGATATTGAGGGGGACAGCTTATTTTTATTTATAATGTAACTGGAATAGATAAAGTTTGTACCGTACAAATGATATGCAAGTGCACAGTTCATTTGTTCAAGAGCACAAGGAAAACTAACCAAATATCTCTGATACTTATAAGAAAGGAAAATCAACTTTTTCTAATTAGAGAGAGAAGGTGGATAAGGTAATATCTTTTGTTGGACCTACTTCCGTTATTGAAAGAAACAAGCTTTTCAGCATATACAGAGCTTTCCTTCAGCCAAAGCCAGTGCTGGCCCACTGGGGGCCCTAAGCAGAAATATTCCTTTCCTCTGATTAAACTCTGTCTCCACCTATACTATTTTAAAACACATTGAATCCCAATATAAATGGCAAGATTTTGAAACTATCCTGAAGTTGCCCACATAAATTATGCACATTTATAGTTTTGCTGAAGCTATTTTTGAACATTTATTCCTCATAAAAAAGTCACTGCTAACAAACCGCTGCAAATATTTTAGTTCCTCCTGACTTTAACGTAGTCAGGCATTTTTCCTACTTTTATGATCTCAGAATGAATGGATTATATAGTGTATGCAGGTATAAAATGTTTTTTTTTAAAAAAACAACAACAAGGTAATTAAAACATTCATTCGATTTTAATTAGCCAGTTATAGCTGTAAGAAATCTGGTTTGTCCATGTGTGCATTTAAAAAAATGTTTTTATATTAATGTACATCTGTCAAAAACAGTATAAATCAGGATTGTAGAACATATTTGCATTTTTTTCCCACTACCACAGTAAAAAACAGGGGAAGGACAGAATTATTAGTGCATTTCCAACAGTGTGCATATTGCTTTAGAATGTAGCCTGGTTGCCTGTTTTCACACCTACACAACTTATGTTCCTAGCTAGTGCAATTTAAAGATTAAATATGGATGTTGGCTTCCAAAAAGATCTTACTAAGAAATTGTGTACAGATTTGTACTTGTTATTTCAGAATACAACAGTAAATGTAAGGTTTTAGCATCCTCAAAAACTGAAACAAAATGAGGGTATTTTTCTCAAATTCAAATCTCAAGTCCCAATCCTGATACTGTAAATTCTTATTCCCATAAGGACTCCCGTGAAGGAGTTGAGAGTCTTTACATGGCTATACTGACACAGGAGATGTCACTACAGTTCTAAATTCACATCTACAGATGCAAAAGGTTAGCCACAAAAACTGAAGCCAAGATGATCACATATAAACAAACCAAGAGAACCTGACACAGTCAGGCAGCATCCTGAATGGTGACAGCAGAGCCACTCTCATTTCCTTATGCCTTCTTACTATGTTCATTGCCTAGATACTATGCTAACTGGCTGGCACTGAATGAGCTGGGGCTCTAAGAGGAGTTCAAGATCCACCTCCGATTTCTGCCTGGTTGTCCTCCAGATCAAGGGACTTGTAGTCCAGGGGACGTCACAGTTGTAAGTCTGAGAGCAAGGACTCCTGGGAGAAGTAGCAGCATAAAGCCAGGGCACTTTTCTCAGTGTGGAGTGAGAACTAAAGAAAATAGCAGCCTGATGGATAGCTTCTCCACTAAGGGTGTTATTGGGATCTAGATAAAGGCTGCAGTGAAGAGAGGGAGAAGTGAGAGGGAGCCAAGAATAAAGTCTGAGGAAGGGCCAGAGAAGGATGCCTAGAAGGAAGGCAGGCAAGAAAACTAGCCAGTCCACCAGTCCAGGAAGAAACCCAAGTGAGAGCCAGGGTCTAAGAGACTGATCAACAGGGAAAAGGAGGCATGGGCATGATTTGGTCATGAGAGGTAAGCAATCCCCTTACATTGACAAGATACCCAAGATAAAATAGACAGAGAGATTATAATTTTGCAGGGTTGCTGTAGTCATGTTGGTCCCAAGATATGGGAGAGACAACGTGGGTGAGGTAATATCTTTTATTGGAGCAACTTCTATTGATAGAAGAGACAAGCTTTCAAGCTACACAAGCGTGACTGAAGAAGAGCTCTATGTAGCTCAAAAGCTTGTCTCTTCCATCACTGAAACTGGTCCAATAAAAGATATCACCTCATCCACCTTGTCTATCAGATGTATAACGTTAAATCCAGTCACAGCCAACTTTGGGCCTAGGCCGGCAAGTTGGTTCTGAATGACATCCATTGCTGGAACAGCCAGTTAGACCTGTGGGCCCTCAGCACTTCAAACAATCTGTCTGTGTACAGGAAGGCTCAGTGGTACAGGCTATTCAAGAGGAGCATGGCCACACAAGCGCAGTCTGATATTTGCTGTGACTGTCACTGGAAAATAGTGTTGCCTAATGTGTTATTCCAAGTGAATTGAGAGGCTGAGTTGCTTATATGTGACTGCTGTAGACTGTGGACTTTATGTTTTAAATGAGATGCATATCTCCCTGAGTAAATGGAGCATAGACAGTACTTATGCTCCTTTGATTTGACTGTGTTTTGCAACAGCTTCTGAGCAGCGTGCTTATGAATTAAGCCCCAGACTTCCCAAAATGGGAGAAGAAAGATTCTTAAATGAGGCGGACTCATTTTACAGTCAGCTTATGTTGACTAGTCATAGAATCAGATAGCATGGCCAGAAAAAGACCAGGTGCTTGGCTGAGAGCTGCTCATGGCTGGACAACAGATGGTTGAAGCTAAATCTGAGCAAGAGGGGGGTTGTGCTGGTTAGCAGAGGGAAACACTGTGAGGAATTTGCAGCCATCCAGTGCAGTCCCCTTTGGTTGATGGCATACACCTACTGTGGATCAATTCACTCTGCAGTTCAGAAATGCACCTGGATTCTTTGCTGATGCTCAGGAGACCGGCTTTCAGAGCAAAGCTAACACATTCAATCATTCCAGCTGTCAAGACCCCATCCCATCTACAATCTAGTCTCAGTCATACATGCCTTCATCTCCTTCCAACTGGGCTACAGCAATGCAACATTCCTAGGCATGAAGTCATAAGCCTTTAGGACACTCCAATTATGATAGAATACAGCACCATGTCTTTTCAGCAACACCACCTGTCCTCCATTCTCTAGATTGGCTTCCCATAGAATAATGAGTCAAATCCAAGATCTCTTTTTCCTATTTTCAAGGCACTCAGTGATATGGGTTCAAGATATTTAAAAGATCATCAGGAGCTCCAAGATAAGGGCAGTTATTAACAATTCCACTCCTCGGGCACAATGGAGCTATCTGTGGAAGGGTAACACTCATCTGTTCGGGAGACAAAGCTTTCTCTGGGGCTGGTGCAAAGCTGTGAATTCTCACAGGGTCTAAGAAGTGCCTCCAACATCACTACATTTTGTTCCAAATGCAAGGTGAACTTGTTTGAGCATTCCATCAGTAACAAACACAGCACAGCAGACCACGTTAATTTATTTTTAGTTATTTTAAAAAAAAAACTCCCAACCCTCACATAATTTTCCCATTGGGGAGAATAGGGACAAAGAATCACACATGACAAATGCTAGTCACATTGCTTAATGTACTCCTAGAAGCCATTCAGAGACTATGGTGCTGAGGGCAGCATAAAACACCTGAATAGAAGAGAATAGAATTGGGACATCTAATTTGAACTCCAGAATTTTGCTGTTTTAATTCATGACATAAATTCCTAAGAACATTATCTAACTCTTCTGTGCAAGTCCACATTTCTAACAGTATTTCAATAATGTTCACTATTTTAAAAGTTTGTGTCTGTTTTCCTGCTGTATTTCTGCATTACATATATTCCTACAGATCTATGATTAAAAGGATAGAAAAATTCCTGGTGTTGGCAAAAACACACACCACCTTTTTTTTTTTTTCTACTGCTAACGCAAACAGAAAGCTTGTGTGTTCCTAAGAAAAAGAGGTAAGGAGACTACAGCTGTTCTAGGCAATAAATATCTTTTTATATCCTGTTCTCTGTTACCGTTTACACTGGTTGATATTAATTTTAAAACTCTCCTTGCATTTTGTAGGCAATAAAAAGGGCAATAAAACTTTTTTGCAAAATGTGCAGTTCTAATCCTTGGTTTTTAAACCACAGCTATGTGCTTTCTCTCCTTTCATGTAAAAATAGGAGCACTCAAATTTCCATAAATACAGAACTAGTGTGATTGGAGAATACTGCTCCTTTCAGTTATGCTCCTACAATGGTTAGAAAGCAGACAGCAAGAGAAAGTGAAAGAAATGTAGTAGGACAAGAGCATACACACAGCCTAGGGGAATTATCTTTGAGCCTATGTGTGTGTAAATGGTTCATCAAATAAACAGAGCCAACACAGTGGAGTGGAAAACAAAGCCCTTTACTGGCTTCCATTTTTCCACAGGTGATAAATACAGGTAAATTCAATTAATTATTTTCATAAATACCCGTCTTTTTAGGCAATCTGTCATTGATACATAGAGAAGAATCATCAACAGGCATTATCACTCTGCTTTTTATAAGAAAGAAAGGGAAGTTTGTGCACAGGAAAGGTAAGAAACACAAGGGAGAAACAGGGAAATGGACAGGGGAGGAATGTGAAGTTATGAAGGGTTGCTGCAATATGTTGTGAGGTTGGGAACACCCACAACCAGCCTTTCAGTTACAACAAAGGAGTAGCCATCAACAGTCAGATGGCAATAATGGCTCAACACACAATCCACTATGCCAGAGACTTCTCGAAGAAGTCACGTACACCAGGAGGGGGGCAGAGTAACCTACGTCACAGTAAAGATCTTTCCAGCAAGCTGGAAGAAAGTATAAAAAGAGACAACGACATCATCCCTTGTCCTTGCTCCCCTTACCTCCCTCCCCCCCAAAAAAACCTCAACACCAGGAAGAACATCTGGAGGACAAAGACTTTGAACCGGGGAAGTTTGGTCCCCGGCTGGAAGGTAATCCCAGCCTGCATATTAAGGAACTGTAACCTGCTTGTGCCATCTGTCAGAACAAGAAAAGCTCTTTGATTCAACACTCAACGTTTAGGATTTAGAATGTGTGTTTCTATTTTTATTTCTTAAGATAACTATCTCTGACCTTTATGCCTACCACTTATAATCACTTAAAATCTATCTTTCTGTACTTAATAAACTTATTGTCATGTTTTATCCTTACCAGTGAGTTTGTCTAAAGTGTGTGGGAAATATCAGCTCAGGTTCAAAAGGCTGGTGCATGCACAAAAAGTGGCAAACTAAGTAATGAACTTATATTGGTCAGGCTTCTGACCAGTGGAATTCTGGGATGCAAGACTTGTGTTCCGGGAGGAAATGGCTGGCGCCTCTCTATTGATGGTTCATGAGTGGCTGGGAGATCTTTCACGTAACACAGTTGGGTGTGTCCCTGCCTGTGGATGTCTGTGCAAGTGCAGTGCATCAGAGTGTGAGAGGCAACCCAGGTTGGTGGGTTTGGAGGGTTCAGTAGGCCCACAGTCCAGGTTTCACCATGGGGGCCCCGACACAATGTCTATTTGACAAATGCTTTTTCTTCCTCGTTCCTCTGTGCATAATTTCATTCTGAAATGCACCATGTAAAATAAGCTTCTGGGAAACCCTTAGCACCACAGACCTTTCAAAAACTCTACACTTCTCTCTGGTTTTTATTCCTCATTTCCTTACAAATCACTTTACATGGGGGTTGTGGAAGCCCTTGTCTTTCCCATAGTTATACTGCTTACTGCCTCCTTTGCTTACAAATTGGTTTCCCCCAGTTGATTTTTCCCATGGCCTCAGACAGGTGGTAGTAGTGACTCTGGCAAAGACTGCACATTCCATCTCAGGCTATTCATTTCCTACTGGCTTTCAATGCACAGCATCAGTTGGGTCAGGCAGCAATGTGTTTGCCATCCCACTGGTGTACAAAGTGCTTTGTTTACAGCTGATCTAGTGAAAGGGTTAGAGGAACCAACTCGGTACGATCCACTTGGGTGCTCAGTCATACAGGCTCAGCTGTCTGAACTGTATCTCTGCTAGTCCATGCCTCCCTGGACCATATGGGGCAGAAGATATAACTCCTCTGGGCATGGAAATAAATTAGAGAAAATTAGGGATTATAAACGTGCTTCCTCTAGTGCTAGCCCCTCTGCTAGAAATGGTAAAAAAAAAATTGATTTCATGCCTTTTTTGTTGCTGCTGACATTTTCAGTTATAGGAGAAGTCTTTTATCAGCCTATACAAAGATCAAATTAGCACTTCAGCCTAGATTATGTTAAATTCGGTTAAGGACTAAAGTTCACCAAAGGTGTTTTGTAATGGTAAGAATTACTGCGGCATCACAAAACAGAATGATGTTGCTTAAATTTACTTCAGTTGGGGCAGTTTTTGTTTAATCACCTCCACTTCACAATAATGTAGTGGAGGAATGGGACTGAGGAGTGGTTAAAGCCATCTGCTCATCAGCAGTCATTTAATAAAAAGTAACTTGCAGAGGTAGCTGGAGGGGAAATCAAACATGAGAGATGAATTCAGGCTCCGCGATCGAAGCTGCAGTTTCATTGATTAACGTCTGTAAAAATAAACTGCTAGACTTTTTCATTTACTGCCTTCACCATATTTCATTTGCTACGATATCCTCCTAAAGACATGTGGCAATGACTCATCTTGGAGTTGCAGCCAGTCACAGGACTATAGAAGTGAAAAATCCTAATTAAAAAGCGTGATTAACAAATAACCTAAACTGAATTATTCTGCACCCTTACAGTAAGCTTCTCTCTTGGATGATGATATACCTGGGCTCCTAGCAACACTAGAATTCTTACTCTCGCTCACTAAAATAACAATTCTCCTGTCTCCTGGGCCAGCCAGGGCTGGATACTGTGCAATATAAATGGGGAAAAGAAAGAGAAGACACAGGGGAAAGGAAGCATCCTGCATCCCACCTCTGTTTTAGAAGTGGCATTGATGGCCTCCAACCAAAGTGGTGGAAGGCTCAGGGCTGAGACATGAGGATATTAGGGGAGGGAGATTTAAAGCAGCGCTGCCATTTAAAAGTTATTTAATAAGAAGGGCACTGATTCACTCATCAGATCTACTACTCCACCTGTGTATTCAGTGTCCTACATGCTGACTTTACAGACTAAAAAAGACCAGATTTTTTAGCAGTAATTGTTTGTGCTTGGTTTTTCCAGGTGCTAAAGACCCCCAGATTCCCCTGACTTTACACTGGACCTAGTAAACTTCAGTAGAAGCTATGAGTAAGGCTAAGATTTTGTCATGGATATTTTGAGTAAAAGTCACGGACAGGTCACGGCTTCCATGATTGCTTCTTTTTTGCCCGTGACCTGTCCGTGACTTTTACTAAAAATATGTGACAAATGGGGATCTGTGGGTCCCCATACCACCTGAAGCTGGCAGCTGTACAGGGACTAGGAGCTGCCTGCAGAAGCTGGGGGCTGCGCAGTACCCCTGAAGGCGTCCCCCGCTGAACCCACAGGGGCTGGGAGCGGGAGGTACCCCTGCTGCCCTCAGCTCTGGGGGTCTTCAGTGGCTGGGAGCTCAGGGTTTCCCTGCCGCCTGCAGTGGCCAGGAGCTGCTGGGGTTCCCCCACCACCCACGATGGCCGGGAGCTCGAGGGTTCCCAGTGACCTGTAGCAGCTGGGAGCTCTGGGGGCCACCAGAGGCAGCAGGAATACCCCATAGCTCCCTGCCCCTGCAGGCGGCAGGGACCCCTGCAGCTTCCAACCACCGCAGGCTGAAGTCACGGTGGTCTCTGGAAGTTACAGATTCCATGACTTCTACAACCTCCATGACTATATTGTAGCTTTAACTATGGGTATGGCTACACGTGCAGCTGTACAGCGCTGTGAGTTAAACTCGCCTTTATACAACTGAGTAGAGAAAGTGCTGCAGTCTGTCCACACTGACAGCTGCCAGTGCACTGTCATGGCCACATTTGCAGCTGCACTGGGAGTGGTGCATTATGGGCAGCTATCCCAGCATTCAAGTGGCCGCAACTTGCTTTTCAAAAGTCAGGGGTGGTGGTGGAGTGTGTTGTGTGTATGTGAGTGGAGAGAGAGTGGGTTTTTGGGGTGCTGAGAGTGGGTAAGCACGCTGTCTTGTAAGTTCAGAGCCCCCTGCCCCCGCTGCTTCTCACTCAGTCACTCAAAGCAAACAGCAAAATGTTTGCTTCTTCTCTCTGAAACAGAGCTTTGAAAGGGCACTTCTGCATTCCTGCAGCCAATCACAACAACGAGAAGAGTGGCCACTTGGTAAGGGGATTATCACAGCACAGTAAGTTAACTCCTCGTTCACACTGACACCCGGGAGTTGTAGCCAAGGAGCAGCAAACATTATTCCTCTCAGGGAGGTGGAGTACCAGCAGCGCCATAGCCACGGAGATACAGCACTCTATGTGCCTTGCCAGTGTGGACGGGGAGTGAAGTACAGCACTCTGGGAGGCTTTATTGCACTTTAACTCACAAGTGTAGACAAGGCCTATCAGTCCTCAGCACATCTGAAAACAAGGCCCAACGTGCCTTAAGTCAGACACCCAAAAACAGAGAGAGACTAAATTGGTGAATACTTACTGAAAATGTGGCTGCATATTTCTACCGCTTTTTACTTCCCCAGGTGGTGAGAATCTATGCCCCAGTAGTGAGAATCTATGCCCAGGAAATGAGAATCTACGCCATCTCATACAAATGAACATATTTGTTTACTAAACTCTAATTGGTTATACCTGTGTTAGTACACCAAAGGCAATTCACAAGGTCTTTAAGCACATGCCTAACTTTCAGCCCCTGGCTGGTGTTTATTTTATTGCATCTACTCTCAACCCAAACTCTTTATAGTAAAATATTTTCTAATTATTTTAGGTATTCATAATGTAACCAGAACAACAGTGTCTAGGAACTGCTGGTAATATACAATTTACTTCTTAAAACCTAAATGTCATTTGCAGTAAGAATTTACCATGTTCAGGCATCAGTATTCCAAAGGGAACCATATCCTATGCCATCTCAAAAAAATGTTTTTAAGGGAAATTTACTATAAAACAGGGGTCGGCACCCTTTCAGAAGTGCTGTGCCAAGTCTTCATTTATTCACTCTAATTTAAGGTTTTGTGTGCCAGTAATACATTTTAACATTTTTAGAAGGTCTCTTTCTATAAGTCTATAATATATAACTAAACTATTGTTGTATGTAAAAGTAAAGGCTTTCTAAAATGTTGAAGAAGCTTATTTTAAAATTAATTAAAATGGAACCCCCCAGACTGGGGTCCAGACCTGGGCCAATGGCAGTACCACTGAAAACCATGCCGTGGGCCGCCTTTTGGCACCCGTGCCATTAGGTTGCCTACCCCTGCTTAAACATAATTTAACACAGTAAATTTTACATCACCATTTCCCTTATATTTGTACATGTTACTTCAGCTGTTCTGGATAAAAGCTTACTTAAACAGATGCTGTAGAATCAGCTGCTATTAAAAGAAACATCAAAACCAATGTGGTTTTGCAATTAAATTAAAATATAGCTGCTTATCCAGTACAATCCAGATGAATCACTAGATATCTCCACACATCACCAAACCAGACCAGCGTTTCAATTAGAAGCTGTAAATGATTGCACGTGTGAAGAATGGTGCATTGAGCATCGTATTTGTCACCAGGTTATTCTTTATGGCCCATCTCTGCCTCTATTATCTTTAAATTCACAACAAAAGACACACACTCTGAAAAAATATGACGATTTAAAGCATTTAGAATTTGTTTAATGTTAATCTTATTGCTCATATTTATAACTAAAATTCTAGGAAGCTGGTGTGAAAATCAAATGCAAATTGATACATTCTGTACTTGGTACTATGATATGAAGGCACAAAGAATCAAAACTGGGCGACAGTGGAAGGAAGTGAAAAAGATGAGGTACTTCCAGACGACTTTTACCTTATGGGTGATAAGGCAGCGGTCAAGAACACTAAGAACAATAACAAACAGCATACTGGGTCAGACCCAAAAGCGTGCATTCTAGGTCCAGTATTCCTGTCTTCTGACGAGTGACCATGCCAGGCTGCCCCAGAGGGAATAACAGAACAGGTAATCATCAAAGTGAAATCCAATCCCTGTCGCCCTCATTCCCAGCTTCTGGCCAAACAGAGCTGGGACACCTCTCTACTATTTTTTCCACTTCGCTGCCACCATGTTGCATAAGACTTTCCCAAATCTGGACTAAGCATCCAGAAATCTGGGTGCCTGCTGAACCCCTCTAAGCTTAATTACCAGCTCAGATTTTGATCTCGCTGCCACCAGCGCAAAATTTCCAGAGTTTTGGCTCCCTTCTGTCTCCCCAAACACTTCCCTGGGGAACCCCAAGACTTCATAAGCCTTTGAGTCTTACCACAAAGGGGAAATAACCCATTCCCTTCCCTCTTCTCTCCCACCCAGACTTTCTCTCTGGGCTACCTGGAGGAGGTTACTGATTGCAATCTCCTTTACATTTCACAATACCAAGAAGATGTCTCCTCTATTCACACAAAGAGACAAAACCAAATACAGGAACAGAAATGTTCTATCTCTCTTCCCCCCTCCCACCAATCCTGGGCTAGCAGAAGCTTTACCCTCCATAGATCTAACACAAAGAGAATTCCCCTCCCCTATCATTCCTTAGCCTACCCAGAGCAGAAAAACTCAAACAAGTCTTAAAAAGAAAGCTTTATATAAAAAAGAAAGAAAAAACACATGAACATACGATCTCTGCATTAAGTTGACAATACACAGGGCTATTACTTAAAAGAAAAATATGAATAACCAGCCTTATTCAAAAAGAGATACAATTTAAACATTCCAGCAACTACACACATGTAAATACAGAAAAAAAACAATAACAGCCTATTGTTTTTTCTACTTTTGTACTTACAACTTTGAAACTGAAGATTAGAAGCTTGAAGATAGAAAGAAAGAAAAAATCCCCTCTCATAGCTGAGAGCCAGACAAAGACAAAGACCCAAAAAATTCCCTCCCTTGATCTTTGAAAAATCCGGTTTCCTGATTGGTCCTCTGGTCAGGTGTTTGGTTCCCTTTGTTAACCCTTTACAGGTAAAAGAAACATTAACCCTTAGCTATATGTTTATGACAACCTTCCCTACCCATCCTGGCTAATAGCCATTGATTCTAAAACTTAAGCAATCCAAGGACCCATTTTGATTAAAAAATTTTCAATGACCCCCAACCCTCCCCACTTAGGCCTTGCCCTGTCCCCTTCCCAGAGGCTCTGCCTCTGCCCTTTCTCCGAAGCCCTGCCCCCACTCACTCCATTCTTCCTCCCTCCATCGCTCGCGCTCCCCCACTGTCACTTTCATCAGGTTGAGGCAGGGGGTTAGGGTGTAGGAGGGGGTGCAGGCTCTGGAGGAAATTTGAATGGGGAGTGCAAGCTGTGAGCTGGGGGAGGCGGTTGGGGAGAAGGAGGGGGGAGGGCTCTGAGAGGGAGTTTGGGTGTGGTTTCAGACTCTGGGCTGGGGGAGGGGGCTGGGGAGCAGGAGGGGGGAGGGCTCTGAGAGGGAGTTTGGGTGTGGTTTCAGACTCTGGTCTGGGGGAGGGGATTGGGATGTGGGCTCCGGCCAGGCGGCGCTTACCAAAAGCAACCGCCATCTCTCTCTGGTAGTGGCTCCAAGGCAGAAGGGCCAGGGGGTCTTCACACGCTGCCTCTTCACGCAGGCACTGGTCCCACAGCTCCCATTGGCCACAGTTGCCAGCCAATGGGAGCTGTGGAGTTGGCACTTGAAGAGGGGGCAGCATACGGAGACCTCCTGGGCCCCTCCCAGAGGCTGCAGGGACATGCCGTTGGCTTTCGGTAGTGGCGTGGAGGTAGAGAAGGCAGGGAGCCTGCCTTAGTCCCTCTGTGCCTCCACACTTTTAGCACCTAAAATCTCCCGGTTTGGCTTCAGTAGCCTCCCAGACATAGAGGGAGGGGGAAGAGTTGAGGGACTGCAGACTCCAATTTGAGAAATGGTGGATTAAAGCATAGGTCCCTTAGACACATGCTCAGAGACGTGGTTACAGGACTTTGGTGCTGAGATCAGAATCTGAACTCTTTAAAAAATCAAAACAAACAAAAACAAAAACAGTTACCAACCTTCTATAACAGTTGGTCTACGAGATGCATTGCACATGTCTATTCTAAAGTAGGTTATGTGCTCGCCCTAAGCATCATCGCCAGAAAGTTTTTACCCTCAGTGGTAGCCACTGGCTCAGCTCTGATGCCCCCTGGAGTCACACCCTCATAATGCTGGTATATAGGATCCCACTGTCCCCTCAGTTTCTTCTTGCCAGATAACTCCGACAGAGGGATGGGTGGACAGAGGGGTTGGAAATGGACATGAGCAACATATCTCGAGGAACAGTTACAGAAGGTTAGTAACCATTTTTCTTCTTTGAGTACTTGCTTTCCATTCCAATGTAGGTAATTCCCAAGCAGTGGTGCAGGTGGAAGGTTCAAAGTTCATTGGCACGCTGACTGTAACACTACTTTGACTGAAACCTGTATCGTCTCTAAATTGCTGGGTGATGGCATAGTGAGATGCAAAAGTGTGGACTGATGAGCATGTTCCTCTCCTGAATCGGAACTTGTGTCACGAACACTGCCAATGATGCTTGAGCTCTTGTAGAATGAACTGTCAGTGGAGGAGCCAGGATTTTCGCTAGGCCATAGCATGTGTGGATACAGGAAGTGATTCACGATAAAATTCTCTGGGCCAAGACTGGATGGCTTTTCATTCTGTCTGGAATGACTATGAAAAGCTGAGTGGATTTCCGAAACGATTTAGTCCTTTCTGTGTAAAAACTAGTGCACGCCTAACATCCAGCGAGTGGAGTATCTGTTCCTCCCTGTTAGCATGTGGTTTCAGATAGAAGACTGGTAGGAAGATATCCTGGTTACTATGGAATTGTGAGACCACCTTTGACAGGAAGGCCGGGTGTGGCCTTAGCTGAACCTGGTGTATAAAGAAGACTGTACATGGCGATTCTGAAGTAAGAGTTCAGATCTCGGAGATCTTTCTGGCAGAAGTAATGGCGACCAGGAAGGCCACCTATGACAGACAGAGCAGAGAGCACATTGCCAGTGGTTCAAATGGGGGTCTTGCTAGCCTTACCAGCACCAAGCTGAGGTCTCAGGGATCAAGTGGCTGGCATACCTGGGGTCAGAGACGCTCCATCCCTTAAGAAAAAAAACACAGATTGAGTTTGAGAAGACTGATCAGCCATTCACCTGGTGAAAAGCTGAGATTGCAGTTAGATGGACCTTAGTAGATGATACTGTTAGGCCTTGCTATTTCAAGCTGAGTAGGTAATCTAGAATAAATGGAAGTGTTGACAAAGTAGGCAAAATACCTTTCTGTGTTGACCAGATCAAGAATCTCTTCCACTTTGCCAGGTATGTGGCTCTAAAGGATGATTTCCTGCTTCCTAAAAGCACCTTACAAACAGGCCCTGAGCATGCCAGTTCTGTGGGGTTCAGCCATGGAGTTTCCACTTCATGAGATGAAGAGACTTGAGGTTCAGATGACATAGATGGCTGTGGTCTGAAAATGGGGGTAGGCTGATTGGTGAGGCCAAGACTGGAGAGGTCTGAGATGTAGTCTCGTGTGTTGCACCTCACAGGTGCATAATGCCATATGCCCCAGGAACTTTAAACTGGGGTGATTCCTCAGGCTCTCCTAAGGATATCAGAAGGAGTTTGAGCTAACACATGGCTGGAACTGTTCCCAACCCCAAGTAGGCAACTACATGTAGGAAAGGCCTTCTTGGGGTAAGGGACTATGTGAGAAGAGAGAACACTAGCTCAGATAAGTATACTTTTGTATACTTAACCTGAACTGCAAATATTTTCAGGTTCTCCCATCTCTAGCTTTTATACTGAGTCTCAAAGAGGGCACGTGGGTGTCCATCAATGCCTTTTATAAGTAAGATGCATATTAAAAATCAGCTAAAATCAAAGTTCACACTCCTAAATCCCTCATGTATTCAGAAATCACTTTTAATGGTGTCAATTATACTTTACAAACTAAGACCCTGTTCCTGCAGACATTTATGCGTGTGAGTGGCTTTATTCTGAGGTCAACAGGAGACCTACTCATGTAAGTAAGAGGACTCATGCACGGTTGCAGGAATGGACCCTCTTTACAAGCAGCACCACTGAACTGCAGCTGCCTTTAGACTGGAAGATGGCAATAGATGAGTGCAAAGCACACTACAGCAGTAGGATGGAAGAGAAATTCACCGAGGAACTTGGTGAAGATACAGTTTCCCAAAATGTGCCTTGAGCTCTATGATTAAGACAAAGCAGGCAGACCTTTGGCTCTTAAGGTACCATCCAAAATGCCTCTAACTAAGAAACTGCTTGGAATTCAATTTACATACAGAAAGGAGGAAGAGGGTCTGAATTGACCTTACTGGAATTTGAACCTGAACTTCTAGGGTGCATAACTTCTCACAACAGAAAGCTTACACCTGTAAGGTATTCCTTATTACAATGTTTGTGAACAGCAATAAAACATTAACTACAATTTTCTACTAAGGTTATTTAGAAGTCTTTTCTTAGGATGAGATGTGCCACTAATGTAAATTCTCGTAACTCCAGTGAAGTCAATACAGTGACATCAATTTACAGCACTTCAAAATGTGAACATTAGTATTTAACTCAATGGGTGAAATCCTGATCTCAGTGAAGTTTTGTCAATGGGTGTATTTTGTTTTCACTCACCCCATTATAAATAAGAAGAAACACCATTTGATTGACACTAATGTAAAAAGTGGCGTAAGAGAGAATCAAGCCCAATGACACTTCAGAACATTTTTTGTAATAAGAAATGCTATATTGTTATGAACAGCTTTAACTATCAATGTATGATGTTCATTATAACAGTTTGTTATAGCAGCATCTGTCAAGAATTTACTAATACAATTTTAACGTGCTTTTCAATAAGCTGAAGAACAGAGCTGCATCTATTAATCATGAATCACATTAATGAATAATTTATAAATGGAACCTTTATTTAAAGCATTACAAATTAACTCAACAATCGATGCATTCACAATTAAACTAGTCACCTCAAAACTCTCAAACCCAAAGGAACAATGCTGTACCTTTATGAAAATTTCAAATATTAATACAAGGAAGAAGGAAACAAAAGTGAAATTGTCACACTGACTTCGATATTCATTAAAATCACTGACAGATTCTTCAGGAAAAACCATTTTGAATTATTTAACATAAAATATATGTGCTTCTATTTCACAAACCACAGCTTTTTAGAGACAATAATAAATGAATACTGCAAATACAGTAAAATAAAAACAGGTACTATGTATCCTTAAAATATCAGAACTGAAGAGTGGTTGAGTTGTACCTTAATCACCACGGAGATCATATCCTTCAGCTCAGCATTTCTGCAACTCTCTCATTCTGCAGGTCAGTTAGTTGGGAATAGGTTTTTTTCATAAGACATGTCCTCTCCCAACATCTCATTTTTATAACAAACAATGCACTTTTCTTCAAAGCATTTCAAAATCCTGTCCTCCCCACGCCACTCACCTAAGTGAGCTGTTAACTTAAAAACCTATGTGGGACCATTTAAAAGTCAACAATGATAAACACAAGTAACTGCATTTATTTCTATTTTTTAAGAAAAAGAGAAAATAAAACTACTATATTAACGTAAGATTAAAGTTGCAGTTAATATCAAAGAGGGTCAAATATAATGGTGACATAAGTAGTGGTGTAAGTTTTGGCAACCTGACAAAACTGACAGAAGGGTAGCCGTGTTAGTCGGTATCCACAAAAATGAGGAGTCCGGTGGCACCTGTAAATTGTGTCATTGTATTGACTTCACTGGAGTTATGAGAATTTACATTAGCGGAACATCTAGACCTAAGAAAAGATTTTTAAATAACCTTAGTAGCATCTATTAGTCTTTAAGGTGCCATTGGACTCCTCGTTGTTTTTTTGGCAAAATTGAGCGTAACTTTCTGGAAGGCAGATAAAGCAATCAATACATCCCACCTTAAAGCCTCGTGTGGTTCCTTTTCCTTCTACAACCCTGGCCTTCCAGCATCTCAGCATGGAAGCTAAGCTAACACAGACTTCCTGATGTGTAAGATGCAGCTGTGATATTTAGCTAATTGAAAAGCATGCTTTAAAATGCATTGGTATATTCTGAATAAATTGGTCTATAACAAGACATCACCCCTAAATTTGGCCCCAAACAGAAGGCAATCATTAATATTCCAACAGCAGCATTAACTTGGCCAGATTGCACATAGAGCACTATTTTCTATTCCTGTTTTTCTAAATTAAAATGTTTAATATATTGCTGTGAATATCATGAAAACTATACCAGATATGTAATGTACCTGGTTAGCACTGATGTTGCAAGCTTATATTTTGCAATTTCTGACTTATGATTTCAACTTGCACTGATGCACAGAAGATTTTTTGCATTATGTATTTACACACATGTGAATAGTGTTATGTATCTATATAGATAGATATCACACGTACATTTGGACAAAGACGGTGGTATGAGAGAGGAAAAGAGGAATGTATTAGCGGCATATATTATTGTTCATGCAGCTTTGTATCGTCAGCAAATTTCATTAGCACAGTCGCGCTTTTTATGCCAAGGTCATTAACTTTACTGAAGTCCAAACATATTAAATCTACTACACTTTACTTATGTAAAAATAATGAGTTATTTTCTCAGAGAAGGAAATCAGGTTGGTCTGATGTGAACTGCCTTTTGTAAATGCTGCATTACATTCCCTTTATCATTTGCCTCCATGCATTTAATTATTCTTTCATTCAAAATTTGCTCAAAAACATTGCCTACTTCTGAGGTCAGACTAACAGATCTGTAATTGCCTGGATCACTTTTTTCTTCCTTTTTTCAATACAGATATAACTTAAGCTATTCTTTCATATGGGACTACCCCCGAATAGAAAGATTTATTAACAATCTTTGCTAGTGGACTAACGATCTCATGTGCCAGTTCTTTCAGTATTCTGGGATGGAAAATATCTGGTTCTCTTGATCTGAGTGCATTCAACTCTGTTTTTCTTCCATCTGAGATTTGGTAAATTCTATTTCTAGACACTCATTTCCCTATGCACACGTTCCATATTAGGATCGTTACTGAAAATTGAGGCAAAGTATACACTCAATTTTTGGAAATACCTAAATTATTCTTAACCTCCTTCCCATCCGCACAGCATAATAGCCCAAATTCATCCTTCCTTATTCTCTTCTTTGTATATAACTAAAACACCTCTTATTAAGTATTTTAATTTCTTTGTTAAGAGTTAAAATCAGCCTGACTTTTAGCAGGTCTCACTTTTTTTCCTACACTTTCTAACTTCCACAATATACCTTTCTTTGCTGATTAACCCTTTTTGGATTCCCACAGGCTCTCTGCTTACTCCTAATAGCCCTTCGGAGGTGGTTATTCATCCAGCTGGGTCTGGAGCCTCTCTCTACATTTTTTCCCCCACTGTGTTGGGATGTACATTTCAAGCCTCAGTCACATTTAAGTCCTCGAGCTCTTCCCTAAATATCCCAAAATCTGCCCTTTTGAAATAAAAAACTGTAGGCATTTTTATAAAGCAAACAAAAAATTACATTGAACTATTAGGAGATGCTTTAAGATATCATTTTAAAATGAGAGGAAAGAACCCGGAAGAGTCCTTATATTCTCGCTCCCCCCACCCCCCAAATACCTTTAACACTGCTTCAATGAAGTTTCCGTCAGTGGCTAGCCAACAGCAGAGCTGAGCACTGCAGTGGACATTTCAGTTCCCTGTGGTGTAACAACTATTTTAAGCAGCCTTAAGGCTTCCTCTACATGAGACAATGCCTCAGTGGTACCTCATAGGCATTCCAAAACTCTCCATGGAATGTTAGCACTGCAAGCACATTTGTGTAACTTTATTGCCAGTGCTGCAAATCATAGCTCATAGCTGATATTCTGATTATCCACCTGAATTTTTAAAATTATTTTTCACATTAAAATGCCTAGGAAAAATCTCTAATAAAAAGTTAAAAACCCCTTGTGTGATTCATGAAACCAACAAGTAAATTATCAGATGCAGGGACCTTAAATAAAACAACTTTTTTCCTTGCCTCTCGAGTCACACAACACATGATAGGAGCCAAACAAATGAACTAAGCTGAACCTTTACCAAACTAAAGTTAGTAACATGCTGGAGGCTAACATCATGTCCTCTGTCTACATCAACATGCAACTGATAGATGTGCTAAACTGATGACAGATGAAAACACAAAATCTCACTCTCATTCTTGATTCCATTTACCAAACAAACTAGGTATTCAGTTCACATCAGTGTAATTTGTACTGGCAGCAGTGGTGCTACATTTAGTTCACACAGGAGGATGCAAAAGATCATGATGGAGGAGCCCTTCAGCAAAGGGCTTTGTTTCTAGTGTCTCAGTTCGGTGCTAAGCAGGGATGCTGAAATTTTTTAAATGGCACTGGACACAGCAAGAGAAAATACCATAGAGAAGAATCCTGTATTAAGAAGAGGAATAAGAGTTAGGGGGGTGAAGTACAAAATGGCCTAACAGGTCTTTTCCATTGCTAACATCTATGACTCTGTGAGCTGGGTACCTGCCACACCTCTCCTGTTCTCACTTAACTTGCCCCCATCAGTACTGCTGCCATTGTGGTATGTGACTCAGAGCCTGCTTCTTACACATTGCTCTTTGGTGCTTTTTTGTAGTCCTCACTTTTTATTGTCTCCTCATTTTAATTCCTCTTAATTTCTCCCTTCCCTTATATGTAGCACAATAATGTTGAAAAACAAATGACTTCCAGCAAGAGGGTGATCCCATCTTTTCTACCCGTACACATTCCTTTTCACTTCTTCGCCACGCCAAATAGCACACAAGATAAAAACCAATGAGCCAAAGTCTTTCTGCAAATTCACAAATTGGTTTGATGCCAAAGGGGGGGGCGGGGGCAAACTTTAGTGACTATATTCTTTGGGCTTCCATGCTAACTCCTCTGTACAACCTCCCTTCCTCATTAGGGTTGAGATATAGTGTGATGCAGCCAGCAATATCAGACCTATAAACTAAATTAGTGAATATGAACGGTGCAAAATGCTTCACTTGTAGCTTTTGCCAGAATTTTAGAATATTGTGTGCAGAATTTTAAATTTTTTGGCACAGAATTCCCCACGGAGTTCTATTACCAGGTGTTACAACATGGTATATGAGATCCTGGGGCTAGCATGCCTTATTTATTTAGCTGAATGTCATGGGGAAATAAACTGATTAAAATGCAATAAAAACTATGAGCTTTTACTCGAAAATATTTCCAAACTCACTTTAGCCAAAATATGCAGGAGAATTGAAGTTACACTGATATAAATAGGCAGTCTCTCCATAACAAGTATATAAATCAAGCCATTAATTTATCAGTTGTTATGGCAGTTTAATGTTTCAGAAATACATACTACAAACATTGCAGTATCAGACCAGAAATCCAAGCAACTTCCATGCAATGATGAATATATATGGGAGCAGATCTAGATGACAGTTGCACTAGTGAGTCCTCAGGATGCTAAAAAAATTCATTTATCAGGTAATTTTTAATATAAAAAGCTTCTGAATGCAAGTAGGCTTATCTGTCACTGTTAATTAAACCTGTACTTTGTCAATATATGATAATCCATTTATTATAGTAAAAGCCATTACATTTCAAACCACTCACAAATTACAAACCATAATTGCTAGGATTATTTTATTTCCAAGTGCAGGCAGCAAAGCCATCTTAAGATTCAACAATGGTGAGATAATTCTGGAATGTAACCATAGCTCTATCTCACAGTCCATTGGCTTTAGTGTTGGCAGCAGACAAGCTGTAATTTTTCAGTTCCTAATTAGGTTTAGCCATTAATTTAACTATTATGTCATATTGGTGAGACAGTACAACACTATCTTTTTGTTTGTTTGCTCCTTCTCACTTCCTTCTTACTGATAAGTGCTATAAAGCACAGGAAACACAGCAGGTTACTATAACTTCTCACCTACACCCCTGGTGTTTTAAAGTTCTTCATCACCTTAGTACCTAAAGGAGGCTAGTGGAGCCAGCTGCCAAGGTCTGGATTACCCCTAAATGCATCCATCAGCAAACAGTAATTTTCACAGGGAACTATTTCCTTCAGGTAATCAAACAAAAAAGCTTGCATAGTTCTTGTTAAATACTTCTCCCTTTTCTTTGAGAAGAAAATGCATTTAAAATAAGATTCATTCTTTATTGGGGTGTTGAGTTCTATACATTTTAAAATCAATAACATCACCTGGTATTATAGAGTTTAAGCTTAAAAATTCTCAAAGAATTTGCCTACCCATGAGAAAGGAAAAATATACAGTGTCAAGTAATTTCCTGTTTTAAAATATTCCAGCAACAGAGGGCACTGGCAGTTAATGGAGTGTGTGCAGACATAGCAGTACTGTTCCAGACATCTTGGCAACCAACAGGAAGCACATTCAAAAACACAGGAGAGGGACTCAGAAAAATTATCCAGTTCCATTCCAGTACAAAGAAAAATGCATCTCACGCTAACTTCTCTGTCATTGTTGGTGTTTTTCCTTAATGGGCCTAAATATCTCATTCTAAACAAGTCAAGGTATGTCAATCAACAAGTAAGACTTGGAACCTATACAAAACAAAGCTGAGATCTCCACCTTTGAATCCACAGGCAATAGATCTGTTCAATGTTGCTGACACAGTCCCTTGCTGTTGTATAAACACTACTCTTATACTAATTCTTGAATGCACTGGTACTTACAGAAATGTGATGAGCATTTCTCTAGAGACTTCAAGACAAAACAAATGACCCTTCTTATAGAAAAACAAATCTTTCATCCATGTAAGCAGCTAGCAGAAGACTACTCAATGCCTAATTATAGTAACCTTCCATTAAACAGAATGAAATATCAAGGGCAAAAGATGACAGTCACTGAAAATTCTGTGGGGTTCTGTTTTGTATCTCTCCTTAGCACTTTTCATTTTCTATTTTCAACACCACAAAATTTCCTGCAATTCATTAAAACACATGCACCAACAAAACATCCTCTATTTTCAAACCCAAGTCCTGCAAACTCATGTTTTGCACTAGTTAATTATTGAAATTTACTCTTAAGGAACTACAGTTCCTACATCTGCTACTGCTGTTCAAAGAAAAAAGGAAAAGGAAAAAAAGGAATAAGGCAATAACACAATGTATGTGATTTCAGGAAAAGCACCATTCACTGCTGCTAATTGCTTTCAGGATCTGAACTGGTAAAACCACAAGATGTTCAACAAAAGACTCTATGCAGGTAGGACCATAAAACCTAATTATTTCTCTCAAAGCAGACCATTCCATGTAAAATAAAAGAAAGCTATGAGCAATAAAGACCATGCCATTAACAATTAGTCTTCAGCACACACGATTAGACTCTCAGAGATAAAGACGACTCTAAATTTAATGACGTATTCTGACTGGGTTCAATATTCTCTGCTAATTATGCTGAAAGACCTTATGCTACTTAAAAGTACTTAGACTGCAAAATATGACACCATCTCCATAGATTCACTGTTAGCACTTAACATTTAACATTGGGCATTAAAATACATGTGAATTAATATTGGCATTTAGGGTTTTTTCCTTTATTTATAAAAAAGTATAATTCTGAGAGGTTTCCGGATATCATGTTGTGAGCTGTTTCCTAATGAGAATACTCGCAAACATGAGCTATGTACATATGCTGCCCTAAATTAAACTTTAGCAAAGCATGCAACCACGTGAACTTTGGAAGACAGAAACAAATAAAATAAGGGGATGAACTGGGTATTTGACAAAGACAAGTTCTTGGCAGTAAACAAGAAGAAAACAAAAGGAACTGAAGAGGGAAAAATATATCTGCAGACATACTTCCTTCTGATCTAACCTTCTGTTGCAACACACATTTAACTCTTGTTATCACTACGGGAGTAACAGCCATACAATGGCTATAGAAAAGACTCTTTAGTTCCAAAAAGATGTACATACAATTAATTTAAAAATGCTCACCTAATGAACAGCACAGAAAAACTCAGAAAAATCTGTGGTGTTCAACTTACAATAATAAAAATGTTTAGCACATACACAGCATTTAGAGTTGTACAGATTAAAAGAGTATATACTGGATACTATAAATTTTTAACAGACATAAAAATATATTTTATACTGCTAAATATCTGAATATTTTTAATCTATTCAGCTGTAGTCACATGTCTTTGGAAAAATGTTTACAGTTTGGTGTATACATATGCACACACACATCTGGAACCTTTCCTATTAGAAAAATGGGCGTGAGTAAGGTCGGGCAGTTCATAGGTCTATAGATATAAAGCAATGTAACAAAATTGCTTTGGACATAAATATTTTAAATGTTGGTTATCTAAAATAAAATTACAAAGAATATCTCATCACATACTTCAAGGCATAAGTTATTCAAGGTCCGTTTGACAGCTCTCAATGGTACAGTACTGCCATATTAGGTACATTATGGAGAGTTATGCCATTATATGAAGCATCTGGCATTGGCCACCGCTGGAGATGGGAGAATGTACTAGAGAGGTCTTTGGTCTGTTGTGAAAAACAGAGCACCCTGAGTTCTGTGCTTTTTTGAAAAATCTGGCTATAAAAGTGTCACAATGTTGGGTGCTGAGTGGTTTTTAAAATCTGGCTCTTCGTGCGTAAATCATTGCCCATGAACTTGTCCCATTTCACTGCTTTTGAGTGCCTTTGAATCTGTAATCTACTTTACACGTCCATGGAGACCAATATTTCTGATTGTGCTTTTTTCTGAAAAGTAAGATTAAAAATGGTGTATTTAGTATACCATATGCAATGTTAGTATATTTCAATGTCCAGGTTATACTAAATTTCACACAACACGGACATTCTAAAATGCACTGAACTTTTAGATAAAGCAAGGAAGTAATAGTACATAGTTTGGAATGCCAGACACGAGCCTCAGAATTCCATTCTCAGTCATTCCAGTGAGGACAATGAGAGAAATTCTGGTCCCATTTACACTGGTGTAAATCTAGAACAACACTATTAATCTGATTTATGGAAATAGGCTTATATGGGTTTAAAAGCATATAGAAATTTGGCCCGACATCCTGATTCTGATCTTATTTAAGTAGGTTTTTACACTGGTATAATTCCAATGACTTGTTAAGAGTCTCTCCTGATTTACATTGGTATGAGATAACCATCAGGCCTCCAGTTTCTAGTGTACAACAAATTTAAGATTACATTGATTATATTTAATGTTAGTCTGATTCTTTAGGCTCAGTAAGCTTGGTCTTCTATGACCTACATTTCTGAGCCAATACTTTTATTTCCAGGTGTCAGTAGGAACCAAATGTCCTGTTCTTTCCAGGTGTTACTCCGAAAGGACTCCCCTACTTGTTCTGGGATGATTTTCAGCACAAAATGCATGACTGCTCAAATAAGATGATGAAAAACTCCCTTCAAATATTATAGTCCAGATGATCAGCTGGTATAAATCAATTTAGCTCCATTTTAGTTAATGAAGCTATGCTTTCTATATTCTGAGTGGACACCACAGAAAGCAAACACTTTATGTGAATATCCTCTCCTGGTGAAGAAAACCTTTGACTTGCAGATCTTATTGTAGACTGCAGTTCAGAATGCCACGTCATCAGTTCTGTTTTTAAAAAAATTACTTGATGAAAAGCAAGATGAGAAAGATAAATGAATCTGCATTCCAAAGATAACAAATACCATTAATTACAAGTAAGACATCCACTCTATGCACCTTTTTAAAGACTCTTATTTGTGTTCTGTTGCTACATGGACAAGCTGATTCAGCTCTCCCTTACAACCATGTAAATCAGGCGTAGCCCCAGTGTAGTCAGTTGAGTCACGCTGGTGTAAATGGGAGAAAAATCAAGTCCAGTGTCTTCAAGGGTTCATCTGATATGAAGGTTGGAGGAAACGCTTACTAAACACTCCTAGATAAGTAACTTTCTTGTATTAGTTTTTCTTTCTTTTTCTCAGGCCTTTTGGATTTTGTTCCAGGACATTTGGACTTTTTCCATGTCTTCCTCTGTTTTATTTAAACATAAAAAACTCTTCATAGCTGTATGTAGCAAAAGCAGACTTAATTATTGCTTTGATAGTTATATGACAGTGTGCATTTAATTTAGAATTTTTTTTGTATTCCATGTAAGTGGCTATTATTAGGAAGTGGAACAACAGTACATAAGTACAACCTGGGTACAAAACCTGGTCTCATGACATTAACCATTACAAGTTGAGTAGACACCATTAATCAGTAAAGCATGGGTAAACTATATGGGTGCACCATTATCCGCTACAGGACAAAACCTATATTGATCATGATTTCACCACTATTTATGAAACTTTTGAAGCTAACTTTTACGTCCTCCACCAAAGAGATTTAACGCCCCCTACCAGAATATCAAGCTCTACATGTTCGTGCCATGTAAAATCCTGACATTTCATATCACAAGGCCTCATGATGACATTTTCTTTGGCTATGAAAATGCATGGATCATATGTCCACTGGTTTCACTGGGAATGAATCCAAAATCTCAAAGTGAAACTCAGGTTAGACTTATCGCATATTACCTTGTTTTACACTGAACTCACAGATAATGCTGAATTTTATGTGTTTGCTATATGAAACTACAAACCAGGCTGGATTCATTAAAAAAAATCCTGGTTTATTGAGAAAAAAGAAACATGAACTGAATTTCTAGTTTTACTGCTAAGAATACTTTATGAGTTCTGTTAGACAACTTTACCAACAAACTGAACCAAATTTTACCCTCATTTACACCAGTGCAACACCCCAAACTCAGTGGGGTTGAAGGGATGTAACTGAAAGAAGAATTCAGGCCACTAGACAAACAGATTTGAGTGCTAAGTGGAGCGTCCTTGTTGAAGTTCGAATTAGATACATTTAGATTAAAATATCTAGCACAGAAATGTCTGAAACAGCAGGAGTTGTACGTCAACGCCTTCACGCAATTCCAAAAATGAATTATTTGGTCCCAGCACATTGTACCATATTGTCCCATATGGTATACTGTGCAATTCAATAAGTCATTTCTATCAATACAGTGATTAAATGCAGCACTCTGCCTACCGTCACATCTCATACTGACACACAAACATTTTTTTTTTTTAATTCTAAGAGGAAATGTTGTCATGGTTCACAAGCTTCTCTGCACCCTTCCTGGACCCTGGTGTCCAAATTGTTTTCATTCAGTTCAGCACATCTCTAGTGTATAATTTGTTTTATTCAGTGGAATTTCTTGTCAGGTCTTGTCACATCAGTACCAGAATGGCTCACTGCTTTAAAGAGATATAGAATGGTATACAGTGAGGGGGAGAAAATGTCAGAGAACACCAGTCAACTCAAGCTCACTGTAAAGAGAAACATTCATATGGAAAAACTACCTCTGAGCGTCACAAGAATTCATCCTTCAAGAAATATACAAATTATTTTTATATCTGAACAATGAAAACATCCAGCAAAAATTCTTTACATAAAAAGGCTTATGTATTACTCACACACACACACACATCTTATATGGCTGCAACATAGAAACATACAGTCTCAACCATTCTCACTCATATTTAATGCACAAGAAAAATGTTGTGCATGGTGTGGTTTCATATTGAGATTTTCCCTTGCTTTCAGTACTGCATGAGAAAGACTGAAGATGGTATCCATATGATAAAATGTATGATGTGGCTATGGAATTTATCTTTGACCATTTTATTTGCATTCAGCCCATTAATCTATCTTCACTGGGACTTCTAACATTCCACAACTTGGAAAAGTATTTAAATAACCACCATTTGAAAAATAAAACAATCCACTAAAGAAGTACTTTCAGATTCTCCCAAAATTACAGTGGCTCAGTTCCTTTAGTGGACAATTTTAAATCTTGAAACAATGACAGCAAACCAGTCCAGTATCTTACAGACCATCAAGGCTACAAATAGGAGTTATATACCATTGGATAGATACTAATCCACTTTTCATAAAGTTTTTGTTTCTAGCCCAGTCACAGAGGTTACCAATGGAAAGTCATCACTGGCAAAGAGTTACCACACATCACTATCTGAAATGGCCACATTTTCTCCCAATACTTAGAGATACTTTATGTGATAACTATGCGGTAATGTCTTCCAAATGTTGATTTTCTCAATGGCCTTTACTTTAGATCATAAAAGATATCTGACTTTATTATATGTGGCATTTTAGGTAATTTTAGATATGTCTAAAATGGGTTCATGGTAGTTCTACCAAAGGGATATAAAATGCAGTGTCACATTTTTAAAAACTCTATAAAATGCTCCTGAAATAAAATATGTGGCACATTCTGAACGCAGGATGATGTGGTGTGGTATGAAGTTTTACCGACACTTGTTTTGGATGAACTGAGTGACTCACATAACTGTGTCACTCATGAGTAATGCGTTCATCTTAATCTCATGAGCATTAAACCTTTATTGTATAACACCACCACTGGCACCCACACACACTCACACAGCTGAAGGATGAAGTGTTTTTTGTGACCCTGAAGCTCATAAAACTGCAGGAAACAATGAACTATACCGCAGATCTTCCTTCCTGTAATGCAGAATTTCAGAATGAATATCAGTACTTCACATAGGCTCTGCAGAAGACTGTATTTATGAACTGTCTCCAAAATCTGATTACGTGACGGAACGATGTAAATTGTTTACAATTATCAAGCATTAATGTGTAGCAGTAATAGGAGTTATCATGAACCTAGGCCAGCATTGTTTCCAATGTATTTACACAGCAATTATTGGCTGCATGTTATTACTGGCTGCAGGACAGGAGGGGATATGCAAAGATGGCTGTGGTGACCTTTTACCCCAACCCCAGGAATACCAGGAACCAGGAAGATTGCTCTGCTAACTGTACATAGCCTCAGTGGACCATTCTGCCCTCTAGAAATTGCCTCAGTCCTATCCACTTTTCCCCAGCCATGCCTCTTGTACTTGGGATCAGGAGATGGAGTAGTGCAGCAACTGCCAGGGAATTCTCTTAGGCTGGGGTAATCCTCAAGGGTTTTTTTTTAAACCCAGTGTTATGCCTACTTTACAACACTTCAGTAGTGCAAACAGCTGCACTAAGGCCAAGGATCTGACTCAGTTGATTTGGTTCAGTCTCTGGAATACCCTAATAGTCTCTAAATCTTTTTTCAGAAGAATCTGGATATATAGGGAGTATATAAGGGGGGGGAGGGACCAATGACACTGGCACCTATAGACACCCTCACACCTGTTTTTGTGAGTTTTCATACAAATACAGGGACACGCTGGAGTAATCCAACAAAAATTAAAAGGAGGCATTCCTCATTGATTCATAAGAATGATTTAACTTGTTTATGTGTTTTTATTTAGATTCAGATCCATTGAGGGAGTGGTTTGCTATTGCAAAACTAGTGCATTGAGCAACTAAAAATACACAGCTCACAAACCATGAATAGGTTAAATTATACACAAATAACTCTTCCCCTGAGATGTACTGTCAATCATAAGTCAAAAGATAAATTTCCAGCAATGAAGTAAAGCAATTATTACAATGTAACATACACACCCTCAAAATACTGTTTGAGGTTTTTAATAAAGTGAATTTCACAAACTGTTCTCACTGGAGGGGATCGAAGATGGTCTTAACAACTCCACACTCCTTTAATGAAGCACATACGGAAGACAATCAAATCACTGATTTTCTCTAGCTCATCTTATTCCATTTTATTAATAACACTGTCCAAAAAGGTTGAGGAGACTTGACCATGGTTTGCGAATACTTATACAGCAAGGTATCTGATATTAGTGGGCTCCTTATTAGAGCAGACAAAGGCCTAACAAAATCCAATGCCTGGAAGTTAAAGCTATAAAAACTCAACCAGGAAATAAGGTGCAAAGAGCAGGTAAACAGCCAATGGAATATACACCTCTACACCAATATAACGCTGTCCTCGGGAGCCCAAAAAATCCTACTGCGTTATAGGTGAAACCATGTTATATCGAACTTGCTTTGATCCACCAGAGTGCGCAGCCCGCTCCCCCAGAGCACTGATTTACTGCATTATATCTGAATTCGTGTTATATTGGGTCACGTTATATAGGGGTAGAGGTGTATTACTAAGGGATGTGTGGAGTCTCTGTTACTTAGTCTTCAAATCAAGGTTGTATGTATTTTTAAAGATGTGCTCTAATTCAATCACAGATCATTGGACTCAAAATTGGGTGAAGTTCTATGGGTTTCGTTATGCAGGAGGTCAGACGAGAGTATGATAATACTTCCTTTGGGTCTTAAAAATTGTAAATCTAGTTTAGATTTAAATCTATAGTTCAGACCTTGTGTTTTGGCGGAGGCCCATTTACAGTCTTCAACCACACTCTACTTTTATACTCTCGCATCTTGTTTATGCAGTTCCCTTAGCTGCACTTTTAAAAATACAGAATAAATAAGTAATACTTGGTTTGAATATATATATACACACACACACACACACACACACACACACACATACACGGAAAAGACTTTTGAAAAGGACTATGCCATGCTGTAAGTTAAATATATCTGTATGGCTAAATCATGGTCAATTAGATAAAAAGCATGTTCTCAATAATTTAGCAGTGAAAAAGTTAATGGGATATGAGAATTCAAGCACAGATTATGAGTTTATGATAAATTTTATCTATCATTTAAGAGGCAGAATATGACACTGGCCCTGATCGTCAGCAGTGTTCAAGGAGCACATTGTGTATGTTGGGTACAAAGATGGCTTGATGCTGACTCTGCTACGCAACGCAAGAGGGTGGCCCCTCGAAGAACATTAGAACAGCCTGAAGTCTGCTATAAGCAGCATTATCTGTCATTACAACAACTGTGGACCACCCAGGGCCTAGGGACCCACAGCCACACCCTCTACTCCAGCTCCAGAAGTAAAGGTGAGTTTGCAGTCAATACACCAGCCCTATACTTCTGAGGGAACTGTCTATGATGAGGTGATCTTCCCATAGCCCTAGAGACTCTTTGTGCCCTTGAGACAGCAGGAAATGACTGAAATGCAGTTAAGGATCAGAGTTCTAGTACAAAATATCACCAAAGAAATATTATTTGCTGAGGCAATTAGTGAATTTTTTTTCAGATTGAAAATGTGAGTTTAGAGTTTTCCATTAGATATTGTTCACAATGAAAGAGCAGATTGCAGGAAATTACATCATCCATTGAATGGATACTAATAGGGCAGAATGGAATGTGATGCATGGTCAGGTGATGTAAAAGAAACAGCAGGACTTGGCAAGTCTGGCTGTGGGAAAAATGACACTGCAGTTGAAAATGACACTGCAGTTGAAAATAGAGTAACTCCTCGCTTAAAGTCATCCCGGTTAATGTTATTTCGTTGTTACGTTGCTGATCAGTTAGGGAACGTGCTTGTTTGAAGTTGTGCAATGCTCCCTTCTAATGTCTTTTGGCAGCTACCTGCTTTGTCCACTGTTTTCAGGAAGAGCAGCCCGTTGGAGCTAGCTGGTGGGGGCTTGTAACCAGGGTGGATGGGCAGCCCCCCCATCACCTCCCCGCTCCGCTTAGTTCCCTGTGCAGCAGCTGCCCAGCAGGCTAGCAATTGCAGTTGTCCCTCCTCCCACTGCCATGTGCTGCTCCTGCCTTCTGCCTTGGAGCTGATCCCCGAGACTCCTGCTTGCTGTGGGGGGGAGAGGGAGAAGGGGGGTCTAATGTCAGGGTGTCTCCCTCGCCTCCGCTCCTGCACCCCACTTACCCCTTCTCCATACAGGGCAGGGAGAGGACACAGACAGAAAGACAGAGAAAGCCTGGGGCAGCAGCTGCTGTCTCAACTTCCTGATCCACTTAAAAAGACAACACATTTAAGAGTAAGTCAGCTTACTTAATGGGGCAGTGTGCATCTCTCTCTCTCTTTCCCCCCCACACAACGTGTGTGTCTGTCTCTATCTGCTATGCTGTCTCCCCTCCCTCATGTTCATAATGCCTTGTGTGAGAGGCTACATTAACAATGTGTTAGCCCTTGAAGGCTCAGTCGAGTGCTAGTTCATCATTTAGCAGCGAGGAAACATCCCTCCCTCTTCCACCCTCTAACTTCACCACCTCAACTAAGCTTCACAATCATCATAGCTGTGAACAGTATTAAACTGTTTGTTTAAAACATATACTGTGTGTATATCTATATAATATATAGTTTTTTGTCTGGTGAAAAAAATTTCCCTGGAACCTAACACCCCCATTTACATTAATTCTTATGAGGAAATTGGATTCACTTAACATCGTTTCGCTTAAAGTTGCATTTTTCAGGAACATAACTACAATGTTAAGCGAGGAGTTACTGTAGCATGCAATAAATGTGCAGTTCATGATGGAAGCCGGTGGCTGTGGTGTTGTGATATAAACTTCCAGTGGCTGATACAGTCAATGACCTTGATAAAGTCACCATTGCCAGAAGTTTGGGGCAGCAAATGCAGCATGCAATAGTGAGTGGTGGAGAGCAGAGTTAATGGTAACAAATTTTGTCTTATAAATGATAGTTCCTTTTTTAAAATATTCAGGACTGTTCTGGAAAATTAGAGGATATTACATCCTGTGCTTTTAATGCAGGAATCAATTTTTAAACGGACATACTCTGTTTTAGAGAGTTTTGTTAGGATCAGTCTTGTGACACACAAATTCAGCCTCATGTGGGCATACAAATTTCTGAATGAAATGAATACCACTTCATCCAAAATATGACAAAATCATTTGGCACCTGTTAGAAATCAAAAGAAAAGGCTTGTTCTCTCCCTCCATTCCCAGGCATCTGAATATGTTCTGTTCTTGGCCACTATCCCAACTAAGGGCATACGCCAAGGGAACTTTAAGCTCTGCGACTCAGTAACAACAGGGCAGAATTGTCTCAGATTTACATTTCCCTAACTCCCACTGCAGCTGTGTGATGCAGCAATCCCACTGTGGAGAAAGAGTGGCTGGGAAATGGGATGGAATCCTGCATCCTCTCTTTTAGAAGAATGAGAGCATTACCACGCTGACATCCCTAGGTTAAAAAGCATCCTGCTGGCAGTCTCTTTTGAACTCAGGTAGTAACACAGACCCCTGCAGCTCCCCCACTGAGCCAGTTTCCTCCTTCCATTTTACTGTTATAATGAATTTTGAGCTACCTTAATTGTTAAAAATAATATTTTGCCCTCCATTTTCATAAAATGTAAGTAAGCTGAACTTACAAGGTTTATCAGAACTGGGAATAAGCCACACTCACTCATTTAAAATGACAGTGTGTCAACATAGTTTACTAATTTAGCCACATTCTATCTTTGTATCTCCATAGGGTTCCTTTAGCTGCCTGCTGTAATTTGTAACTGTCAAGTGTGCTTCACTTTGTCTATATCTATGGTCACATTAACTGCAACTTATTTTAACTGATTCTCAATTGAGATCATCCGATACGCGATAATTATCTGTTATTGTGTGCATACCTAAAGCTATCAAACTACCCAGTGCTAAGAAGATGGCCCCTTTGATAATGTAATAACGATGGCTTACATGACTGTTAAATCTGCCGGCACGACACTGTAGGATATATTATTCAGACACCAACACAATTTGGTATGTGACATTAAGCCTCCATTGATATGTATTATTTTACAATTTCTCACCATTTAATATAAAATTTATATTCATAAAATAAAATCCTATCTATAGTATGGTACGGTGACAGACCTAATGAAAAAAGACTGCTTTTATTGTATACTGTTAATATATTGTTTCATTATTCATTTTTATAGGTACCTCATTAAAATTAGACGACAGCGACAGAAAGTTTTATGAAGCTTTTTCTTTATATTCCAAGTTAGCCTCTCATTTTCCTGTGCCAAAAAAATACTGAAACAGCACAGAAATCTGTTTGTCACAGCTGACTGCAATAAATCAACTTTACATTTCAAATTCAAATCACTGCACTTTAGTTAAGTAATGAAAAATCGCTAAATATTTAGTGCAAAAGAACAAGATCCATTATCACAATTTCTAAGTTCTACCCTTTATTGTATACCATGTGACCAGCAGAGGGTTAAACATTAAGGAAATGAAGAAATTTTGAATCCTTTGGACATCTTAAGCATATTTTCTTTCTGTCTAAGTCCTTAAAGCCTAGTTTCTGGAGAGAGCTAATGGCCTGTGAATAAATTAGTGCACTGAACATCTTTTACATCATATTACCCTAGAGAGACCTTAGACCTACTCAATTCAGCAAATGAAAGCTATATTAAATGAATTCTGACCACTGTCTGTCAAATTTATACTTGTCAAAGTTTCCTTAGATATTTAAAATTATACGCAATATTTTGCACCTGATGATACGGATACAAAACATGTCTCTACCTAATGCTATCTGTCTTAGTGAAATCCAAGACATGGCAAGAACATCCATCAATTATATCTGAGATCAGGAAAACAAAGGAGTCTTTTTAACACTTTTGATTAAACAAACTTGATTTTGTTATGGAAAAATAAGCCTTTGTTCTCAGTGCACAAGTTATCATACCCCCAGTGCTCTGCCACCTGATTATCCCAGGTTCTCAGCCTGAGTCCAGTTCCCATCTGGTGGGCTGGCTGATGAAGAATTAGTGGGATCTGGATGTTTTTCCACTTTACTTTCTGGGGAAGATAATATCAGCTATACTACTTTGACTGAACCCTCTGGTATGAAACTATCCACCCTCTCAGCTAGTGGGAAGTGCCATTGAATAGATGCCAAAAAGAATGAGAAATTAGTTATGGGGATGGAAGAAGATAAGAGATGAAGGGATAGAGACAGTACACAGTGTTCTTTTTCCCCAATGATTATCACATGCTTTCTATTCCAAAACAAGTCATGGTAAGCAACACACGTATTAATGTTTTACAGAAGCTGTCCACATGTAAAGGTAGTTTTACAAAGCTTAGCACTTAGCTGCTGAAAGCAAAATATTTTGTAATGAAATGCATTGCTTTCTCTTCATGCTAAGATAGCAAAAGACATAGTAAGAAGTAACCCTAGCAATTTACATATTGTAACAGCTTCTTTAAGATTAGGTAGATGCTGTAGCTTTGAGACCAGTGCACTGCTCAGCTACCTGAGAAATCTGAGTTTGAAACTAATTCTAGTTTCAGTTTCACTCTGGCATGTGGAATCTAGGAGGATAACAGAGCTGATGCTCTGACCCTTCACGTGATGGAAGGAACCATGCAATGCATCACTTACAAACACTCTTCCAGCAACCTGCTCAGAAACCTAGGCACTTAGCCACTGTGTCCATTTCTGTAGTACAGAGATGGCTTATGTAGCAATAAAGGACTTAATGGGGGCACAGTGGCCACCAGCATGAAAAGGAGACTAAGAGTGTCTGATTCTGTTGGGATTGGTGAAGGATAAATAAGAATATCCTGGGCATACGGTTATGGCAAGGAACTTCCTGTGCCTATGGAACTCAGAACTCACTGCCATAAATATACCTACTACACTGGATAAAATAATTGTTAATGTAGTGCTTGTTAAAAGTTGCAGATTGATGATCCTGAAAAACAGAGTCCTTTGCTCACAGAAAGTGAAGAGCACTGTCATACTAAAGTGCCCCAGGACAACACTGAACTGCAGAGATCAACATCAGGGAAGAGCTGATGTGTGACTCAAAGACTTTTGGTGCCAACTGGCAGAGGACACACTGATTGCTATGGTTGCCAATTTTGGTTGGACATATTCCTGGAGGTTTCATCACATGACATAATCTTTAATTAAAGATTAATCTTTAATTCCTGGAGACTCCAGGGCAATCCTGGAGGATTGGCAACCCTACCGATTACAGGGCTTCTCAGGGCCTGATATTTACATTCTAGTTGACCAAAGAGTGTCATGTAAGGTTTCTACTGAAAGCCTGTGTCACATTGGTCATTATAATCTTTGCAAAACGTATATGAAGATAATAAGTAAGGAGATAGAGATATAGAGATTGAAAATTATGTTCTTAAGGTCTAATAGTTAAAGGGAGATCACTCAAAGGTAGCACACCTTGAGACAAACTTCTTCAGACAGAAGGTGGGAGACACGTATCTCCCTAGCTAACCATTGGGTATTGTATGTCTTACAACAGAAATCTATTAGCATATTGAGTCAAATGTTGATGAGAACATCTTGCGAGAACATCAGAAGGAAAATTAAATAGGAAAAGGTAAACAGCAAGGAGGAGGGGTTGGCAGGGGAATCTGTTCCAGAAGTCAAGAACAAAGGATTGGTCTAGTATATCTGGGGGTGCAGAGAGATGCCCCGGCATCCTTCACCAGGGGGAGGTAAGCTGCCAGTAGGCTTGGTCTCATGAGAGAAAGGTCTCAGCCATCCTGGTAGAAAAACATTGTGAGAAGAATGTTTGGGGAAACAGTATCGTATAGGACAAGCGGGCATCTTGTTATAGGAGTTTAGGGTCTAGAATGCATGTTAAAATGTTGTTTTATATGTAAACCTTTGCTATCATATGAATCCCTATTCCTTGTTAAATAAACTTATATTTGCTTCCTCTACAAATACATCCAAATGCTGTGTGTTAAACAGGGCTGGGTTCTAAGGTAGAACTAATAAGCTGGTGTGTACTTTTCCTTTCAGAATAGCAGGTCTGGTAATTCTGTGAATGTTCAGTAGGTAAGGGGATGGACAGCACAAGGGGACCACTTTTAGGACTTGGCGGTTAGAATGTGCCTATTGTGAACCTGCATGAGGTACAGTGAAGTCTGTGTGGGGTGAGAGGGGTGTGTTTGTGTTATAAGGCAACCAGACATCCTGATAATGTTGGAACTATCCCAGTATTAAGGGTTTTGTCTTATATATGCAACTATACCCTCCTGCTACCCCCTAAAAAAGTGTCCTGATTTTTCACACTTGCTATCTGGTCACCCTATTGTGTTGCTTGTGATTGAGTCAGGGAGCCGAGCCCTGGCTGACACAGTCAATCCTCCCTCACACTAAGGGCAGGTGGTATCAAGTTGTCTCACAATCCTGGGTATCCCTTGGGAAATGTCAGAATGGATTTATTCAGTCTTCTTGGCCATTCAATGCTTGGCCTTTCCACAGAGCCTGCCAATAAAATGTCATGGTGATGGCAGCTTTTACACTAATGCAGATCACTGCCCATTCCAATGAGAACAGGACAGAGACAGCCAAGTTTGTTTCACAGTCTACCAAACAGCCATGAAATGGTAACTAAGTTTTGGCTGCTCCTGACTTGGGCTGGATTCAACACATGAACGTGGAGCATCAGGCGAGATACTTCCACTAGAGACAGGGAAGTGTTAGTACCATTATACAAATCACTGGTGAGACCTTATCTGGAATACTGGGTGCAATTAATGTTTAAGAAAGATTAGTTCAGCTGGAACGGGTGCAGAGAATGGCCACTAAGATGATCTGCAGAATGGAAAACCTACCTTATATGAGGAGACTCAAAAAGCCTGGCTTGTTTATCATACCCAAAAGAAGGCTGAAGGGAGATATGATTGCTCTCTATAAATACATCAGAGGGATAAATACCAGGGAGGGAGAGGAGCTATTGAAGGTAAGCGCCAATGTGGACACAAGAACAAATGAAATAATATATTGAGATATACCTATCTTATAGAACTGTAAGGGACCTCAAAGGGTCATTGAGTCTAGCCCCCTGCCTTCACTAGCAGGACCAAGTACTGATTTTGCCCCAGATTCCTAAGTGGCCCCCTCAAGGATTGAACTCACAACCCCAGGTTTATACTCAAATCACTGAGCTATCCCTCCCCGAGGATATTGCTTATGGACATAAACTGGCCATGAACAAGTTTAAGCTTGAAATTAGGTGAAGGATTTGAAACTTCAAAGGCGTGACATTCTGGAACAGCCTTCCAAGAGGAGTAATGGGGGCAAAAATCCTAACTGGCTTCAAGACTGAGCTTGATAAATTTAGGGAGGGGATAATATGATGAGACTGCCAACAATGGCATGTAGCTGATCTGCGACTTTTAGCAGCAAATATCTCAACAGCTGATGATCGGACAGTAGGTATGGATGGATCTGAGTTACTACAGAAAATTCTTTTCCTGCTGTCTGGCTGTTGAGTCTTGCCTACATGCTCAGAGTCTAACTGACCTCCATATTTGGTGTTGCGAAGGGATTTTCCCCCAGAGTCACAGTGACAGAGACACTGAGGGTTTTTTGCCTTCCTCTGCAGCATGGAGCACAGGTCACTTGCAGGTTTAAACTGTGTAAATGGTTGATGGTCTGTAACTTTAAGTCTTTAAGCCGTGATTTGAGGACTTCAGTAACTCAGGGTGAGGCTGGGGTCTATTAAGGAGTGGGTGAGTGAGGCACTGTGGCCTGGAATGTGCACGAGGTCAGATTAGATCATGATGGTCCCTTCTGACCTTAAAGTCTATGAGTCTATGAGCTGATATGGAACTCAATTAATAATGAATTAAAGGAGGAAAACACAATGCCAACCAGGGTTTATGGAAAATAGATCCTGTTAAACTAACTTGATATCAAACTTGTCATGTCATCAAAAAAGATACAGGTAAAAATGTTGATTTAATACACTTGGATTTCTGTAAGGTATTTGACTTGGTATCAGGTGACATTCTGATTAAAATCTAGAACAATATTAATCCATTTAATGTCTGTAATGTTAAATGTAAGGCTAACAGGGATTTCAAAATGTAATTATAAACAGGGAATTGTCATCAAATGGGTGTGTTTCCAGGGAGTTCCAGCAGGGATCAGTTCTTAGCCCTACACTACTTAACAGCTGTATTAAAGACCTGGAAGAAAACACAAATTCATCACTGATAAAGTACACAAATGATGCAAAAATTAGGGGAGTGTCAAGCACTGAAAAGGGCAGGTCACTGATACAGAATGATCTGGATTGCTTGAAAAGCTGGGCACAAGCAAACAATATGCATTTTAAGATGGGCTAAATGTAAATGTCTATATCTAGTAACAAAGAATGTAGGCTATATCTACACAATGCGGGACTGTATCCTGAGAAGTGACTCTGAAAAAGATTTGGGCATCATGGTGACTAATCAGCTGACCATGAGCTCCCAGTGTAATGTTGGGGCCAAAAGGGCTAATACAATCCTTGACAGATTAACAGGAATCTTGAGCAGGAATAGAGAGGTTACTTTACCTCTGTATTTCACACTGCTGTGACCACTACTGGAATACTATGTCCATTCTGGTGTCCCAATTTAAGAATAATGTTGGTAAATTGGAGAAAGCTCAGAGAAGAGCCAAGAATGATTAAAGGATCTTATACCTTACAGTAATAAAACTCAAGGAGCTCAATTTATTTAGCTTAACAAAGAGAAGGTAAAGAGGTGACTAGGTAACAATCTATAAGTATCCAAGTGGGGAACAAATATTTGATAATGGGCTCTTAAATGAAGCAGAGAAAGGTTTAACATGATCCAAAGGCTGGAAGTTGAAAGCTAGATAAACTCAGACTGGAAATAAGACATACATTTTTAATGCTGAAAGTAATTCACTGTGGTGTTGAGATGTTGCTTGTAATTACTAGAACTGGGAGCACTGGCTGTTGGGAGTCTGAAAGGACAGGAAACAGGAAAGGCGGGGGGAGGAGTCGAGGAGGCAGAGTGAGAGTTGCAGAGAGTACAGCAGCAGCTTGGTAAAGAGGTTTCCACTTTAAAAATATAGTCCTATTGAAGTTTGTTAGTAACTTGCCTGGTTGATACAACATTATCCACTGGAACAATTTAGCAATGATGATGTTGGATCTTCTATCACTAGCATTTTTAAAAGCAAGATTGGATGTTTCTCTAAAAGATCTGCTCTAGGTATGAACCACCGGCTGCCGGAGGCTAGCCCCCAACCCCACCCATTCCGCCTGAGGCCCTGTTCCTTCCACACCCCCTGCCAGAGCCCAGGCCCCCCCCACCCACTGCAGCCATTGGCCCTTGCCCCAGGCTAGTTCTCCAACTGCAGAGCACCCCGAACCCCTCCACCAGCTCTGGAGCAACAGGAGGGTGGGCGGCGCTGCTACAGCCCCACAGCACCAGGAGGGCAGGCAGTGCAGTCCCAGCTTCCTCAGCCCTGAAGCGCCGGGAGGGCAGGTGGCATGGCTACAGCCCCCGACACCCCCAAATCCAGAGCGATGACAGAGCAGGTGGTGTGGCCACAGGCCCCCTCTGCCCCCACAGCTCCAGAGTTATGGAGAGCATGTGCCATGGCCACAGACCCACCAGACATGGAGCACTGGGAGGGCAGGTGGCACAGCCCAAGCTGGGGCCACCCCAAAGGGAGACTGGACACTAAAGCCACGCCGAGCAAGAAGCAGGAGGAGGGGCTGGGGGGCAGAGCATTGGCGGGACAATGCCTGGCTGTTTGGGGAGGCACAGCCTCCCCCAGCCTATGTAACCCACTGCCCATGGCTCTAGGAATTATTTTGGGGAAGTTATTTGGCCTGTAATACACAGGAGGTCAGAACAGATGATCACAATGGCCCCTTCTGGCCTTGGACCCTATGAACCCAGATGTGAAAATCTGTAACCCACTGCCAAATCCCCTGAGCGATTCATTCTTTCTGGAAAAAAAAAGTATTTACTTAAAATGATGGATAATAGCTGAGGCACAGAACTGTATTATTTAGAATGATACCAAGGTAATAGCACCACAAATGCATTCCTGCTTTTAGAAAATAGTTTGTTGCATAGGAAAGTGAGGACAGCTAAGTGTCAATTATTATCCATCAAGACATCAATCTTTTTCCATTCTCTTTTCAAATCTTGAATACCAACCATAAAGACTCTGTGTTACCTTGCCAGGAGCAAAAATCTTGTGTTTTCATCTAGTTTCCTAGCATATTAAAAATTATCTTCAGCATACAATATATCTTTTGCTGATCTCTGTTATCTTTAAAAAGTGCTATGCTTCAACTGCCAAGCTAAGCACTCTGAAAAGGCATATGGCAAAGAGGATTGCTCACCATTACTGAACTTGAAAATAAAGATTAGAATTAAAACTGATATTTTCCTGCTTTCCTGGGCAGTTAGTAGTTTGTTGCGCAATGGCAACAATTTGGGACACTCGCAGAACTTCACTACTTCATAGTTCAACAAAATGTGTGAGCTTTACAATGCACAGTTAAGCCATCTCTATACATAAAAGTTGTATCGCTTTAATTGGACCAACACAGTTAAAACAGTACAACCCAGTAGTGGAAATGCAGTTATATGAGTATAGCGACTGCTTCTTGTAGGCCTTATACAGATATAGCTTTATCCAAACTAGGAGTTATACAGATTTAACTAGTTCAAGAGAAAAAGTCACATCCCTAGTTTAAATAGTGAGTCAGTATAAAAATTTTGTGATCAGTCCTAATTCTACTGCTTTCTAAAAAAGGATTATGCAACCATAACACTTAGCAATTATGGGACATTTTCATCCTCCTAGTGCTTTACAAATCCTCCGAATGTCCCAAACAGTAGTTAAGTAACTATTAGCACCTCATTTTATGGTGTCAACATTGCAGCAGAGATATTAACATGTGACTTGTTCCATGCTCTAGAAGAAGTCAGTGTCGGAGCTGAGATTAGATCTCAGGAATTATAGGTTTCCACTCCTAGGCTCAGATCACTAGACCATAAGTAGCAGCTCTTTATGGAATTAGAGAGATTGGATGACCTCCTCCTCCACCAATTTTAGACCTCATATTAGCCACTAAATTGAAGTCAATGGAAGTAGAAGCAGAAGTAAAATTATGCTGATCCAATGAATACACAGAAAATCCAGAGCAGCAACCCCCTGTTCTAGACTAGAAGGGAGTTTGTGGCAGGAGAAGTGAATCTCCCTCATTTCCTCAAGCAACTGGCAGGATCAGGAATAGAAGTCAAGAATCCATGTCCCCTATTCAGCTCGTCTTTCCTATCAATACTTTTGAGTGCAGTGCATTCAGACTGATGAGCATATTATGAGAACCATTGACAAAAAGAGCTCCACATCAAGAGCAAAGCTAAACCACCCACTTAACAGCCCTACACTCTACTGGTTTGCTGCTTCTGATGCCATCTGAGCTATTAGAATTTCACTGTGTTTAAAAAAAACAGAACATGCTCCTTTCTCCCTCCTGTTATATTACAAAATGCCACACAGCAAAGGCTCACCTTAAATCCTTTATCTTCATGCTAAGCTCTTCTGACATTTTAAATATCAACCATAATGATTAACATCTCTCCTTTATGCCAGAAGCTAAAAACTGCCAGGCTGCCAGACACAGCGACACCTTTAAACACTCACACACTTCAGCAGTTACTAATTTTCCAACTCAGTACCTGGATAAGACATTTTGACTAGTTTGCAAAGAATTTACTGAACCGTTTATTAGCTCAATATATAAAGTACACTTTTTGCAATGGCTTTTTATTCAAAAATAACTTTTTAAATATATTTTATGTGTGACAATTGACTCCTTCCATTTCCATGTTCCAAAGGACTTAGGCAGTAAGGCAAATCTTACTAATATCTTCTAATTAATTACACTCACACTATTTTGGACAGAAAATCCTAGTGTCTATCCAGAGTCCATTACTGTACCTTAAAGTAACATACCAGTCTCAGTGAAAGGGAAAGTTTAATAATGGAGACAGGCTTCAGAGTGGTATCCATGTTAGTCTGTATCAACAAAAAACGACTTCTCTTTATTAAAAAAAACAATGGAATGATTATTGGAGTGATCCAAAGCAGTTCTATTGGATGTCATTCAATGACCTTTGTGAAACAGGAGGGTGGTCTTTGGCCACTTCTTAATTGATGGGGATCCACATCACAAAAGCCCCCACAATTAGCCATCTTGTTGGCAGTCTTAGTAAATATGTCAAGAAATGGAGATGGAATAGCCACTAGATTTGGAATAAACTGAGGAACACTGCCAGGGCACTGTTGAAAGTTCACATTACCTCTGCCTCTGCAGTGTTTAAAGGAAAGGAAAGTTGTCATATCAGCACCATTCATGAGCAGAAAATTTAACTTTTAGAAACACCCTCTCATTCAGTTACCTTAGTGCCTAGATGAGAAAAAATATTATTACTCAAGCTTTTTGAGGCTCAGTTTGGAATTGACAAACACAGTAACAACCTATTGCAATAGGTCTGGCACAAACATATAGGGAGAGACAGTCTGAAGAGCTTATAAATATAAAAAGAGAAGGAGAAACTGAGGCAAACTGACTTGCTCAGGGTCACACAGCAGATCAGTAGCATAGCAAGGAACGGAATCCAGGATTGCAAACTCTCAGTCCAGTAGCCTAGCCATTGGATCATGCTGTCTCATTCTGAGCAGCAATTCTAACCTGCATACTCTACGGCACATTTTGTAATAGTATAAAGCTCCAAGGGCCAAATTCTTCTTGGATGTGTTCAGGTGTATCCCATTGACTTCACAGGTAGCCACTTGCATGCATCTCAAAGCAGAATTAGGCCCTCACACTTTCAAAAAGGTGAGATTAAATCTAATCCATCTGCATATAGCTAACCCAATACTGTAGGTGTTAAATTTTGTTATTTTCAGGAGATAATGCAATGTTCTTCATATAAATGCCAAAGATCAAAGAAGATGGATATTACATGCTTTCCTCATTGGAAAAAGAAAATCAGTCCTCATAAAGTGGAAATAGTCATTTACATCTGAATCACAGAGAGCAGGTCTTGGAAAATCAGTCGTAATGAAAAGATGCTGATCAAAGTAGACATTTTTAGATGGTATATTGCCTACCATTTCTGAACTTTATGAAAAGAAGTGAATTATTATGCAGTGTATAATTCATATATATTATGCCTTTTATCAGTGATCTTTTCGTACTATATTTTTTTTTATTTTTTAGAGATGAATAAAGCTGGAATGGTTTGTATCCAGTTCCCATTTTATTTGAACTCTCAAAATCTGGATAAGAGTACAGTTTGACAGACAAACCGCTGTGGTTTTAGCCCATATCAAATTTGTACCAAATATATTCATTTATTGCAGTTGGTTTCTTCGGTTTATTAAAATTTTTAAAAAATCCTAAACTGGAAAAAATTTCTCTTATTTTGCCTGATATCCCGTAAACCGTATACTAGTCAGTTTTTGGCATTCTAATAAAAGTTATTAATATATGGAGATGATACATGTGTCATATACATGATTTGAAACCCAATGCTTTTAGAAATTGTGCTGCAGTTAGGCACATAATTATCTATATATTATGTAATGACAACTTTGTACATTGACTCATGTTTTATGTTTTGCTTAATTGTTTAAAAAGATGTAATTTTTATTTTTAAACAGCAGATGTGACCTCTAAATGCAACTGCAATTTTACTTACGCTGCATTTACCTGAAGTAAATGTATCCTTTATTTTAAATATGTTGCAGAAGCACTGGTGGATTTAAACCCTCGGGATAACTATGAAACAACTACTCAGCCAAGGAGACCTGGTATACTTTTTAAAGTGCAAGGATATCAGGAGAATCCCTTTTATGCCATGACAGATCTGTTAATAATGTTCCTGATGTTAGAAAGAAGATCCACTGCGGACTAAAACTATCAAATTCTGATTAAATGGAAACATTCCGTTCCTAACCTGAATCCATTTCCTTAAAAAAAAAAATAACAATAATACTGTGTGCTGTGCTAAGGAAGTTCTTTAGTCTGGACTTGTTCTCTTTCACTTTGTACCCTGGCATTTTTTAATCCAATATATTGATTTTTATATGAAGGTAACTATACACATCAAAGATGTGGGATTTTTATCATAACAGATCTACTTACTTAAGTAAGGCAGTTTTAGAGGTCTGTTACTATTGCAAACAGAAGAACACTGAGGGGTACAGCGTTACCTCAGTGCATAGGATTTTAAACATGTTATGTGTTAAAAAAGAAAAAATTGTTGCTTTAGTTGTCCCATATGCTTCTCCAACACCATCGTCACTATAGAGTTGGATTATATCATTTTGAATTATGCTCCAGAGTACCATCTGCTGTTTTATCTTCACACTGCAACTCTTGTCAGTGGGAGCCAACCATTTCAAGAAGCCTTAAAATGATGGGTTTTCTGCTTATCATCGTATTGAGCCAGATAGGAAAGAAATCACTGAACATTACTTTTAAACTGTTGCCTTAATCTATACAAGATGACACTTGGAGTGTTCCCAGTCCATTTTTTGGACATGGTGAATACATGCATAGAGCATGTTATACCTCAGGGTGTACAGAACAAGAGATGACTTTGCTTAATTTGGGCCCAATTTTACCTTTTGTAAACCGTACATTATTTAAACATCTCAAAAAATGAATAATGAAACCAAGATCCTCAAACACACCTGTCCCAGACCTCTAACCCATGTAACTTCAAGCTAGTTTTTGCAGTGTCTCTTACTCAGTTCAGATCTTTGCTGCCTATTTTTGAAGGTCTGTCCACACAGTCAAGCTCTGGCAGGCTGAATGGCACAGCAATGTCCTGGTGCAGACAAGGAGGCAAAACAACTGTTCTGCTTTTTTCCCATATGAGCAGATAAATGCTTTGGCTCTGCTCATCCTGTAGTGTTGTTATTGCTTTTAAATTGAAATTGTTCTGACAATGAGGATTAACCATGGCAAGTAATTACTTCATTTTGACAAATCAGAACTACATTTAGACAAACGGCATTGGGCTTGAGCCTCCTCTCTTTCCTCCTCTCACGCTCAAGTCAGTGGGAATTTTGCCAGTTTGAAGGAAGCAAGATCATGTCCTTTATGGGCTAGATTGTGACCTTCTTACATTGGTGAGTAGTTACTTACCAGAGCAGTCTCATTGACTCTAATTACTGACAGGAGTAGCTTCCTCACCAATGTGAGTAAAAGGGTTCAGAATTTGGCATTAAGGAAGCAAGAGAGTCAAGATAGAAAGTTTCAAAGGGGGCCTGATTGTCCCTCCCATAGGAAGCACACAAGAAGCTGAGGTGAAGGAAGACATCTCCTTGAAGTTTCACTTGAGATTTTCCCCAGATTGTTGCACGGGGGCAGCGCCTGCCCTGCACAGAATGAACACCAGGGTTTGTCCCCAGATTTTACATCTCAACAGACCCTTGGGAGGCCTTGTCTGTCTATACTATATATTCTACAGGGAGGTTCAGTTTCCCAGTATCAGCTCCAAAAACTTCCCCACCCCTGGCATAATGATTCTGTGGGTTACAGGATCAGAGGTATAATTTTCAAAAGCACCTATATGATTTACATTCTCAAGTCCCATTTTCAAAAGCAACTTGGGAGGCTTTTATGAGACTTAAAGTCCCAAGTATCTAAGTGCCTAAGCCACATTTGAAAATGGAATTTGGACTCTTAAGTCAGTTAGGTGTCATAATGCTGACTACAGAACGTATGAATATCTTTAAAATCTGGACCTAAATGCCTAATGATGCAGACAGGCACCTAGAAGGATATTCAAAAGCGAAGAAGTTAGGTGCCTAGGTCTTTTTCAAAAATCACACTAGGCACCTACATGCCTACATGCATTTGAAAATCTGACCCCAGGTCACTTTTGAAAATGGGACTTAGGTGGTTTTGAACATTTTGTCAACAGCCTTTGGGCTGTTGGGTTTTCTTTTTCTTTTCTTTTTTTTGGGGGATGGGGGGCCTAGTGCATAACGATCACCTTTCAGGGTACAAGCCACCCTGCTGCATCAGGGGACACTGTGAGAGACAATGAATACAAGCTTTGATTAAGTTACATTAAACAAGAGCGTAAGGCCCTTAAAAAGAAACTCCTGCTATCCATTAGGCTAGATATTGCATGCGTGCGAGAGAGAGAGAGAGAGAGCGCGCGCCTTTGGTTTTATTCACATTTTTGTGTGCTTTGAACTTAATGTGGCTTCACAGTCTCATCACATTTATGTCTAAAGTGAAAGACAGTTCAGTTTCCCAGTGATAGATTATTATATACTTGTAATCTAAAGAGCAGAGAAGGGGAATGATTGTTGAATTTAACATGCAGAAAGCCCGGGGAAAAATAGTGCAAGAACTCAGTTAAATACTGACAGCCTTGTGCCTTCAGCAATCAACCTACAGTAATTCTAATTAACAGGAAGCTGCTCACACTTGATTAGCTGGGACCCAACAATAATTATATATTTATTCCATTTATTGTGCCCTTTTTCCCCAAAAACTTGGCTGTACAGAAATTATGCATTAAGTTAGTCTTAAAAGGAAACACTGGCACCATACTGTAGGGAGATGGCTATAATATGGGTATAGTTCATTCACTATACATTTTCCAATTTTCCAACTCATACAGATATGTAATTATTGTGACAAAATGTCTCATCAGAAGCACATTCAAATGAGAATGAATTTTCTAAGAAAGGTTACATATAAATGCATCTCCAAGAGTGGCCAATGAAATACATACAAGGAAAGTGATTATTTCAAGAAGTAAAGAATTACATGGAGTGGTTGATAAGTGTTTGAGTTAAATTTGTATTTTCCAAATCCAGCTCGAATGTGAATGTACATCTGGTTATTTCTACTTTATTTTTTCATATCTTTATGGCAGTTTTCAAGGGGAAATGGGAAGAAGTCCTTGCTTAAAGTCTCATGTACACAATGCCAGATGTTTTTGTATTTGTCCAGCACACCTATCATAAGAGAGATGTGTTCTGTTCAGACACTCCTCTGGAGAGTTTGCCTTGGGCAATAGCATTTCAAGATATAGTTTAGATGGCTGGACCCAAGACCTGTAATAACAGTGATGACAGCTATATTAATGCATGCCACCACACTATATCAACCACGTGCCATCTTTAGTAAACACTCTTCAATATCATAGTAAAGGGACAATTTTGAATCTTATTTAGCCCAAAATCCTTTTGGTCCTGTTTCACAAATGCAGATTCCTTTAACTCTTATTTATATATCTAGGTACATCTACAGCTTCCAATCACAGTGAATCTGAGCACCTAATGGAAAGTCCATTTCATACAAGTGCCTCCTATAGGCTCTTTGGTTTGAGAGAGAGAATAACCTCCCATTTCTTAGTATTTTTCCATCTGATTTTAACAAGCTTGTGAACAATATACCCCCTGCCATCTGTGCAGTACATAAAGTCTACCTCAATGGACACCAAACTCCTCTCAAAATATACTCTAGCATTACAGCTAAAAAAGTAATATTTTTCTAACACCTTTGTAATTCTATTTACAGAGTTATATGGCTTTTCCACAGGTTTAAAAGCAAAAGCAGAACAGTGCTTTTTCTGTAGAGAGTCACTCTCCCCGAGTATTTCCTCTATGTAAGGTCATGATGTGACTGAGACGGACACAGTCTGATAAGAGGCTTCTTATACAGGTATAATATCTGGGACAAGTGTTTGAGAGTGTCAGTTGGCCTTACTGAGTGATACACTATATACTGGAAAACTGCTTTGCATTTTTCTGGGTGCCTTTGCAGCAAAGAAAGGAGAAAGGCCCATTGACCTGGGTTCCTGATGAAGTGGTACATTATTCACGTGCTATAGCTGTCACAGTATTATGCAGGCTTCTCAAAAATGGTTAAAATTTCCCTTTTATTTTATAAAAACATATACTTCATTTTCTACCTCTCTCTCCCAGGGACAGAAGCTCTGTACAGACAGACTGAATGTACAAAAATAAGAGTCCTTTTTTATTTTTTTATAATTAAAGAAAATAAATTACCACAATGCTCCATTAACCATCACAAGAAACTTAAGGCATTACGAGCCTGTCTCAGAGTCAATAAAAAAAAAATTCCCCTCTCACCCCTATGGGTGGTATGTGTCTTCCTCAACCTCGGGTCCTCTACCAGAGGCCTGGGAGTTTGAGGGTTCTGCGCAGTATCTTAGCTTTCTTTAGCTTCTGCACTCTTCTGGACAGAGAGCTCTGATGTTGTTCCTGGATCTGTTGGAGCCACTCACCCAGCTTAGGAGTCACAGCCGAGGGCTCCTACCACCACTGGGACCCTTTGGCCTCACTTTCCAATCTTTCTAGTTCTCTTTCAGGCCTGGTACTTCTCCAGCTTCTCTATTCCTTCTTCCTGATGTTGCTGTCACTTGGCACTGCTATTCTATACCACGCTGTTTCTGCTCCTTGTCTATTACACGATGTCTGGTGATTGGCCAGTACCTGCCTGTCCGTCTGGATCTGAGTCCACAGAATCTTAGCCCTGCTATTCTCCCCAACCTTCTGCGGAATCTTCCCATCTGGTCTTGGGGGTCTAGCCCATACGCTGTGCAGATGTTCCTGTACACAATGCCAGCACTTGGTTGTGCCGTTCAGTGTTGCTTCCTGCTGCTCTTACTCCTGCACTATGTGTTGGACTGTCTCTGAGGCCTTCTCTGCACGAGTCTACACCTTGGGTCCTCTATTTGGTAGACCTGTTCAATGGATCTGGTGCTCAGTGCCTGTTCCTGTGCTGCTATGATAGTGCCTCAGTGTGTTTTTAGTCCAGCCTTTCCACCACTGGTAGATTTCCCAATGTCAGCCACCTCAGCTATCTGTCGATGGTAATCCATGAAGGGTCTTGTCTTGCATGTACTTTTCTGCTTGTCTTCCTCCCATGTCTGCTGCTGGATACAGCGACTGGATAGCGTAGTGGTTAAGAGCGCCGCCCTTTTGATACAGGAGACCGCCCTTTGATACGAGAGACCGGGGTTCAAATCCCAGTTGGTACCAACTTTCCAGTAGGGGTCCTTGGGCAAAGACCCCTAACGCTTCAGCTGCCTAACCTCAATATGAGAGTGACACGAACTAGGAGAGTCATGCCGGCTCGGACGTCGCCCGGATTAACAAGGTCCGCGCCAGATGTTGAGGAACCAGGAAATCTGACGATAAGTGGGCTACTGGAACAACATTCATGGACGAGACAAGAGAACCTGGAATTGATGGAATGCTACTACAAATAGACCTAATGAGAGGGGATATATGAAACGTATGAGGGGACTGTGGGATGGACAAAAGACCTACATCCACCCTTACTGAGAACAGCTAGTTACCCACGCTTCAACATAGTAAAGAGGAAGCTGCTCTCACAGCTTGAGATAGACCAACTCCACATTACATCCCAGACTCAAGAAGACTTGGAAGAACAAGTGGATGTGCGGCCCGAAGCTGAAACTTCACTGTCACCCCTCCATTGCAGAGCACAGCAGCTGATTGAGGCATAAGATCATGGAAAACTAGCTACAGTCAATCCTCGAGACCGATTACCAAGGCTCAGTGGAGAAGTACCATTCGATAGTATGTATAAAGATGCCAATAGAGCCCTCATCACAATCCCTACTACCACCATAACTCAAACCAATGAACTGGTATACGCTACAGCCTCTGTAATCCTGGAGATGCTTGGCTACACGATCAAGAAGAACAACAGTATGTCAATTATATATATATATATTTTTTAACAGAATAAAGTGGTAGAAAGCAAGGAAACAACATAAAAACAAGCGACTCACTCTCCTCTATCACCTATGATTTAGTGCTTATGTGACATTGAAAACAACACCTCCACTGAGAACTGAGTCATTTTGAATCCATCTGACATAAGTGTAGGTAATTGCCATCAAACTATTGTGGTCTCCCTTATCTGCTCAAAAACACATATCAGCCATCAAACAGACTGAAGTCCATAGCTGTTTATTGCTGTGCTGAACCCTTCTAACTGCTGAATCATGTTGGTTGTACTTAGTTGCTCATTAAATGACTAATAACCATGCATATGAATGACAAGATTTGTGAGGTAATATCTTTTATTGGACCAACTTCAGGTCATGTAGTGGTGGGTACTGGTGTCATGGTTCCTCCCAGAGGTGGTGTTCTGTGAGTTGTGGAGTAGTTGTAGTTGATTCCACTTTGTTTTTGTGTTGGATGGCTATCATCAGGGGTGGGAGGTTACAGTTGTTTTGGATTCCTTGCATGATTTCCAGGTAACTTTCCTGATTTTTTTTTTCTTCGAGTGTGTGGGAGCATGTGATTTCTTTAGTATACAAAATTAATGGGGCAAAGTCAAGGAAGTTGTCATTTTGCCATTATGAAAAGCAGACATGTCAGTAGCAGGAGAAATGACTGAAGGCCATAGCCCTACTGAACTAGAGAAAAAAACCTAGCTAGTTCTGTCAGAAAGCTTCATAAGAAACACATCAAAGGCCAGTTTTTTTAGGGGAAAAAATCCAGATCTTGAACCTGTTTCTTCCCATAAACAATAACTTTCCCAGTTTGTTTTGGGATAAATAGATTTTCCATACCATACCAAAACAAAAGTGCCAGCTCCTAAAGTGCTACATAAAACAACTGGGCTTTTCCCCATACTAGATATATAAAGCTCATATTGCTTACAGCAGCAATAATTCAATTAAACAGAGACGGCCTTAAGAGTTTTCCTCTCAAGTGTGTGTCCCTGTAATACACAGCTGCACATGGATATCAGTACTCTCACCCGGCTTTTCACAGAGAAACATTTCTACCTCAGAAGGGAAATAAACACTATCAGCAGGGTCTAGAGTGGCACCGTAAATGGCACCTGCATTCAATTTCTGCATAGTCTCTAAAGCATTTTTTAATCTCGGTTTTGGTTACCACTTCCTCTCTCTAACTCATTACAGTCAGTTACAGAAACTTGAAGTGTACATTCGGTTCCCTTGTTACTTTCACCTACTGCATGCTTGAAATGCCAAATTATAAGATGGTTTTTGGGAAGCCAATGTATTGACAAACATACTATATCCCTATACAGACTGACACCTAGTACTAAAACTCATTCTGGTTTTGTTTCTTTCTTACGCGGTTCTACACATGAAGACTCCCTGCTGCCTTTCGTAATGTATCTGAAGGGAGTGCTTTCTGCCCGGCTGGGTTATTACTGACGAAAGGAGATGTTGTACTGATAAGGGATTGGCTCAGACCCACTAAGGTGTGGAGTTATTCATTGTGCTCAAGCGGTAGAAGTCTATGCTGCATGACTCCATTTGAGCCTATTTCTACTACTCCCCCTGAGGGTAGGAATTCCACAGCATGGATAGAGGGACATGAAAACATGAACACAGCTTCAGGATCTATAAAAATGGAAATAAGGACAACCCACGGAATTACAGACCAGTCACCGTAACTTCTGTACTCAGAAAGATAATGGAACAAATAATTAAGCAATCAATCAATTTGCAAATATCTAGAAGATAAGAAGGAAATAAGTAACAGCATATATTTGTCAAAAACACTATCATGTCAAACCAACCGGATAGCTTTCTTTGACAGCTTGTGGTTAGGGGGGAAGCGGTAGTCGTGGTATATTTTGACTTTAGTAAAGTTTTTCATACTGTCTTACATGACCTTCTCGTAAACAAACTAGGGAAATGTAACCTAGATGGAGCTACTATAAGGTGGCTGCAAAACTGGTTGGAAAACCGTTCCCAGAGAATAGCTATCAGTGGTTCACAGTCATGCTGGAAGGGCATAATGAGTGGAGTCCCACGGGGATCAGTTCTGGGTCTGGTTCTGTTCAATATCTTCATCAATGATTTAGATAATGGCATAGAGCAGAGGTGGGAAAACTACGGCCCACGGGCTACATCCAGCCCGCGGGACCATCCTGCCTGGCCCCTGAACTCCTGACTGGGGAAGCTAACCCCCGGTCCCTCTCCTGCTCTCCCCCTTCCTCTGAAGCTTCAGCACTCTAGTAGCTCAGCACTGGCACACCACTTCATGGGATGGGGCTGGGACGCTGCACTGTGGGGGCAGGGGAGCAGGCGGGAGGTACGGGAGCACTGCGAACGCGGCCAGAGGACTCAGGAGGAGCAACAGGCCGCCATGCAGCTAGCCAGAGAGAAGCGGCGCTTTCAAGGGGAAACCGCCACTTCTCTCTGGCTGCGTGGCTGCCTCTGCTCCTCCTGAGTCCTCCACCCATGTTCGCAGAGCCACATTCTGAAAGGGGCTTGGGGAGGGGTTGGATGAGGGGGTTTCAGGGGGGCATTTAGGGACAGGGGGTCCTGGAATAGGGCGGTCAGGGGACAGGAAGGGGGGGTTGGATAGGGGGTGGAGTCCCAGGGGCATTTAGGGACAGGGGGTCCTGGAATAGGGCGGTCAGGGGACAGGAAGGGGGGGTTGGATAGGGGGTGGAATCCCAGGGGGAAGTTAGGGGTGGGGATCCTGATAGGGGGCTGTCAGGGGACAAGGAGCAGGGGGTGGGGTTGGATGGGTCGGAGGTTCTGAGGGGGGCAGTCAGGGGCGGGAAGTGGGAGGGGGAGGATAGGGTGCGGGGGCCAGGCTGTTTGGGGAGGCACAGCCTTCCCTACCTGGTCCTCCATACCATTTTGCAACCCTGATGCGTCCCTCGGGCCAAAAAGTTTGCCCATCCCTAGCGTAGAGAGAGTACACTTATAAAATTTTGGATAATACCAAACTGGGAGGGGTTGCAAGTGCTTTGGAGGATATGATTAAAATTCAAAACGATCGGACAAACTGGAGGACTGGTCTGAAGTAAATAGGATGAAATTCAATAAGGACAAATGCAAAGTACTCCACTTAGGAAGGAATAATCAGTTGCACACATACAAAATGGGATATGACTGCCTAGGAAGGAGTACTGCGGAAAGGGACTTGGAGGTCATAGTGGACCACAAGCTAAATATGAATCAACAGTGTAACACTGTTGCAAAAAAAGCGAACACCTTTCTGGGATGTATTAGCAGGAATGTTGTAAGCAAGATATGAGAAGTAATTCTTCTGCTCTACTCTGCGCTGATGACTCCTCAACTGGAGTATTGTGTCCAGTTCTGGGCCCCACATATCAGGAAGGATGTGAACAAATTGGGGGGAGTCCAGAGAAGAGTGATCAAAGTGATTAAAGGTCTAGAAAACATGACCTATGAGGGAAGGTTGAAAAAATTAGGTTTGTTTAGTCTGGAAAAGAGAAGACTGAGGACATGATAACAGTTTTCATGTATGTAAAAGGTTGTTACAAGGAGGAGGGAGAAAAATTGTTTTTCTTAACCTCGGAGGATAGGACAAGAAGCAATGGAGTTAAATTGCAGCAAGGGAGGTTTAGGTTGGACATTAGGAAAAACGTCCTAACTGTCAGGGTGGTTAAGCACTGGAATAAATTGCCTAGTGAGGTTGTGGAATCTCCATAATTGGAGATTTTTAGGACCAGGTTAGACAAAAACCTGTCAGGAATGGTCTAGATAATACTTAGTACTGCCATGAGTGCAGGGGACTAGGCTAGATGACCTCTCAAGGTCCCTTCCAGTTCTATGATTCTATGATACATTAACTATTTTTTTGAGATTCTCTGTGTGTCTTGATGGGGATAATGCACATTCCCTTTTTCCCTCCCACTCCATCCTGAATGGCAGTTCCCTGGACCCACTGAGGCCCATTTATGCATTCTGGGACAGTGGACATTGTGCTGCTGAAATGACAGTCTACCTTTCATGCAGATGGAAAGATGCAATACTGCCATTGCCTGTGATTTTAGCATAAATCTCACAATATTTGGTGTTTTCCTTAAAGGCTCACCTCCTGGAGTCGAGTGATTACATGAGAATCTCAGCTTTCCTTTGTGATTGTAATGAATTACAAGAACCCAATTTATTATTTTTTAAAACCTCATGAATCTGAGGGCCAAACTGAATTTTTTTTACCTCATGTAATTGAGAATAGTGGATATCTGTTTTGATTTAATAAATAATAAATACCACTTACATTAAGCTTTCTGTGTCCTGACACACAATATTACAACAAAACCCCAGCAGCATTAAAAATAATTTGTGCAGAAGACCTCACTATGTTCTCTGACATTTCTATTGAACATAAACACCAACTTACGGTATTAGCTATGGTGCTAGATAGAGTTTGCTATTTTTATTTTATGAGGGAAAGAGAACTATAATGCTTTAAAACCAGACTAAAGCTCACTGTGGAAGATAAAGAAAATAATTGTTACTTTCCTTTGTCCAGTGCTAATGCAGTCTGTAAGGAAAAGTAAATGTGAATTATCCAGTTTGAAATTACAGAATCAAAATTAACACAAAGTACTATTGAGCAGCTACCCTGCATAAAATTGAAAAAGTTTTCATTCATCAGAAGGAAAGCTGGATCTAAGTTTTAGCATTAGATTATACCCATTGAAGGAAGACAGTGATGAAATGATTTCTAAGGTCAACATAGGACTATTCCTCAAAAGGAGAGAAAATTAAATGAGAAGTTACTAATACATATCCACAAGCATGATCATGTAATAAATGACTATTTCTAATATAATGTTGAGATCTATTCAATAAACCCTAGAATACATGCACTTATTTAGCAACAGTGAACTTCATACCAACACTCTAACTCTCCTAGCTCTGCCAAGACTAATTATAAGATCCAGTCCTGTCACTTCTTTCCCCACTATCATTTTTAAAAATAAAACAATTTCCCCACTGCATTATTTTAATTTGTGCCTCCCCACCAAATCGAGATCAGATAAAAGCACAAATTGAAAATTACACATGCTGAACTCAATCACGCCATCGGGGTTTAGAAAGGAATCAGATATCCCACTGGAGAGCAGATATTCCCCTCCTTTCTAATGTTATAACTCTAACTTCTAGCCCTAGGAATTGGCAAAATATCCACTCATAAAACTGCAACATTCTGATATATAGAATCTCTGCTTAGGAAAAAGTGTACTGTTTTAGGAATGAACTGGCTGACATCTGCTGCAGCCCTGAGATTTCAAAGACACATGTGAAGTCAATTGTTGAAAGGAGTCTATGAAATATCTTCTGAGCACGATAAGGGCTCTGATTAAACTCTATTAAATCAACAATTATCTTCCTTCTGTTCCTAGGGAGAATATTATATATAGACACATATAACATGTAACCCACATTCCATAAGTGTTTCTGGAAAATTCTGACTATGGTTTCTATGTCGTTCATCATTTCATAATATAATAATATTAATACACAAAAAACTTATTTGTGAAATAGTTATAGTTTTCATTCCCAGCTTTTACCTGGTCCAGATTTAGCAGGGAAGAAAACAAAATAGCAAACAAACAGCACTTTATCTGTAGGATACTTTGAGTTATTTAGAACCTTACCAGTAAGTAATGGAGCACTGGCAAAAAAAAAGTCAGATCCTGCTCAGTGTATTCCCAAAACACTCCTCTAGTTTTCTAGGCAGCTATGTAATGTTTCAAAGTGATGTATGAAAACACTTTCTCACACAATGGTCCTAGCAGAAAGAGCACACACCTGCTTCTCACGTAAATACCCTTCTCAGGGGGAAAAGAAAAGAGTGTGAGATGGCGTCTTACAAAATTAGACTAGGACTTTTTACACAGATTTTTTGTACATCTGTTTAAAACAAAATGTAGAATCTAGATCAGAAAACTGTATTTACATTCAAACAATTTTGGTCAGGATTCACACAGGATGTGCAGGAGCATGCAATTTACACCTTCCTGTGTCAACTAATCCCCTTACATTCCCAGGGGCTGTCTTAGGGATGGTGATACTGCCACTTTCCCTCCTTTGGCAATTCTGCTGTGGAAGGGCAAATGTGATATCCACTGGGAACTTAGACGTTCCACCAGTGGGGCTTCTGCATTGAAGAACCCTTGGTTAACTACTGTCACCCACTTTTTGGCCTACGTTGCACCCTAAAAATCCTCTCGTGGGCAACTGTGGTCACTTTCTAGTACTGCAACATCCCCCTCTCAGTGGACTTTCCACCTGAAGGGTCTGGTACATGAGCCTCTACTGATGGAAGTCAAGAGAAACTGGAGCTGAAGCCACACCAAACGTCTAGACCTTTGTGTTGCAATTATTTCCCTGTAAAAGAGCTGCCTGTTCTCTTATGGGTACATCCTGTCGAATTTAACAGGGATAAAAACAAATTGCTTGTTCCCTTATGAAAGGGCCTTACAGATATTTAATAGTATCTTACAGAATCTATTGTGAAAACGCCACAGGATTTAATAGTAAATGGAAGTCCTTTTGAAAGTTTTGCTTTAAATTATTCTACTTCGGATTCTATTGAGGCAATATCATTTTCTATTAAATTCTGTGGTGAAATCCTGACTCTCTTGAAGGCAAAGACTGACTTCAATGGAACCAAGATTTGAACCTATGGGTTTTAGGAACTTTCATATTCTACATGACTTTTCCCTAGCATAGAGGAGATATTTGCTGATTCTATGTGAATACACATTATCTAGTGCATTCTCACAATGTCGTCCTGTTATATTTTTCCACCTGGTCATCAGATTTATGGGATCTATAAGGACTATATGACTATATTACATATGTGAAACTATATTAAAAGAGTGTTAAAGTTAAAAAGTCGAAGACTTAGAAGTTAGGAAGCACCAGAATTAGGTTTGCCTGTGCAACCTTAATTCATCCCCCTTGTGCATATGCCTTATGATACAGTGCTTAATTATGTGATCATATACCATCACAGACCTGCTCTAAGTAGAGCGTCTCAACAAAACGGTCATAAGAATTTTCCCTAATCTTATTCTTAAAAATGGTTGAACTGTTTTTGCTCAAAATTTTCTAAACAAACTTTTGTCTGAAACAGATATCCATCACAGAAAACTTCAACGTGAAGGTTTAAAATTTGACAAAAGTATAAGCAGCTGAAAACAGGGTCTTATAATGGAAAATGTTAAGCAACTTTAACTATCAACATCATTATCTGCATCGCTCATAATAGTCCTATGACGAAATCCATGTAACTCAACAAGAATATGAGCAAATCTTAAAGCACATAGTGCTGAGATCCCATCAAAGTTCACCATATAGGGAGAGTCAGGCCAGGTCAGTATTTAGATAGGAATTTTCCAAAGGAAAACAGATGCTGCAGAAAGAGATACCAATGAATCAGTAGATGGCATTCTAACCTCTGAGCCAGTTCTGAACAAATGCCACAGCAACAGAAGGCCCTGTGGTTCTCATTGTTCAGCTGATATATAAACCCAAACCCTTGCCCACTTGTGCTTATTAAACAACCCACAGAACTCTTCACAAGCTGTAAGCCCCAGTTTCCAAGCCAATTACACTGCCCACCTAAATTCCTATTGCAGTTTGAAATTGATATGGTATGTGTCTTCTCCCCACGCTCTAAAATTCCATAATGTTTGCTGTGCCTTATTAAGCATCTGCCACAATTCATTCCAGAGAAAGCCGCTTTCAAGCGGTAGGTGAAGTGATCCTTGTATATCTGTTTGCAAAGCACTTTGGGATTGAAGGTGTTGCCTAAAAACAAGTTATTTTTAAAGAGCCACATGTAGCATATGTTACACACAATACATTTGCATTTGTTATGGACCATGAATTATTCATCATTTATTGTGAAGTGTAAATATTTATAGTTACTGTTCAAAGAAGCACACTGCCTTCTGTTGTAGCCTATAACGTGACATTATAGCATTTTGCTACCTATAGTTGAGCTTCTGTCAGGTTTTCCCTTTTAAATTATACTTTTCTGCGGGATTTAACTTTTGGCAAAATTTCTCTGTCATGATTTCAAACAGATATTCTCAGCCCAAAGTAATCCCCCAAAGGCTGCATCAGTTTAATGATAATCTGCAGACAATACATATAAACGGTGTGTGTCCTTTTCCGATTCTTTATTATATATTAAAAAGAGCTGAAAAAGATTTTTTAAAAAATATTTTGCTTTCTTTTATAAAACAAAGAGTTTTACTTCCTAGCTTTTTGCATTAGAAATTTGGACTTGGACAAGTCTATGCAAAAATGGAGCATTAGAATTGTTTATGATATCCAGAGATACCAAGGAAGTCAAGTCTGATTATTGAGAGGGGAAGTGATTTTCAGACTGTCTAAAACTTCTTTGTCTGCAACTATTTAACATTTGGAAGAAAAGTTATCTTTGATAAGGATTTATTACCACTGTCCCTTTAATTAAATAAAATGTCTCAAAACACATAGCTGATGCAACCAAGAAATCCCCTTTCCCCAGAGAAAGCAAACAAACAAAAAACAAAACACCATAGGTTCGACAATCCAGCGATTTCTAAGGCAAAAAACTAGCAGAAAAATATATTAAAAACAAACAAACAACCCCCCCCCTTTCAGGCCTTCTTTATATCTCATAAAGAAACAGAAAGGTCATCTTTAATTAGCAGTAGTATTACTGTCTTTAAACAACATATATGAAATTATAAAAATAAAGTGATAACAGCAATGACTGATACTGTTTCACATTTTCAATACATATAAGTGTGTTTATAGCAACACATACATTTGTCTGATAGGAACTCTGGGTAGCAACTGTTACAGTTAATGGCGGAATTCTAGCTTCCATTTTCCCCATCTCATACTCACACCCATCAGCTGCTCATAGTTTTCTCTAAAAAAATGCTTTGGAGCTCACTTTTTTCTGTTTAGTCTCACATACTCCCTATCTCTCTTTGCCTCCCTCTCTTATACCTCAGTCCTACCAGCTCCTTCACCTGGGAGGAGCCTTACAATCACATAACGCCACATTAAAATTCATGAGGCCCCACAAAAGCAAAGGTCTGCATGCATGGTGAAGCTTTCAGGCTCTGACCCTTACATGATCCCCTCACTCATGGCAGGGAGAAAGGGAAGTGCTGGAGCCTGTTGCAGAACTGGTCTCCTCCCCAGTCCTTTCAGTAGAATCTGGGGTTCCATCTCCCAAATCTGGGGGGATGATTCGGCACCTGCAGGTTTAGCTAGCCTTGGCTCAATGAGATTGGTCACCTCCACACCCTTGCTAGCAGGAGCATGGGGCTGACCCTGTGCAGAACCTGGGAAAGAGAGACATTTGCAAAGCCACTTGCTACTGCAGACAAAAATCTATTTGGTGCCCTCTGCCCATTCCTGTACAAATTACATGCAGCAGAAACTACCTGCTCTCCATTTGGCTAGGGTCTACTGGCCCCTTGCCTGGTCTGGAACAACATTCCTATCTGCCCTCTCCCTTGCCCAGCTCAGACATGTTACACATATGGAGTATAGCTGGGAGAAATTTTTCAGATTATCTGCCAAAAAAAATGCCATTTTGGCTGACCCACAACTATTTGTACATAATTCTACATTTATAAATTCAACTTTCATGATAGAGGTTGTATTACAGTACTTATAGGAGGTAAATTGAAAAATACTATATCTTTTGCTTTTATAGCACAAATATTTGTAATAAAAAATAAATATAAAGTGAGCACTGTATACTTCGTGCTCTATGTTGTAATTTAAAATCAATATATTTGAAAACGTAGAAATCATCCAAAATATTTAAATAAATGGTATTCTATTATTAACAGAGTAATTACACAATTAATCACGATTAATTTTTTTAATAATTTGACAGCCCCTATATACTGAATATCATCCAAATTGCTAGAATTGAAAGGACTTCTAACATCTGATTTAATATTCATAGTTTATCCTGTCTTTTTACTTTGTGCATTTCTCTCAGGTTAGAAAACAGACAAAAACGGTTCACTTTGCTTACAGTGATATTCTAGTCAATTTCAACCTAGGTACAAAGTAATTCATGGGATTGCAAACTTTTTTAGTTTTAAATTTCCTAATTTAAATTTCCTAATTTCATTTAAAATTCAGTACTTTATGCCTGACTACAATTTAACTAACACCATTTAACATGACCTATTTCTTCCTGCTAAAAGAAAAATCACACTGAAATTCATAAGCTCACTGAGCCATAAGGCATTCAGATTGGAGAGCAGAATTTGGCCCTTTCTGAGTAAGTTTCACAGTGATGGTGATGAATCTCAGAAAAGTAAAAACCAACACCAACTCTAGCTGTTTTAAAAAAACACATAAAAAAAACCTAATTGAAAAATCCTTTACAGGAGAAAGAAATGGAGAAATTCTGCCCACTGATGCAGTTAGAGTGTTTACTGGAGGTTCTTAACCATTCTAAGCCCTGACTGGCTTTCAGTGCATAAACCAAGTTTTCTCACAGGAAATAAGTGTATTTTCGCTTTTCCCTGGGAGAGAGTGTGATCTGAGATCACATCAGCAATCTGGGTTACATCAGCCTGACAGCATGATAAGGTCAGTTAGGGGTCAGGTTTTGGTAATTCAGATCCATGCTTTCTTTATAATAAGAAGGGAGAATTATTATGATTCACTAAAATATAGCTGGATAACAGAGCAGTATATGTTATTGCTTACCATGATTGTAAATGCGGATATAATCATCTATGCTTGTGGAAACATAGATGGAATTAGGGCAGCTTTTCGCTGTATTCTACACAAACAAAACTTTCCTGTTTAAAAAGATTTTTGAGTCTAGAAGCCTGGAAAATAAATCATAATGGTGTTGTTTCTTTTGTAGCCAGAACTGAAATAATGGCTCCAAATTCATCTTAAATGGCTCTTCTTTGAAGGAGGGATGGATCCAAGTCACAAAGTTTGGATCCAGTTTGGCCGGAAACCTCAGCCAGAGCTGCAGGGCAGAGCCTGCAGGCACAGGCAGCGCACACCGTGCAGAGCCATCTGGCCACACCTCTGCCTAGGGGCTGGTCATGCCTCCGAGACCAGCACAGAGCCAGGGCAGGCAGGGAGCCTGCCTTAGCCCCGCTGTGCTGCCAACCGGGAGTTGCCTGAGGTAAGCACTGCCCAGCTGTAGCCCGCACCCCGAACCCGCTATCCCAGGTCGGAACCCCCTCCCATACCATAATTCTCTCACAGAGCCCGCACCCCAAACCCCTGCCCTAAGTCAGAACCCCCTCCTGTCCCCAACCCCCTGCCCCAGCCCTTAGCTCCCTCTCGCACTCCAACCCCCTCATCCCCAGCCTGGAGTCCCTTCCCACACCCTGAACCCCTCATTTCTGGCCCCACCCCAGAGCCTACACCCCCAGCTGGAGCCCTCAACCCCTCCCACATTGCAACCCTCTGCCCTAGCCCAGTGAAAGTGAGTGAGGGTGGGAGAGAGAGAGAGCGATGGAGGAAGTGGGGGGCAGTGTCTCAGAAAAGGGGCAGAGGAGGCACCAGGCCTCAGGGCAGGTGTTATGTTTTGGCGCAATTAGAAAATTGGCAACCCTAGACCCGGATCTGAATTCCCTCAAAGTTCAAGGGGATCCAGATCAGCTGTTTTGGCCCATCTATCATTTGAAAGTTAGTTACCAGAAACAGCAGTTCTCCATAGCATAGTCATGGAAATAAACTCTGCTATGTAGCTAAAAATTACTTCAAACGCAGAGGCAGCAAACAAACAATGAACACTTGCCACATGGGACTGTCTTCCATCACTCCAGTCCCAGGTGCAAAAATACACAATAAAAAGGAGGCAAATTCAAGTACTCTACACTTCTGTGGTTTAGTGAAAAAACATGCTGATTTTATATCATAACAATCTTCTGTAGTGTGACCATGATACAAACAATGCAGTTTGCTTCTTAGCATTGGTATAGTTAAGGCAGTGGACGCGCTTCAAATGTGAATCTCTTTTCCTAGTGTGTGTGCGTGTGTGAGAGAGAGAGAGAGAGAGAGATGAATTTCACTGATTTTAAAAAAAATATTTTAACAGTGCAACACTCTGCAGGTGAAACATGAAAAGCATAACCAAGCTAATGCTGTCATAAAAGCAATTAGCAATCTTGCAGCTGTAATAAATGACAGAATCCCTGGGGTACAGTTTCTGTCGCAGGGGAATTCCCCACTCTAGTCAAATGTTATGTTGTTTAAAGCTATTTTGTTAGATGGTGAAAGCATGGTTTATTCCCACAAGATCGGTGATTATGTATTTGTAAATTTCTGTATATTTTGCATGATCTTTTTGTACACAGATTAGCCATCATGCTTCATGCATGTACACCTCTACCTCGATATAACGCTGTCCTCGGGAGCCAAAAATCTTACTGCGTTATAGATGAAACCATGTTATATCGAACTTGCTTTGATCCACCGGAGTGCGCAGCCCCACCCCCCCGGAGCACTGCTTTACCGTGTTATATCTGAATTCGTGTTATATCAAGTTGCGTTATATCGAGGTAGAGGTGTATATTAAAACAATCTCTTTTAAAGTTAAAGTTCAACTAAATTAACAGGACTACAATAATAGAGTGCCAACAATACTTTAGGCAATGCCTCTAGCCATCACCATTCAATAGTGGAACATACAGGGAAAAAACAAGAATTGTGTTACTCAGATAAAGGGTCGTAAAGTGGGTATATTTACATTATACATTAGATTTACACTCATTTTAAGGTCCCTTTAGACTACCAAAGTGTTGTAAAGGTGACTTAGAGTATGTCCACACCCAACATGGAGTTTTTCTGTTGATGTAGGAACATCACCAGCTCAGTGAATGTTAGGCACAGAAGCACTCTTTCCTCGACACAGCTCCATGTAGACTGGGGTTTTGTTGGCATGGCTAGGTCAGGTTTTTCACAGGCCAGATTGAAGCTGTTGTGCCAACGTAACATTTAAGTGTAGACCAGGCCTTAGTATCAGTGAGAATCAGCCTGTAAAATCTACCATATATGGGTCTATCCTGATCCAGGATAGCGTTTAAGCACATGCATAATTTTAAGCATGTGTGTAGTCCCACACTGAGGACAAAGGGCCTACTCAACCTTTTTAAGTGCTTTTCTAGATGGGGAGGCTAGAGTGGGAGTAAGAAGCCCTCTAGGTGTGTAGGCCAATACTTTATTTCTAATATAATTAACTAAATTTTGCTACAGAAGAAACAATGTAAGTACACCTGGCCAGAAATAAGTTAGAGAAGTTATTTGTCCTGAGCTGAATAAACGTGAAATATTATCTCACTTGGACACATTGGGCTCTCTTGGCAGAAATGTATTCTGTTTTAACTATCGTCTCAACTTACTTTTTCATTTGGCTAATTATTCTATCATACATTCTACTATTCAATATTCATTTAATTCAAGCGATTCCCATAGTAACCACTGTATCGCCTGGAATATGTATAGTACCATAAGATGCACAGACTTGCATTGGCAAAAAATCACTGGCAAGTATTGTCAGCTTTTGTAGATTTTTGTAGTGCTTTATGCAAAGTCCAGCATATTTCCCTCTGGGTACTCCATGCTATTTATAAAAACTTTTCTCGCTCACCCTTGTCCTTTCATGCTTCTAAAATTAAGAGCATATACATAGGATAAATAGACCTTTTTTTAAAAAAAATTTGTATGGGTGCGTGAAAAGGACAGCCTACTCAGTAGTGCATCTGAGCTAGCATTTTGCTTTGTGCCATCATCATATTGAACTGTGGGAATGAAGGAAAAATAGCAGTTACTATAACTGCACTGAAGAACATCCTGTGCTAGAGGCTAAACTGTTATCAATCCTTGCAAATGGGCCATTTTCAATAGCTACATTTGACCTCTGAAAATATGTATCAACCAGCAGATCACATGCTGAGAATCCATGGGATAGAGTGTCCAATCCTGGAGGGCAATACCTTACAGGCTCCAAAGTAAAACCAGCATTTCTCTCTGTCCCCCGTTGGAGCTAAATGTTTATGCTTGGTGAGCCAAGAGTGCAGGCCCTTGAGTGGTAAACACACAAATCAGGTCATGCCTTTTACTTTTCTTGCAATCTCTCTGCATTATTTGTTACTCGCCTCTACTGCTGCCTCTGCCCTTTTCTTGCTGATCTCTCTCTATGCAACCATCTATGGCTAAAATACCTTCCTTCCTTTGTCTGCCAAGCACGCTCCCTCTCCCTTCCTTCCAACCCTGTCTTCAAACAATTGTTGTTCTCCCTATCAAAAACTGACACCTCCTTTTCCAGAACTAGAGGTTCTATATATTCATTTCTCTCTCTCTCTCCTAATCTTTTTTAGAAACAGGTTCTCCAGAGCAGGGAACATATCTAAGTTTGCACAAGGCCACCTAAATTTGCAGCACTCTGTGAATGTTGGATAACAATACATGCATACATAACTGCAGCTATCCTTTCTTTCCCTGCATTTGGGGTAGGACTCTGGCTAGCACTCAGTCAAAACTGGGGAAGGAAATACTCTAAGCAAGGGATGAGTATCTGAGTCTCCCTCCTATATGGAGTAACTAGTACTGCCAACTCTTGTGATTTTTGAGTGACGGGATTTCAGAGGGCCCTGGAGCTCATCTAGCAATGATGAGAGAAGCTTCGGCCCCCTTGCAAAGCTCAGCCCTGCTGGAAGCTGGCAGAGTCTCTCCTATCTACTTTCAAAGCAGGGGAAAGGGAGGCAAGAGCAATGAACCCAGCATGGCTCTGGTCCCTTCTCCCCTCCTGAGAGAAATACATACAGGTATCTGCTTCTCCCTCCTGCAGCACCCAGCCTGGAAACAGGCATGGGGCCTCTGGAGCTGCTATCTCCAGCACAGGAAGGGAGGATAGGGAACCCTGCTGCAGCGGGGGGCGGGAAGGGGAGAGAAATGCCCCAGGAGGAGCAAATGTGAGGCTGGGGGACGGGGTGGCTGAACTGGGGGACAGGGACTGAAACTGGGGGGACTGCTAGGATCAGGGAAGGGAAGAAGCCCAGAGGGCTGCAGGAGAGAAAATTAGTTAAAATAAATCAGTTGTTTTTGGTTTTAGGATACTTAATTATGAGACTTTTTTAAAATTAATAATTTATTGTAATTCCTCTACAATATACCCATTTATGTAGTTATCAAACTTATACAAAGAAAGAAGATTTAAAATTATTTTTGAAATACTATTTTGAAATAAATAAATTTCAGTCACTTTCAAAGTATTTGTGGATTATAAATATAATTACTGCACTGAACTACAGAGGGCTCTTAAAAGTGGTTGATATTGTAAAGATTTTTGCATGTAAATATCTTTGCAGCTCACATAAATCTTTATTGCAAAATAACTGGAAAACCTGATACATGTGAGCGCTTTGTGTTTCTTGGAGGTTCATTTTCCAGCTCCATTTTATAGGCCTTGTACAGTATATTTCTAAATGTGTGAATTAGCTTGTTCCATCATATTTTTAACTTTATTACACTATACAGCTCTCCACTGAATACTTCAGTTATAGTTGGGTACAAGAACTTAACATAAATACTCCCCCTTTTCCCCCCAGCTTGGATACTTTCCCCTCCACCTCATCTCTCCTGTTTCAAAAGGATTCTTTTGAGGGGACATCCATTTTAACAATGAAATATCCTGAACAAAAGCATGACAAGTATATTGAAACTAGTCTTTTGCTACTTTTTAGGACTAGCCCAAATAAATCAGACTTAATCATTGTGTATCTTTTCCTTTCTAATTCTCCTTAAATACGTGCGTGTACTTCCAGCACATACCATATCTCCAGTTGAGCAGCCAGGGGAAAGCATGTGTGCATTAAAGGTTGATTTTTAAACCTGAACACACACACACACACCAGGAAAGTAGAGTGGAGTTAAAAAGTTAAAAGGCAGACTAAAAACATGTTTTTGTGGTGTTTTGTAAGTCGCAGGATCTGTGGGGCCAATCTAATGATTTTTGAGGATCTGACTCATGATTTTTGATCTATTGAGGTTGGCAATACTGGGTAACTGACTGATAAATACCTCCATTTAGGAAGCAGCACTAAACAAGGTAGGAATTTAAAACAAGCAGCATTTTGTCAATTACACAAGCCAGAAAGGCAGCTTAACAGCATCAGAAGCAGCATGATCCAATGGACTGAACGTGGGATGCAGAACAAGGACAGTTTGCATGCTGACCCCAGTTTTGACAATGATACCGCTCCTCTACCCATGCTTTTGAGGAAGTTGACCATTCTCAATTGGTTTCCCCATCTTCAACACAAATATGGGGATTTCCCAGGGTGGTGGTGGGATAATTTTCTCATGTTTGTACAGTGCTGCAGAAGCAGTAATCATGTCTAGAAAGAGAGAATTAGGAAGTATCACCTGGAAAAAAGGAATAGGGTTGACAGCAAGTGGATGAAAGTATGGGACCAAAAGGAACAGAGATTCCATAAGTAGGGGAGAACGGCTAAAGAGACTAGGTATTAGGAGCACAGGCAAGGAGGACAGTGCAATGTTATGAACATGAAAGAGAATGAATTAGAGGACACAAGAATGGAATAAAGGAGAAATAACTGATAGAAATGAGAAAAGCAAAGGAAAATATTTTGTAGATGGACAGATGGGAGAGGAAGGATGGTCCAGTGACTAGGGTACTAGCTCTTAACATGGGAGGGGCTAGGTTCAATGTTCTGCTCTGCCACACACTTCCTGCGTGACCTTGGGCATTGACTTTACTTAGCCTCTCCCTACCTTGGTTTCCACATCTGTAAACTGGACTTAACAGGACTTCCCTATCTTATAAGGGCAATGTGAGTTGCTCAGATACTATAATGATAGATAGATGTATGAAAGCAGAAAAATGCAGTAAATAAATAAAATGAGGAAGAAGCAGGAAAAGACAGAAAACCTGTACAGTAAGTAAGTTATTTACAGACTTTTTTATTGTACTTTCCTGGCAGACTTCCTGGATGTCTGTATATTTAGGGGAAAGGGATTGGATGGCTGTTTTAAGCACTCATATTATACTACTGTTATATATTGACTACTCTGGATTCCATAGTTAAACAACTGGAGCCAAGACAGAGTACATAGCTTATACACACACACACACACACACACACACACCCAGCACTGGGAGGCCTACCAGTCCACAGACCAGCAGCTCACCGAAGAATGGCCTCTTGAAATAAATGCTTATATGTTGGTAAATGTCCACAGATCCAGGCACAAGCAGGTGAGCTCTTATTCTCCTGCAACACTGGGGACAGCCCAAAGATTCCCCTCCCCATTTACTATAAAATGAGTCAGTTAAATTTAAAAGGGAAGGGCACAAACTCATATAACTGGAGATACTGGAATCCCTGAAGCTAGTCATGGGTGTGGTGGTATGATTAGTGCGGATAGGAGTCCGCTGGAGTTTGAGAGACCCAAAATACAATAAGCGTACTCCATAGGGTTATCACAGTGAGATACCAATGCTTGGGAACTAATTCTTTTCCTCTCACCTCCATGTGGATCACTGCATTCATACAAAGTATTGGCAGTGTGAATCACAAGAGAGAATCTTGCTTTCTGGGGCAATTTTCAAAAGCTTCTGCAAAATTTAATAAGTTACCAATCCCCTACCCAGCCCTAAATGTGTGTCCATTAATTGATTTGGGTATGGAGTTGTGGGATTCAGTGGGTGAAATCCTGGACCTACTCACACCAATAGGAGTTTTGTCATTAGGTTCAAGGGGCCCAGTGTTTGTAAATGGGTAGAGATACATCTTAGGGCCAAATTTTCAGCCCAACTTTAACAAGGCTTCCATTTTTGTACCTTTAAAATAAATGTGGTTGTAGTTCTGACACTCAGGTCACATAAATAGCTTTGAACCATAGAATCACAGAATATTAGGGTTGGTAGAGACCTCAGGAGGACATCTCATCCAATCCCCTGCTCAAAGCAGGACCAACACCAACTAAATTATCCGAGCCAGGGCTTTGTCAAGTCGGGCCTTAAAAACCTCTAAGGATGGAGATTCCACCACCTTCCTAGGTAACCCATTCCAGTGCTTCACCATCCTCCTAGTGAAATAGTGTTTCCTAATATCCAGACTAGACCTCCCCACTGCAACTTGAGACCATTGCTTCTTGTTCTGTCATTTGCCACCACTGAGAACAGCCCAGCTCCATCCTCTTTGGAACCCCCCTTCAGGCAGTTGAAGGCTGCTATCAAATCCCCCCTCACTCTTTGTACCCTATTTAGAAGTGCAATCCAGTACCTAGACATCTAAATGATAGTAACTGCACCCACAATTATTTGCACAGAATTGAGGCCTGTGTCTAGTCCTGAACATTTAATCAGACAAAATATCATAAGAGCAAAGTAAAAAAATCATTTGTAAGGGCAGTAATGGACTTGATTTTACTTCAGTAAAGACTCTGGAAACTAGATCGTTTTTCATAATAAAGACCGAATGACCGGCTTCTGAACAGGACATAGCGGGACACTCAGAGACACTGATTAGCTTTTATACGCCTAGGACCATTTAGTTACATATTTGTTCCCTTTCAGTGTTTTTTGTTGTTGACTGTTGCTTTTCACTTTTTTAATTTTATTGGGTAAAATCTGAACTATTCTTCTAGTATTTTAAAAGTAAAGAATTTTATTTCTGAATTGTTGGACCATTGACAGCCTCAATATATCACTTGCTGATTATGTTAAAGTGGCTCTCTAGGCTTGGTTCTGATCTCACTTACACTTGTTTAAATCAAAAGTAAAAGCACCAAAGTCTGAGTTACACTGATGTAAAGCTGGTCAGTGAGAGGAGAACGAGCCCTGGACACAACAATTATTCCACAGCTATTTCTGTTGCCATCCTTGTATTCAACATTAATAGTTACTGGACCATGCTTTTGCAAGTTTTTTGCATTAACTTGCAAGATTAGTGATAATGCTGCAGCTTTTTCTACTCTATATTAACAAAAAATGGCTAGGGAAAAAACTTTGCGATATCCTATAACTCCAACTGCTATCACAATATTGTTAGAGTGACTCTCTCCACTGATTGATTTACATTTACAACTCTTCATCCAAGAGCTTCCTTCCTACATTAAACATGTTAATGATTTTCCATGCAAAATTTAACAACCTAATAGGCTGAACAAGTCAAACGAAAATATGTTAATTGTTGCCTTTGATGTACATTATTCTGCCCACTTTCCTCATGCAAACAGCGTATAAACATTAACTCTAGCACCTAATAAAACATATATAAAGAAAAGCTACTCAGGTTGTCACTTGGAATAACATTGGACTCTGTAGAAAGCATTACTTTAAGGCAAAATACTGGCACATGAATAGCTACTGTATATACAACCATTTTCAAGGGAAAACTGTAAAAGAACAAGCAATGGAATCAGCTCAGATTTGTTTATCTGAAGAAGCTATAGCAGGTTGATAATACCTTACTTTGTTTGCTTTTATTACATAAGAAAGAATCACGCAACATAATACTGGAAGTATATTCCCTAGAGATGAAATGGATGTTTGGAAAGTAGAAGGCTTTTTCCTCTAAAAATCCAAAAAGAGTTGGAATCAGATTTGCCCAAAGACAGTACTGAGATAACATAACATAAAAACTGCAATACTGGGTAAAACCAATAGCCCATCTAGCCCATTATCCACTTCTGATCCTGACCAGTTCCAGAGCTTCAGGGGGAGTGTACAGGGCAAAGCAGTTGTAATGATCCACTCCTTTCATCCTCTCCCAGCTTCCAGCAGGCTTATGGTCACCCAAGCATGGGGTTGCATCCCTGACTGTCCTGGTTAATAGCTATAGGTGGACCTATCCTCCATGAGCTTATCTAGATCTTATTTGAACACAGTTACAATTCTGGACATCACAACATCCCATGGCAATGTGTTCCACAGGATAATTATGCATTGTGTGAAAAAGTACTTCCTCTTGTTTGTATTAAACCTGGTGCATATTAATATCACTGGGTGATCCCTGGTTTTTATATTGTAGGAAGGGTTAAATCAGTAATAAGTATAATTGAAAATTGGCCTTGAGAGGATTGGAATTATCATTGCCCACTACTGGCTGGCCCTTTTCGGTCATGTTGCCCACTCTGAAGACAAAGTCTTTGTCCATCAAGGTCTGAAGATCAGACTGTAGGTCAACAGGGGATACTGCCTAGCCATGGGCTGGCGGTGGTCACACGGTCACCCACGATCAACCTGGCTGCACCAGATCAGTAATGATCCTGTGGAGCTTTTTCACACCTGGAATAAAGCCACAGAGTGTGGTCATGGACACTTGGTGCTACAGATCTCTGCTGTCTAAGTGTATTGTTGTCATGAATAATGCTTCTTTATTCACTTTCTCCACATCACTCTTGATTTTATAGACTTCTGTCATATTGCCCCTTAGTAGTCTCTTTTCTAAGATGAACAGCCCTAACCCCTAATCTTTTCGGGCTCTCCTCATACAGAAGCTATTGCTCATCTTTGTTGCTTTTCTCTGAACCTTTTCCAGTTCCACTATATCCTTCTGGACATAATATTCAAGATGTGGTTGCATCAGGAATTTATACAGTGGAATTATGATATTTTCTGCCTCTTTCCTAATAGTTCCTAACATTGTGTTAGCCTTTTTGACTGCTTCTGCACACTGAGCTGAAGTTTTCAGAGAACCATCCATGGTGACTTTCTTGAATGGTAACAGCTAATTTAGAACCCAGCCTTATGGGAGTGTGTGTAGTTTGGGATTATTTTTTTCCAATGTGGATTATTTTTAATTTATAAATGCTGAATTTCCTCTGTCATTTTGTTGCCCACTCACACACTTTTGTGAGAGCCCTGTAACTTTTGCTGTCAGCTTTGGACTATGGCCTTAACTATCTTGAATAATTTTGTATTATCTGCAAACTTTGCCACTACACTGTTCACTCCTTTTTCCTGGTCATTAATGAAGATGCTGAACAGCACATGTCCCAGTACAGATCCTTGGGGGAATCCTGCTGTTTATCTCTCTTCCCTTAACAAAAACTGTGTTAACTTCCTCCAATAAATTGTGTTTAACTATGTGTTTGATATTCTGTTCTTTACTGGAGTTTCTACCAATTTTCCTGGTAATTAAGATAGGCTCACCCACATACAAATTGCCAGAATTGTCTCTGGAGCCCTTTTTGAAAAATCAGCATTACATTAGCTACCTTCCAGTCATCTTGTACAGAGGTTGGCTTCAGTGATAGTTATGTACGGCAGTTAGTAGTTCTGCAGTTTCAGATTTGAGTTCCTTCAGAACTCTTGGGTGAATCCCATCTGATTATCGTGAGTTATTATTGTTTAATTTAGCAATTTGCTCTAAAACCTATTCTGTTGACACATCAGTATGGGGCAATACTTCAAATGCCACATCCTCTGCACTGAAGACTGACACAAAGAATTCATTTAGCTTCTCTGCAATGGCCTTGGTTTCCTTGAGTGCACTTCAACACACTGGTCATCTAGTGTCCCATTGTTTTAATCAACTCTTCATTCCCATGTTTATGTTCATTCTGAGTACACAGAATTGTGTTCTATCCTGTGATCAATATCGTACAGAGTAATTTTACTAAAGAAATTAGTATAAATGGCCTCTGTCCTCCACGACAACTCTGACATTGAGGCACATTGTCACTACAATTTTAGCCTAGGTAACAAAAACAAAAAACAAAACAATAAAGTATGAATAATTATTTTAAAATAAATCCTTGTGATTTGGGGCTATTTTTTATTGCTTAGTCTTTCTAAAGGCTGTGCTTATTATTCTTCGAATAATCTAATCTAATCGATCCATCCCTGCATTTATACAGTCCTAACCACTGTATTATTTGATTAGCGGAACAGATCTATACCTTATCCACAAATTTAATAACTGGATCTATACTTGAAATCTAGTCATGCAAGCTTACTGAAAGCAAAGAACCAGATGCTGCTTAACCATGTGGTGCAAAGTGTAGCAAAGGAGAGGAAAAAAGACAGGAAAGGCGAATAATGATTGACACAAAGCCAGTGCTCCCTTTCCAAACTTCTCCTTCCATTTAAAGGCCATATAGAGGGACTACAAGAGATTAGAAGAGAAGAGATGTGCCATGCCTGATAGGGGCAGAGCTAAGAATCAGCTGCTATCTGGCGCATGTTACCCTTCAAACTCATTTCTTTGCAAGTTAAAGTGCTATTTAGTTGCAAAATGTAATTATTAGTATAGTTTTTGTGTATTTTTTATTCTAGAGCTGCCCCAACCTGAAAACTATTAAATTTGTTGAGTATATGTCAATTGCTCCATCACCTTTTATTTCCTTAAAGCCACCATTGTAGCCAAATGCAAAGTTTGCCACTAAGAATTCAAGAACTAAGGGGTTAACACCTAAACCTTGCTCTTAAAAACAGTCTTCAATGAACCAGGCAATCAATCAGCCAAGCCTTAAATCAAAGCCACTTTAAAAACTCAAAAGAAACTATCATTTACACTCTGCCACCTTTAAGGAACGTGCAGCATTTAACAGTTTACTCATAGTTCAAAGGATGGAATCAGCCAAAATCCCAAATGCTTATGAGTTTATCTATATTCATCCACAATGAACATTTTAAGGGCTATTAAAGGCCAGATTCTCCCCTGCATTGCTATTTATACAGAACCTTTCATCCCACAGAATCACACAGTGCTGAATGGACTGTGGAACAAATTCTGCCCTCAAAACATTGAGCAGAACCCTCATACAATTTCACGGAGCACTCTGCCTAAACACAGATTGTAAGAAACACTCCAACGGGCCATCTGCCTTAGCCTACCTAATGTATAGCACTAAATTCAGGAAAAAGGCAAATCTTCGCATACACCAAGAACACATTGAACACAAAGTGCAGTCCTTATTAATGATAGTATTACCATAGCACCCAGGAGCCCTAATCATAGACCACAATCTGATTGTGCAAGGTACTGTACAAACAGAAGAGAAAGAATGTCCCTGCCCCAGGAAGTGGTCAGAGTACTCTCCACTAGGTACAGTCAAAGACACAAAAAAGTCAAATCAGGAATGGAAATATTTCTACTAAAATTTCTGGGTACTCCTTGCTCTCTCCCTCCACTGCTGCATGTTGCCCCTGGCCTTGGGCCAGCCAGCCCATCGTTCAATCCATTCCAGCTCTGGGCTGGAAAATGACAGCCAATATGTGCCAGAGACAACACAACGGTTTTAGGAGGGCAGTGAAGAATGGCTTCTCCCACTGAAATTGCAGAGGGGAATTTTAGGTAGGCAGATAGGTGCCTCATTCCCTTAGAGCAGTGGCTCTCAACTAGAGGTCCGGGGTCCCCTAGGGGCTGCGAGCAGGTTTCATGGGGGCCACCAAGCAGGGCTGGCATTAGACTTGCTGGGACCCAGGGCAGAAAGCCAAAGCCCCACCACGTGGGGCTGAAGTGGTGAGCTTGATGCCCCACCACCCGGCGCTGAGGCTGGAGCCTGAGCAACTTAGCTTCAGGAGCCCCCTTCTGGCATAGGCAATTGTTAATGCTAGTCCTGGCTTTTATATGCAGAAAAATAGTTGGTGTAGCACAGGTGGGCCATGGAATTTTTATAGCACATTACGGGGTCTCAAAGAAAAAGGTGGAGAATCCCTGCCTTAGAGGATCTGGGCCAACCTCCATTGATTTTAATGGGAGTTAGATGATCTAAATACCTTTAAGGAACTGGGCCACAGGAATTTCTTACATTAAAATACATTGTTAACACGAGTCCCACTATCTCACACCCTATGCGCTGCCCTCGGTTCTTTGCTTCCTTTCTCCTATTACATGAAAACTTTTTTCACTTCTGGGCCTATTTTCACACTGCCTCCTATGCCTCGACTCCACATGCATGTCAAGCACCTTCCCTGTCCTTCAAATCTCTGCTCTGTTTCTTTCAGCTTGTCTTCCATAACTAATCTCAGCTCATCAGGTAAATACCCTTGCCCATATCTAACCATATTTCAGTAATCATCTTTCAAAACAATCTCTAAAAAACAAACAAAACAACCCAAGCAAAACTTGTCACTGCAACCACATTCCTGGGTCCACATTCTGTGCTGTGACTGAGAAAACAACACAGAAGACATAGCCGCAGAGCAGTGAAAGCAAAGGATCAGAACTAGTTCAGGAATCAGACCACATCTCTATAGTTGCCTGTAAAACACTGTGTGCACATTTGGCATCATATGGCACAATGGACTGGGACTCAGCTGATGTCAATGGATATGGGGCAGTCCAATCCATTCCCAGTACCTAATACTTTTAAATATATTGGCTATCAAAAGACAGTGTTTCTAGCAAGAGTAAACAACAATTGAGCTTCTTTTAATCTTATGCCATCTTTTTAATTAAATGATTGAAAAAAGTAGAAGGCAGAACATACAGATCATTAGAGTTCTAGATATTGCAAAGATTACTTTAGTCATAGAGTGGGGCACTTCATCTGAGTAAGCACGGAGAAACAGGGAAGGATTAAGGTCTACAAGACCTAATATCTGCTGAATTCTGATGAAAGGTCATTTAAAGTTCTCTACTGTAATACTTTTGGGAAGGACCCCAAACTGCTTTACAGATCATGGGTGCAGTCCTGCTCCCATTTAAGTCAACAGCTATATAATCATTCATTATATGGAAGCAAGTTTAGGCATTAGATGGACATGGGTAATATTTTGAAAATTGCCTAAGTGACCAAGGAACCTAAATAACTTTAAAAAAAAAATCTCCTAAGTCACCTAGTCAATTTTGAAAAATGTGCCCATATCTATATGAAAAGTTTGGCGCACCTGGGGATTGCAATTAAATAAAGACAAGTTACACAAAGTTTCAGCTTTTTCTGAGTGTGCATCTTTTGTACTGCTTCAGCACCTAGTCCATTTTGTTAACAAAAATGATTACTCCTACTAAACAGGAGAGCACTGGTTCCGATAACAGAGTGATACAACCTGATCTTTCCTGTTGCTGGCAGATCATATATTTTATCTATGGGTTTATTATATTATTACAATATTAAAAGATAAAAAGTCCAAAAAGCAAAGGGAAATGTTGGCAAGAAGAAAGTGAACATGGAATTGGCAAAAGCATTGCAATGGCATTTGGGAAGGAAGGTGGGGCTCAGTTCTCAATAAAGAGGTGCCTACCTCACAATAGGTTGCACAAATTAACACTCTTATTGCAGGGCCGCCCAGAGGGGAGGGCAAGTGGGGCAATTTTCCCCAGGCCCTGGGCCCCACAGGGGCCCCCACAAGAGTTTTTTGGGGCCCCTGGAGCAGGGTCCTTCACTCGCTCCAGGGGCCCCGGAAAACTCTTGTGGGGCCAGGGTCCCCAGAGCTTCTTCCACTCCGGGTCTTCGGCGGCAATTCAGCAGCGGGGGACCCTCGCTGCAGGTCTTCGGGGCACTTTGGTGGCGGGTCCCTGAGTAGAAGGACCCCCCGTCGCTGAATTACTGCCAAAGTGGGGCCTCCCCACTGCCAAAGACCCCATGCCCCCTGAATCCTCTGGGCGGCCCTGTCTTATTGGCAATCTCAGCAGAGGAGCCAAATACTGTATGGCCTGAACACTGAACTTCTCTCAGTCACACAGAGAGCGGTCCCTTCAGGGTGAGGTTGAGATGACCAGGCAATGGCAGTATGAGGCACTGCTGCTGTCCATATTATAGCTGTCCTGTGGATAAAAGAGGAGACAGTGCACTGGCCTGGCAAGCCATCACTTTTCACAAGCGCTAAATGCTTAAAAGATTTTTAAACATAAACATAAAATAGAACTACTAAAAGTCCTATGACTTTGACTCCACCTCCCGTTTTCAGGGACTATTCTAAATTCATTCTAGGGAGTGAGAGGAGAAACTCCCCTCTTATGGGCAGTGGACAGGAGTGGGTAGAGAGGCGGAAAACCCATGAGCTTCCCTTTGGGCAATTTCCTGTAAATTCTTCCATTAGAGATCCTGACCCTTCCCCTGTGGAAGTAGTAACAACTCAGTTCCCAGTCCCTGAGCGATTCTCCAGACTAGAGACACACGGCCCACTGTGCGAAGTCTCTGTGCCTACACACTGGTCATCTCCCCACCCCTCTTCCAGCTCTCTGGCAGCATTGCTTCAATGCAGCTCTGCTGCCAGGATCTCTCCCACCTCCAGCTTAAAGGGGGTTCTACAGCACCGAGGGACCACTAAAAACTGTGGGCTTGAGCCAAAGTCTGTTTAAGGTAATGAAAGCCTTTCCATGGCTTTGGATCAGGCCATTAATGTATCCTCAGGTTGCATTTCTTCCTCCCTCCCTCTGGGAAGGGATAGATCTGTGTGTGGAGAATCTCTCTCTATGTAGAGCCTGGAAGGACTATTCCCCCACTGGGCTGAACCTCACATTGAGAGATTCAGAAAGACAGTAATTTTCTGCTCTTTGTAAAACACGCTTTTCCATCAGGGGGTTGCAGCCATTTTTCAGGCATAAGAAGAGCAAGAGAGAAAGAAATAGAAGTGAGGCTTTTAGGATGCTTTCTGTGCCGACTTTTCTCAAAAGAACATTGGAGGGGGGCTGTGCTTTTCATGTACATTGTACAGCCAGTTCATAACGTGGGCTTATCTCTTCTGATATTTCCAATAAAACAATATTTAAAACTTCAGAATCACCCCCAGCTCTTTTGTGCCACAGTTTAATGAAGACATTTGCAACATCCTGCAAGTACGTCATTATCTCCTATAATTATATAATCACAATTTTTAATGAAATGATTGCATGTGCAGTAGATGCACAGATATAATTATGGTAATTGCATAAATACCTGTTTCTCAGCTAACAGTTACTTTAAAGAAGACGTTTGCAAAAAGGGTAAAATATGAGAAACTGAATCTTGCCAGGGAATGAATACAAATATTAAACTGGTTTGTATTTTCTAATAGGATTTCAGCCTCCTAGATCTTCTGTGTATTTTTCCCCATACTGTATAATGAAAGGTTCAAAGATATATTTTAGTGAATATTGTATCACACTAAAAGATTTTGATACTGGTTCTGATCTCAAAAGTCCACTGAAGTCAGTGAAGCCCTCAGTGGTCTTATGTGGCTACTCAGTACCTTAATAAGAGATTGGGCCCTGAACTGCCATCCTTATACTGAAAAAGAAAATGTCTGAACAGCAGTTATAGCAGAAAAATCAATGTTTTCACTCATCTCTAGAAAGCAAGGACCAAATTCCAGATTGCTGCACAAATCCTGAGAAAGTGGGCCCTGTGCAGGTGTTTTCTATAGTAGCGGGGTATGGGAGAAGAAGCTATTGTTCAGCTGCTCAGCACAGCTGCTACTACAATTTGCCTTATCAGTTGCAGTAGTGGCTTTGGCCCTGACTCCACATGCAGTTTTTGGCCAGTAGATATACAGATGGCTCAAACCCCTGCCTACCACAGATAAAATCACCATAGAACATGTCCAATCCCCACCTAGGCTCTTCCCACTGCAAACTGGAACTGAGGCAATCCTAGTCCAGTATGGGCCTGCCACATCTTTTTACCTTGCCCAGTTGCTAAATGCAGCACTGAGGCAATCTCCCGTCCTTTAGCACGTTATTAATAAGCAGGCCAAAGATTGAAATTATAATACATTTACTGTATTGGTAGTGTCTCTGAATCTCTGAAAAGACACGTACCTGTCCCTAACAGATAAGATGGGAACTGCTGTTCACTTAGAGATTGGCCCTGCATCACTTACACATGAGTACTCTTTGCTCAAGTGAGCAGTCTACCCAGCAGAGTAAGGAATTCCTCCGTAGCGTAAGGGGGAAACAAGACCAGCCCTTAATTTCATATATCTGTATTTCTGAAGAGAAATAATGAGCTATAGCCGGGGGCAGTTTTGGCTGCTGCTTCGGTGGAACACAGGAACCACTGCAAAATTCTCACAGCATAGGAAAAGGGTCACCCTACTCTATTCTCCTTCCCCCTCCCACACACTGCCAGTACAGACATAGCAGGGGGAGAGGAGGACAGGAGAATAGCCATAGCAGTTGGCTCTATGGAGATTCTGTACTGTGCTACAGTGAATAAGCAACCTAGCAAAGGCTGTCATAAGTTGGATCAACCCTGGAAGCTGCTCTAATTTATGTCTGAGGCCCCCGCAGCAGCTCAGAAGCCAGGTAGTGTAAAGATGGCCTAAAGGCAGCTTTGCCCCACTTCCCCTCGTGTTGTGCGTTTGGTGCCGCTAGTCTCAGGAGATGCAGCAGGGAATCTGGCCTCAAGAGTTTAGTATTGTGACCATGCAGAAATAATGAGCAAAATAAAATAAAAAATAATATTAATAAGTGGAAGGAAAATACTTGATATCCCCCAAACAAATCCCATTGATGTTAAGCTCATTAGAGCGGTGAGGTTCTGAATGCAGAGTATAATTAATAATACTACAGATATCAAAGGAGAAAAAAATAAATCAGTGAAAGGAAGAATAAGGCCTGGAAAATCTGCCAAAATAAAGTAAGTGAAAATTCAAAAGGCAAAAGAATTATAAGTGTAAAGAATCTGAAAAAAAAACAATAAAAAGATATTTGTAGTAATAATCAAGATATAAGCGGATTATTAATATTATAACCAAGGCAACCTTTAAGAATGGCTTGACAGAACATGCAGGCATATTTGGAGCTTCAAAACATATTTAAAGAATTGCTAAGAATGGTACTTGTATCTATGTACATTACAAAGAATAGAGGAATGAAGAGAATGAACTCAGAGGAATAATAATACAATAAGATTTGACAAAAGGAAAGCACAAGAATCAGAGCTATTGAAAAGCTGAAAAAAGTCATCCAATCCCTTCCCCTGCCAATACAGGAATGCACCCCACCAGCTATTTTCTACACCTTAGTCCAGCATAGCTTTAAGTACAAAATTCAGAAAGAACAGTTAAAACATTAGCTTATTGGCTTATTGCATTCAACTAGTTCAAAAACAAGACAGGGGGAGGGGAGAACATCAGAACAGCTGTATGCTATTTAGAACAGTTTTATCAGGATAATGATATTTCAGAGCCTTGCATATCTGTGTGTGGGAGGAAGCAGAAACTGAAAGGTAAGCAGTAAAACTGGGGATGCTGGAATGAAACAAGTTTTACAGTGAACAGAATTAGAATAGGATTCCAGTCTGATAAAAGAAGTTATATCTACCGTCAAGGTATATGCCTCACGGTTCTTTACAAAGTAATGACAGTGTGTTGGCTGCACTGCAGGAGCTCACAGGTTGCCTAAATAGCTGTACATTTAAACATGGCTTCCATTAGTACAGATGGCATTAGAGGTGGTTGGTGTATTAAAATTCAGAGTCTGAAAAAACTTCTACCCCGAGCATTACCTCTCTCAGAAAAACGACTGTAGAAAATGTGCTAGAATTCAAGCATTTTACGTTATTTCAAATGTGTCATTAAACTACCTCATGTCTTTGAAAACTGCTGCCACCCAACCTTAACAGCTTTAAATTGTGAAGGGATGAAAGGGTCTGTACAAGGCAGTGTTCAGTTCATTATCTTCCTCCATGTATTACTAGTAGAGAGGTGCAACAGGAAATGCCCGTGTGGTGGCTAAAGAATGAAAAACAGGAACAAACAACACGTCAAACACCACCAAAAAAAATAAATTAAAAAAATGGGACATTCTTGTTTAATGTAGTGCACTAGTGCTGGGGACCATCCTGCTAAATTAATACCTGCTGGTACTGCAAGAATGAGTCTGGCCTCATGAGTCCAAAGTCAGACTGATTGCCTTTCAGTCAGGAGGCATCAGAGGTAAATCCTCCCAGCAAGAGCTTAAGGACAGACTTTCAAAGGTATTAGGTGCCTAAAGCCAGCCCGTAACTGAGGTATAAAAGCAAGAGCTTCCTTGTGCTGTCCCTGTCCAGGGAAAGCCACAATCTGATCCTTAGTTCCTGGGAAATACTAGCTGATGTAGATTTGTATTTCTTACAAAAGGCGGCATGGTATGTCCTCAACTCCCACTGAAATTAAAAAACAAGAGGGTTCTTGCAGGAGGTGGTCAGCATTTTGCAAGACCTGGTCCAAGATGACCAAAAGTGAGTAACATTGAAATATGCAAAATTCTGACAGAAACACAGAAGACACTACAGGTTAACAAAAAACAAGACAGAGCAAGTTAAGATAGGCTTCCTTCATTCCTTCTCAAATCCCTAAAATGTCTTATATTGCTAATGGCACAGCATTGTAAAATTATTGATGCCATTCATAAAAGGCAACTGGTTGTGATGGATTTTCCATAATTAAAAAAAGTTTTAAATTGAGATTGGATGTTTTTCCAAAAGATCTGTTCTAGTTCAAACAGTAATTACTTCAGGGACATCCTGTGGCCTGTGCTACACAGGAGGTCAGATAACATGATCACAATGTTTCTTTCTAGTCTTTCAATCTATAATGCCCATTATAATGTATAACATAACTTTTAGATTCAGTTGCCTTTCATTACCATGCCCACCTTCCTGGGGCTTCTTTCCATCTCATTCAAAATATTGAATTTTCTTACTAATTAACTGGCAACTTTATACAGTTAGTGATCGATTAATCCAGTAACTGCCACCTACCATTCTATGAAACTGAGTTAGGGTGATTCCTTTCAGTGCTTGTACCTAGAACCTAAAAATGTGCATGAGTAGCACCTAGATTTACTCTAGGTATGTCCCACAGGGTATATATACCCTGTACCCTGAGTACTGAAAGTAACTACTATAGTCATAACCCAGAGACATGGATCTGAGTGTGTCAAAGCAAAAAAGGTAAGCATCTGCTGTTCTTCACTGCACCATACAGTAGATTATGGCTTCAGTTGGAAGAGTAGCTAAAACATTTCAAATAATTATTTCTTTGTTCTTGAGTTTATCTGCAAATAAATATGACCGTCTCACCTACAAGTCTCTCCCTTCCCCCTGCCCCATTTGATTTTTTTAAAAATATTCTCTAATAGAAATGTGTGTAATCTTCAGAAAATGAGGAGGCTCTGCATCTTTATCTATGACTGTGTGAATCAACGTCTGAGTGATAGCAGGCAAAAGTTGCTCAACTAATTACACATGCTTGGTGATCTGCATAACAACCACCACTGCAGCATTGCACGTTAGTTGAAGGCCTGCAAATTACTGCAGTTATGAGAATTTGGAGATGGCAATAAGGGGTAATGTTCCCCAGAATGCCCCTATTCTCTCACTTTCCACCTTTGTTCGGTGTACTGCACCCCTAGCAGACAGTCAGAGCATCTTTAAAGCAGTAAGAAAAGTATAAGGATTTCCCCAAAATAAGACTGACATGGAAATATACATAAAACATTGTCTTCTGTGTAAAGTCCAGAAAATTGCACACAGAAATAGGCCTAAACCATTGATAAAAGCTAATATTTTCAGGACCGGATGCTTAGACTGCTGCTCTACGTCTAGGTATCTAAGGGCTTGTCTACACTGGCACTTTACAGCACTGCATCTTTCTCTCTCAGGGGTGTGAAAAAACATCCCCTCCCCCCGAGCGCTGCAAGTGTCTGCGCTGTAAAGTAGCAGTGTAGACAGTGCACTAGCGCTGGGAGCCACGCCCCTCATGGAGGTGATTTTTTAGACCGCTGGGAGAGCTCCCAGCACTATGCCGCAACTACACAAGCCATGTTAAAGCGCTGCTGCAGCAGCACTTTAACATTGCCAGGGAAGACAGGCCTTAAGTAACAGCAGCTGATTTTTCAGAGGTGCTGAGCATCCGACACTACTGTTGAAAGCCAATAGGAGTTGTAGTTGCCCAGAACCTTTGAAAACTAGGCCACATTTATTTTGATGCATAAATATGAAGTTAGGAGCCTAAACATTTTGGCCTAAGTATTTAAAATTATTTCTTGACATGGCCCTTTATGCTTAATTATGCAGGAGATTGACATGTGGTTCTGGGCAAATTATATTAAAAATATTTATGTCAGAACTGCATTTCTCAATGTATATGCTGATCTGACTATAATGTTAATATGATGTTTCTATTGTGGATTTAAGAGTAAAAGCAGCTTCTAAATAATACATTGTTTCACATGTTTTAAATTGTGTTCATTAGCAGAGATGTACAAGTTTTATACTGTACCTCAATAGCTTTGGGAATCTGCAAATGTTCACAAAAGAAATTCGCAAGCTGTCCCTTACTAAGGGGAAAAGACTAATACTGGAAGACAATCAGCCAGGAGTTCTAGTTCCAAGTTATGGCGTCAAAATATTTTCACATTTCACTACACTCCTATTAAGAGATTTCTGGCCTTACAGATTGCAGCAAAGGCAAACTCATCCTCAATTCTTAAAAAAGGTATAAGTTTACTAAACGAGTTCTGCTGTGGGGAGCTTTACAACTACTGCTAGGGCTTAATTACAACAACGCTGAAATCAGTGGGTGTGGGTTTTTTGCCCTTGATATCAGTGGCAGGAGATCAATCCCTAATGCATATGCACCTCTCACTGTGCATGCATATACCATAGTTATACTTGAATGACACTTCTCTAGACTAAAAGGTCCAAGTACAGATGGAACTTGTCAATACAGTCAGCACAAGAGATATAATCATGTGTAACTGAGTTCAGACTTTACAAACCTTATCTTCTCATCTAGGCCTCTATTTAATTATCTTTCTGGAATCATTAAATACAGGGTATTCCCTAACCTTTCACTTCACAGTATCAGCAATTAGTCTTTTTAAAATTTGTTACTTGTTCTTCCTCTGCAAAGTTTTGTTTTTCCCCCATTTTTTTTTTTGGTCCACTTTTATACATACCTCCTTTTCTACAAATTTTCTTGCCGGGTTTTCTGGCACATTCCTTGGATATTCTTTTGACTGAAAAATGAATAGAAGACTAGAAAATAAAATGGAGCTCCATCACAGACAGTAGGAGCATGCAACACCACTATCTAACTTAGATATGGCCTTCTTTTATTAGGTGCAGAGGATTCCCAATTTGTTGTGCCTGCACATGCAATGGATAAATGTTGATGCATCTTCCCAGAAGTCAGTGGGTGGGAATGAGAATTAGGTACCAACTTCAACCTAAAAGTACACGTGCTGTGGGAGAAAGAAAATGAGCGTAGACAGGAAAAATATTTATATCGGAACAGATGCATACACAGAAAAAGCAGCATGCATACATGTAAAATGCTAGCATGCAAACAAGGAAAGCCATGCATGCTACCAGTACACATGAATTAATATTGTTAAACCTTAGAACAGGAAAATAAAAAGGTCTCCTTGTTTTGTCTGCTATTAACTCACCATCCTCAGTTGGGACATATATATTTAAATAGAGGCAGTCTTCATTCTGATCTTGTACATAGGTAGAAACTACATCCAAGTTATTAGTAAACCACACAGGAAGCATGACTTCAGGCAATCTGCCTTCTATAATGTTCTGCGGACACACTGGAGCAAACTGAGTAGCATTTTTGATATCTGACCAGGGAGATGGAGGTTCAGGAGGTTGAAAGCGATGCTCTCCTACTGGTGGGGCAGCATACGGAACCCCAAGAAACTGAATAACAGGCCCCAAAATTTCATTATTAAGTTCCTTCTTAATCCCTCTTATCTTGCCAAAGTTCGTGTTCACAAGTGGGTCAATATCATCCAATTTTTGTGAGGACACAGCTGCAGCATGAAGCAAAAATCCAAGTATACAAAGAACAAAAGTGGCATCCAATCCCATGTGTAATAAACGGACCATCATCGCTCTCCATACACAGTTCAGCCACACGGATCTTGGAAGGGCCATGGTCCCACATTAGTTGTATAGCTACAATGAAGCAATCTTATTTGTATCCACTTGTGTAAAAACAAGGCAACCGCAGAAAATGGATCAAGTTTCCTAAATATGAGCCTGTCAGAAAAATCTCAAAAGGCTTTTCGCACGACAAGTATCTTCCATTGATTTCACAGCAGCATCTTCACACAGCACTGTTTATCAGCCTACATCCTATTGACAATTCTGTTTTCCATAGTGGCAATATGCAGAGAGCGGCCATCTACTGCAGATTCCCCTTTTATAAATCAAATCCAATTAGCTGCAGGTCTATATCCTGGAGAAAATGAAAATAAATCATTAGTATGAAAGAGCTAATATGGGCAGAGTAATAACTAATTGTTTTACAAGTTATTGCACATATATTAATATTTACTAGTGTCGTGTAAGTAAATTTATACAGTAGGTAGTTTATGGGTTCCATGAAATGGGTGAACTACTGATTATTGGATTATTTGCAGCGTGACCTCCTTAGTTTATAGAGCTTTTCAGAAGAAACAGGCCTCTCAAAAATAGTTTTAAAAATGCACATTCCTAAAAATAAACAAATTGCTGCCAGCTCAGATTAAATATGTTTTACCATTACATTTTTATAACTGTCCCAAATTCCATTTTAAACTTGTTAGCAGAGATTGGTTTATCAAGACAATAGAAACCATAGATCAATTATTTTATTAAATCTCAAAACTCAGTAAAAGCAAGTCATCTCATGATGCTGAATGCTAAAACATAAAGTAACTTATTAAAAATAGATTACATGTATACATACAAGAAACACTGATTTTCCCATTTTAAAATGTAATTTACAATTCGAACACTGAAGCAACTGAAGGGGAAAAAGCCCAATCTTGTGGAATATTTTATAGGGTACAACATGAAACACTTTATATGGTGACCTCTTAACCATGGTATCTATCTCTGATAGCTAATGGAAAGTCAGGATGTGAGGATTTTGGCACTCACTCCCGACAGAGAAACAATCTTTACAATAATTAACTTGATTTCCAAATATTCACAATACAGGACCAGATTCTGGTCCTTCTGAAGTCAAAGCAAAACTCCCACTGACTTCCAAGAAGCAGGACTGGACCTCAAAGGCTGCTTCTTTTGGAAATTATTTGAAGAGGGGAATGAACACACCAATCAAATCGAGTTGTCTGTGTATCACAATTCTCTTTTACGACCCGATTCCTTACACGCTATTGACTGCAGTGAAAGATGCGTGTGTGCGCAAGGAATGCAGAATCAGTTCCCTCTACTCTTAATTTTCAACACAACCATTTAAATGCTCCCACAGATCCTGATTTTTTCAAACACCAGTATGTCTACTGCACAAATCCTAGAAAAATAATCTGTTAGGATCAGAGACTATATAATCTGGAATCCCTGATTCTATTTTCAACTCTATTTTATCACAAAGGTTGTGATACAGAGACTGTAATACAGTAGTTTTGAAGATTGTTTAGAGCATACCATAACATCTTTCCTTTTCATGTTAATCACATTGCCAACACAATTTACAATATACTTTAATTTTAAATGCAGTATAATGTACAAAGTAACAAGGTAATCTTATACCCATTGTAAAACAGTGTGTAATGTACAGGAAATGAGTTTTACTTAGTATACGCCACATTTTGAAACACTTTGAGACAGCATTGGCAGCTTTAATGAAAATTGTTTTTATCGTGTCTACACACATGGAAGAGGGAATTCTAAAGAAGAGCTTGTCTAACAGACAGACTGCCCTGCAGTTTGGCTTATTAAAAAGGAGATTGTAAAAGCTATATAGGACAGCAGGAGATTTGGTTCATGTCTAATATTCCTTTAGCTCTGAAAAATCTATCTCAGAAGGCAATAAGGAGATAGATGTAACTTTTTGACAATTTCATCACTCTCTGCTAATTCCAATACCTTTTGCTGTGAAACTATATTAACATACAGAAGACAGGCTTATGCCCATCTTTCTTCTGTTTCAAATTTTAAGTATTTGTTGGAAACACAGATTTACTTGCACAACCCATTTCTGAAGATTAATGTATACACTTCTATTTAGCTTAATAAACGTGCAGAATGGCACCTGAACAATTGCATCTTGGGAGATTTTTGTTTTGTCACCTTTCAGGTTTTGGAGACAGCAAGAACTTTCTTGACCATGAGTAAGAACATGGCATTTCAGAGACTGAGGAGCAGTGGTCAGTACAACCTTCAAAGTCTAAATGAGGAGAAAGTTACTTACTGGCCTAATTTTGGTGGACAGTGATAGGTCAGTAAAATACGCCAAACTAGACGGATTTAATACAAGCACTTAAGTCTCAAAATCTTGGGTTCTTTCAGTGGTAAAGGAATGTGCTCTGCCCCTCTCCCCCCAAAATTCTGATGTTCTCTATTTAATAATAAGTACTTCATTGAAGTAGCTGTTCCACTGAATAGATGGTTTGGGGAATGTCTAAGGAGAAATCAAATTTAACAAAGCAGCACCAAATAATTCCTTCCTTTCTTTTTCACTGCTGAGTCAGTTCAATGTGGAAAATTACCGAGATACGCTTTAAATAACAGTTCATTTAGCAGACTCCCTTCTCTTCAAGTGTCAAAGCTATTTTTCAGTTATTAAGACAAGAACTTTTTTGGTATACTCCAGTATCAAAAAAGAAAGCTAGGAATCAAAAGAAGTAGTGTTAAAAATAACATAAAATTAAATAGTCAGCAGTAGTCCCCTTAATAGTTCAGATGTCAGAGGTTTTCCTCCTAGTTATTAAACTATTTCCAAAAGTGTAGAGCTGTGGTTTTAACACATTTCATTGGATGTCATTCCCAGCATGGATAAAGTTTTGTACTATGATATCATAAAGAGGCTGCAGTGATAAGAACATAAATCAATAATATGTTTGGCTATTTTCATTAATTACCCTTACTGGTCAGCAAGAGCCAGCAGAGTCAAAAGGAATATAATCCAGTAGGTGGGAAAGGGCTTCCAGCACCAATGTCCACACATTCTAGTATCTGCATTTATGTTTCTTTTTCAGTAGGGTTCCCCCCCACCCCCAATAGTTAAGGGAATTATTTATGGAGAAGTAATAAGAGATCTGATCTCCTCTGGAAAGGTGGAAATAGTGCATTATTTCAGCCCTATGCAGGGCTGCCTCCAGGGTTTTTGCCATTCCAAGCCACAGGAAAAAAAATGCCGCAGTTGCAATCAGCGGCGACTCCACCACGTCGCTTCATTCTTCAGCGGCAATTCGGGGGCCGGGACTGAGGGACCTGCAGCTGAATTGCCCCCAAAGAGCTAGATGTGCCGCCTCTTTCCATTGGGACGCCCCAAGCACCTGCTTGCTGCGCTGGTGCCTGGAGCCGGGCCTGTCCCTATGAGAGTTACCCTGAGGCAAAAAGACTAAAAACATGAAGTCAGGCAAATACAGAGATTGTTTAGTTTATTCAAGTTCTTGCAGAACTCTAACACAAAGATCTACTTGTTAGCAGTGAGGTGACCTCAGGACAGGCTGGGACTCTTGCCTGGAGCACATCTACCTGTTCTGCTTAGTTGTTGCCAGAAACATTTTTTAGACCTCAGCATGTGTTCCCTGTTTAGCTTTCCCCTGGTACCTGTATTGGAGCTGACTGGACAGGAACCAGTAGGGAGAAAATTAGTCTTGTGTGGGTGCACTTCTATCAGAAGCAGCAATGAGCAAGCATGGGAATGGGCAGGATGGTGGGCGTTTTTCATTGCTTGAAGAGAAGGTTGATAACAAAGGCTTCACATTTTCTTTCTATCTGATATTAGAGAGTAAGACAAAATTCTGCTCTTGTGTACACAACTGTAGTCAGTGGGTTTGTATGGATTTAACCCAGAAAAGGAATGGTTCCTATATCTTTTGAAAGAAAGTTATTTTCCTTCTATCTACATTAATTTAATGCATTGAAGTCTGTCAAACTGACAGCACTAGAGACTGAAGTCCTGTATATATACACACCCAAGAGATGTACAACACAGGCTACAACAATGCATGCTTTCCCACACTGTCTTGCCAATACATATCACCCTTAGAGTACACTTGCTTTAGAAAGAAATTCAGTATCCAAACCCATTCAAATCTTTGATCTCTGCTGAAACAGCCAACAATGGTGCCAAATGTTAAGTTAGCTATTTTGATGTGGTCAGCTGCCCACCAGGAACTGATCTGAGATCACAAAGGTTATTCCACACAAGTCATCCCATAACGATCTGATGGCAAGGATTTTCAGACAGGACTAGCTGTGATCAGATAGAACTCACTATTTAGAGGTGATTGGCTCCATCCCCTATATACCCATTCCCTGAGCCATCCGCTCCCCTTTATTTAACATTAGTTCTATATATGTAAACAATGCCATATGTTTTATTTTAGATGCATAACAAATAATTAATATACAATTTTATATGTAATATACATATACACATTTATATATGTAATATACAGTCTATATACATAGATCTTTTAGAAGCATAGTGTTAATAAATAGCTGCGTTAAAACAAATGGATAAGACTAAAAAAGGGGCACGGATATTAAACTTGTTTTACATTTTTCAGCCCCATTATATATTTGTTCTTCCTATTAGTAGGAACATTTGCTAGTTATATTATCAAGTAGTCTCTTTAAATACTTTTCGGAAACTTAGATTTACCAAGATAGGAAATTATGATCAGAAGTCTTGCTAATAAAAACTGTTTCTGAATGAGACATGCTTAAGTCTCATGGCATAGTGTCATTTACTTCTTATCTTCCATTTTCTGATATCAATAACTATTTTTTAAAATATTCCTACTCCTTAGCTAAAGTAATTGTTTATATTACCATAAGTTGGCTATTATGTTTAACATGTAGACTAGAACTCTCTGACATTTTGCACAGTAAGTAGGCAATGAAAATGGTGATTTTACTCAGAATAGAAAGAACAGATAACTCTGTCACTTGTGTGTAAAGTTTAGACAGTTAAGTAATACAGATTTAAATTAAAAATGACAGATGCACTGGCTTGGAATATAAAGGGTAGTGAAGTGAACCTTTATTCCTTTTAGCAGCTTATGGTTAACTCTTAAACAGACCAAGTATTATACTCAATTTGAATTCTACAACTATTCTGCAAAATACAATGTACAGTTGGTTACCATGTTCATACCAACAGTGTGCTTCTGGACTCGAGAATTTTTTGGCTTGGTCTAGAAATTCAAATGATTTTGTTTTAATGACAGATCATGTGGGTGGGAAAATGCCCCAGATATTTCTCATGTGAGTTCTTTGATACAGATGACTTCCTGTATATTGGAGATTACAATTTATGTAATACTCTGCTGATGAAAATTTTATGAAACATTCACATGCTCCACTATCTTAAATCAAATCTGATCAGTTTTACATTTCATTGTAGAATTCACAACTAGAGAGCCCCAATCCTGCTCCCCCTGAAATGACCCAAAGTTCTGTCATTGACTTCAATGGGTAAAAGATTAAGAACTAAAATTCGTACTAAAAACTTAGATGAATAATATATACTTTATGGCCAAATCTTGATTCAACATGACTAATCCTGAGTAGATGAGCAGAATTTGACCCTTTATCATTTCCCTTTAATATACATTCATCAAATAACCCATGCTTGCACATCAAACATGTAGGAAACATGCCAATTTCTGCATGTTTCTTATCTTTCAACATTAAGCATTTGAGATACACAGAATCAGATACAATTGTCTGCCAAATCCTGTAGCTTGCTGGAGAACTCTGAAGGCAAAAAGGCTGGTATATGCAGAGACTATATGGATTGTTCTTCCATCACAGCACCACACGGTATCACCACCCAAGCATTCCAAATCCATGTCTGTGGAGCTAGATCAATAGCTGTTTCAATTCAGTACACAAATAAATACAGTGTGTGTATCTGTGCTACGCCAAAACAGAAAACATTGATATAATTAGCCCAGAATCAGATCTCAATTCCATCAATATAACTGAGATCAGAATCAAGCAGATTTTGATTCTGTCTTTCTTCTTAAGATAAACATAAATACAACTTTGCTGAGCACAAAGCTGTCACCTCTAACTATAGTTCAGAATCTAGAGCAAGGGGGTTTTGTGTGCTGTTGTAACACTTACAGCACTGTAGAATGCACGCTACATTTAGTATTAGTTTAGGATTCCATTTACTGTGATGTATCATTCAGGTTTTTGATTCTACATCTGTAGCTGTAACTTCACTTGTATTTGCTCTAAAATGAATTTCATGCTTAGCTTGTTTTTCTTAATTAAACTTTCTTTAGCAGTCTCTAATATGTATATTATTAAAACTCATTAAGTCCTATTCATGCTTGCCTGTCACTTTTGACTTCACGTTCATATACTGAAGTGCTCCATTGCTTTATAAAAGGAAGAAAACTAAATAATAAATATGAGAACTTGAACGTTTTATGAGTGTCAGTATGAGAAAGTGGCTGCAAGGCCCATAAGGTTTCACACAAAAAAACATTACAGCTAAAGCTAACTCACTGACACATCTCTGATCTATAAAGTCTGCAGTAATGGCAGCGCTAAAGTGTTGTGCCACAGACTGGAGATTTTTTCCCCACATGAAATAGACATAGCAGAGACTATCTTTACTGTTGTAAAAAAATTAAAATAAATTTTCTCAAAAGCTTAGTGTATAATACTGTTAAATGTCTGCAGTGATTTACTCTTTCCATCTGACTTCATGTTTAGCTCCTGTTACTTAGCTAGCTGTTCTGCTTTCCTTGTCCTTTGCTACCTGGGAGAAGATAGATACCTAATTAGGTTACAGAAACCTAGTCTCAGGTCTCCTTGTGATCATGTTGGCCATGATTCCTGCAATAAGAAAAGGACATGATTCCTGCAATAAGAAATACTTTGAAACCAGGATGCATCAGTTCTCTTGATACAACAATTTCAGGACCTTATTTTCCTCTCACACCAGGCATAAAACCGGAGTAACTTCACTGACTTCAATGAAGTTACAGTGGCGGGATCAAGAACTAAAAAATATTTGTTTTATATTGCACTATTCCTCGTAAATGTGATTGATACGGAGTTACACACTATTACTAATAAGTGGCATTTTCCATTTTCAATTAAACAAATAAGTTTTTTTAAAAAACTCATTAAAAAATTACTAGAATTCAACTCCTGCAGCTTTCCATATAACCAGGCATGTAAATATTGAGCAGTTCTTTTCTAATTCACTTAAATGGACAATTCAATTATAAAGTGCAATGTCAACCTGTTTCCCTCATTATCTCATTACAACCAGTTCAACAAGTATGCTAAGGCCATCTTTATGAAGGTCCATTTTGGAATATTTTTAGGAAATACTAAAAAAAAAAAACCCACACAAACAAAAAAAACAAAAACACAACTTTCTGCACTTTACATTGATTAAAAAAAATTAACTTGAAATAGAGTTGTCTTGCCCCCGCCCACAAACTCTGTCCCTCTGCACCACTTCTGTGGTTTTAAATCACACATTACCAATTTTAAAGATGGCTTTTCTTCCCTCTTTCTGTGAGAAATACCCAAGCAAACACTAATGGAAACTGACTAACAGATTCAGGGTCTACAGTGAAACTGACTATACAAAAAGCGTTATACACACACAAAGAAAAGAAACTTTAAAAGTGGGTAGGGTAATTCTCTAAACACATTCATTCATAGTAACCTAACCTTTTACTTGTAACAACGGTGGCAAAAAATGTTTAGACATAAGTATTTGGCCAGATCCCCAACCAGTGTGAATTGTTGTGGGTCCATTTTCACCAATAATCCACCCCATGATTTCTACGTGATCAGTGTCCCTTTAACATTCTTTATGTAAAAACTGATTATAGAGGATGCACAGGAAAACAAAGCAAACCTGAGCAAATACACCCATTACACGTCTGCATGAAACGTGACACACAGCATAGCCATTAATCAACCGATAATTATGAAAACATGGAAAACGTGGGTTTTCAGAAGCAGGTGCAAATACAAAGCTGAGTCACTAAGAAGTCAGCAGGATTCTCACCTGTAATACCAATAGTGATTGTGGGGAATTTAATGCCATCGCTTGTCACTAAAATTACAGGATGTGCTTCCAAAGTGCAATGCTTCCTGAAGTTTTCCCAACTAGCTCCCTCTTTTACCATCCACTAACTTTCTCCCTCCCTTTGATACAAGCTCTTCTGCAACAAATACCAATGTGTCACAGTTAAAGTGCATGTTCCCTTATATGTTCAAATGCATTTCTTCACAATATACATAAATGTAATATATTGATGTAAAAATACAAAAACATTTAATCTTCAAATCAACATCTTTGTCTTTTGACTATCTGCTACCCGTACAATTATAGGGATTTTTAGGATACTGGTAAGTAATGGACATAGTATTATCGTACCAGAACAGACTGTATTGCAATTATTCCTGCAGCACATTTTAAAAATATCTTCTGCAACACTTTCTAATGAGCATCTGGCAATGTGTGGCCTTTTCATTATCCACTTTCAGAGAATGACTGTATTATGCTCATCATCCTTTTCATTATTTAATTTTTAAATAGTTTTCTTCCGTGTGATTAACCCCCCCCCCCCCCCCCCCCCCCCGCTCCTCAGTTCCTTCTTGCCGGCTACTCCTCTCTCTCTCTCTCTCTCTCTCCCCCCCCCCCCCCCCCCATCCACAAATACAGCAACAAACAAGTGATTCAAAGCAGGCCGGAGATCTACAGTACAGATCTACATATGTATTAGTAGAGAATCTCTCTATTAGTCTACAAACTAAATTCATCTCTCAGCTGCTGCTGCTTCTCTCTTCCCCCCACTCTATTCTAACAATAGTGTAGTGTGTGCTTATGTATGAGTCAGTGGTTATGAAATTTGCAAATTGACAAAAATAAAGTTAACACCATCCCCAAGTCTTCCATCCACTTTCAAATGAAAGTATCAAGTTCTTATTCTATCCTGCTCTTTGAATCGCCCTCCTCAATAGACTGCTCCACCTCCAGCCATATAATCCTAAACAAGCCCACTTTGTTAAGAGTCTTAACAGCCAGGATATTATCTTTTTTTTTTTTTGCTAGGTTGGGTCAAAATATCCCAAATCAGTTTCAGCCCAACCTCCTTGTTCATTTCCACATAATGCTATTGTCATAAGCAGTCTGTATTGCCTTCACTAGCTTCCTTTGCTGTTTCCATATGTCATCCAAAAGGGAGGTGTTCAACCAGATGCTGCTTCTCAGCACTTAGCATGATTATGTTCAGGATCATCCTTCCTTCCAGTCACATTCTGCATGACATATCATAGAATAAGAGAGTACCTTTTTTCTTCATATGGATCTACATTTCCCTCATCTTTTACCACAAAAAAGCCATTAATTTAGAACATTACTTCAGTCTGTTGCTTTCCTGTAAGAAAGCTGGTGACATTCATCAAAAGGTAGCTAAGGTGAGAACAGAGTAAATTTATATCAGGGCAATACTCTGGAAAAAAAAAAGTTAGAAGGCCAAAATTTTCAAAGGAGCCTAGAGTTAGTCACCTAAATCCACATATAAAAATCAAAAGAAATGGATTGATTTTTCAGAGGTGCTTAGCCCACACGAATTTCACAAAAGCAGGGCCACTTTAAATATGAATTTAGGAGCTCAGCTTTAGCTACCCAGATGTTAATATTACGGCCCATGTTTTTAGGTGTACATGTGGATATGGTGAAAGCCCATCGTGCACCATTTATAAGGCTCGAGCTATTTCATGAGTATCCTTTATTTGAATTAAGCACCAAGAAAAGAGAGGAAAAGAAATTCTGAAGAGCTCAGTGTTCCTTGTTCACCAATAATCAAGGTCTAAATACACTGAAATACTCCTAGTGTAAAACAAAACCGAAAAAAATAGCAAACAACCAGGAGTTTAGAGGTCCCTGAAAATTTGTTTTCAGTATGTTCATAAGTAAATGTCTAATGTGAACCACCAGTCCATACTTACTGGTACAGGCAGGTACCTCACATGCATTTGTATAAATGCAAATATCTTCAGTGGAAGGCACTGCCTGAAAAATGTTTGCTGAAATAACTTGCTTGAGTTCATGCTACAGGGAGCAGTTTCATTTCAAATTAATGAGACATTTAAGTGTGCTAAAAACATGGTATTTGATATTTATTGCACGCGCAAGGTGTGTCCATTTTATATGAATTCATGTTAATGCCACAGTTTTTAAAACTAGAAAACAAACCAATTAAAAAAAATCAAACTAAAAATATAACCCCTAAAAAAGGTCACTAGATTGAGAAGGGGGAAATGGTTTCTTCTGATCATGGTACCTGCTGCAAGAATGACACAGTTTACTCAACCTGTGTTTTGTTTAAATAAAACAATTATTCTAATTTAATTGTTTTGGAACCATATGCACCCTCAAAATGATTTGTGATAAACACCCTTTCTCCTGATTCCAAGGTAACTTCTAGCTTGAGAACTCAATTAATATTAAGTAATCTGACTGATTAATTTTCATTAAACCTGCTGAAAATTGATTTTTCCTTCAGGAAATCAAGATGAGGCTCTAGTGCATTTTCCAGTGGAAGAGAAAGAGGAAGGAGCCCTGAACACCCAGGATTCAGATGCAAGAAGATGTCTGAAGGGAAAAAAAAATCATCCATCCGGCACTGTATTGCCCTGATGCATCAGAAATGCAACTCGGGCTGCACGATGCACACAACAGTTCAGTGCCTGGGCAAAAATCAAGCTAGAACATCTACTTATTTGAAGAGGGAAGGGGGAATAAAGTTAGCGCTGGCTGCATTAGGGAGAGCAATGCGTGCGATTGCAAAGGAGATGATCCAAACGTAACGAGCACCCTATTTCTAGGTGATACGGAGCTGCCTTCTGTGCGTTTCTCTCTCTCTCTCTCTGTACGTGGCCAAATCTCCCTGCAAAGATTTCCCCCAAGCAGCAGCAGGGCAAACACTGGGGCGATCCCTGCATCCGGCTTCCTTTCAGGCATCGGGGCTGGTTCTTGTAAGTTACACAGGCAAGAAATCTACCAGATAGGAATCAACCCCAAGCCCTGTCTTGCAGGCGAAGTTGCAGAAGCTAAAATGCCATTCTCTTTGCACACACGCACGAATGTTTTGTAAGTCGGGGGAGAAGCAAACACTGACCGTTTGGCAGCTGTGCAAAATGCCTATGAACTCATTATCCCTGCACCCCCAAGCAAAGAAGCCCCTGATTGCATACCCTTCTTATTGTAGCAGTAACAGATCCGCCCTCGCCCACCCCAATAACAAAGATTTAACCCCTCATCAAACATTCACGCAGACAGACATGGGCACCACATTGATTCCCCCTCCCGCCCCCAAATAATTCAAGGGGTCAATTTCTATCGCACCACACTGCAAACACCACAACGTTGAAAAGCAGCAAAGTATTTACCAGTTCACAGTGGCTTTTTGCAATCACAGCTAAACCTGTAATTCACTGGATTCGAGTCGTTATCCCTTTCTAAAGCAGCTGTAACCCCCGGGTTTTTAAATCATCCCCCGGACACTTCCAAATTGTATTGACTTATATAATTTTTTTTTTCCTCGCCCAAGACTGGGGCGAAAAAATCCCCATCCGGAATTCATCATCCTGTGTAGCAAGCCACCTCCATTTAAATCCGACCATCAGGCAAGAAATAGAAATGATCAAACGTTACTTCTTTTCAGCTGCAATCAGATAATCCTACTAATCCAACAGATTTATCTCGATCTGAAATTGCCCTCCTGATGAATCCCCTTTGCTTGATGTCCAGTTGTGTGATTCCAGAGCACTGGTGGGTGACTGAAGGAGGTTGTGTGTGTGTTTCTTTTCTTTTCTTTTTTTTTAAAAAAAAATCTTTTTTGGATCCTGGATGCACTGCTCGCTAAAAAAAATGCCGAGAACCTTGGTTTTCCCCTATTATAGGTTTCAACTCCAAATTGCTGTTGGATGAAAAATAGTACAAAGATACCCCTAGTGGTCACCAGCTGAATGGCACAAGATCTTACTCTAAAAGATAGCCATCTGCTTACATAAGTTCAATTTTAGGAGGCTGTTCAGGCTTCTTAATTAACCATGTCTCTGGACAGTGAATAACTATAATGTGCAAAGGCTCCACAATAAATGATTTGATTTTTAAACTTTTTTAATTTTAAAAATCTGTATTGGATTTTTATACAGTGTTCATTCAAAGGAAAAAAAATCTGCACATGCTAGTAATAAATATATATCTTTTGTATATACATAAGAATATTATTTCATGCAAACAAATTTAGGTGCATATCACTTAATTTCATGTGTTTACACATTCACACACAAATGTATGAAATTATGCAGATATAAGTTACATCTAAAAGAAAAAGTCTGCACAATATACATATTGTGTATATACAATAATATTATTTCATATAAACTTACATTGGTATGAAATAGTAGCTATTCATACCCATTTAACTTGAAAAAATCACTACCTGGACTTCATATATTTGTGACTATTTCCCTTCCATAGTTTTTAAATCTTTTTTTTAGCTTTTTATTACTTTTTAAAATTGATTTTTGCCTACTTTGCATATTTAAATTCAGTCATATGCTTCCATCCTATTGAAATATCATTTTTGCTACTGAGGCCACAGCAGGAGAATGACAGGTGACAATTCAGGATGGATGAGTGGGACCAGTGGTGGAAATGACCCTTTGAATTCTGAAATGCCAACATATTAAAACATTAACCAGAAACACATGCTCAGAAGCTCCCAAGCATCCTGAGTTAAGCCTGTTTCAGAGAAGTTATTAACATATCATGTTCTGTTAGCACAGGCTCTCCCTTCTGTCTAAGACCAAAAATTATAGATTTTAAACAAATCTGTCTCATTTTAAAATATTGACATTAATCAAGCACAGCCACATGTTCAAGATTCCAGTGTGCCTATAGCTTCAGGCAAGGTCTAAAGGTGTCCATAAATCTGATAAGCTTTTATTCTCCTTACCTGCACACAGGCCCCCCAGAATTCAGTGGTGGATCTAATCTATATGTCTATGGCAAGGATGAGAGCATCTGGTGGCAGTGCACAGTGAATTCTGTGGTATTTCTGCAGCACTGCAACCATTTTAACTGTATGCATTTAACCTAGTATGCGCCAGTAACAAAGAATTCAGTTTCAACGTCCCATGGCCCTAGAAGCACTCACAAACTATGTAATTTAACTCTTTCACTACAGTTGAAAACACAGGTGTTGCAGAATTGGCGGAGAAAAGCACATCACATATTGCCCTGACTGTGAAACAAGATTTCTGTTGTATTCTTCTGAATGAGGCACTGGGAAAAAAAAGTTTCAAACCCAGAATTAGATTCTGTAAACAAAGTTACGGTAATTTATGAATATCAGCCAATCACATGCCACCAATTTGACCAAGGCCCAGATTTTTACAGGCATTTAAGAGTTGCTCTGTTCAATCCTGTGACAGCTGATTTAGAAGCCTAAATCTCATTTTCAAAAATGACCCTGGCGCTTTGGTGACTTTCAATGAGACCGAGGCCTTTTGAAAATGAAATTTAGGCCCCTAAATCAGTTCGGCATTGCAATTTTAAACTGTGGGCCTAAAACACCAAACAAGCAAGAGAACTATCATTATGGAAGGTGAAAAAAAAGGGGAGACTCTCTAATTGTTACTTTTAATATTTCTAGATTTTAACAAAATTGTTCAAAAATAGATATAGAAAAAACTGAAGATACCCAACTGGGTGTTCATAAGTACCCACGAAAACCAGCCTATTTATTGACACTCTGAACTTGGTGAGGGCCAGCCAATAATGGTTTGCCCTTTGGAGCATTGCTGCACTGAGAAATCTGAGAAAACAACATTAAAATGAAATAAATGCATCCTCCTCCCCCTTCTGTGAGTTATTCATAAGTGACTTTTCCTTTTCTAGATCTCCTAAGGATGCATGTAGCTTCTCCAGTATCCCTCATAGTGTGTAGTTAGTATTCCTCCAGGACATTTCATAGAAGGAATAACCAGACGGCAGGAGAGCTCCCACATTTCACTGAACAGCTCAGCAACCACCACAGAATTCTGTCATTTTAAAAAGTTGGGTAGATGTGAGGCTAAATCCTGGCATTTCTTCTTATACAATTTCTCAAAATCTGCCCATTGTTCTCTATTCTCTGTGACAAAACCCCTGTTGAGGCTCTCATTACTTACACCTTACCTACAGCAACCAGTCATCTCTGACCTAGTAGGCTCCCATCTGCCTTCTTCACAATTCCTCTTAGCCTGTTCAAAATTGGTGCTACCAAAACTATCTGCAAGTTTGCTGCTCTAGACACACCAAGCTCCTCTTCAGATCACTCCTTTGGCTTCCCTTCACAGTTTAGACAAAATTCTCCCCTGCCTTCAAAACATTGGCCAACTTATCTCCTACCTATTTCTCTGATCTCATCTCTTTCCACTGCTTTCCCTACTTTACGTCATTCCTTCCAAGTCATACGATTAACCACCCTTTTCTCCCAAGACACCCCATTGATAGGGCCCTACCAAATTTACAGTTCATTTTGGTCAATTTCATGCTCATAAGATTTTAAACATTGTAGATTTCATGATTTCAGATATTTAAATTTAAAATGTCAGTGTTGTAACTGTAGGGGTCCTGACCAAAAAGGGAGTTGGGGGACGGGGTCCGCAAGGTTACTGTAAGGGGGTTGCGGTATTGCCACCCTTACTTCTGCGTTGCCTTCAGCCCTCTACAATAACCGTGCGACTCCTCCCATGACCCCCTTTGGGGTCTGCCCCCCCAATTTTAGAAACTCTGGTCTCCACCATGAAATCTGGTCTTTTGTCTACTTTTACTCTTTACTATACAGATTTCATGGGGGAGATCAGCTTTCAGAGTCCTTGCCGTGTTTTTCATGGCCATGAATTTGATAGGACCCTACCCATACATCTTGAACTCCCTCTCCGATCCACTTGGACATGCCTCCACCCTCTCTTCCTTCAAGTCTTTCCTCCTTTAAGGAGGCCTATAAATCCTAAATTACTTGAACCTTTCCCAAGATGAGGCACTAACTAGCTTAATTTATTGACCAAAAATGTCCAGAAAAAATAATCTCCATTCAAAACCTGTAGAATTACAAGTCACATATTTAACCATTCACCACTGCACAGATCAAAAGCTTTCCACTGCTTCCCTTCTCTCTCCATGGGCTGCATATGATCTAAATCAATGTGTACTTCTGGGGAGTTATATTCTCTGTATGGTATTACTAGCAGATTACACAAGATCATGTTTTTACAGCAGCAGATCTAAGGAATTAAAAACTTCACAGCACGCACAAAGTCCTGGGTAAGGTGGCAATATAGCAGTTACTTTTAATCTTACCCTTAGGTGTGTGCAGAAACCACTGGAAGTCTTTTATTCATTCAAATCTTGTTTTGTCTCTTTTATTTTAGGTATTATCCTTTAGTCCTCTAACTCATATTCAGGTTTTTTGATTGATTTTGCAGAACTTTTGCCTGCATTGGTAATACGCAACACCAAAATATTACTGACGGACAATTTTAAAATCCATATGAATTGATATGATAGATTTTCTCATCAATTCTTGTGACTATTGAACTTTGTATATATTAGTACATGCACATTAGTAAGAGCAAGGGATCATTGACATAATGTAATTAATTCACTTGCTTTGTGTTTCTCTGAAATTACTTTAGTATCATTACTTTTATTTTTGCTTTCTTTTTCACCTCTAATATCTTTTACACCTCAGATATTTCTGTCTACTGATCAGTCTCACAGATGGATGTTCAGTCTAATTTGAAGTTTGATTTCCATTAATTCCAGTGGGGTTTGCATCAGTCACTAAGTTAAGGGCTTATCTACATATGAAAATTAATCTGGAATAAGGTAGGGTGTCAATTTAAAGCAGATTAACTCTTCCTGATTAACATGCGTGGATGCTTTTTTTTTTTTTTTTTGAATAAGGATGTATTATTCTGAATTAGCTTAATCCATGAAGCACTTTTATTCCAGAACAGGAACATTCACACATGGAGCTAATCAGGAAAAGTTAATCAGGCATAGCTATTCTGGAACAAATCTCTGTGCAGACAAACGCTAAACTATTTTGTCCCTATTTCTGATCTGGTAAATCTGACTGGTGTTTGAGGAAATAGATACAACTGCAAATGTTTATAATAGAAATTCATGTATTAATCAGGAGAAAATAGCTCCCTTGATTGGGGCATTCCAAATTATCAGCTTTGTAACATTCCTACTGTAAGGCATAGAGTTTAAAATAGAAGCTGAGAGCAACTGGTTTATAGGTCTTCTTGGCATCTTGGAACTCCACGATAATAAGACATTCGTATATCCAAAGATTCTGGCTGCTTCAAAGGCAGTTTATTACTCAGATTATTTTTACAGGACAGAAACATCCCATGCAACATCAATAAGCTTCTTAATCAGGAAAGACCAGTTAAGCACTTGGCTTGTACTGACATCCAGGTAGAATGCACACATTGTTCTGTTAAGCTTCCTAGATATGTTCTAACATTCCATTGCTTCTGAATGATAATAGGTGATGGCAGCACAATGGACAATTTAGAGGAACAGCAGTGAAAATATAAAGATTATTTTTATGCCATCTGTAGTAGTGTTTAATGTTTTGAAGGTATTTTTGAATAATGAGATGTTTTAGTTTTCTGATTTCTTGTTGCATCCAGTGGTGCTCTTTGAATTTTTCACTGCAGACATAAAATATGTCCTTTTCAGTTATCCTTCTCAGATTTCATGGAGCTAACGCCCTACACTTAGCTCAGTTACATCTTCTCATGACCTAGTTCCAATCTGGTAGGTAAAAGAATGCCTGCCTATTTTTGAGCCAAGTCTCCTGTAAATTATGAACCTCTCTTTTTCATTCTGAAATTTATAAAAAACAAAAAACAAAACAACCGACAAAAATTCTTTAGAAAAAGCATCTCCTTCCACTTGCAGGTAATTTGTCTTGCTATCCAGTTTGGGGTTTTTGAACACAGAGGGTCAAAATTAGCCCTAATGTAAGTGATTTCAACTTCTAATGAATATGGTCCATAGTTTTTCACTAAACTGCTGGAAAAACATGATTATAGAAATCAAAAAAATGTTGGGCTAGGAGCAACCTCAAGAGGTCATTAAGCCCAGCTCCTGACACTGAGGCAGGAATAACTAAACCTCAACTGTCCCTGATGGGTGTTTGTCTAACCTGTTCTCAAAAATCTCCAGTGACAAGGATTCCACAACCTTCCTTTGAAGCCTATTCCAGTGCTTTACTACCCTTATAGTTAGAAAGTTTTTCCTAACGTGTAACCTAAATCTCCCTTGATTTAGATTAAGTCAATTACTTCTTGTCCTATCTTCAGTGGACACAAAAAACAGTTGTAACCCGTCCTATTTACAACAGCCCTAACCATATCTGGAGACTTATTAGCCTTCTACTCCAAGACTAAACATGCCCATTTTTTTCAATCATTCATCATAGGTCAGGTTTTCTAAACCTATTATAATTTTGAAGCTCTCCTCTGGACTGTCTCTAGTTTGTCCACATCTTTTCTAAAGTGTGGTGCCTAGAACTAGACTCACGATTTCAGCTGAGGCCTCCCCAAAGCCGACTAGCATGAGACTATTACCTCCCATGTCTTACTTATGATGGTTCTGTTAATACACACAACTTTTTTAGCAAGTGCATCCTATTGTTGATTCATATTCAATTTGTGATCCACTGTAATCTCCGGATCTTTTTCTGCAGTACTAATGCCTAGCCAGTTATTTCCCATCTTGTAGATCTGCATTTGATTTTTTTCTTTCCTAAGCGTAATACTTTCCACTTATCTCTATTGAATTTCATCTTGTTGATTTGAGACCAATTCTCCAATTTGTCAAGGTCATTTTGAATTATAATCCTGTCCTCCAAAGTGTTTGCAACCTGTCCCAGCTGGAGGTGATCTGCAAATTTTATAAGCATACTCTCCACTCCATTATCCATGTAATTAATGAAAATATTGACTAGTACTGGACCCAGGACAGACCCTTGAGGACACCACTAGATACATCCCTCAGTTTGACAGCAAACCATAGATAACTCTTTGAATATGGTCTTTCAACCACTGTTGCACCACTTCATAGTAACTTCATCTAGACCACACTTCCCAAATTTATATATGAGAATGTCATGTGTCAACAGTCTAACTAATTTTAAGATATATGACATCTATCACATTATATTCATTGCATTCTTATCTGAAAGTATATACAGAAGTGATGTAGCTGATGATCTGGCCAAAGTTGGAAGATTGGAAACATCAGTTGGAATGAGAATAGTTGAGGACGTTAACAACTTTTCAAGGGACCATTAGCATAGATAAATAGATGAAAGACAAGAGATTATGTGATTGACATGAAAGCACCTCAGAAAATAACATCCACTACCACAATAGTGCAGACAGGGCACACCACAAAAATGAAAATCAATAGAGATGGGACCAAGATATATCCACTGTGTCAAGAGCAGGCTTTAATGGTTGCTTATGGAATATATCATTGTAAGGAAACTGGGGCTCTTTGTATTTGACAGCCTGGATTGTGCCCTTACAAAGGACCCTGTAAGAGTGGCCAAATTCATTCTCCAATATTCTGGTTTGATATGGTGATCGTGGGACAAAATAACAACGTTTTGTAGACATCAGTATATTGGGACTGCCTAGCAAAAACGTTTATATTGATTGCCTAAATGCAAAGATTTTGATCATCTATCTTCAGTAATTCATGTAGACTTTTTGCAGCTTTCTACACTGTTAATCATAATATTCTTTTTTCTCACCTGCAATTTAGTATAGGACTATCTGGATAGGAAAGGATACCGCACAATCAGGTAGGGTTTAACACTTTTGTTACCTGCTTTACCGTTAAACATAAAAATGAATTGAAAGAACGTCCAGCCACTTAAAGGGCCAAACACAACAAGGCTTCTCTGTGCCAAAGTCCAAAAGCAAAGATTTAAAGTGTGGCTCTCTTCAGCTAAGGTCCAGAGAGAAAGAGAAAACTCTCTGGTCCATCTTTTAGCTGTTTCCAGTTTCCTAGAGATCTTTCCTCCCTGCCTAACAGCCAGACTCATCTGCTATTCTTCACAGCATATCTCTCTGATAGTGAGCCAGAAGGGAACGACTCAATCCCACAGCTGATCCAGCTCTGCTGGTCTAAAAATACTTGTACTCCAGCCAGAAGATGAGGGTTAACCTCTTCCCTGTCAACCTCTGGTGGGGATTCATACATACCATCACTTGGTGGGATTTATGTTCTACCATCACACTCAGTTCTCTTCTAGGATACTGGCTTTTTAGCATGCACACTTTGCCATTGGGGTAATATTAGTCATCAGTATGATCTAGGTATCATTTTGATGTACATATATTTAGTATTTCCATTTGATTAACAGTTATGGCCAGTGGTTTGCATAAAGCTTAGGTCAAATAGCAAAGACTTTTGTGAAGCTGAATCCAGTAAGAATCCAGTCAGAATACTGCTTTATTGACCAGTCTAAAAGTGCCTGCAGGACATGACTTTCTATCTAGTGAATTTATTTAGGATACTAGGATTTCAAACCGGTACCACCTCCCTCTTGACAGGGACCTCAGTTCAACAAGACAGACATAGAAATGTTAACCACTTTAGTCATTTCTAGGATTCATCTACTGTAAATTGATATTTTCAGCCCCTTTTTGGTTACTGTTAAGACACTGCAACTGATAAAGCAAGCAACTACCAGTGTTCTTACTGGATCTTGATTATTAGATCATAACACTCTAGTTTAGAAATCTCTACATTGTTTGCCAGTGAAATGTTGCATTAATTTTAAAGTCCGTGTCCATACTTTTAGGGTTGGAAATACAGTTAGTTTAGAATAACTTTATAACTTGCTTTCTTCTTATGTTCCTATTCAAAGTTCCCAGTTGTTCTCTGAACTCAGAGTCCACAAATTTCTTGGTTTACTCTCATTATAATCTGGAAACATAGGGGGGCTAGAGCTTTTAGTATGTATTATGCTTAAGAAATCAGCTTCTTCTTTACACTGTGAAAGCTTAAGTGGTTCTAGTTTCTAAATCAAAATTAAAAGCATACATGCTGGATGCTGTTTTTAACTGGATCTGAATTATAAAGCACACAGGGACTATCAGGGAAGAAGGCTGAATGAATGCACTGAGTTATCAAATTTAGTTCATATGCTTTCATTGCCTAGCCTAATAATGACATGGCAGCATGGACCAACTTCATCTCTAAGTCTATGGAAGTCAATATAGTCTCAGCAGAGACGAACTGGGCCCCATGTGTTTGGTTGCTTTCTGATTTCTACATCATCAGTGACCTCTGCTGAAAAATCAAAACATAGGCAGGATTGACAATTCAGCACTTAAAAACAAAAGAAGTCTTTTGCAGCTTTCTGCATGCTTCCATCAAAGGACGTTTTTCTCCTTTTTCCAAGCCTATTCCATAAGCCAGGAAGGCTTGAAAATTTGTGCAATAAGACTTGTGGAAATCTTGAGGCTTGCATTGCACTGAAGACGTATCTCAGACCCCTACTTCAATCAGTTAGTAATAATCTGATTTGGTAAATACAGTATTATTTTCCTTCCAATTTCTCTGGCCTTGATTGGCATCTGTTCGCCTCTAATTAGGATTACACCAATAACTCAGTGACCCATGTCATTAGCCTGGCTGACATTATGGATATTGTCCAAAATGAATCAAACACTGCACAAATATTTTAAATTGTTAAAATACAGCAATGAATGTGTTCCCATTAACCAACAGCTAATGCAATTCATGTGAATTTATAATAACTTAAAAAAAATCCACAAAGAATGTATTGAATGCATAAAATATAATTTTAAATGGTAATAAATCACTTTAGTCTATTTATTTGATCTGCATTTATGTCTGGAATTCAGTTCTTCAAGTGCAGCACAATTGGAAGCATCTAGGGCACTAGACTAGCAGTTAAGGGACCTGTATTCTATTCCTGGCTTTGCCACTGACCTGCTGTATGATCTTGGGCATGTCATTTCACCTCCTTTACCTCCTGTCTGGTCTACTGAGATTGCAAACTCTTCAGGGCAGGAACTGTTTCTCATTACGGGGTGAAATCTTGACCCAATTGAAATCACTGAGAGTTTTGCCATTGACTTCAGTGGGGCTAGGATTTCAGGCTATAAGTTTGCACAGTGCCTAGCGCAATGGAGCCTTTGGGTGCTAATGTCATAATAATGAACTATAGGAAAAGGCTATATACAAAAAATATTTTCTGTGTTCTTGAAACATGAATCTGCCTGGCCTTGTTGATGTGAGGCTCACTTAGTAATATCCTTAGTGTGTTTTGAAATCTGGAAGGTTTTGTAGCAGTGCAAAGTGCTATTATACCAGTGATCAGCTCAAATAACATTCATTCATTTGTCAGTAAAAGGGCTTAATTTTTCTGTAAAAACTACAGCCACTACAGGGTGACTGACACATCCCACCTACTGAAGCAGATCTGGCATGCAGCCCTGTAGAGGGCAGCAGTACACAGATACTGCAGGACACTGGCTAAGAATTTCAGAAGTGATATATAGTCCTAACCTGAGACACTTTACAGGGACTTGATTTTCAAGGGTGAGTACTCAAGACTTTTTGAAAAACAAGTTCCTTTTAAGGTGTTTCAAGTTAGTTAACAAACTAAAGCAGCCCAAATTACTCTTCACTTCTGAAAATCTCAACAATAGTGTACTTAATTATGATATACATTATTGAGTACTTAAATTAGCAGTAGTATTACAATTTAATAATCCTAATGCTTTAATATCAGAGCATCATGTACAGGGATGGGCAAATAATAAACAACAACTTTAATGATTTCACATTTACGTTACTCCGTCTATCCAGAAATATGCTGAAGTGCTTTACAAATGTAACAAACTCCACATGTAGATCACATCACTCAGCCACAAAATGTATCCAATGGGGTGCAAGGTAGTAACAGTTTTCACAGGGCTCAGCACCTTGCACAAAAGATTACCACAGAAAGGGAAGAAAACTTTTTTTCCCCATTCAAGACTAGAGGAGATGTAAGATCGAAAGAATGGAATGTTCTAAATTGGAAGTTAACCACCTATTGGAATTAAAACTTCTCTTGCAACATGCTCTTCAGTGAGATCTGTATATGGCTATAAATGGTTGGGACGTCAATTTTCTATATCACCTGAAAGATGGGGCTAGCAGCAGCACAGTGGCTGCCTTACCACCATCCTAGGGCATTAGATTAACATTGCCTCAAAGAGAAGAATAGGACCCATTGTCACTTCCTCCAGCATGAGCATTTTGCAAGAGGAATTACCATGGCAACTCAGAAGCCTATAATTAACTTGATGTCATAACCAACAGAAATGTATTCTCCTGTATGTAATATGATCATATTGCAATATATATATTACATGTACTTCAAAACTGGTAATTGCTGTTTATAATCAATTGATCAATTGGCTAGCACAGTCCTAAAGTGAAATCAGCACAAATACATTAGAATATGTATCTGCAACTAAACTGACTCCCACTTCCAGGAAGGCATGACAAACACCTTGAATTTTAGTTTACAGATGTCTAGAAGGTGTTTGCTGAAAAATACTCAATTTTTTTTGAAAGACATTTTTTTCCATGTCTGGTATTCACAAACCCTAAGAACAAAATCGTTGGCAGTCTCAATAAGCATGGCACAGCTGTAATTTCTTTTTCGGTGGCAAAATTTTGGAATTCCGTAGCTGCAGAAACCACAATGTGCTGTTGCTTCAATAAATTGTTTTAAGGTAGCTAACAAATAATTTCCCCAGAAGGATTAGAGTGTTCATTACTTTGCTATTATGGTCTATTGCAGGGCTGGCCAAACTGTGGCTCACGAGCCACATGCGGCTCTGTTACTATTAAAGTGCAGCTCACCGAGCCCCCATGCCAGTCCATTTTTCACCCACCAGACTGGGGAGGAAGCTCAGGATCTCTGCTTTGCAGCAGGGTGGTGAGGTAGGGGCTTCCACCCAGTGGGGAAGCAGGTCTTGGGGCTTCTACCCAGCAGGCAGGGGGGTTTCAGGACTTCAGCTGAAGCCCTGAGCCTTGTCAAGTGCCTCCTGTGGGGCTGAAGCCCCAGCCCCTGGTTTCCAGCAGGTGTGCCCTGGCTCCTGAACTTCTGAAGATGTTATTAATGTAGAATCTCCCAGGTGGCCACGAGGAAAACACAAGATAATTGTTTTCATGTTAAAATCATAGCTGGCCTCCTCATCAGCCAGTAGAAGGTGCAGTGTGAGTCAACCTGGGTCTTCTCCACCGCATGCGGTTTCTTTAGCTTGTTTGTGTAGGTCAACAAATGTGAACAAGGCATCCAAAATGCACACTGTGTTTTTAATTCACTGTTGAATGCAATATATGAACTGTTCTGTATACACTCTGTTCACCTCTGATTTTAATTCATTCTCAAGAGTTCTCAGTATTTTACAGTCATACAGTGCCTTTACAACACATGCATACCTAGTAGATTTACCCTGCAAAGAAGGCTTGCAGCGTCAAATGTCATACACTTGCAAGCTTGAGCGCTAGTATAAAGATATTTTTATAAACATTAAGGATAAAAAGCTACATTTGCCTAGCAATGAAAAATTTATTTCTGTCAGATCAAATCTTGAGGTCTTTAATCAGTCTTTATTCAAGCAAGCTCTCATTGAAGTAAAAAAACAGTCTATTAAGGTTTTTGGAATATCAACTATCCAACTGCCAAGATGATCCAAATTAAAAGTGGGTTTTTATATGGGGGGAGCTTAGCAAGCCTAAAGCACAAATTGCTTTTAAGGTACAAATCAAAAAAGGCTCAGCTGTGCCTGTGAGAGACAGACCTGAATAAGGAGAAGCTACAGGAGGGGTGCAAAACCTCCTACCACTCTAAGATGTATGTGGGAGAGTTCTCCTTATAGAGGAGCAATAGGCCCTCTTCTTGTCTGAACTGCCAGCTACTGTCGTTGACAGGAAAGATGGGATGGAGCCACAATTCCCCCACTCTTGCCCTCCTTTGGGGTAGCCCCTGTACACAGAAGCTCAGGGATTGCAAACATGCCCAGCTATTGCATGGGAGGTGCAAAGTGGAGACTTCTTGTGTCCCTGACCATAAACCTGCAACAAGCCTTTAAGTAGGCATAATTCCTTGCCTGTTATTTGATACTTTAAGTACTAGCATCATCTTAGGGCTCTGAAGACCACACAGGAGGAGGATAAAGCTAAAAAGACACAATCTCAAACCTTGAAATGCTATTCATGATTTTTTTTTTCTTTCCTTTGTTCAAATGAATCTGGAAGAAATTTCAACATTTAGCAACTTATTAATCTTAGGGACAGAGTCAATGTTTCAAATAATTAAAAATATTTCCCATACATTTTGCTTTTCAGCACAGAAACTCTTACAAATATTAATACAACTTTGTAAGTGCTAAATGTAATCTCTGTGTTAAGACAATTGAGACATATTGGACTGCTCCTGCTGAGCAACAGTGGGTTAAAAAATGTTTTATGAAAAGTACAATATTAAAACTGTTCCAATACAGCTTTATTAATACAGAATAGAAAAATCATTGTGTCCTGACGCAAGATTTGCTTAATTTATGGGAGTACAGAATGTGCCTGTTATTCATAAGTTACTATTTAAGATCATTAATCAGCCTCTTTTTTTCCTAATAGAGAAAGTGACTCATTGACGACAAATTGGGACAGAAGCATGCAACTCATACAATGGAAGGAGTCAGACCAAAAAAAGACGGAAATTGCTAGAATCGAAGATAACAGAATGCAGTAATTAAAAAAAATATTCCCCAGTGTTTTCTAAGTCAAAATTTCAAGTTTCATGCAATCACCATTTGCACACAACATCTGTTATCAACTTATTGTGTTTTACCAAGGTATAAAGTCCACTGCAAATATTGCTCTGTCATCCTATATCATTAGTAATTGCTTATAGAGCACCATTAAAGTACATAGTGATATACAGAGGACAATGAACATTTGCCAACAGTTACCAAGGTAACTGCTAGACTCTGCGCATAGCTGCCAACAGTTAGAAAACTTTTGGAATAGACTATTCTCCTAATAACCTGGAGTCTGGGACTACTATTCCTCTATCTCTGTCAGAAATTGAATATGCAACTTGAAAAATTTTAGCACTTACAGGGCCATAATCATCTGTTTCCTTGGGTTTGCTTTGGATAGCTCCAGTAACACAAAGCTGCCCTGAAACCAGCTAATTGACCACTCAAGGATTCCTCCTATCTAGGTTAGAGGGAGCCTCCAGAGCCATAAACCTGCAGAAGCTGCTTCTACACCACTCCCCACTGGGATGCTTAGTCAGCTGAATGGGAGTGAGGGGAGGGAGATTAATGATAGAGAATGTGGAAAGCCATGGAGCTACTGGATAGGCTGCACAAATGGAGGGGGGTGCTGAGTGGGATGTGGGAGAGATACCCATGATAGCCAACTACAAACATTTAAGATTCATGAGTTTAAAAAAAATATACCTTGGGGGTATGTTGAGAAGGAGTGTCACATTTTCCTGCCTTGCTCTGCAACCATGAGGGTTGCAAACTTACTTTAAAAAAAAGTAGTTGAGATTCTCATGTATTCACATGACTCCAGGACCTGGGGCTTTAAGAAAAATATCAACTATTGTGAGATTAGCAATGAAATTGTGAGAACAGGGGGCAACACTGGGTAGCTTGAGGTTGTTCTGGGCGAAGCGAGGGTGGTTCTGGGGGTGCTGGTGCAGGGGAGTATTCTCTCACATTTTATTTTGTCACTGCTTCCTCATTGTCCCCTGCTGCTGCTCCAGGGTGGCTGCAATCTGGCAGGGTGAGCAGCAGGAGCAAAAGCAGAAAAACTATCTGGTTGCTTGCAAAGTAGGTGGCCCAGTGGCCTTGAATAAAAAGGAAGAGTCACTGCAAAGGAATATGTGCTCCCTTCTCACAGACTGAGCTGTAAGAACCTGCGACGGGGGTCTGCAGATGTGAGTATCATGTGACACTCGGCACCCTTTAGCTTCACAAATGTGATGATGTTGGGTTAATATGGCAGTGAATATGGCTGTAATGAAAGATGACACTACATTTGTGTGGGCTGGAGATAAACTTTGAGTCTAAAAATGAAAGATTTATTTGCTTTTGACAAACTATTTATTTAAAGACATGCAATGGCACTGTCTATTTGGCACCCACTGTATCACCAACACCACTTCCTGAACCACCTCGGTTTCCTTGAGGGTTCCCATCAAAGGGTTGACTAAGATTATCCCTGCTTAGCATACAAGATCTGACTAAATCACATCACAAGGTGGCATGGTAAAATTATTATGGTAAATTTTAGAAGAGAACAACCTTTGCCTAGTAAGAACAGCACGGACCTTGTCAATTCATTTCAGACATATACAGACAGCCATCAAATAGTAACAACTTCAGGTCAATATCAACCTGGACCAGACACAGAAACAACTAACAATCTATCAAATGAAATGCCTTGAATACCACTACCAATCCCCTCAGGCATCTTGTCCATCAAAGTATGAAACAAGCAGAGGAGAACTTATGATCAATGATGCTCTGATGAATTATGAGGGCCTGCTGCCAGTACTGAAACTTGGATGTCGTTGTTTGATGATTTGGGGTGATAATTCTGGAAACGATATTGGGTGAACTGAGAAAATTGAAGCAATCGTGGAACAGGAAGTATAACTCAATATACTTCTACATTGCAGGGTCCCTTTTGGGAAACACCTGCTTGGTGGCAAGTACATTTATCAAGAAGATAATGACCAAAATAGTCATCTTGACTTTATAGAATTGTTTTTTAAAAAAATAAGAGGTATCTGGGGAGCTAATTAGGATGAAGTAGCTCCCTCAATGTTGGGATTGTAATCCCATTGAACAAATAAACAATTTACTGACTAACACAAGTGGAGCTAGAAATCAAGTAACAGACAAAGGATGGCCCTCTCTGTGGCATGTGTTTCAGCAAACGTGGAGCTCGGAAAAACACGCTGAAGCGATGTTTGATGATGAAAGAGTAAAACTGTTTTATCATCTCATTTATTTTCAGACATGCATGTTTGTTGTGATAATTCTGGTTAGTGCTTATGAATCATGAAAGTTTGTTAAAATTAAATCTAATATATCTGTATCTCACTGTATTTCTCAAAGGGCAACAAATACAGTATATTGGAAAAACATGAATGGTGGAGGCTGCTTATTTCCACCATTATAGTTCCTTAGCGAATCTTCTTGCTCTGGTATACTACATTCTTAGCTGGGGAGCTTTTTATCCTCTCATATTTGAGGATTTTGACGATCTTGGAGGCAACTAAATGCTGGACTAATGTGCCTAAAGTGACAGCTGGGTGTCTAAGTCCTTTAGTGGATGTAGCCCAGAAAGGCTGCTCAGAAATCCTATACCAGTTCTGGTAGTTGACTACCTGCCCAAGGTATTGTGTTCTCACTGCTTATCTTAAACATAAGAACAAAACGGGCTAAAGACAGAATGATTATGTCCTTCTTACTTGTCTCCTGCAAAACCCTTGATAATAAGGTTAGGCCTTGTCTACATTAGCTGAGGAAGCCTTGTTAGTAACTTGCTAGCTAGAAACATTATTTAACATGATTCTAGCTAACATGGTTACCACACTAGTGTGGACAACAGCAATGTTTTTAATAGACTAATGGAATACAACAAGCAAAGGGAAGAACGGAGAGCAGCACTGCATGCATGAGAAATCCGGGACACTCTAGCACAGATACTCTAGGTCATATTACTTAAACAATTTGATTTTGAGGTTATTGCAGACTTTGTTTCAGAGAGTAGAGAATCTCTTCAATATTTGTATGGTTAAAGTGTCATAAATTGGAGAGGAGGATTATATCTGAAGCTGATCAATACTGACAGTGCTTTATTAGCATAGTTAAAGTAAACTGATCACAAATTTACAGCATACAAAGCATTGATGTATTGGGATGGTGCAAAATTGGTACAAAGGATGCTAAGGCTATTTCTCCTTGTTTGTTGGGTCCAGCTGGGGGAACTTTTAAATGCTTTTTCTGTGAAATTGGTTAGATGTTAAAATAAGATGTAGTTTATCACTATCATGTTAGCATAAAGTGCATGTGATTTATAACAGAATTTAGCTCGTGGGAATATTTAGAGGGTTCATAATGTTCAGATATTATCCAAGTGAAGATTTATGTACTTTAAGGGTTAGGTCAGTTTCAACTGAAGAGACGTGATTGTATATAAAGATCTACTTCCCATAAACATCAGTTTTGTTTACTAATTATTTCCCTCTCTGGACTGTTGTCAGGAGGAGACACTCGAAACAACATTTATCTTTGATTCAATCTCTTCATTAGAAGGTCTGCTCAATATAGACAAAATTACTAAACATTGTAAAATGCACTGTTTGACGAGTTTACTTATAATGACATTTCATGTTCATTGGTGTTTTGGCTTTTAGGATTATAATTTCAGAGACAGTTCATGTGCTGGATGACTGCGGAAGTCTTAAGGCTGGTCTTCACTAGGGGGAGGTTGACGCTGCTGCAATCAATGCAGCAGGGGTTGATTTAGTGGGTCTAGTGAAGACCCCCTAAATCAACAGCAGAGTGCTCTTCAGTTCACCCTGGTACTCCACCTCTCCGAGAAGAGCAAGAGAAGTCACAGCACAAAGAAGACACTGGGGTAAGTCAACCTAAGCTACATCGACTCCAGCTATGTTATTCAAATAGATGAAGTAGCGTAACTTAGGCCAACTTACTCAGTAGCAAAGACAAGCCTTAGGATATGTCACGTACACAGCATGGCTCTGTTGAAGCTAGCACGTTAAAAGTAGCACTGTGATCACAGTGGCACAGGGAGCAGCTAGGGCCGACCACCAGGTTGTGTGTCTAGGATCTGGGATGGGGACATACTGGCGCAGCTAGCCACTGCGGCCACACTGCTATTTTTAGTGCACTAGCTTGAGCACTGCTAGCACTTGTATATCTACCCGAGCTGGAAATTACACCTCCCAGCTGCAGTGTAGACACAGACTCTGTGATAACTGTCATGGATCAAAGATCAGTAGTTTACAAAGTGTTGTATTTATAGGTTCTTGAGCTCTGACCCTTCATGTACTTTATGGGCAGTCCTTCATGGAGTGCTTACAGGATTGGACCCTTAATTTGTCAGATGCCCTGTTTCTTATTTACCTCCACAATGCCATAAATTGAAGAGAGACTACTGCACTTTTACTCTCAGATCCACCAGAGACCATTATAAATTCCCTCCACAGAACACTGATGTCATTATAACACTATGGAAAAATCTCTATAAAAATATAACCAGAATAATTGGACCCTGTAGACAGAGGTTTATTAAAATAAATAAAAATAATAATAAACACATATAACTTTCATCATAATACTGATTTACAGAGAAGTGATATAGCTCTGCTATTGCATACATTATGCATGAAAGGAAAAAATATATAAGCACCGTTGACAACTGAAAGAGACCATCTGATATATTAATCAGAAAAGTCATCCAATCAAGAACAAAACATCTTTAATATTGAACAGTATAGTCATACTTGCATTATGCTCAAATGCACTTCTATACCTTAAAATGTCCCTACAGATAAAAAGAGTTTGATACATTTCAAACAAATTTTATTACAAATGATAGAGAATATGGCTCTTTCAGATTATGCCTCAATGTCTTTACTGATTGCTTTTGGCCAGCCACAACATAAGTCTTTAAAGATGGTACTTGATGAGAACAGGATAGAAAATGAAAATTTGAAAGCAACCATAATACATGATAGATAGATATATGTATCTTTCATCTTTCTTCAATCTACCTTTCTACCATTTTGGAAGGCCTTGACAACTTATGATGTAGGACGAAGATAGAATGGTGGTAACCTCAGAGAATGAAATTCAACTCCAGAACGGGATTTTGCTGCAACCCACTCTCACAGGAAATACAAATATGACAGTTTATGTATGAGAGAGAGGTCCTAATTTCTCCTTGAAAAACTGTTTTCAACTGGCAAAGCATAGCAGGAGAATTTTAGTACATATAGTTGTGATACAAATTTGTTTCACCTCCTACAACAGATTCTCAAATGCGATTAAACTCTGCAAACCATAAAACATACTGAAAATAATGAGCCGGGGCTTCATGTTACTTTGGGAGGACTGAACACTTCTCTCTGCTGTAGATTGAAATAGACACAAACAGTGACACTATACCTACTAAATGGATAGTTTCAGCCAAGCATACCAGAACAAACCAATCTTCCACAATCTTATAACACTCTAAACCAGTGGTTCTCAATCAGGGTTATGTGTACTCTTGGGGGTATGCGGAGGTCTTCCAGGGGGTACATCAACTCATCTAGATATTTCCCAAGTTTTACAACAGGCATCATAAAAAGCACGAGCGAAGTCATTACAAACTAAAATTTCATACAATGACCCATTTATACTGCACTATATACTACACACTGAAATGTAAGTACAATATTTATATTCCAGCTGATTTATTTTACAATAGGTAAAAATGAGAAAGTCAGCAATTTTTCAGTAATATTGTGCTGTGACACTTTTGTATTTTTATGTGTGATTTTGTAAGCAAGTAGTTTTTAAGTGAGGTGTAACATGGGGTATATAAGACAGATCAGACTTCTGAAAGGGATACAGTATTCTGGAAGGATTGAGAGCCACTGCTTATACCAATTCTGAACATACCTAGATATAAACATTTCAAACTTCTTCCCACAAGAAACCTGGTAAATTCTGGACAGTCCCATAACCAGCAACAAAATTAAAGGCAATATATTTAGGTAGTGTGGTTTAGTGAATTAAGCACTGGGCTACAACTCAGGAGGACTGGGTTCTATTCTCTACTCTACCACCAGCCTGCTTGGTGACCTTGTGCAAGTCACTTCATTTCTCTGTGTCTCCATTTCCCCATCTATATAATGGGAGATCTATGGATAAAAAGTGCTAAATATAAGGGCGAGGTATTAGTATTTCAAAAATGACAGTCAACAAAGCATTTGAGTCTGACACTAGAATTATAAAAATAATTATTTGAACTTTAATTATGCCAACTGCTATGAGTATATAATGAATCCAAAAGGAAGAACTTCTGCTGCCAACAATAAGGAGAAAAGACTCAGTGGTGGTCATGCCTTAGAAATGCAAAGTTATGTCCCACTTTGTGTCAGGACTGTTGTATCACATCTATGTTAAACACTAACTATAAGTTACTATAAGTAACTACTATATTCTTCCAAGTATATTTGGCCAGTGCTTAGAGCAGATATGGCCAAACTACAGCCCGCAGGCCACATCCAGCCCGTGGGACCATCCTGCCTTGACCCTGAGCTCCCGGCCGGGGAGCCTAGTCCCCAGCCCCTTCCCCGCTGTCCCTCCTCCCCTGCAGCCATGCTGCCGCACAGGCAGCACTCTGGCATGAGAAAAAGGAGAAATGAAATAAAGGACTATATGAGATACACAAAGGATTCTTTTTTCAAGAGTGCAGAGAGATTTCTGGAAACCTGTCAAAGGTAACTGATACCAAAGTTTACACTGAAAATATTACTTTTTCTTCCCTCCCTTCTCTGACCTGATATCTTTCTATACATCATTTCTAAACTATACATCATGTCTAAATGAACTTGTAACCTCCTCAGGCCTTTTATTGTTATATATAGTATCATGCACACTCATTGCAAATGTTGTGCATCAAGCACAGATTTAACCATTATAGTTGCTGCTGACATAATGCACTAGCAAAAGAAGTTGTTACAGTCCTGGAGCTGTAACTTTATATATATAATACAGGGAATGGAGCTCTTTTTTTTTAAAGGGGAACTCACTGTTACTCAATAGCATTTACTCAGCAGGGCAGAAAATTGCCCCCCAGGACAGGTGGAATTCTAGGGCTGCAGAAGAATATATTTTTCATGTAACCATTTTTTTTGCTTTTTTCTCCATGACATTTTCAAAGGCTTTCAGTGTTATTATGGTCACTAATATGGCATATCAATACCAATCATCAAAACTCTAATTCCTAATTTTACATTACATTTACAACTGACATTTAGGAGACAAGATTTAAACTAAATAGGAAAATAATATTGTGCTTCTCAGACAACGATCAATATAACAAAGGCAATTAAATATACAGTATGATTCTCCACCAAAACACAGGTTGTACCATGGTATTTTTCTTTTGGGAGGAAATTTATCAGCAGACATGACTGACTCTGCTATTAACCCACCTTTGGTCATCTAAAGGATTCTATAATTTTGCTGCTAAAGGTGAAAGCAAACACGTCCATCTTCTCAAATGCACACGACACTAGTCCTGCTGCCTGACTGCTATATTTTTTATTATTTTTTCCAGATACAACCAATAAACCAAAATACCAGATTCATTTTAATACACAAAGTAAATAAAGAGGGTAAGTGTGACAGTGCACCCCATATTCTTCACAGTGATATTATTATGATATCATTATGGCATAATTATGATGCATTTTGTACAAGATGGGTCATGTGAGGTGTCATTGGAAAAGTTATGATTTGCTGAATATTATTATATTATTTGTATGCATGTATCATTTTTGTATCTAAGGTTATGAATATTGACTATGTATCTGTATTTCAAATATGCTTACTCTGGGAGACACCCACAGCTAGCCTTTCAGATACAACAGTGAAGAAGCCAAACAGTGCTGATGGCTCATCAGCAAAGACAATGGACCCTGGAAGAACTTCACCTTCCTGTAAATGTTCCAGACAGCCAGTAAGTAATGGTTGCTGTGACTCAGCAAGGTATGCAAGGGCATGTGACCAGGCCACATGACTATGGACTCCATCTTGGGATGTCTGTACTTTTCCACAATCTGCTCTGGGAACCCAAGTTTTGAAACAAAGGGTTCCCACCATATGCTAAAAAAGCTATAGAAGGCAGGGAGTTACATCATCTGTTGTTCTTCACTCCCCACACAAGAGGAATCCTGGAAACACCTGAGGAAAAGGACTGAACTGGAGGAAGTGCTGGACCCAGGCTAAAGAGATTTCTAGCCTGTGTATGAAAAACCTGGGGATTCCAAGCTGTAAAGCAAGTGCAGCTTGTGCCTTAAGAATCTGCAAGGCTGCTCGTACAATCCCTGAGGATGAGAAACTGCTAATTCATATTCAATCTATTGTGACAAAGTTCCTCCTCTACCTTGGTGGGTCCTGCACTTATTGGCAGATTTGCTCACCTCAGTGATCTCCCCCACAGTCTGGATCAACTCCTCCTGTGTCTGATCAGGAGTTGGGAGGTTTGGGGGGAACCCGGGCCCACTCTCTACTCCAGATTCCAGCCCAGGGCCCTGTGGATCGCAGCTGTCTATAGTGCCTCCTGTAACAGCTGCATGACAGCTACAACTCCCTGGGCTACTTCCCCATGGCCTCCTCCAAACACCTTCTTTATCCTCACCACAGGACCTTCCTCCTGATGTCTGATAATGCTTGTACTCCTTAGTCCTCCAGCAGCACACCCTCTCACTCTCAGCTCCTTGTGCCTCTTGCTCCCAGCTCCTCACACGCACTTCCTCTCCTCTGGCTCCCCCCTCCCTGACTGGAGTGAGCTCCTTTTTAAACCCAGGTGCCCTGATTAGCCTGCCTTGATTGGCTGCAGGTGTTCTAATCAGCCTGTCTGCCTTAATTGGTTCTAGCAAGTTCCTGACTACTCTAGTGCAGACCCTGTTCTGGTCACTCAGGGAACAGAAAACTACTCACCCAGTGACTAGTATATTTGTCCTCTACCAGACTCCTGCACCCCACTGGCCTGGTCTGTCACACTATCTAGAATGTTAAGCTTAGATTTTTTTGTTTATTCGTAGGATTGCCAAGTTTCTAATCACACAGAACTGAACACCCCTGCCCCACCCCTGCCCCAAGGCCCCCCCTGCCCCGCCCCTTCTCCAAGGCCCTGCCACCCACTCTCTCCATCCCCACTCCCTCTGTCACTTGCTCTCCCCCATGCTCAATCACTTTCACTGGTCTGGGGCAGGGGTTGGGGTGTGGGAGGGGGGTGAGGGTTCCAGCTGGCGGTGAGGGCAGTGGGTTGGGGTTGGGGATGAAGGGTATGGGGTGCAGGAGAGGGCTCCAGGCTGGGGTAGGGGATTGCAGTGTGGGGGATGAGGGCTCTGGCTGGGGGTGCAGGCTCTGGGTTGGGCTGGGGATGAGGCAGTTGGGGTGCAGGAGGGGACTCCGGGTTGAGCAGGGGGTTGCATTGTGAGGTCCCAGTGGCACTTACCTCAGCTCCCAGGAAGCGGCCACCAGGTCCCTGCAGCCTCTAGGTGAATGGGCGGCCATAGAGGCTCTGTGTGCTGCCCTCGTGTCCACAGGTGCAACTCCCACAGCTCCTATTGGTTGCAGTTCCTAGGCAATGGGATTGCAGAGCCAGCTCTCAGGGCAGGGACAGCACGCGGCACCTCTATGGCTGCCCATGCACCTAGGGACTGTAGGGACCTGGCGGCCACTTCCAGGAGCCACACAGAGCTAGGGAAGGCAAAGAGTCTGCCTTAGCCCCAGGTCCCCTCCGCACTGCTGACTGGACTGTTAACAGCCTGGTCGGCTATGCCAACCAGAGCCACCAGGGTCCCTTTTCAACCAGGTGTTCCAGTCGAAAACTGGATGCCTGGCAACCCTATTTATTTGGTAGGTAATCTGCTTTGATCTGTTTGCTATCATCTATAATCACTTAAAATCTATCTTTTTGTAGTTAATAAACTTGTTTTATGTTTTAATTTAAACCAAGTGTGTTTTTAAGTGAAGTGTCTGGGGGGAAATCTCAGCTTGGTTTAACACAGGCTTGTTGCATTTCCTCTCCACATTGAGAGGTAGGCAAACTGGATAATAAATTCAGACTGGTTGGGGTTTGGACCAGGGCAGGATGGTACAGGTCTGGGGTCCTAGACTGGGAAGCTGGTGATTATTTTGGCTGTAGCCTCTCTATTGTTGGTTTATTCAGTGGCTGGTCAGGAGCCTGCATGTAACTGCAGCTGGGTGTGTCCCACCCTGTGTGAATGCTGGAGGAAATGTAGGACTGCAAGCAGGTCTGCAGCTTGTCACAGCAGCACAGTGTGAGAGGGAGCTCAGGCTGGTAAGTCAGAGGGCTCAGTGGTAGGGACAAAGGGAAGTGACATATATCTATCTATCTATCTAAGTTAATCATAGACCTCTAAAAAAATCAGATCAAATTGCTTTGAATTTTTCTGTGGAATGCCAGACATTCGTTAGCTGCAGAGTCAGCCGTATCATTGAGCCGGGCATCAATATTTGTTGGGGGCCAATTTTTCCATTTTTGGAGGATTAATTTTTTAGCAACCAAAGCTGCACATTGGAACCATGCTGCCATATTACTATGAAATCTCCAGGGAGCAGGAATATATTTAAGAATGCAGCTTAACGAGAAGGGCTTCAGTTTAGCATCAAATATCAAACTGGTCCTTTGACCCACCGCATGCTAGAAATTCTCAGTACAGGGTCACTTCCAAAACATATAAGCCTATGTAGTACTAAGGGAGCTACATTTCCAACAGTGGTTAGCATTTATGAGATGCATAGGAGCACGGTCAGGTATAACAGTAGAACCAATGCCACAATCAGTGACAGAACTGATCAAGTCTTGTGGCCATAGGATTACCCAGTCTCCACACATGTTGTAAACCTCAATCAGCCATGTCTGTATGAAGTAACTGACAAGCACTCGTGTTTTTTATATGGAGGTGGAGAAGATTTATCAAGGACAGGGTCTAGGTTTCATTAAAGTCTCCAGCTATGCCATTTATACTAAAAAAAAAACAAAAAAAAAACAGGAAAACGTTTTGGATCATCCTGGTTTAGCCTGTAAAGATTGGCAAAAATAATTATAGAATTGCCAATTCCAGCCTTGAGGACAGTAAATCTGCCTTCACTGTCAGACCTTGGGCTCAGAATATTAACATTCGGCTGTTTATGATTAGTACAGCTACGCCCCTCACTTTGGAATTAAAACAACTAGAAATTGAGAGGCCTACTCAATCTCTATTCAGTTTACAAGCTTCAAGTTCTGTCAGATGTGTCTCCTGGAGCGTGGCAATGTCATTCTCTTTTTTAAGCACTGAATATATATTTTTTCTTTTAATGTGGTTATTAAAACCCTTTATATTCCAGGAGACACATTTAATTGTTGGAGCCATCATTGTTAAAATATACTGGATAAAACAAAGTCACTTCAGGAATAAATGAGAAATTGGAAATTTTCCTAGGCAGCATACAGTCCTTGTATAGCTAAGCAAAAAAGGTACATAACCCAGGGGTAGGGGGTCACTTCCCAGTACATATTCTACAGGAGTGAGAAGGAAATTCCCAGCATGGAAGGGTAACAGGAGCCGGGGGTGGGGTGCCAGAAAGCGGAATTAAATAAATGAAAAAAAAAATGGAAAAGATAATGGAGGGAGAAATACACATTAGTACCGTACAATCAAAGAGAAAAATCTGTTTAAACAGCCTAAAATACAGACTTGACACCCAGAGGGGGTGGTCAGATCAGGTGAAACTTAGAGATCCTCACAGCCCATGGGGCCACAGACATTACAACTACAGTAATTACCTATTACCAATAGTAACCTGATACCATAGTCCAAGCACCGTCTAATAAATCAATTAAATTGGTTTATACATATATATATAAACAAACCAATTTAGTTCCTATTATCTTAGCTCCCAGGAAAGGAGCATCAATATAAAATCTATCATTTATTAGCAATTTTATTTATATATATATATATGAAGTAAATTGGTAATAATCCTTTAGCCCTTCAACCCTAATGAGAGAAAAAAGAAAAAGAACTAAGGTATCAGTGTCAACTAGCACCCATCAACTTGTTTAGAGAAGCCATATAAGATCTCAGAGAGCAGTACATAAATTCCACACAGTCATAATATCCTATAGATATCTCCTCTTGTGAGAGAGGAGTTTGCGGATTTTTTTGGTATTTTTCTGCTTCCTGAGGGAAACTGAAAATTACTATCTTCTTACCATTCTTAATACGGATCATTGCCAGGTATATAATAAAATACTTCAAGTCCATCTTCCTGGACAATTGTTTTGCTTGGTATCCCTCATTGCAAACACATCATGGCCATAATCTTGAAAATGCAGTATTTTACCATCTGGTTCCCCGCATAACAGCTCTTTTTTCCCCCTCTGGATTTCTACAATATAAACTCCTTAGTAGTAAACTTCAGAAATTTCACAATCAGTGCTCTAAACCAATGGTGGGCAATGTGGGGCCCGTCAGGGTAATCCACTGGCGGGCCGTGAGACAGTTTGTTTACACTGACCGTCCACAGGCACGGCCACCCACAGCTCCCAGGGCCACAGTTTGCTGTTCCCAGCCAATGGAAGCTGCAGGAAGTATCAGCCAGCCTGCACCGCTTCCTGCAGCTCCCATTGTCCGGGAACGGCGAATTGTGGCCCTTGGAGCTGTGGGTGGCCATGCCTGGGGACAGTCAATGTAAACAAACTATCTCGCGGCCCGCCAGTGGATTACCCTAATGGGAAGCGTGCGACCCATGGGCCACAGATTGCCCACCACTGCTCTACACTAACCTTCTGGAGTTGGCTTGGGGAAGGGGTCTGGTGTGTTCTTGGAGTTGGACGGTGAGGTTTAGGGGACGATGTCTGGGGATCCACCGTGGGCCATTTCAGAGCTCAAGGAACCTCCATCCACCTTGGTCTCAGTGCCCTCTACTGTCCTTCAAATTTTTAAAAGGTAGTGAAACTCTACTTCTGTTATCAGAGCCAGACAACAGTACCAGATATCACTTAATGGTCCTAAAGGTTTTACTTTTTTCACTGCTAGGATAAAGGAAATGTTCACATTACTGCTGTTGAAAGATGGGCAGGTTAAGGACAGGACAATAAAATAAGACTCTCTGTTCAAAGCCAGAGTAACAGTGGCAGTAAGTACTGGTATCTTCTAAAAGCTCAGATAACACTGCCAAAATGGTTAAATATGTAGCCTCAGTTGAATGTAAATCCAGGTCTATTGTTCTAAAGAGTAAATGTAATCACTAGTTCATCTCCATTTAAGTGATATATTGGGATAGGAGGAACACCACAGTGTTGGTAGCTGCACAAACAGATATTTAAGACTGGTAGCATTTTATGCAAACTACCTATTAAGCTACTAGGAAAGTATCAAAAATGTAGTAAAAGTAATTAAATAATGGTCAGACTCCAGATTGCATAATAAGTCTTCCAAAGCACAAAAACAACGCCAAAAGGTAGTACAGATTCAGTAGCATTTGAAAATCTTGGGCATTATGGGTTCTTCAAGTTCTTTACTCAGATCTTCTCTTTATTACTCACCTGCAAAACATCTAACCATTTGTATTTCAAGAACCAGCCGTTGTGATATGAAACTTGAATTCAACATACACCACAAGGTATGTTCATCTCATTGGTGAAGATGAAAAAATGTGTGCACAGGCTGCTTTGTTTAAGTCTTAGATCTCCTGACCCACTAAAAATTTAGACTTTTTTAAAAGGCTATTTGCATGTTATGAAAAGCAGAACTGGCATTGGAGAGAACTGTTTTACCTGATCTCTCCAAATATTTTATTTCATGCCACTTTGAGTTTTGCAGGTGCTCTGCAGTCAAAGCAGAATTTAATCTTTTGGGTCAAATGATGAACACAAGCAAATACAGTGGGCTAAGCAAGGAGTATGAGATCATAGAATCGAAAGGGACCTCAGGAGGTCAGCTAGTCCAACCCCCTAATCAAAGCAGGACCAATCCCCAGATAGATTTTTACCCTGTTCCCTAAATGGCCCCCTCAATAATTGAGCTCATAACCCTGGGTTTAGCAGGCCAATGCTCAAACCACTGAGCTATCCCTCCCCCTGAAGATACTTGAAGCCATCTACACTGACTTGATAATCCTTGGAATATGTGAATTTTACCCAGTATTTGCCAACTTGAGCCACGTCATAGACCTTTATTACTGTACCAGTAAATATATCTTGATCACAACTCACTTTTTACAAGATAAATCACCGTATCCTGAGCTGAATAAATGCCAAGGATGAAGGCCAAAGTGAAGTAGCTCAGGATATGATTATTACTGAGTTAGCAGGAAGAGACCTTACATTATTACTACATGTAAATCCTTCATTAAGTATTCACAATGAAAAGTAAAGAAAGGAAAACTACAAGAAATGGGGCTCTCAAAATGCTGAAAGATACATTATTTTAAGAAAAATAATTGAACCCTTTTGGATCTTTCTTCTCATCTTTTCCCCTTCTCATTTTCCTTCTTCCTACCTTATTCTTTCCTATTCCCAACCCCTGAAGGGCAGCAATCTCTTCACCCCAGAAAAGCTCCGATACTTTTTCATGTTTATATTGTATTTCTGGAGCCAGGGAATGGGATTCTACCAATAAAAAACAAAAAAAAAAGCACAAACACACGACAGTTATTCTGGAGACAAGAACCTTGTTAGCCTAAGAGGAGGGAAGAAGAATGAGAGAACAAGGAAGGAAATGAGTCAAAGGCTTTTACAAGTTATTACTGAGCCCCATTCTCTATTTTCTGGGGCAGACATTTCATTCTCTTTCTCATAAATGCTGGTGTTTCATTTTTCTTCAGATGAAAGGATGCGCCAACCAGTAGAGAGGGATTATAGCCACCAGACAGAGTAGAAAGCGCTACATATTTACTATCTATGGTTCTTGAGAAATAACCAGCCGGTGATTGTGGAGTTCAAACACCCACAACCAATCAGAGGGCCGGAAAATGCACAACAGAGACAAAGCTGTATGTTTATGGCTCAGTAGCCAAACAACACCTGCTGAGACAATTCTACTTCAATATAATGAACGAAGAGTGTGAAGGAAATGCTGGGTGCGGAAGGACAGAAATATATACCTATGTAAGATTATTTCATATAGTCATATCGGTTGATATATTTGTTTAATAGAACCTAATCCTTAGTTTTTACTCAGTCTTTTCTCAGTCAAAATTCTCACTGACCTCACTGTGGGGGTGTTGCCTTAATACTTTAGGTTTTCTTCCACATCTGCATAAGGAGGTGAGCCTGCTACCACTCCAAGAAGGTGGGAAGGTTCCACCTATATGGCACGCTTCCAAACCTGTCTTGTGGATCCACAAATTTAGAGTGGGGTAACGAACAGGCTGGGCTACTCCCAATTCTCCTGCTCCAAAACTAATGGAAGGGAAGTCAGGGGTACCTTAGTAGAGCTTCCAGCTGTATTAACTTGCACCAGCTCCCCCCTCTGCTCTGTGAAGCCCTGCTTTGAGATAGCTGCAGTCAGGAGAATTCCTGGAAAATCTCCTGCGGGAGCTGTGCTCTTGAGGGACTAGCAGGAGCTAGGGTCCCCAGGTGACAAAGCAGATACCCCTTGTCTTCTATGGCCCTAAGGACATCTGTGGATTCTGCATGCAAAACCCCAAAACATTTTCAAGGATAAACAGTTCTGAGTAAGAAATGGGGTCCTAATTCTGATCCCATTTATAGTGATGTACATCAGAACTAATTCCATTGCACTAATTGGAGTTATACTGGTGTCAAACTGATAAAAGTGAGATCAAAATTAGTTTTGAGTAAGTACATTGAGATTTGGCCATCACAATTATTATGAAAATAATAGTGAAGGCCACTCCATGAATTAAAGTAGTAAGTGCATGATAAAAGAGGATGGAGGGTACAATTTATAAATAAAAGCTAAAGAAAGGATTTTTCAATCGCTTGGAGAATTAGACACACAACTCCCACTATGATGGATGGGAGATGTGCCAAAAGTGTTGTACCTAAAGGAAAAAGACAGTTTGGAACAGATAAATGTAAATATTTCTTTACACAATGGATAATTAATTGGTGGAATTCACTTTCAGAATACAATACTGAGTGAAGTAGTTTAGGAGGCTGTGAAAAGATTCTTGTACCTTAGAAACATGAATAAATGCAATGTATCATAGACAGTTACCCTAAAATACTACATTAGTCCACACTAATCACAAAGGAAAATGAATCTCATTGTTGAGGACATAGGATGATCACCCACAGGGGCATGGAAAAGGAATTTTCCCCTCAAAATAAATGTTCACAATTTGGCTAAGCAAAAAACTGGATAATGGGATAGTTTCACCTTTCCCCAGAGCACTGGATAATGGGTTGGCATTGATCTTGATGTGCTATTTTGAGTGTTATGTGCCTATAGAAGAGATATGTGTTTTCCAAGGTAAGATTAAGGAAATTGAGCAGAAGATATATTAAGTTAATTCATAGTTCATAGATGGAACCTTTGATCTGTCAAGGATAAAATGAATAACTAATGAGCTACTGAAGCCACTCGTGAGGGAAAGCATGGGATTTGTAGATGGCTGAGAGTTAAGCTGGCATCAGAGAAGTGAGCAGTTGGACAGGCTAACACTGAATATTCTTTTTATACAACAGGACTTGGTGACTAGGGATACAAAATAAATCATCAATAATTCATGACAAAGAATTCATTTGAAAGTGAAAGTGACAGAATCAGGAAGAAATACAAAGGGGGGCAGTGGGGATAGAAAGTTTATTCCACCTTCACAGAAAGAAAAACATGAGCGAAGGCAAGTTTGTGCTTCTATCAGTATAGTAGTAGCACTAAGAAGAAAGACTGCAGAGCAGTAAGCATTAGAGCAACTGCACACTGTAGCTGTACCCAGAGGTGGGAAAGCAGGTTCCATTACAATCCTTTGCTTATAATATTCTGTAACATTCAGCTTTGGGGCTAAAATTTCCCTTGATTGGTCTCTGGCAGCCACCATGTTTTGGGGACTGAGCAAATTTTAGATTATGTGTTTGAGTCTTCAGATGTAAGTCTTTTCTGAGCATCTTCAATAGCACCTGCTAAGAGTTTAGCAAATCTTACTGAAGCCCTGATCCTCTGGTGACATCAGTGCCCATTTTGTCTACCTGTGCTCACAGGCACAATGTTGACTGCAAATGTTTCACTGAAATCCCCCATCACCTGAATGCCAGGAACAAGAGAAAAACCACAGGTGTGAAAACCTCTGCAGATCCTGCAGTTCTGTGGTTTGGGTTGTTCCATTTGCATGTTTTCTGAATTTAATATGGATTTCAAGATAAATATCCCAAAACTAAACTGGGATGCTAGGGCCTGATCCTTAGGGACAGATTCACTATTACCCTGCATTTTGTGCACTCAGCAATACTGCGAAGAGAACAAAAAGGGGTTTAATGCTTCTGTATCTTAATGGTAGCAGTTTACACGTATTGCATTGGTAAAAATGACTAAACAAGTCAATGGAAACTGAGTGTATGCTTCCTACCAGGAGAATACCCTGTTTTCAATAGGGAGGAAATATATATTTTATACCATACTTGTTACCAGGGTATTTTAAAATTATCTTGCTTAAAACCTTTCAATTTTGCCTTAGATGACTTTACCTCAGTTTTTGCAGTAACCTCCATGTAGCTAATGTTATTTAATGATTTAAGGCACTGGGAAAGTTTAATGCATAATGACTATACTTTTCCCCCCTAGAATAAGAATGAATTACTAAGAAGAAGTAGTGTTTCCTTATAGACTATTGTGGATTTAGAAAACAAGCCATGTATAATATACCCAAGATATTCATCAGAACATTTTCAAAGGAAACAAGCACAAAAATAATGGACTTTTAAAAAGGTAGATTCTGAAGGCGTGATCTTAAGAAAATTGATGTGACTTAAATAGAATCCAAAAAATCAAGAGTAGCAAAGAAAGGATATTACAATGTATGCTTGTATCTACAGTACATGTCACAAATGAGAACAGAAGCAAAGGTGAACCAGTAAAGTAGGAGGAAAACACCTATCCAGGATAAAATGACAGCATTAAAAGCTAAGGAGGACCTGGAAAACAGGAGGATTATGTAAATTATAACAAGAGCCCGAGGCAATCAAAAATACTTGAGGAAGCCAAATTGAAAAATGAGCATCAAATAGTGCAGAGCATCTCAACTAATACCAAAAGATATTTTAAGCATAATTATACACTTAGCAACTGACAGGAGAAAAAGGTGATGGAGTGCAAAGGAATAGGAAGGCTATACAGCAATTATTCCTGTACCTATCTTTAAAATTGAAGAGAGCAGACATTTGCCTAAGACTCAACATGCAGGAATGAAAGTCAGGAATTAAGGAACAGGCAGATAATACCTAAACTGGCAATTAACTGGATTGTTCTTCTTAAAACTGATAAGAGACCAGAACGAGACAATATTCACCTGCAAGTGCTAAATGAAGTAAGCATAGTCACTGAAGAAAGTGTAATGCAAATGTATATTTAGTTCACTCATTTCAAGAGACTGAAGTGGAGCCCACCAGACATGCAGCAAGGAGTTACCAGTCAGTTCATTTCCCATTAGTTGTAGAGGAAGTCCTAGAAGACTGTTACAAGGGATCATGTGGTGGGTGAATGGGTAGATGAAATCTAGAAATGCAGAGTTTCATCAAGGACAGCTAATACTGTTTCAGGTCATGTCTCAGTAACTCAGACTTTATTGAAGCTATTACTGTCTGGCCTGGCAAAGAGGATGTAGTAAATGTCAAAGATGTCGGTTATTTAGACTGTCAGAAAACATTTGACAAAGCTCCACATCCAGAAGGAACTTATAAATGTTATAAACTAACAAGCAATACACTCTCATGCATTTTAGCAAGGTCTAAAATTTGCTTATTAAACCAGAATTATGGCATCCTGTAGTTGATTAGCATGGTTAATATAATACACTGTGAAGCTCAAGGCACTTAGGCTCCGATCCTCACAGGTATTTAGGCCCTTAACTACCGCTGATTTCAATGTAGGTTAGGTGCCTAAATACCTTTGAGGATTTGGGCTTTAGAAATCAAGGTGACAGAAACCTAAGAAATACCTATGCTTGGTCTCTTAGGAAGGGTCTAAGAAGGTTTGCAGATTCAAATTCTGTATAGGGATGAAGTGTTCTTTGTTCTGAGTCACCCTAATGTCAAATGATAAAACCCTGCATTTAGAGTCAGTAATTACTGCTGGGTCACGCTGGCAGGTAGATTCAGCTAGCTCAGGGAATGGTAACCTTTGACATGCGGCCCATCAGGGTAAGCCCCTGGCGGGCCAGGACAATTTGTTTACCTGCTGCATCCGCAGGTTCAGCCGATCACAGCTCCCACTGGCCGTCCCAGGCCAATGGGGGCTGCAGGAAGCAGCACAGGCCAAGGGAAGTGCTGGCCGCCATTTCCCACAGTTTCCATTGGCCTGGGACAGTGAACTGCAGCCAGTGGGAGCTGCGATTGGCTGATACAAGCAAGATGCAAAAGGTATGAGAAGGGCACTTTGGTGGGGCTTCGGTGGGTTCAGGCTTTGGTCCTCCCTCCAGGGATTGTGTAGCAATTTTTGTTGTTCGAACAGGGTCACAGTGCAATGAAGTTTGAGAATTGCTGTGCTGGGCGATCCGCATGTAGTCATTGAACCAACGTCTCCAACATACCCCGCTGCACTCAGGGTGGGTCCTAATTTTTATAGGATGTTGTGCTACATGGCCACCATATTTTATACATATTCAATAACAGTTTCAACCTTTCTTCCTTATATGTACTGCCCCCCTCAGTAATATTTGTGTCTCTATCTTCAATAGGTCAATTAGTCCTTTACATCATGCTCATTAGCATTTATGTCAATTAGTTGGCATGGTACTACTTGCAGTTAGTACATGCAAGTTTCAGTTAAGCTCAACATTCTTTTAAATTTTCCCTAAAATTCCAAAAGTACACTTTTGTGGTGCCTCACTTTGCCTATTCTCATCATTTACTACTCCTGTTTACTGTAATACTTATCTTGTGACTTAAGGTCAAACTACTGGTTAAATACAACTTATTTAATAACTACCTACATTGTCATTTTATGCCAGGGGTTCCCAAACTGGGTGACAGGACCCGTCAGGGGGTCATGAGGTTTTAAATGGGGGGGTAGCGAGCTGTCAGCCTCCACCCCAAACCCAGCTTTGCCTCTACCATTTATAATGGTGTTAAATATATAAACAAGTGTTATTAATTTATAAGGGGGGGTCACACTTAGAGGCTTGCTATGTGAAAGGGGTCGCCAGTACAATAGTTTGAGACCCACTGTTTTATGCCTTAGTTATGCTAAGCTAATAGTCATACAGGCTTGAGGTCTGTAGGCCTATATGTTACAGCCTTGTGATTTATAAATGGCTCTTACTACGACAGCTGGCTGAAAGAAGGATTTCAGCCAGTTGCAGCCCAGAAAACCCATTTTCACCTTCACAGAGGGCCCTTATTCATTGCTATAAATTCAGGGCATGATCTCAGAGATTAGAGACATTTAAATCCTTCTCTGCAGTTTACCAAAGCCTCAAGAGGGAGACTCTTGTAGGGTGGGGAACTGGAGTTATCCAAGAGCTCTTCTCTCATGTGCAGAATACTAGCAGATCACATGACTCCATGTGGGGAAGGCAGCATGCTGAGTGCGGTCTTTCAACTCTGCCCATGTCCACTTCAGAAGACGTTTGGAAGGCAGTGTGCTTTTTCCATTCCTCTCCCACACACTTTCCATAACTGCAGTTATGAAGTTGTGGGAAGGAGACCCCAACTGCCAGTGTATGAGTCCTGCTGCTGTGTGAAAGGGCCATAAAAAGCCATGTGCTCTCCCCCCACCAACCGCCCCCTGCATCCCATCCCCTTCTATGGGGAGGGTGTTAGCTCTTGTGTTCTACAGGTCCTTTGACATGCTTGTGTACTTGCTCCCTTGTTCTCTCTGCCTTCCTGCCCAAATGCTACACAACATGACTCTTGTCAGCTCAGCTGCCAGACATTCTCAACTGAGCCAGCCAGTAGTGCTATGGAAACAAGAGAGAGAGGAAGAGAGATGCAGGGTAATAACCAGGTGGAAGGCTGAGGGAGAACGTTAGCCTTGCAGGGAAAGAAACTCAAAGAAGAGGGGAATTAATCAAAGGAGATGACAGGGAATGGAGCCCCAGGAAATAAGGATGAATGGAGAGGAGGAAGTTGAACAGGAAAATAAAGGAGAGCGACTTGGCATCCACAGGACTATTGTGTGCTTAAAGTTGTGCATTTGCTTAAGTGCTTTACAAGATCTGAGCCAAAGTGCTCAGTGCTTTACAGGACTAAGTGCTAGAATCAACTGATTTGAGCACCATAGTAAGTTCAGTGCTTCCCATTCATTCAGGTAGTTGAGGCATTAAATAATCAGTAGTCCTTCAATCTCTTCCACCCAACTTTTTCTATGAAACTCTCATTTAGGCCGTAATCCTGCTTGTCATAGGAGAGTCCTTTATTGTACAAGATTTTGCAGTACTTACAAATATCATTTATAGCTGTGTGCATAGGTGTTGATATGCCCTCTACATTGTCCCACTTATGGATACTCATTAATCATGGTCACCCAACCACTCTGAGACATTAATAGTGAAAAGTACAAGGTTTCAGGGAGATATTTTAAGGAATTAAACTAGAACCAGTGAAATGGGGTTTCCAGGACTGTAATGTCAAAACCAGGCCAATGCTCCAAGACTCGGGTTCATGGCCATTTGCAAGATGGGTTTGAAAATTTTCAACATCAACACTGAAATGAGGAAGAGGCAGCCAGCAACAGGCTATACTGGAGGGTTGTGCTGCCCCAAGAAATCAATGAAGCCAAAGACAGATGATTTGGAAAGAGAAGAGTGCAGCAGGCCTCAAGCACTAGTAGTGCACTGGTTTCATCTTCTGACTCTGCACCTTACTCCTGCACCCCAACTGTGGCAAGGGCTGCCTCTGAGAACTGGACTTTTAGCCACTCGTGATGCTGCAGCACAATACATAGTAACTGAACTTCTTTGGCACTTACACTGTCATCTTTTGAGGTGGGCAGCTGCCATGTCTAAAGTTATTACCAACGTTCTCATCTTCTGGGGATGGTTCTTACAGTAATGATGGCAAAACACATTCCAAAAGGTTAAAAGGAAAAAAAGCCAACTTTATAAGGAAATTTCAAATAGCTTGTTAATCAGCAATGATGGAAAATGAAATGTAAAAGTACAGAACATCTTAATGGTGTTTAAGTAAACTATTAGGGGCCAAATGTTCAACTCTTATAAATGAGTATATCTCCATTGACTTCAATGAAGTATGTCAATTTACTCACCTGAGGATCTGGCCTCTTCTCTTTTAAAGCTTAGCTGAGAATGACGAGGGGCTTTCTCAAATTATGCCAGAGCTTTTGAGAACAGGGATGTGTAACTTGTAATGAATCAGGCCTACAATCTGCACTGAGGTCTTCTGGCTTAAAAAATAGGGAGGACGCAAGTGAATAATTTAACCTCGTAACAGAAAGAAACTGGAAGACAACAACATGAGTATATTTGAGACAACTTGCTGACTAAATTAGAGAGAAAGAGCATATTGATTGCAGGTTTGTTTTACTCATTTTTATTTAGACTAAACCCAAGCAAATTAGGAGAATGAAAAAAACTATTTTCAAAAAATCCTGCACCGTTTCCATGATTTACTGTTGCTTTGGATGTACTGTTTCATCACCAAAACTCAGTACAATATAATGATGATTATTCCAGTGGAATACATAGGAATGATGGGGATAAAGGAGACACAACACAGAACTAGGGGAGGGAGGGAATCAAATCAGTATCTTAGATGTCTGTAAACTAATGCAAGAAGTATGGGGAATAAGCAGGAAGAACTCGAAATGCTATTAAATAAACACAACTATGACATAGTTGGCATCACAGAGACCTGCTGGGATAATATGCCTGACTGGAATGTTGGTATAGAAGGGTACAGCTTGGTCAGGAAGGATAGGCAGGGAAAAAAGGGAGGAGGTGTTGCCATATATTAAAAATGTACACACTTGGACTGAAGTTGAGATGGAAATAGGAGACAGACTTGTTGAAAGTCTGTGGGTAAGGATAAAATGGGTGAAAAACAAGGGTGATGTCATGGTAGGGATCTACTACAGACCACCTAACCAGAAGAAGTACAGGACTTGGTAATGATGGGGGACTTCAACTATCCAGATATCTGTTATAAAATAATACAGCAGGGCACAGATTATCCAATAAATTATTGGAATGTATTGGGGAAAAAAATTAATTTCAGAAGGTGGAGACAGCTACTAGGGGAAAAAGGCTGTTCTAGATTTGATTTTGACAAACAGGGAGGAACTGGTTGAGAATTTGAAAGTGGAAGGAAGCTTGGGTTAAAATGATCATGAAATGATAGAGTTCATGATTCTAAGGAATGGTAGGAGGGAGAACAGCAAAATAAAGACAATGGATTTTAAAAGGCAGACTTTGGCAAACTCAGGGAGTTGGCAGATAAGAACCCATGGTAAGCAAATCTAAGAGGAAAACAATAGAAGACAGTTGGTAGTTTTATAAAGAGACATTATTAAGGGTACGAGCAAACTATCCCAATGTGTAGGAAAGATAGGAAGTATGGCAAGAGACCACCCTGGCTTAACCAGGAGATCTTCAATGATCTAAAAATCAAAAGAGTCCTACAAAAATTGGAAACTAGGTCCAATTACAAAGGGTGAATATAAACAATAACAGAAGTATGTAGGGACAAAATTAGAAAGGCCAAGGCACAAAATGAGATCAAACTAGCTAGAGACATAAAGGGCAACAAGAAAACATTCTACAAATACAATAGTAGCAAGAGGAAGACCAAGGACAGGGTAGGCCTGTTACTCAGTGAAGGGGAGGAAATAATATCAGAAAATGTGGACATGGCAGAGATGCTTAATGACTTCTTTATTTCGGTTTTCACCTCGAAGGTTGGTGGTGATTGGACATCTAACATAGTGAATGCCAGTGAAAATGAGGTAGGATCAGAAGAGGCTAAAATAGGGAAAGAACAAGTTAAAAATTACTTTGGACAAATTAGATATCTTCAAGTCACCAGGGCCCGATGAAATGCATCCTAGAATAGTCAAGGAGCAGAGTGAGGAGATATCTGAGCCATTTGCAATTATCTTTGGAAAGTCATGGAAGATAGGAGACTGGAAAAGGGCAAATATAGTGCCAATCTATAAAAACAGAAATAAGGAAAAGCTGGGGAGTTACAGACCAGTCAGCTTAACTTCTGTACCCGGAAAGATAATGGAGCAAATAATTAAGCAATCAATTTGCAAACATCCAGAATATAAAAGGTGATAAGTCACAGTCAGCATGGATTTGTAAAAAAAAAAAAAATTCATTGCACACCTACCTGATAGCTTTCTTGTAGATAGCAGGGAAGCGGTAGACATGGTTTATCTTGACTTTAGTCAAGCTTTTGATACTGTGTCGCATGACCTACTCATAAACAAACTACGTAAATGCAACCTAGATGAAGCAAGGTGGGTGCAAAACTGGTTGGAAAACTGTTCCCTGAGAGTAGTTATCAGTGGTTTACAGTCATGCTAGAAGGGCGTAAAAAGTGGGGTCCTGCAGGGATCAGTTCTGGGTCTGGTTCTATTCAATATCTTCATCAATAGTTTAGATAATGGCATAGAAAGTACACTTATAAAGTTTGCAGACGATACCAAACTGGGAGGGGTTGCAAGTGCTTTGCAGGATAGGATTAAAATTCAAAATGATCTAGACAAATTGGAGAAATGTTCTGAAGTAAATAGGATGAAATTCAGTAAGGACTCCATTTGCAAAGTACTCCATTTAGGAAGGAACAATCAGCTGCACACATATAAAATAGGAAATGACTGCCTAGGAAGAAGTAGTGCGGAAATGGGTCTGGAGGTCATAGTGGACCACAAGCTAAATATGAGTCAACAGTGTAACGCTGTTGCAAAAAAATGTGAACATCCTTCTGGGATGCATTAGCAGGAGTGTCATAAGCAAGACACGAGAAGTAATTCTTCCAATCTACTCTGCCCTGATTAGGCCTCAACTAGAGTATTGTGTCCGGTTCTGGGTGCCACATTTCAGGAATGATGTGGACAAATTGGAGAGAGTCCAGAGAAGAGTGACAAAAATTATTAAAGGTCTAGCAAATATGACCTATGAGGGAAGATTGAAAAAATTGGGTTTATTTAGTCTGAAAAACAGAAGACTGAGAGGGAACATGATAGCAGTTTTCAAGTATGTAAAATGTTGTTACAAGGAGGAGAAAGAAAAATTGTTTTTCTTAACCTTTGAGGATAGAACAAGAAGCAATGCAGTTAAATTGCAGCAAGGGAGGTTTAGGTGGACATTAGGAAAAACTTCCTAACTGACAGAGTCATTAAGCACTGGAATAAATTGCCTAGGGAGGTTGTGGAATCTCCATCATTGGAGATTTTTAAGAACAGGTTAGACAAACATCCGTCAGGAATGGTCTAGATCAGTGCTTCTCAAAGTCAGGCTGCTGCTTGTTCGGGGAAGGCCCCTGGCAGTCCGGGCCTATTGCTCACCTGCCGTGTCCACAGGTTCGGCCGATCGCGGCTCCCACTGGCCACGGTTCGCCACTCCAGGCCAATGGGGGCTGCAGGAAGGGCGTCCAGCACATCCCTTGGCCCCCGCCACTTCCCGCAGCTCCCATTGGCCTGGGACGGTGAACCGTGGCCAGTGGGAGCCGCGATCAGCCAAATCTGCAGATGCGGCAGGTAAACAAACCAGCCTAGGACCACCAGGGGCTTTCCCTGAACAAGCATCGGACCAGCTTTGAGAAGCACTGGTCTAGATAATACTTAGTCTTCCCACAAGTGCAGGGGACTTGACTAGATGACCTCTCAAGGTGCCTTCCAGTGCTATGATTCTATGATTAAGCTTTAATTTTCTTTCTGAAAGCAAATTAAGAATTCATTGCTAAGTTTAAAATAATTTAGTGCATCAAGAATTGCAGATGTTTTATCCTGCAAATGTATAATAATTTAACATAAATCATTCTTTAATTAATTAGGATTTACAAGTCTGTGTCATGTTCTTTCCACTGGATCTTTGAAAGCATGACTCAGAGTGATCATCCTACATACAATTCAGGTAAACATATGGGTTGGGTATTGCACATAGATATTTATGAGCAAAATTTTAAACTTTGAAGACACCTTTGTATCTTTGTGGAGCCTTACGTCCTACCATATTTGTCTCCACACCACAGCCACCATGCTTCCAGCCAGGGAGTATTGGATACCTCTGGTTTCAGAACCCATTAATTAGCAGCAGCCCTTAATTGGCCAGAGATGATGTTGTTGAGTAATGTGAAGCATTACTCCTCTCATACTGAGTGAAGGTACAGTCTCAGAAGTACTCTCGGTCCTTGCCAAATTATGTGTGGTCATGAGATGACTGAGGTTGTTTTTTTTTAAATGTTCACAAGGATTGGATGTAATTTTTTGACTGTGGAACACAAGCAATGCTACATCCAGTGGAATGACAAAGGTTGTTTGGCACCTGGCATCAAATACTGTTCTTGCAACAATCTGGCATGAGAACCAAAGTGGTAATGAATAAAATGCCAAAATGTCTGTGCAATAAAATCATTGATGCAGAATGTTAAGCAATCACAGAGCCAAACAAAAAGCAAAACCTTCTAAAAATGCTTCCATGAGCACCCAAAAATTAGGCAAAGTTGAGTTGACTGCTTTTCAGATATTAAAAGAAAAACTGTGATGAACTGTAAAGATATGATAAAACGCATAGTGGTAAGTGTTAATGAATCATATGGGATCGGATGACATTACTCGGATTAATGGATATTGTCCCTTTGCCAGATTCCTGGTACTAAGCATAATGACAGATGAGTTTTATCAATCATATTAACAGCAGAAGAATTAGGAGATCAAGATACAAAGAGACTGATGAGTCTTGCCACTAACTATCACCCATTTCCCATATAATCACTTAGAGACCAGGCGGGAAGAAACAAAAGTCATCTGAGTTTTTAGGATTTTCCTGGATGATCAGACAGACCAGAGGGAATCAGTATTTTCTGTATGAAGTACTAATGGACTCAGATCACAGGTAGGAACCATAAAGTTTAGATTCAGTTCCAAAGCTTCCAGTGGTTCTGATATTTTAGTTTTAGTTATCACTAGCTACTTCCTCTAGCCTTTGAGAAAGTCACTTCTGTTTAAGTCTCCCCTCATCTGTAAAATGGGAATAATAATATATGTCTATCTTTCCTGGGTTTGTGAAGATCAATGTTTGTAACACATTTTGAAGATTAATGACCTGATCCAATGTCCAGAGAAACCAATGGAAAGTCTCTCATTGACTTCAGTCTTAAAAGCCTACAGTAATTACTAACTGTTCTGCAATTCAATTGTGTGACTCGTTATTGTTATTAATAATTCAATGAAAGAAAAAAACCAATGTTATCTCTCATGTATCTGAACATGAATTACTTTGGATCGTATTTTATTATTTTGATATTTTATAGTATGTGCAGTTATTTAAATATGCAGTAGTGTATTATGACTAAAGTCAAATGTACATTATATTCAGTTGTACAAATGAAATTATGCCCCAAATTCTATCTTACATTATTGTAAATCTAAATATCATATTACTGCACATCCAAATATTACCACAATCTTTTTGTTTTGCACATCTTATCAAGAACAAATACTTTCAGTCAAGAACAGGTATTTATAAGGGCTTATATTCCATGAGCTAAAATGTGTCTGATGTGCAGCGATACTTCTGCTGATTTGGAATTGTTGGATAATTTCATGAGTGACTGCATTTGAAACATAACATAAGAATCCCAATCCCATTCTAGAAATATATCCAGAGAATCCAAATATCACCAAAAGCGTCAAGCTAAACATTTCCTATTTCAATAGCAAGTTTATCAAATATTTCCAAGAAAAAAAAATCAAAGGCTGTTAACATACATTGGCCATATTACTACTCTGATTGATCCGGGCATGACAGACAAGCAGACATGGATAAAAATTAATATGGCTCAATAATGGCAGTAATGCTATTACTCTAAATAGCTAATAGACCTCTCAGCAACACCTGCTTCATTGCAGTAAATTCCTTATAATAAGACACCAGACTAAGGGGACGGTTGGCTACCCTTAACCAAAATCCCCTAAACTGACTTGCATCTGAGGAATTGAGAGCCTAGCAAAGGAGCACCTCACCTTTGCCCAAACATTTAAGTTCCACTTCCACCCAAATCCTGAGCAGGACTCAACCTTACCTCATCCATTCTTGTCCTTGGGTTTGGGGTTATCAGTATTGACCCTGACAACAAAACCACCTCACTGGATCACTGCTCTGCCCCCAGTTCCTCCGTCCCCCTGTCAAAGTAAGAAAGACTCTCACCATACTCCCTAACTGGAGCCCCATATAGGGCATTCAAGGGCAGGGCCGGCTTTAGGAAGTGCGGGGCCCAATTCGAACATTTTCGGTGGGGCCCTGGCAGGGATGACTTAAAAAAAAAAAGTGTAAAAAAAGCTTTCATTTCTTTCATGTATTATTTACTTTCCATAAACTATAATGAATAATAAAATTGAATACAATTGCATCATATGCTCGTTGATTGGCTTTTAATTGACTACCGTTTCAACATGTGTGGGTTCCCTCCGCACTCATTCTCCTGGGTGTGCACAGTTGGTCCAAGCGCCCCTGCCCTCATTGAAGCAAGGTCTGCAAGGGTTAATGCCTCTGGAACCTGCAGGGCAGTAGTTGGACATGGGGCTGGCTGGAGGCAGGGCAAGGGGCTGACTGGTGAGGTAGGGTCTGGCTGCAGGCAGGGCAAGGGTGTGGGCTGGTTGGAGACAAGGGGTGTGGGGCGGGCTGGCTTCAGGCAGGGCGCAGGGGGTGCAGCAGGGGTTTGCAGGCTGGAGACAGAGAGTGCGGGACTGGCTGGCTTCAAGGCAGGGGTGCAGCAGGGGTTGGCTGGAGACAAGGCAGGGGGTGCGGGCTGGGCAGAGTGTGCAGGCTGGTGCGGGAGCAGTGGTGTGTGGGGCTGGCTGGCTTTGGGCAGGGCTGCAGGGGGTGTGTGGCAGGGTTGCTGGAAACAGGACAGGGGTTTGGCAGGGGTGGCTGTGGCAGGGGGTGCAGAGCTGGCTGCAGGCAGGGGGGGGCTGGACTGGTGTGGGCAGGTCACGGGGTGCAGCAGAGGCAGCTGGAACCCCAGCCCTTTAAGTAGCCCCCAAACCCCTTACTATCTCCGAGGGACCTTTTAAAATAGCCGCGGGAGCGCTGGGGAATGCATGGGGGAGGGCGGGGCTCCGGCGGCTATTTGAAGGACCAGGGTGGCAGAGGCAGCTGGAGCCCCGGCCCCTTTAAATAGCCCCCTCCTCCTGAGTGCCCTCACTGCCCCAGGGCTCTGGGGGCTATTTAAAGGGCCGCAGAGCTCCAGCCGCGGGTCACAGGGCTTGCTGCGCTCTGGCTGGAGCTCCAGACTAGGAGAGCCGGGGCTTGCCGCGCTCCAGCTGGAGCCGCGGCCTTGCCGCACTCCAGGCTGGAGCGCGGCAAGCCCGCGACTCCGCTCTCCCTGGCTGGAGCTCTGGCCAGAGCGCGGCAAAGCCAGCGACCTCCCGCTCTCCGCTGGAGCTCCGGCCAGAGCGCTGGCCAAAGCCCTGCGTGACTCCGCTTCTCCTGGCCGGCGCTCCAAAGCCCCACCGCCCCTGCTCTCCCGGCTGAAGCTCAGCTGGAGAGCGGGCCACGCCGTGACCCGCCCTGGCCGCTTCTCTCAAAGTGAGCCGGGAGCCCATGGAGCAAACCGCAGCCCAGGGACCGGGGTAAGTTAAAAAAAAAAATTAAAAAGGTGCCTAAGGCGCGGGGCCCTCTTAGGCGCGGGGCCCGATTCCCCGGAATCGACCGAATCGGCCTAAAGCCGGTCCTGTTCAAGGGAGAAGGACCAAGACGCTTCGTGAGCTTGGCTTTGCTACCTAACTTCCCCCTCCCCATGGCAATTCCCTTCTTCTATCTGATGCATGAGAAAGACATGCAGGGAATCTAATCCTGGCTGGACCAATCAATTATCTACACCAGTGAACCGAGTGTCAGAGAACCAAGAAATATACTATGCAAGGTTTACTGGGCTACATGTATTTCTAAATTAAACAGCAGTGTGCACAGAAATCTATGTGCTCTCTTTGTGACATATAAACTACTTTTGCACTAAGAACCCAATCCTGTCATCACAGCTCAGGTAAAAATCCCACTGATATCAATGAGTGATTTGCTTGATTAAAGACTGCAGTCTCAGATTGTACCTCGGAAATACCGTAACTTAAAACACTTTTGTTGAGCGAGGTTGTAACTTCTGAATAATATATTCTCAGAAGCATCTCTTGAAATGACTCTTCTCAGTGTTGAATGCGCACTTATGTGCTGAACTGAGAGGTGTCCACTTATACTCAGGAAAATAAAAAGTTAAAAGTGGGGACAAAGTGCTTATTCTGGAATTTGCACTGAATACAAGGTAATTTGTAATCTAAATATACAAATTTGCTCTCCATAATTTCCAATATTAGAATAATATTCATTTCCAAAGCATTAGTTGTCTATTGAGAGTCAATTGAGCTTTAAAACAAACAGCTCTTTGTACTTTAAGACATTGCTTCTCTATAAAATTTTGTAATTGGAATGCTTAAGTCAACTTTATTATATCTTCAACAGTAATTATTACTTACCAGTTATACCACATAGCCTACCTTATATCTTCAAAGTACAAGCATTAATTAATCCTCACTGCTCGCCCTGTAAAATAGCTATACAGTCCCAGTTTTACAGACTGAGAAACTGAGACACATAGTCCAGTGCTGCATTTTTATGCACCCAAAATCATTGGAGGTTTTGGGTGCACAAAACATGTGGAATCATATCTGAAGAGTATGTTCTTTGAGTCCAGAGTGGATCCCAGTACTATATTCTACCAACTGGGCAACATTACCTCTTAAAAGCAGCCTTAATAAAAGCATTTAGTAAATGAAGTCATTGCCTATCTTAAATATCTGTTTTCTTCATGCAAGCTCATTGTTTTTGGAGATGGCAGAGTGCAGGCAAATTTATTCATAAAAATATTGTTTTAATCAGTAATGCATGGTAGTCTCTGAAACAGCAATAAATTCATGAGGGGGAGAAAAACTCAACAAGAATAATGTAATGTAAAGAAGATCAAAAGAAACCAAGACAGCAATTAATTTAATCCATTTTTAGAAGCAATTGTCTTTGTACCTTAATCCAAAATGTAATGAGTATTACTTCGGCAGCATGTAAAAAAGCTTTGTTCTTCTTACTTAATTGATTTGTAAACGCAGTAGGAAAAGTGTATCTGAAGTTCAGTAACCTTGATAGTTGAAATAGAAGGAGCACACTGTGGGCCTAATTCACAGGAAGACTTCACACCCTTGAAATGTAACTGTGAAATCGATTTCCTCTTCACTAAAACTCATATGCAGTATGTATAAAATTCCCAACCTCAATTATACTTCTTAGACACTAAACCTCTTATTATAATTGGTATTTTAAATCCTAATTTTTAGTCTTCTGATTCAGCTGTTCAGGCAGCTGGAAGATTAAGGGAGTTAGTCAGTTGAGTTCACCAGTGAAGGAAAGAGGGGAGATAGGGTTGGGTTTTTTCCCTCTTTTACTTGCATGTACTCTATATGGAATAACCCGCAATGGGAAGAAAACAGTGCACTGCCCCTTCACTACTAGCTCTTCCTCTACCTGCACCCTGTGGGGGCTTGCATGTCCCTGCCAAAGAAAGCCATATTGGGGGAGCTATCCATGTGAGAGATGTCTGTTGGAAGCAGGTAAGAGAGCTGCAGGAGGAGATGGCTCATCTGCTTAGCATCTGGGAGCATGAGGACTTCATCGACAGAATGCACATGGAGATGTCCAGGATGGAGGATGCTAGGCAAATAGAGAAGACTACAGCAGCGCCAAACAAGAAAGGAGAACCAGCTGCTCTTCAGGGAAGAGACTGGCTGCTGGCCAGCTTGGGCAGCAGACAGCGCTCCATCCTCCACCCAGATCCCTCATCCATCAAGGATAAGAACCAATAAGGTGTATTAGAAACAGGAGAAGCAGCCCACGATGGCTGAAGAAAAGGAGATATGTGCTGCCAAGGCTAGGAGGCTCATGGCCACCACACTCAAGAGAAGGAGATATAGCATGGTGGTGGTGGTTGGGGACTCCCTTCTGAGGGTGATGAGGGAACCCATCTGTTAACCTGACCTGATGTCCTGGGAGGTGTGTGACCTACCTGGAGCCTGCATTCAAGATGATATGGAAAGATTGCTGAGGTTCATCCATCCCTCTGACCACTTCCCCATGATGCTCACTCATTTGGACACCCTATGATGCTGAGAAGATCACTAGGGACTACAGGGTTCTGGGAGCAAAGGTGAAGGAGTCAGGTGCACAGGTGGTATTCTCATTCATCCTCCTAGCTTAGAGTAAGGACTCAGGGAGTGGGACATGCATCCTGGAGATGAATGCCTGGCTGCACAGATGGTATTGACAGGAGGGCTTTGTCCCCCTTAAGCACAGGATGCTGTTCTGGGACGGAGAACTGTTGGGATGAGATGGGGACCACCTGATCAAAAAGGAGAAGGACATCTTCAGACACCAACCCAGCAAGGATGGCTTTAAACAAGATTCAAAGGAGGCAGAGGACAAAATCCACAGCAATGTATATAAAAAGGTGACCTTATCACAGAGCTAAATGTTCGGGGGAAATGGAAAATTACAACAGGGTATTAGGATCAACAACAGGGAAATCAGTGGGGGAATCTGCTCAACATCTTAGATGTCTATACACAAATGCAAAGAGTGTAGGGAATAAACTGGAAGAACTGGAGGTATTAGTACATAAGCTAAATTATGACTTAATTGGTTACACAGAGACTTGTTGGGACTCTAATATTAGTATAATGAGTAACAGCTTGTTCAGGAAGGACAGGCAGGGAAAAAAGGGAGGATGTGTTGCATTATACATCAAGAATATATATATTTGCTCTGATGTACAGAAGGAGGTGAGAGGTAGATCAGCTGAAAGTCTCTTGATTAAGATAAAAGGGAAAAAACAGGGCAAAGTATTGGTAGGGGGTCTACTGTAGACCACCAAATCAGGACTAGGAGGTGGATGAAGCATTTCTATAACAAATAACGGAAATATCTAAAATACAAGATCTGGGGGACTTTAACTATCCAGGTATCTGTTGGTAAAGTAACATGGCAAAACACAAAAAATACCCAGTAGGTTCTTGGACGATATTGGGGACAACTTGTTGTTGCAGGAACTGGAGCAAGTAACTAGGGGGACAGCCATTTTAGACTTTGATTCTGACCAACAGGGAGGAAGACAGAAAGCAGTTTGGGGGAAAGTGATCATGAAATGATAGTTTTCCTTATTCTATGGAAAGGAAGGAGTGAGAGCATCAGAAAAAGAACAATGGACTTAAAACGACCAGTCTTTACCATACTCAGAGACCTGGTAGATAAGGTCCTATGGGAAGAAAATCTGAGGGATAAAGGAGTGCAGGAGAACTGGCAGTTTCTCAAGGAGACAATATTAAATGCAAACTGTCAGCTATCCCAGCAGTTCTCAACATGGGGTCCCTGGCCCCCTGGAGGTCCGCAAACTCTTTCATGGGGTCCGCGGGGACCCACAGCTAAAACCCCAAGCCCCTGCATTTCCCATGGGGCTGGAGCCAGGAGCCGAGGGGTTGAAGCCTCGATCCCTGGCACTCCCATGTGGCTGAAGCCCTGAGCCCATGGGCAGAGATGAGAGGACACGGGGGTGTTACCCCCCCGCCCCCGCCCAGAAACTGCAGTGCAAGAAAGCAGGGCAGTCCTGGGGCAGCTCCATACTCCCCCTCCCCCCTACACGCACACCCATCCTTCTCTCCTCACCCCCTGCCTGGTCGGAGGCGGGAAGCCACAGCCAGGCAATGCGGGACAGCTGCTGCTCTGGCTGGTGCCATGGAGCAGGCAGCCATGGCATTCCCTCATCTCCTGCTCATGCAGGGGGTTGATGCTGCTTCTCAGCTCCCAGCCTCCTTTGCTCACACAGCTGGTAAGAGCCACCCGAGCAGGAGAACCGGCTCTGTGGCTGGCAAAGCCCTTGGGGAACAGGGACCATACGGGAGCCTTCCCAGCACACAGTTCCCTGAGCTACCCCCTTGCCCACACATAGCCCCTAGCTAGCCCCCGCCTTCACTCTGAGCCACCCCCCTGCCTGGACACAGCCCCTAGGTACCCCCTCCCTGCACCCTGATCTGTTTTCAAACTTTTTGAGCTGAGCCCCCCACCTTTGAGTTATAATTTTTGTTTGTGCCTCCCTTCCTTGGGTGGTCTTCTGAGATGAGTTGGGGGTGGAGGTGGTACTCCCTCCCCAGACCCTGCCATGCAGAGCTGGCTCGAGCCCCGCTGGCCCCTCCCCACCCAAAACAGAACTCAAACTACACCTATGCCTAAGCCCTCACCCCACCCCGAACCCCAAGCCCCCACTGACCCCTAGAGTTTTTATAGCATGTTGTGGGGGTAAGGTGACCAGATGTCTGGTTTTCATCTGGAACACCCTGTCAAAAAGGGACCCTGGCGGCTCTGGTCAGCACTGCCAACCAGGCCATTAGAAGTCCAGTCAGTGGTGCTGCAGGGCTAAGGCAGACTAGTCCCTACCTGTCCTGGCTGGCACTGTGCTGCACCTCAGAAGCAGCCACAGGTCCAGCTCCTAGGCAGGGGGGCCACAGGGCTCCATGCGCTCCCCCCACCTGAGCACCCAGCTCCTCAATCCCAATGGGAGCTGGGCGAGTGGTGCCTGCAGGCAAAAGCAGCATGCAGAGCCTCCTGGCCCCCTGCCTAGGATCCAGACCTGCTGGCCACTTCAGGGGTGCAGCATGGTGCCAGGACAGGCAGGGAGCCTGACTTAGCCCTGCTGCACTACTGTCCAGGAGCCACCCGAGTTAAGCCCACATGCCAACCCCAAGCTCCAATCCCCTGCCCCAGCCGTAAGCCCCCCCTGAAAACCCAGAGCCTGTTCCTTCACCCCAAGCCCATCATCGGCCCCACCCCAGAGCCAGCATCCCCAGCGCAGAGCTCTCACACCCCTTGCACCCAACCCCCACCCCAGCCCAGAGCCCCCTACCACATCCTGAGCCCCCCCATCCCCAGCCTCACCCCAGAGCCAGCACCCCCAGTCCAGAGCCCATACCCCCTCCCATATCCTAACACCCTGCCTCAACCTGCAGCCACCTCCCACATTCCGAATCCCTCATCCACACTCCCCAGCCTGGAGCTCCTCCTGCACCCCAAACCCCTCATCCTGAGCCCCACTCCAGAACCCACACCCCCAGCCAGAGCCCTCATCCTCTTCCTCACCCCAACTCTGTGTCTCATCCCAGAGCCCCCTGCTGCAGCCCAGTGAAAGTGAGTGAGGGTGGGGGAGAGTAAGCCATCAAGGGAGGGGGAAATGAAGTGAGTGGGGGTGGGGCTTCAGGCAGTAGCAGGGCTAGGGTGTTCGGTTTTGTCCGATTAGCAAGTTGGCAACTATATGTGGGGGGCCTCAGAAAGAAAAAGGTTGAGAACCCCTGAGCTACCCAATGCAAAGGAGATAGAGCAATAATCGTAAGAGGCCAATATGGCTCCATCAGGAGCTCTTCATTGAACTGAAAATCAAAAAGGATGCCTATAGAAGTGGAAACATGTACCAATTGCTATGGATGAGTACAAAAGAATAGCACAAACATGTAGGGACAAAATCAGAAAGGCTATGGCCTTAGATGTATTCAAGTTGGAAGGACTGTCAAAATACACGGCAGTAGTTCTGGGTCAAGGGATTGCAGGTCCAAAGGGTATAAATAATGCAGTTGGGTGGTGAGGAAAATAAAAGGAGCATGGTGGCTCACATCTAATATCAAAAAGAGAATTATTTCAAGGGAATATATTAAGTCTGGCAGGAGCCAGGTTTCCATTTCATTTTTGTCCCTTAAGGAAAGATTTAGCTTAGTACTGTTCAATATGTAAATTCTAGTTACAGTTTAACGAGATTCTTACAAAATATTCTATTAACACTAAAGGCTGTATTCTAGGATTGTACTTACATATGTTGTTATCCCCTTATCATCAGGGATCTTTTGTGCTCCTGGATAAGTTTCTCAGCCAAATCATTCTAACACATAGAAATTATGAGATTGCTTACCTGCACTTCTAGGAGATTATGTCATGCATTTTACCATCACCTACCTCCATCTGATAGTCAGGTGGCAACACCTACTTGGTGTATGCACAAATACATCTCATATATATATATGGTTTGGGTCTTCAGTGACTCAAATATAGAATTCAAACACACTAACATGAAGATGCCTTGCCCCTCCCTTACAATCACATAATATCAAACCTAGTTTATTATACAGAGGAGGGGTTGGGAGAACACCACAGCCCTTTCGTGCCTATATGGTTTTCAAACTGCGGAGGTGCTGTAGTATGAGATTTCAAAATGAATCTCACACCCCTGGAAACACATTGTAATGTGTAATGTGGCGTTGTCATGTGTAATGTTATAATGAGATAATATGCATATTACTGAATTTGTGTTGCACCACATGGGGTTAGTGTTTAGTGGTTAATGCATTTGTATGTTCTGAGGATGGTGTTGGGATTGATACAGAGCACTGGGATTTATTTTCTTTGTTTTCCAGTTTCCCCGTATTTTGCTACTGTGAGCAGGGTGGGTAAAATTGCTTATAAAAAACTTTTAAAAATCAGATTTAAGAAATCCAACATATATATTTTATTTTATTTAAATACATTTTCCTTTTTTAAAATAAACATGTTTAAAATTACATTTGAAAGTATGACAACCTATGTTCACCCTAATCTTATGATAATTTATTAAAATAATTTAAATAAATAAAGTGCTACATCAAGATCTCCACATTTTAATGAGTATTGCTCTTTTAATTATATACAGAACCAGGGGGAAGACACCTTTTGAGCTCAATGCAAGCTTTATAAATATGTCCCAATGTCAAGCATCTATGTTATTTGCAATCTTTACAATGGAGCAAATATTGGTATCGCATTTTTCCAAATGTCAGGACTTTCAGTTTCTGTTGCATAGAAAAGCTTTTGCCTTAATTAGTGTTAATTTCAACTTAAATAGTAGCTGCAGAGAATATTTTCCTCATTTGGCCTAGTTCATGCTTGGAAAAACCTACTGAGAGTTGAAAAAAGCAGGAAAGCTTGTTTTCTTTTCCAAACAATGAATAAAAAACAAGTGATTTCAATGGGAGTTAGGTACATAAGCTTTTTAGAAACTACTTTTAAAATCCCACTAGGCCACCTATCTTCAAACTGGCACCTAAATGTATTTAAACATCTGGCCCATCATGACTAGAAACAATTCATCAATTGATTAACTAAAGTTAATACTTCCTTTGTTTAATTACGGTAATCAGATAGTTTTCAATACAAAATATGTTTTGATAAACTTACTTTTTCTCTTTAACATATCCAGCTCAGTGAAGGTAGTTTTACTTAACTAACACGCAACAATTTAAAAAATGCTGGTTTATATACATTTTAATTGAATTCCAGTTTTCACCCAAATGCTGCTTGACACAAATCCTGAGTAAAGAAAAAAAATCACCTAATATATAAGAAATGTATCATGCACCTCTGTTTAACATAATAAAATGTGAAAATTAGTATATTAAGCTATATAATTGCTTAAATAATTGTGCATAGATGTAGTGTATCCTATTGGTCAGCAAGAAAAAAAAAGTAGCAGCATATTAGGTGCAAAGGCTATATGTGATTGCAAATCAACATGAACTGAACCTTTTTTAAGGAAAATAACTAATGAGTACTAAAGCAAGACAAGATTAAAATCAACTATTTAAATCGAAGTTTCCTGATTGCAGATTTAAATGATAATTTAAAATCAATCCACACTGCTGTGAGCTTCTGTAGTTACTTCTTGCGTTCTTAAAGCTTTTGGATGGACTTTAATGTTCTTGTAGGAAGGGAAATTTGAGTGTCCCTAACAGTGTCCTTATGAAATCTGATGGCTTAGTTGACTCAGAGAGAGGATCCAAACACACGAAATAAGAACCATCCTCCAATGTTCATGAGGTGCATTTGTTGTTCCAAAATAGGTTTTCAAGGCATTTTCCAAGTTGTGTTACATGCGTCATTAAACTTATGATATGTGCCACTTCATTATGGAATTCAAGATGTGAGTGTGGCATGGAATTTGGTTTTCCTGCTTTCCAAATCTCTGTGTCTTTTGGACTTCTCTGCCACTTCTGCCACCTCTACCAAACTCACTCCGTTAATGTCCTTCTCTTCCAAAAATGGAAGCTGCAAAACAAACCTGTGGAGTAAGTTAATGCCAACCATTTGCCTACATGTAGCTGCTGATAATGCTGGAGGAATGCCTCCCTTTCTGGAATATGCAGAGTTGTTGTAGATGTGTCGGTCTCAGGATATTAGACAGACAAAGTGGGCGATGTAACATCTTTTGTTGGACCAACTTTGATGGTAAGAGAGACAAGCTTTTGAACTTACACAGAGCTCAAAAGCTCATCTCTCTCCCCAACAGAAGTTAGTCCAATCAAAGAAATTACCTCACCTCACCTTGTCTCACTTACTGGTAATTACCAAACAATTCACTTACATGTAATGGAATAATCCTATAGGTATATAGCAAATGTCAGTCTGATAGATACTTTTACGAGAAAGGAAATATCACATCCAAAAGCTAAAGTACATAAATATTTAAAGAAAATAGTTTTATTCATACATTTTAGGTCTTACTTTTCTGAAAATGTGCTTTAATCAACAGATTTTCTGTTCTCTTTGTTCACCACAGGAGTTGACTACTGATAAATTACCGTGGCATATCCATATTTTAGTTGGTTAAAAGAAAAGAAATCCTGTCATATTATCCCTAATTCAGGGCATTTTCTCTGCTTCATCCCTATTCCACCTACCCAGGTCCTGGAAGAGAAGACATAAAAAAAACATGCGCACGCACACACACAAACACACACACCTCAGAAGTGAAGGAGAGTTTTTTCATTGACTTCAACAGAAGCAGTATTGCCCCCCCAACCATCATAATTTACTTAATAAATTTGAGAGTAAAACAAATATCCGCATCCCCTACATATCTCAGCTGATCTCAATATGTCACTGAAACAGAACCAAAGAGCTCTGAGTTCCTTTGATTTCTGTAGTGCAGCATGGGAAGGCAAAGTGGGATGAGCCAGATAAAAATGAGCTAGAAACAGAAAAATGGTGGCTCTGGGGCTTGAGGTGGCTTGTAGCTCTCTCTCTCTCTCACATTAACAATGTGTATGTTGTTCTCAGCCCAAAAATCTATTTCACTTATGCTCTTTGAGATTTCCAGCTCTAATAGACACATTTACCCTACAGTTGTGGTTTAACTTCTCTGGGATTTGGGGCTGAACTAGAACTGAGTATTTCACATGGTCAAAACACAAACCAGAGTTACTTTGCCCTGTATGTTTGACATTTTGGATGCTTTAAGAAAGGCTGAATATCAGGAAAAGCTACTTGACAGTGAGAGCTATTAGGCTGTGAAAGTTTCCTAAGGAAAACAGTGGAAACTCCATCCCTTGGCACAGCTAAAATGAGACTGAATAAAGCAAGAATGAATGTACAGTAGGCGACAGTACTGAACAGGTAAAGAGATGGACTAGAAGAACGATTTGATCTTCCTCTCTAGATTCAGCCATTTGTGTCACCCAGAAAGATGCCTCAAATCTATATGCAACTATATATTCTATATGAACCCATACATTGTATTTTTGACAATGAAAAGATAGAAGTGTTCTCTCTTAGGACTAAGTTTTGTTCTTAACTACACCATTTAAATCTTTTGTAACTCCACTGACTTGAATGGCAGTACTCCAGATTTACACCCGCATAACTGAAAGCAGAACTTGGCCCTTCCCCTTTGAACTATGTGACACACAGGGACATTTGGGCATAAATGTCAAGTCAGGATATGGAGTGTGATCCTTCAATCTTTGGGTTCTTCAAAGTCCAGTTGAAGTTACACTCTAATAATCAATGGGAGCTTAATGTACACAAGAACTGGACTCTGAGTCTCAAAGGCTACTGAGTTCCCAGTTCAACAGCGTACTTAAGCGGATCACTAACTTTAATCACATGAAACCAAAAGGATTACTCACATAAATAAAAGTGACACATATGCTTAAGAACTCCGCTGAACTGGGAGAACTTAAAATTCACAAATAAACAAACAAGCATTTTTAAATTCCAGCAAATAATTATACAAAAAAAGAGATGTCATGGATTGCTATGTCGGGTGAAAATTACACAAAAATTAGAAGGTACAAACGTTTGGGGAAAGTTGGGAGAATTTTCTGTTCCTTTGGAAGGTGATATCCATAACATTCAAATTTATCAATAAGTAGGTCCATATTATATTTCTGATGGTTAACGTTGTTTGAATCTAGCTGTAACATTCTATTACGCTTGAAATTTTCTTGAAATCATGGCAATATGATCTTGTAAACATCAATAAAATCTCCAACATTTTAAAAAGAAATCTCCAGCATGTATAGGGACCTATCCTCAGCTGGTGCAAACTTCTATAGTTCTGCTCACACCACTCCATAGAAATACTGTATGTGCTGAAAATTCTTGCAAGAGGAAGAGTATTCACTACATTTCTCTGTTTTGTCTATTTAAATGGTAAACTCTTCAGGGAAGGACTATTTATACCTCTGTGTTTGCACAGTGTCTAGCACAATGGTGTCCTGATGTAATTGTTCCTTTGGTATTACTGTAATAAACATGACTAATAATAATTCACTTACACAGGGAAATTTTTCTTAATTTTCTGTGTGCCCTGATGTGAAGGCAAGCCAGAAAATAATTCCATTGCTGACTTGAACTGGCTTATTACTTTTATGCTTTAATGGCAGCAGCACTGGGATAAAATTTGGCTCCAAATTTATATTTCATAAAAACAATAAATAAAACTTTAACGAAGCTCTCAAACTACTAGAAACATTGCCATTAAATATTTTAATTTAGTTGGACATGTGATTGGGTTTTTGCCTTTTTTAAAATAAATCTGCACACTGCAGCTTTGAGCCAATGCAGGAGAATCCAAGAGTGACATTAAACAGAAACTAAACAGAAAGAAAAATGAAACCAACTACTATATTTTAATTGTCCAAGCTGAGAGGAATGCAAAAAGAGTAAACAAGGACATAAATACTGAAAATCATCTTTTTAATTTTTTTAAAAATTTGAGGTGACAGAGGTAAGGATCTTTTTCTTTTAATATGTAGGTCTTAATTGTGCAGTAAGCTCTGCTTTAACACAGGGGTCCACATGCATTGAACTCTTTGCAGAATATGAGGCAATGATTTGTAACCTGACAGTGTCCCTATAATAACCTTATTTCAGTAATTTAGAATATTTCAGAATAAAAACTTTGCTTATCTGTGCAACATGAAAAGAGAAGAAAAAGTCTAAAGCTCTATATCCCAAATCAAGTTTGGATCAGGTTTCTGTGACATGCATGATTCACTAGCATAGTGCATATTAAGACAAGACATAGAGCAAGAGCTGGTAACTACGGCATCTGGCCCTGCAAATGAAGGAATAAAGAAAGGTAGGTGGTATATCTGCTCTACGCTGAATGTCCTCCTTTACTCTTGCTCTTCTGGGCATTCAGCATATAGTTCTAAATTTGCAAAGATTATTTTTCATTTTATTTCCAGATCACTTTTAAATCTTAACATAGAATCATAGAAGATTAGGGTTGGAGGAGATCCTCAGGAGGTCATCTAGTCCACACCCTGCTCAAAGCAGGGCCAACCCCAAATAAATCATCCCAGCCAGGGCTTTGTCAAGGCAGGCCTTAAAAACGTCTAAGGATGGAGATTTCACCACCTCCCAAGGTAATCCATTCCAGTGCTTCACCAACCTCCTAGTGAAATAGTTTTTCCTAATATCCAATCTAGACCCCCCCACACTACAACTTTTGACCACGGCTCCTTGTTCTGTCATCTGCCACCACCACAGCCTAGCTCCGTCCTCTTTGGAACCTCCACTTCAGGTAGTAGAAGGTTACTATCAAATCCCCCCTCACTCTTCTCTTCTGCAAACTAAATAAACCCAGTTTTCTCAGCCTCTCCTCGTAAATCATGTGCCCCAGGCCTCTAAACATTTTCGTTGCCCACCACTGGACTCGCTCCAATTTGTCCACATCCTTTCTGTAGTGCAATACGCCAGATGTGGCCTCACCAGTGCCAAATAGAGGGGAATAATTCTGGGATGTATTGGCAGGAGTACTGTAAGCAAGACACTAGAAGTAATTCTTCCGCTCTACTCCATGCTGATTAGGCCTCCACCAGAGTATTGTGTCCAGTTCTGGGTGCCATATTTCAGGAAAGGATGTGGACAAACTGGAGAAAGTCCAGAGAAGAGCAACAAAAATGATTAAAGGTCTAGAAAACATGACCTATGAGGGAAGATTTAAAAAACTGGGTTTGGTTAGTCTGGAGAAGAGAGGACTGAGAGGGGAAATGATAACAGTTTTCAAGTACATAAAATGTTGTTACAAGGAGGAGGGAGAAAAATTGTTCTTCTTAAAGTCGGAGGATAGGACAAGAAACAATAGATTTAAATTGCAGCAAGGGAGGTTTAGGTTGAACATTAGGAAAACTTCCTAACTGTCAGGGTGGTTAAGCACTGAAATAAATTGCCTAGGGAGGTTGTGGAATATCCATCATTGGGGATTTTTAAGATCAGGTTGGACAAACACCTGTCAGGGATGGTACAGATAATACTTAAGTCCTGCTATAAATGCAAGGGACTGGACTAGACGACCTCTCAGGGTCCCTTCCAGTTCTATGATTCTCTGATTCTACCTCTCCTCCCATCTTAATGTCATCCACGAACTTGCTGAGGGTGTAATACATCCCATCATCCAGATCATTAATGAAGATGTTGAGCAAAACCGACCCCAGGACCGACCCCTGGGGCACTCCGCTTGATGCCAACTAGACATCGAGCCATTTATCACCACCCATTGAGCCCAACGATCTAGCCAGCTTTCTATCCACTTTAGAGTCTATTCATCCAATCCATACTTTTTTAACTTGCTGGCAAGAATACTGTGGGGGACCATATCAAAAGCTTCCCTGAAGTCAAGATATATCATCACATCCACTGCCTTCCCCATATCCACAGAGCCAGTTATCTCATCATAGAAGGCAATCAGGTTGGTCAGGCATAACTTGCCCTTGGTGAATCTATGTTGACTGTTCCTGTTCACCTTCCACTCCTCCAAGTGCTTCAAAATGGATTCCTTGAGTACCTACTCCACAATTTTTCTAGGGACTGAGGTGAGGCTGACTGGTCTGTGATTCCCCGGATTCTCCTTCTTCCCCTTTTTAAATATGGCCACTATATTTCCCTTTTTCCAATCATTCGGGACCTCCCCCGATTGCCACAGGTTTTCAAAGATAATGGTCAATAGCTCTGCAATCACATCAGCCAATTCCCTCAGCACCCTCAGATGCATTAGATCCAGACCCATGGACTTGTGCATGCCCAGCTTTTCCAAATAGTCCTTAACCTGTTCTTTCACCACTGAGGGCTGCTCACCTCCTCCCCATAATGTGCTGCTCAGTGCAGCAGTCTAGGAGCTGACCTTGTCTCTGAAGACCAAGGCAAAAAAAGCATTGAGTACTTCAGCTTCTTCCACATCATCTGTCACTAAGTTGCCTCCCCCATTCAGTAAGGGTCTCACACTTTCCCTGACCTTCTTCTTGTTGCTAACATACCTGTAGAAACCCTTCTTGTTGCCCTTCACATCCCTTGCTAGCTGCAACTCCAGTTGTGCTCTGGCCTTCCTGATTACACCCCTGCATGCTCGAGCAATATTTTTGTACTTCTCTCTAGTCATCTGTCCAAGTTTCCACTTTTTGTAAGCGTCCTTACATGAGTCACTATTAACCAGTGCACATACACACACTTCAGTTCTGCTCTTTTTTTTTCTTTTTTGGCAAGACATGTCCATTTTTAAATTACTGTATCTTCTCCCTTTTTCAACATAGACAACCTCCAGCCTCTTACAGCACATGGTAAGCTTTCCCAGATGCATATCAAATCCTAGAAATACAAGGGCTCATAATATAAGGGTATCATAGTTTGAAAAAGGTAGGCACATACCATACAATCTATTTTTCATTCTATTTCTGTGGAAGTATGAGATACACACTCCATGGACAGGCAACACAGACTTAGGTTAGAATTAAAAAGACAATTTTAATTGACAATGAATAAAAATACAACAGTATAGTAATGGCCTAATAAATGCAGTACCATTGCTGTAAAATGTAGCGTTTGAACATTGCTGTAGAATATCATGTAATTTGTAATAAGGAAAATGCCAAGCTGTCATGGCTCCTCCTTTCTTGCAATGGTAATAGAGTAATAATCAGACTAGAATTTGTTGGCAATTTGACCACTACTACGAAAAGATTAATGGCCAAAATTTAAATCTTGGTGGACACTTCATACAGGAAACAGCTTGCCACAAGTTACACAGCATGGTCATTCAAATATGATTGCACTGCATATTTTAGAATGATTGCAACAACTAATAAAAATGATGTATTAGCCTTTTAAAAGCTATTTATTTTCTTCAAACGTTTCATAAATAGCGCTGCTAAGCAAAGAGATTTTAGAATATACATATTATACAAGTCAAAATGTGTCGAAGTAGTGAAACCAGCAACTATAATGTAATACAGCTGCTTATTTCAGTGAGAAGATCTAAAGCTGGGTCAACCTGCAGTGGTTGTCTGAAATATCTGTTTAAAACAGAACAGCTAAGACTTCTTGTTGCTGCATCACTAATTAAGAGTAGGCTCGGAAATTGAACTTTCTTTAGAACTTCTGTTCAAGTTAGTTAGCTAGATTTAAGCCCCACTTCAGTTTCTCTTTACAGTATATAAAACCTGGAATAAATCAGTAACTGTGACAGGTATTTGAACTACATCAGCAGAATGGAATTCTGCTTTTAAATGAATTGAAAGCTGCCACTGAAACCATTTTAAAGTCACCAAACATATTTTCAAATTACAGAAAAACAAAGTGCAGTACACTGATTAACCTAAAACACTGTGGTAATACCGTTGTAAACTGCAGAGATTTGGGCCATTATTAACGAAAAAGCAATCTTCTTAGCATCACAGATTATTAAATATGTAATAGAATACTTCATTTTAAATCAACTGATGTGCAGGAAATGCTATCATTAACACACTGTACTGAACAATTTCATATGAGAATTTATGCATTGATTATATTCAGTGAAAATGGGTATTCTGTAGTTGTATATATTGAATATATTAAGACAACACATCATAATACAAAGCTGACTCAGACATTTTTCTAAATAAAGCACTCAATGTACCCTGCTACATAAAATGTAACTTAATTTATATCTACATGCCACATATTTGGACCAGTTGGCTACAACGACCCAGAATTTCTTCACTTTGCAGAAAATCACTATTTAGTTTAAAAACATGCTTTTGCAAATCATTTGAGATAAAACTGCATAAACTGTCTTTATGGAAAACTTGGCTACCATAAATGATTATATTATTAAAAAGGTCTTGAATAAAAACAAATTATAATATCTCATGCTGTTCATTCTTTGGCTTCCCTCACAGTACAGGATCATGGCACTGTGCTGAAAACACAGCAGGACAATAAAAGCCTGGAGAAATGGCTGGTGTACAGCAAAGAACTAAATGACTCTCTCCCTAATACAACTGCTATGTCTTGACAAAGATTCTAGGGATGAGATTCGCAGCTGGAGTAGTCACTGGAGTGATAGTTGCCAATGGAGTCATACCAATTTACACTAACAGAGAATCTGCCCTAGATGGTTAAGGCTGCTATAATTCTTGACAAAAAAAAAATAAATGGACTGACTACTATAACATGTTTAAGTCAACAAAATTTACAAGTGCTAGGATGAAGAATTTAAGCAAATTCTTAAATTTAACTATTAACAAAATTTAACTATTAACAAAATAGTTGGATCACAGGTACTAGGAATGAGGCAATCTTGCAGCCACAAGAAATGTGGATTTTTGCAGAAAATGAAGAAGGTTATGGCAGCAGTCTTTTAAAAATAGTAAAGGGTAAACAAATATTATTTGTTTCTAGTATAGAGTATGTGCAGTACATTATTTTGATATAGTAAAAGAGTCAGAATTAGAAACCATAGTGAATAAATACAGTGCAAGCAATTACATGCTGGGGCTTAAGCAATTTTTTTACTTTCATAACTCATGTGGCAAGCCCAGAGATGCTGGAGCTATGAACTGCCAAGCCTAGAGATGCCAGGGGTCAGCCCTGGCACAAATTAAATACTGAAGAAATCTTTTGGCCGATATATAAGTGATAACAAACTGCAGGCCTGGCCTGTAATTAGATGAAATTTTTACTGGTGCTCATCCATGCACAAGAAACCTCTGGATGCCTGATTGAAACTAACAAAAACCATAACTTCCAACAAGGGAATCCTGCCCAAACAAATGAGCACCTGCAAAAAACAAGCCAAACCCAAGTCATGTTACTGGAAACAGAAAAGTAAAGGTCTGATGTACAAAAGCTAAACAAATAGGGATAGATATTGTTGCCAACCAGTAGTATTACACGCTGTCAAAACACGAGGGTAAGTATCACCCATCGCATAAATAAAATGGGAGAGGTTCTCATCAAGAATATCAACATTCAACAAGAGACATTCCCTGTAAACTTCAAGGAGGTGCAAACATACAGCTGTATGCTGAATGCTGAACTCAAAAAAAGATTTACGATATCAGAAAACTACACCATTCTCCCACTGCCCCCAGACTTGTTGGGCCACCAGCCACTATCCAGATGTTTAGCCCATTCAGCTACAAAAGACAATTCACTGCCCTCTTAGGGTCCTGCCTCGACTTTGATAGACTTCAATGGCATTTGAAGGTATCCACGGAATACCAAGGAGGTGCTCACAGGTCAGGCCCTTAGTGTCTGAACAGGATATAAACATGCGCTCATAAAGATGAGTAAAAGGGCTGCTACATTTCCATAACGAGGGAAGAGATCTTTGTACAAACAGGGTCTGTTTTTCTAGTCGTTACTCAAGACAGGAATGCTTCCCACAACCAGGCCCATGGTATAATTCTGTAAGGCACTTGAAGATAGATGAAAGTGATCTATGTAAATGTATTCTTTGTGTTGAAGCAACTCTATTATGGTTAAGCGTATTTACTAATAATGTTTTTTTTGTTTGTTTGTTTGGGGTTTTTTTGATGGGTGTGTTTGGTGTAGGAGACAAATAGTCTGCAGACTATTCCCATCCCTGTGGAAATCTCTGGAGCAACTTCCCATCCCTGGAGAAATCTCCAGGGCAGCCACCTTACTCCTAATATTTCTTTCATTTTCTGTTTTTTTGTGAGCAGAAATGTAATTTTAAGTGTAGCTTCTATTGAAGTTCCACGGCCATAGTAATGGCATCATGTTGATAAGTAGCACCATTAAATGCTCTCAGAGTAATTAACTAGTGTGTATGTTAGCACCACACTGCTAGACACAAACACAAGGTCAACATTTTCAGGGTTTTTTCTTCATGAATGCATATTCCCTCTGTTGACTAACTTGCCCTTCCTCATCTGCCTTTGATCTGCCAGGAAGCTAGGTGCATGTAACTGCCCATCCATTAACATGGGGTTGAAACACAGTAAGTGGCATCTCATAAATTTCATAAGATTGGAAATTTATGCAAAGTAGATTCATCCTCTCGCTTCCTCCACACTAGTTTCATCAAAGCAATGCACGTTAGTTGTGTTATGTGCTATGAGCTTACTTAATTGATTTGTTTGTTACTGTGCATTTTTATTAGATAGGGGCTCAAGTTGCCAAGTCAGGGTCAGGTTTCAGATTTTTGAATATCCCTAAGGTGAGTGCGTGTTTAAATGCAGGGGATGGATTCTGCCTGTGGAGGGGAAGCTCTCCCTACACCAGCGCAAAGGAGAGGGCACTCTTGGAGGAAGAGGAGTTCTCTCTCAGCTTTTAGCAGAGGAAGAGAAGTTGTGATCCTCACTGTCATCCTCTCCACATTACTCCTGAAATCAGATCATTATAGGCCAGATTATGAATACCTTGTGAGCAAGTACTCACACAAATAGTCCCACTGCCATTTACTAAATTCAAATAAGGATCCTGCTTTGGATTTCAAACACCTCCAAAATGTAGGAGGATGTTCAGGTCCTTTCTAATATTTTTATCTAACAGACCAGGTTATTTTTTAAAATGCCCTATATTGCTATTACATACACACAGCTGAAATGCTTTGCCCAAGAAAGGCACTTGCTTAACATGGCATTTTAGGGGGCTTTTCTAGTTACTGACATTTAACATTTGCTTCTTACTGGCAGCTGTAATAATTAAACAAGACTGGAAGGTCAAGTAACTTGTCTAAATGATATCAGACAGGACTGTCTGAATTCTACATTCATAGGAGGAATCCAGCAGTAGGCGTTCATTTGTCAGAATGTAAAGAATTAATTAACTGTGACCTATTAACATTTCATCATTAAAGTTATATTTTTTTAAAAAGTCAAAATAATGTGACCCTGTGTGCTCCAGTTCCAAACCTGAGGAAAAGATTTGTTCTTGGGTTGGCAGGTGATGTTCTCATGCTCTGGAGGGATGATGCATGGCTTAGTGTGGACTGTCTTTTGAAAGCTGTAAACGCATCTGAGGGTAGGAGAGAATTAGGATTAGGATTTTAATAGGGGATAAGTGGCCAAGAATGAAAGGGTGAATGAAAACCCAATGACATGACTTGGGCTTTTTCCTTAGAGAGGGGAGAACGTTCTTTTGCCATAATTACTAATAATATAATACTTTGCAATAGAGAATATAGTTTGCTTCCAAGGATCTCAAAGCACTTTAAGAATATTAATCAAGTCTCCTCATGAAATGTAATGTAGCTGAGGAATGCATAGACATGGCTATTCTCATCCTCAAGACAGCTCCCACCTCAGAACACAGCTGCTGAAACACTAACCAACAGTTAGGAGCAGAAGTTCAAGGAAGAATGAGAGTGGACAGTGTGAGGTGATTTAGGAGGCAGCGTGAAATTACCCAAACTGCAGTTCAGTCATAACTTGAAAGTTAATATTGTTTTACAAAAAAGGAACCGTAGTATATTTAAATGGGCAGGGACTCTGTTTCATACCACACTTGAACAAGAGCACCTTTGCAAACATAGCGTCTCCTATCAATATGAAGGGTCATGAGTACCATACTGGTCCGATGGGAACAGTGCCATCTGCTGACTCAACAATATCAACTTCAGGCAGTACCCTGGATTTTGACTTGAGATGTCTCAGACAAGTAGGTTCTGTCCCTACTTGGATCAGAGCACAAGAGGCTAACTCTGAAGGAGACCATGGCTGTACTGCTTTAACAAGAACCGACCAACCCAAGGACAAGCTAGCCACGGCACAAAAGGAGGATTTTTCAAAAAACGTTAACTAATAACATGAGAAAAGGGTGTTCTTTTTGGATTTCAAGTAGGCCAGCACCATGGCTCCCTGATCTAGTTTGAGTCTTCCAGATGCTACTGGAATACAAATAAGTAATATTAATTTAAATGTAAGATATGGATTAAAAATCATTGTTTAAATCATTTGTGTTCAAAGTGGTATTTGTCCTAAAACACTGTGTAAATGTTGTTTATTTTAAAAAGTAAACACGATTAAAAGAAAATAATTCATAAATTTTGGGCCATGCATATCCAGTATGGCGGAACAACTTTCCACATACACATTACAATATTTCATTCAACATAATGCAAACATTAAACTGAAAAATAGAAAATAAAATACATTATATATTAATTTTTCTCTATTAATGCCCTGGACATGTCACTAGAAGCCATATCTTGTGTGTTCAGTCACAGTAATATAGGTTTGGCAGTCTAATGTTACATATAAAAATTGAAGGGTAATTATAACTCTAACAATAAAGCCCGCTTATCTGATCACATATAATATTAAAGACAGCTTATCTGGTACTGTTTACTAGTTCACTGAATCTATAGCTTACATTTTCTGGCGTTGATCTTTACATATATAGTTTCTTCTATCATAGCAGCTTTGTAAATATAGTTTACTGTTGTAAAATGGAACTGAATGGTTTCCATCAATGATTTTATTAAAGCTTGGTATGTTTATGAAGACAACCATTTACCTTCCATAAAATGTAATGGTTACAAATTATTACCACTGAGGACTAGTTTATCATGTTTAGTTCCTTAGATATTCACTCTGTTGTAAAGTCAATTCCAATCTCTTACTGCGATTGAAGTCAGACAAAGGACTCATAGACTCATAGACTCATAGGTCAGAAGGGACCAATATGATCATCTAGTCTGACCTCCTGCACAAGGCAGGCCACAGAACCCTACCCATCCACTTTTATAACAACCCCTAACCCATGACTGAGTTATTGAAGTCCTCAAAATTGTGCTTTGAAGACCTCAAGCTGCAGAGAATCCACACAGCAAGCGACCCATGCCCACGCTGCAGAGGAAGGCGAAAAACCTCCAGGCCTCTGCCAATCCGCCCTGGGGAAAACCTCCTTCCCGACCCAGATATGGCGATCAGCTAAACCCTGAGCATGTGGGCAAAGACTCACACAGCCACCCAGGAAAAGAATTCTCTGCAGTAACTCAGTTCCCATCCCATCCAACATCCCTCACAGACCATTGAGCAGACTTATCTGCTCATAATCCAAGATCAATTGCCCAAATTAAACTATCCATCATATCATCCCCCCATATACTTATCAAGTTTAGTCTTAAAGCCAGATAAGCTTTTGCCCCCACATACTTTCCCTCGGAAGCCTGTTCAGAACTTCACTCCCCTAATGGTTAGAAACCTTCGTCTAATTTCAAGTCTAAACTTCCTAATATCCAGTTTGTACCCATTCGTCCTTGTGCCTACATTAGTACTAAACTTAAATAATTCCTCTCCCTCCCTAACGTTAATCCCCCTGATATATTTATATAGAGCAAGTATATCCCCCCGGAGCCTTCTTTTGGCCAGGCTAAGTTGGTCAGAGCAGTAAAAATTATCTACTTCAAACTGACCTTCAAAAATATGAAAGATATTTAAAGTATAATAAAATACAGTACACCCAGGAACTTTGATCCAGTGAGAATTCTTCACTGGCCGATTAGTCTGATGAGTCTTTTAGAAGAAGAAACATCTGCTGTAATGCAACAGCTAATGGACCATTCTAATAGACCGCTCTATTGCCCACAGAGTAATAAATAACTTTGCATGTCCCTATAAGTTCCTATCTGAAGATCTCAAAGAACTTTACCAACATTCATGAATTAACCTCACAACACTCCAGTGCAAGACCTAGACAAAGTATTATAATACTCCTAAAAGTTGGTATTAAATAGCACATGGCATACTCAAGGTATCTTTAAATGCTTTATATGAATAAATTATTTTAGTTAGGTGCTTGCTAGTATAGTGGCTGAGTAAGCAAATGGCAGCCATTATGCGTTCAGTAATATTTCACCCACTGCCTTGGAATAAAGAACACACTTTTTTAATGAGAGCGGGAATTCTGGCTAGGACATGGAGGTCAGGTAAGTTAACCCTCTCCTCTTTTCAAAAGAGTCTATGTGGATTTTAATTTCCACCTGTACAATCACAAGAGCCATTGGAGATTTTTAAGAGCCAGTTAAATAAACACCTGTCAGGAATGGTCTAGAGAATACTCAGTCCTGCCATGAGTGCAGGGGACAGGACTAGATAACCTCTTGAGGTCCCTTCCAGTCCTATGATTCTATGATATACATACATCATTGTAATAATGTATGCCTATTACAGCAGTATTTGGGAATTCCAGACAAGGATCGTGGCCCATGCTGCTAGGCTCTCTACAGACAAATAAAAAAGAAGAGAATCTCCATCCTCGAGAATTTACAATCCACATGCGCACGGATGAACAAATGGACAAAGGAGACAAAGTGGGTGAAGGTGGGTTAGGAGGATGAAGCAGTAATCAAACAGAGTTTAGTAGAAAGGGCTTCAGTTTATAGAGATAGGACAACCTCCAACTAACAGGTATCTTTGGGGGTTAGCACAGAGAGGTCACACATACAGTACTCTCTCACACAAGTTTCGGATGCTCCCCCATCTACTGACATCCATGAGAAATCATTTACAGTAGTAGTCCTCAAAACAGTTAAATGCAGATAACATACTCCATTATACTCACACAGACTTTATTCCTCTGCCACATCCCAAATTCAAAACAGAAGATAACGTTCAGTACCGATGCCGATTAGCAATTACAACACATTAACCTATGTACTTCTTTTCAAATATTGTTTACATGGATTATCGTTACCCTATTAATCTATCGCTATACCTTCGGTGTACTGGATTCAGATTGGCACACTGGTCAGTGTTTATGTGAGGTTTGTTTTTACAATTTTAAGATCACCTCAACACTCTAAACGTCTACACCACAAGTGTTTTATACTTTATTAGCCTCATCTGTCTTTTCACCATAACTGTGCTCTGTTGACCAATAAGGTATATAACTCCATCTGCCTTCGGTGTACTGGATTCAGATTGGCACACTGGTCAGTGTTTATGTGAGGTTTGTTTTTACAATTTTAAGATCACCTCAACACTCTAAACGTCTACACCACAAGTGTTTTATACTTTATTAGCCTCATCTGTCTTTTCACCATAACTGTGCTTTGTTGACCAATAAGGTATATAACTCCATCTGCCTTCGGTGTACTGGATTCAGATTGGCACACTGGTCAGTGTTTATGTGAGGTTTGTTTTTACAATTTTAAGATCACCTCAACACTCTAAATGTCTATACCACAAGTGTTTTATACTTTATTAGCCTCATCTGTCTTTTCACCATAACTGTGCTCTGTTGACCAATAAGGTATATAACTCCATCTGCCTTCGGTGTACTGGATTCAGATTGGCACACTGGTCAGTGTTTATGTGAGGTTTGTTTTTACAATTTTAAGATCACCTCAACACTCTAAACGTCTACACCACAAGTGTTTTATACTTTATTAGCCTCATCTGTCTTTTCACCATAACTGTGCTTTGTTGACCAATAAGGTATATAACTCCATCTGCCTTCGGTGTACTGGATTCAGATTGGCACACTGGTCAGTGTTTATGTGAGGTTTGTTTTTACAATTTTAAGATCACCTCAACACTCTAAATGTCTATACCACAAGTGTTTTATACTTTATTAGCCTCATCTGTCTTTTCACCATAACTGTGCTCTGTTGACCAATAAGGTATATAACTCCATCTGGTGTATATGTGCCAGTGAGGCTACCTAGGGTCCCGTTCATTAGTGTGTTATGCCCCATTTACAACCATGTACACATAAAAAGTTCAGTACCCACACAAGGGTCTACATGCCCCAGCTTTATAATACACAAAAGGCTTCTTACTTTGTATGTCAATCAATAACTTTTCCTTTAACTAGATGGGCTGTAATCAAAGTAAAGAAGGGAGTTACCACTTGCAATAGGTGTATGCCTAGCTGGAAAAACGCACGAGAAATCCTATTTATCAAAAAATAAAATTAAATGGGCCAAATTCATCCCTGAGGAGACAATTTGGCTCTGTTTACCTTTCAAAGGTACCATAGTTGCCAATTAAAAAAAACCAAAACATATTCTATTGTCTACCATGGTATTTCCTATATTTATAGAGCCAAATTCTGTTCCCACTTACACCTGTTTAAATCCACTGAAGGCAACTGAGATGCATTTTACCACTGCCTGCTGGACCATAACACCTGTGCTACTTTTTAGGTAAAAAGCACTTTCTCAAAAGCCCAGATACAGTATATCAGTGCCTGATCTAAGCTTGTTCAGGTTTCTATTTTTAATGCAATTAGCATTAATTAAGGAATACATTCATTGCCATTTTATGTCTTTTTAAAAAATTAGTATGAATAGCAATGCTCATGAAACTGCCAAACTGATAGCACCAGCTCCACACTCCAGTTGGCTGGGAACCACTGCCAATGGGAGCCTCCTGGCCTCCCTACCTAGGAACTGGACCCGCTGTCTGCTTCCAGGGAGCAGCGAGGAGCCAGAACATGCAGGGAGCCTGCCTTAGCCCAGCTGCGCTGCTGACCAGGACCCACCCAAGGTAAGCCCGCACCCCAACCCCGAGCCTCAACTCCCCAACCCCAGCCTTGAGCATCCCACAAACCCAGAGCCACCGCCTGCACCCCAAGCCCCTCATCTCTGGCCCCACCCCAGCTCCCGCACCCCCAGCCAGAGCCCATACCCACTCCTGCACCCCAACTCCTTGCCTCAACCCACAGCCCCCTCCCGCACTCTGAATCCTTCAGCTCCAACCCCCAGGCTGGAGTCCTCTTGCACCCCAAAACCCTCATCCCCAGCCCTACCCCAGCCCACACCCCCAGCCAGAGCCCTTACCCCCTCCTCCACCCCAACACCCTGCCCCAGTCCAGAGACCCCTCCTGCACCCTGAACCACTCATTTCTGGCCCGACCCCAGAGCCCACACTCTCAGTTAGAGCCCTCAACCCCTTCCGCATCCCAACCCCCTGCCCCAGCCCAGTGAATGTGAGTGACGGTGGGGAAGAGTAAGCCACGGAGGGAGGAGGAATGTAATGAACGGAGGGTCGAGCCGAGAAAAGGATGCGGCTAGGGTGTTCGGTTTTGTGCGATTAGAAAGTTGGCAACCCTACATCCATCTGTATCCACTGTAATTTTCATCCACTGAAGTGAATGGGGTGAGAAGGATGTAAGAGAAGTAGATTTTGTCCCAGCAGTAGAAGGCAAGTTGCAGGTTTCCTCATTACTTTGTGTGCCCTTTTGGCAATGAACCTCAATCCTGACATGCAACACCTCAATTATTCAAGCATTCTGGGGACTACTGTTAGAAAAGTTTTCTAACCATTCTGAGGCCTGGTCTACACTACACGTTTTAACCAAATTTAGCAGCGTTAAACCGATTCAACCCTGCACCCGCCCACACAACGAGGCCCTTTATATCAATATAAAGGGTTCTTTAAACTGTTTTCTGTACTCCTCCCCGACGAGAGGAGTAGCGCTGAAAATCAAAAGTAATTGCCATGTTGGATTACGGTTAGTGTGGCCACAAATTCGACGGTTTGGCCTCTGGGTGGTATCCCACAGTGCACATTGTGACCACTCTGGAAAGCAATCTGAACTCAGATGCACTGGCCAGGTAGACAGGAAAAGCCCGCGAACTTTTTGAATTTCATTTCCTGTTTGCCCAGCGTGGAGCTCTGATCAGCACAGGTGGCGATGCAGTCCAATCCAAAAAGAGTTCCAGCATGGACCGTAACGGGAAATACTGGATCTGAATTGCTTGTATGGGAGACAAAATCTGTTCTATCAGAGCTCCGTTACAGAAGATGAAATGACAAAGCATTTGAAAAAAATCTCCAGGCTATGATAGACAGAGACCACATCACAGTGCTATGTGACAAGCTTAACGGAAAGCCAAAGAATCAAATGGATGCTCATGGAGGGAGGGAGGGGGTACTGAGGACTCCAGCTATCCCACAGTCCCCGCAGTCTCCGAAAAGCATTTGCATTCTTGGCTGAGCTCCCAATGCCTGTAGGGTCAAACCCATTGTTCGGGATGGTTCAGGTATATCTCATCAATTTACACACACACCCCTTGAAAGAAAAGGGAAAACAATCATTTCTTGACTTTTTTCAATGTCACTGTATGTCTACTGCATGCTGCTGGTAGACGGGGTGCTGCAGCACTGAACAGCAGCATCCTCTCCCCTCCCTTCCCCGGTGGCAGATGGTACAGTGCAGAATGACTGGTAGCTGTCCTCGTCATCATCCCACGAGTGCTCCTGGCTGGCCTCAGGTGAGGTCAGCCGGGGGCACCAGGGTAAAAATAGGAATGACTCCCGGTCATTCCCGGCAGATGGTACTGAATGGCTGGTAACTGTCTTCATCATAGCAACTGGGGGCTGAGCTCCATCGCCCCCCCCCTTCATGTTTAAAGAAAAGATTCTGTACTGCCTGGACTATCATAGCAGCGGGATGCTGGGCTCTTTCCCCCCCCTCCCCACCATTTAATGTCCTGCCTGGACTATCATAGCAGCTGGAGACTGCCTCTGCCTCATTTTATCTCACTAAAAAGTCAGTGTTTCTTATTTCTGCATTCTTTATTACTTCATCACACAAATGCAGGGACACTGCAACGGTAGCCCAGGAGTGTTGGGGGAGGAGGGAAGCAACGAGTGGGGTTGTTGCAGGGGCACCCCCTAGAATGGCATGCAGCTCATCATTTCTGTGGGATCTGACACAAAGCAGCTGTGCTCTCTGGTTCTCTGGTACACTGGCTCTCTAGTATACTTGCCCCATATTCTAGATAGGACTGACTCTATTTTTAGATATAACATAAAGGAGGGAATGACTCCCCGAGTCATTCCCATTTTTGTCTTTGAACCCCCGGCCGACCTCAGCTAAGGCCAGCCAGTAGCACCTATGACAGCAGCAGATGGTACAGAACGATTGATAACCGTCATCTCATCACCAATTTACAATGGCACAGCAGCCGGTACAGAATAACTGATAACCGTCTCTGCTATCTTGCAAAGGCAAATGAATGCTGCTGTGTAGCACTGCAGTACCGCCTCTGTCAGCAGCATCCAGTACACATACGGTGACAGTGACAAAAGGCAAAACGGGCTCCACGGTTGCCATACTATGGCGTCTGCCAGGGCAATCCAGGGAAAAAGGGCGCAAAATGATTGTCTGCCATTGCTTTCACGGAGAAAGGAATGAGTGACAACATTTACCCAGAATCACCCCTGACACTGTTTTTGCACCATCATGCATTGTGATCTCAACCCAGAATTCCAATGGGCGGGGGAGACTGCGGGAACTATGGGATAGCTACGCGATAGCTACCACAGTGCAACACTCCAGAAATCGACACTAGCCTCGGTACATAGACGCACACCGCCAAATTATTGTGCTTTGTGTGGCCGCGTGCACTTGACTTTATACAATCTGTTTTACAAAAACAGTTTATGTAAAATTGGAATAATCCTGTAGTGTAGACGTACCCTAAGCTTTGTTTGTTCTATGATGTAAGCAAAACCAGACTTGGGTGAGACTACTTACGAAAGCCGGGGCATCAAAGCAATGAACCATCAACTCCTTGTGGAATCTAACGTTTAAATAATACAATTCTTTATATAAGACAAGAGCTTCATTTTCCCCTCTAAACGAAAACAAAAAAGCAAAAAATATAAGTTGAAGCAGAAAACCATTTTGGCATCCATCACTGGAAGGACACAGTGGACCAGAACTCTTTTATTTTGACAAAGTTGAATGTTTCATCCAAGAGGGTTGAAGTCTCTGGAAACTGATTAAAGGTGAGAAACCTGCTTAGACCAAGATAGTAACTTGCTGAAGTTAAGTTTTAGTCACTAGAAAGCATGTTTTGTTTTACTTGTAAACATCTCTGTGTCTTCTATTCTTACTTATTAACACTTAAATGTCTGTGCCTTGTTAATAAACTTACCTCTTGTCTTATTACAAAACCATCTCAGGGCTGTGTAATAAACTGAAGAGTAAAATCCTCAGCCAAGCTAACAGGCTGATGTGTGCTCTGTCTGGATGCAGTGAACATGAATACTTCTATGGGGGTTCAGTGAGACAGCTGGACATTGCAGAGAGATGTCTCTGGGGAACTTGTGAATTGGGGTTCATTGATTGTTATCTGCAAATCAGGGTTTGGACAGGTGGAGTCTGAGGAGTTTGCTAGCAAGGCAGACAAGCTGTTGTGTCAGGAAGCTCACGCATAGCTTAGCAGCAGCAAAGCTCACTCTTGCCAAGGCAGAGCAGTAACACACTGGCTTACAGTTCTGGGTAAGCAGAGCAAGGTGTCACAGCATCACATCACAAAGGAGAGACATTAACAATAGGGCTAAGAGACAGTTCTACCATTATGGTAAAACATATACATCACACGCTAATGGCAAAGTTTGCCTGTGCCTATTCAGAGGCTTCAGGGCAGGAAAGCCTGGAGTCCTCATATCACCTTTTCTACAGAGGATTTCCTGCCTGGGAGGTTGAATTCCACTGACTAAAACCACAAGACCCCACCCCACCCCATTCCCATGTAGGAAGGAATGTTAAGGCTCTAGACTGTAGTAAGGAATGCAAAGTTGGCAAACAAGTCGTTTATTTGTGATGAAGGTAAAAATAGGACTACACCTCTGTGTTAAATAGATGTGGCTAAATCAAAAGACAGTGGAAAATGGACCAAAGGAGTACGATCATCTATGAAACTAAAGTGTGTGTATTTATCCATTCTAAGCATAAGCAAGAAGCCAGCTATAAAAGGCTTTTTAGAGGAGTTGCAGCCACAAGCAGCCTATAGTATATTGGCCTGGTTCTGCATGACACTGATATGAAGTGGTACGATTTTCATTAGACTGAGTGCATTGGACGCTATATCTGGGTAATAGCAGCTTCCCAGGCTGCACTGATTTTTGGTATACCTTATAGCTACCATTTTTTCAACCTTTACTAATGCTCTGTAGCATTTTTTCCGGGGCAAATGCTACTCAGTATAAGGGTTACAGAACTGGGTATGGATAGGTCAAGATTTATTTCTAAAAGTGGAAACTACACTACAGTGTCTATTGGTATATAAGTGGATTAAGGCTATTTTATAAGAAGCCCATAAGGTGTGTGTCTGTCTATCATGAACACTGCTTATGAGTTCTGTGTGTCAGCATTTCTAGTCTTTCTATATTAATTATGTTTTAATATGGAAAACTGGAGTGATCAATATAGTTAAATACACTATGATTTTTTTTGCAAGACAGCTTGTTTTCTCTTTACTCTTGTCTAGATGTTTAATGAAGTGACTGCCACATCATACATCAAGATGGGTTAAATAAATCAAACGCAATATATTGCTCAATGAGAAGAGTCTACAAAAGGTATTTTGTAAATTATTAGGATTTTTTTTAACACAGATCTACAACTTCAAGACATCACAAGGTTTGTGTTCTTCAGAAAGTCAGAAATTATTGTGAAAAAATAATGCTAAAAATGCCATACAAAGGAAGTGTAGGTAATGAGAACTTTGATCTTGCTTGTAAATTATTTGTTACATTGCAGAGCATAACAACCTATGCTGTTTATTTTACCATTTTATACCAACACAATTGCAATGAAAGGAAATCTGAAATGGCTGCCAGAAATCTTTAAAGAGGTACATGTAATACTGAAAAGATTTTCCACCCTGCCAACAGATAGCATTTAAAATTCTCCATTCTACTATCAGTGTAGCTGCTTTGCACAACTAGTATTTATCAAAGAACCAGATTCTGTTCCCTGTAATGTACATCTAGGGCAAGCCAATGGGGCCAACTCTGGCTTTACATCAGCTTACTTGAGAACAACATTTGGTTCCCTAACAGCATTTTTCATATTATGATCATTTCACTGTTCCAACTTTTGTGACTTTTATCACAAGTTTAATATTTTTGTGTTTCCTTAATCCTGGAGTCCTGTAATTAGGTGAGAATTTCAGCTTTCATTTTAAAAAAGAAAGTTTAGAGCCATTATGGTTACAGAGAAGCACTTGAAAACAAGGCCCAAGTGCTTTCTATGGCCTCAGAGACCAGAAGAGAAATAAAAACACCATCAATTTATTTTTAAAACCTCATGATTTTATGGGCCCTGAAAGTAGTAGAACAACAACTTCTTACTAGTTAATCTGCTTTCTTATAGTTCCTTGGAGCTAGACCAGACTATAGGAAAGGTTAGAGATCCTCCTACCAGCTGATAGACATAGGGAGCTCAGTTCTTCATAAAATGAACTAGATGGCTGGCCTTTCTTAGTAGGGCACCTACCAAGCAGCAAAAAATTCAATTACTTTTTAAAAACACAATTAAAAATTTCAGAAAATAAATCAACTCTATCTACACAATACCTTACATGGCTGTGGGTGGTAGAGAAAGACTTGGAGAAACCATGGCTGAAATTTTCAAAGCTGGTTCAAAGCAGAGTGTCTACTCATTAATATAGATGGCTAGAACTGGGTGTCTAGCTTTTCACAGATTTTTTCAGACTTCAGTCAGAATACTTCATATCTCTATGTTTTTAGACAATCTGGCCAAAACTGTGTGAGCTACTGGCCTGGGCATATGGGTGCCAAGAGGAATTTTCACTGAGTGCTGTGAGACAGGATTTTCAAGACTACATCAGTGTGAAACAATCTTAACCATCTCAGATCACAAGCAAAACATTGTACAACCTTTGACATGCCTCTAAAATGAGTGGGAGGAAGGAGTTGGATGGGAACAAGGGTCAGCTTACTTTTTTTTTGTTAATCAGCAGCACTTTCAATTAATCCATATATAGCTTTCTACAGAAACAATATTACACAAGAAAGAAAACATAACGTAGGTGATTAATTACAAGGAAAGTACAATCAATTCTGAGAAACAGCATGCGTTAAACAAGTACACCCTGTAAACAGTAACAGTCTAGAACAATCCGATGAATGGAATAGATTGCCTGTAATCGTAAGGTGGTCTCAAGATCAAATTTTGTGATCATATAAATTTCCCCAGCTATTCTTTTGCTTAATCTGTTTTATGAATTGCATAATAAGGATCACTGGATTACCATGTAAATAGAATGGGATAAATTTATAGCATTTTTCAAACTCATTACAATATCTGTCATGAGGCTATGCTGTGCAGGTTTCTTCCCTCACATTCCTGTCACAGTCTTGATCATAGGAATAAAAGTATCACCTCTTCAATTCCTGACATATTCATGGACAGCAGCGCTGCCCTTCGACCGTTCCAGGGGTCCATATTGCTGATTTGCTTTCATTCCTGCTTCACAGGTCACACACATGCTGTTACAAAGTGACTGATTAAAAATGGCTGGTGCACACTGAAGCCCATACTACCATGTAGGTGTCATGGCTGGAGATTTGGCCTAATTATGAAATAATGTGCTGTTTTTTCCCTTCAAGCTCCATATGTACCTCTAGGCTGTATCAGTCTGAAGCAAAACAGCAACTTACACTTGGGCAGACAGGTGTAACTTGCTGTGAGCTCCCTCACAGACAGATAGTTACTCCCAAGGAGCTGCTCACTGACTAGCAAATAATAAACTCTGTTTAAAATTGGGCTTATAACAGTCACCTCTTTACAATACCCATGTGCACTATGGTGATTTACAAGCAGTGGGGAAGAGCAACATTGGTCAGCAAAGTATCCCATTTTATTTTCTTCTTCACTGTTACATGTCATGTGCATGTAAGGCTCGTTATGCTGGAAAAGGTCAGTGCCTGAAAGGTTTACTGTTAGATTTAATTTCTGAATATGCTGTCGAGTAGAAGAAAAGGACCTCATTCTGACCTCTGTTGTAATGGAGGGTATTGCAGATAGCAAGATTCTGTATTCTGGCGCTCTGCTCTGTTGAGGTGTACTGTAACTCCTCTCCAGAAAGCACAATGGGAAAAAGAAATACTCGGTTCCTAAGAACAACCTTATACAGATGGTGGGCTATGCGGAACAGAGAGTTTATTGTTGTGCCCATTAGGATTGTCTTTAAATCTTGGTTCTGATTCTGACTGATCATACACTTGCATAAATCAGCACTGCCTTCACTGAAGTCATGGAGTTACACTCATTTACACTGAATATACAATCAGTCAGAATCAGAACCAAGCTTTAAAGACACTTCTAATGGGCACAACAGTAAACTCTGTTCAGTTTAGTCCACAGGCTATATAAGCTTGTTCTTAGGAACCAAGTAATTTTTTTTACCATTGTGTTCTCTGGAAAGCAGTTAAAATACACCTCAACAGAGAATGCCAGAACACAGTATCTTTATATCTGCAGTACCCTCCATTACAGCTGTCTTGCAGCAATAGCCCAAAGCAGTAATTACTTAATACTCAACTGATCTTGTTTTACCTATTCATAAGCAGAACAGGAATGAACTAAACTGCCTGGATTCTGGCAGGAGGATAGACTTTATCAAAAGCACCTTAGTTACTAAACAATCAACTAACATCTATGCAAAGAGCTCAGGGGACCAGATAAGAGACTGAATAATTAAACAGAAAAGTGTTGCTATGCAAAAATCTATCAGCTTGCCAGATCATCACAACATTTCCTATAGATAAATTAGAAATATTGCTACATTCGCCACCATGTCACAAGGCTAAATCCTATTGCGTACTTTGATTGTGTATTATGTTACGTGATACTGCAACAGGCAAAACAGCACCTTCATGAAATAAATGCATCATGACAAGTTAACTTCATTTAACCACAAGTCAAAATAAGCATCACTGTAATAATACAAAATTAAGGTGTGACTGGAGGCTGTACTCTCTCTGAAAGTGAGGTTAAAATTAGGCATTTAAATGATCTACATGTTGTCAGGAACTGTCTAGTGGGTATGTGTCCCACTGCCCTAACAAAATCAGAACTGTTCAGTCAAGTTTCAGGCTGCTGTACTGTTGCTAACAACTAAAAAGATGCTCCTTCAGCTCCCTTGTTAGAAGCAGCTGGTTGCATGTTCTACTCCAGTTGCTACCTTGACATTCCAATAGTATGGGATGTGCAACACAGTAACAACTGACCAAATTTGTTACAACTAAAGGCTCAATCCTTTAAAGTGCTGAGCAGCAGGTAAAAGTTGCTAAACATCCTCAGCTCCCACTTAAGTCAGGCAGAGCTAAGCACCTCGCAGATACGGCTCCATATTACAGAATGGATTGAGCCACTGCTGCCATTTCAATTTCTGTGTGCATCCAGGGAATTTGGGGGTAAGTTGGTTGCTAAAAAAAATAAAAAATGTAAAAGAAAAGGGTCAAATAAGGGAGACCACATTCCGCTAGTGGTCTCACTGAAGTCAATGGGACGACTCATGGAGTAAGGTACCACTCAACGTGAGTAAAGGTATGACAGATTACTGCTGCAGAGCAAGATGGTCTAGCATAAGACTATGTCTTTATGTAAAACCTGCATAAACAGCTGAAATGATAACCATAACATTGTGTTGTGCACCACCTAGACATGCAGGAATCTCCATCCAGTGTATGACTTTACATGCAAACTTACCAATCTTACACATCTGCTTTTATAGTCAAGCCTATTGAGTATGACCTGAGTAAGGAATGCACAGTGACTCACTAATTCCTGTATTAGCTACTCGGAGTATACTGAGGTGAGTTCAAGTTAGAAAGCCAATTTCTGCCTTCAGTTATATCCCCAGTTGACTTCACTGGGGCTGGATGTGTGTAACTCATACCAGAATTCATCCAGAGTTTCTATCAGAGTTCTGAATTCTTTCATTTTCTTATTATTAACAAAAATTGTTTATATACCACTAATGTTGTCGTTAGACCTCAATATAAATAGAACACTTTTCCTTATTATAAAAAAAATGTTTATTTAATTGTACTTAGCTACTCAGAATAGCCTCAGGATTTTCAATATATGCAGGATCTAAAGAACACTATAAATATTATTACAAAAACCTAAGGCTGCACATGTAACCTTAAAATGTGGCCCTCTTGTGCATATGCATTATGATACAGTCTTTATATAATCACATAATATTTGTTCCATAGGACCCCTGCCTTATTCAGTGGTCACCAACAGTGATGCACTGAGAGCACAAGACAACCTTCCTGATCTCATTTCCTGTGCACAAAACCACAGCAGCCAGAAGCAGTAATTGCAGGAAAAGTCCTGTTCAGCCCTTGCATCCCGGGGATGGAGCACACTCATCACAGGTGGAATTTTTGATTAATTTAGCAGCCAAACTCTAACAAATTTCTACTGAGCATTTGCTGAGATTTTTCAAAGCACTTTCTAACTGGACCAATTTGGGCCCTTTTCCAAGGGAATATCAAAAGGCATATCCCTGATACCAGTAGAACCCCATATCAAATTTCAAGTCTCTGCTCCAAAACAAGGAAGACCAGGAGCTTCTCAACTAAAAGATTGTATGAATATAGGCAAAACAATGTCTTTTTCTCTAATCTCATTAAGACAAACAGCTGAATTGATTTAGCTGGGAAAAAAGCCCCAGGCAGGCACCCCACACAGAAAATTTCAGACCAAATGGTTAAAGTTTAGCAAAGATATAAGCAACTGAAAACAAGTCTTATAATGAGAAATGTTGGGCAACTTTAACTAAAGGCATTGTTACCTGAACCACTGATGATAATGTCATTATATAACTCATACACCCTCACCTGGAATATAGTATTCAGTTCTAATGATCCTGGTTAAAAAAATTCAAAATAGATTAGGATACACATCTGCTGCTGAAATTGATTACATTAAAATTAATAGGAGTTGTGTGGCTAAATCCCCTAACTGGTTCTGAAAATCTCAATCCCTATCTGAAAAGAATATGGCAAAAATAGAAAGGGACAAGCAACAAAAATTAGAGACATAAAAAGACTTCCATATAAAAAGTGATTGAAAGGAATGTAATTGTTAAGTAAAGAAAGGTAATGAATAAGAGGAAACAAAATATTCATGGCATAGAGAAGTAGATTGGCCTAGTTGTTTTCTCATTCTCAATATACAAGGATAAGGGGACAGTCAATTAAATTAAAAAGCAGAAGATTTAAAAACTGATAAAAGAATAGCTCTATCTATATAGATACACACATTTACGTAATCCAAATTAACCTGTGGGACTCGTTTCCACTATACACAAGTGAGGGAAAGAGCTTAGTAGTGTTCAGACAAGCCCTACACATTTACAAGAGCATGGGTGAGAGCTCTCATATATGGATGAGAGCATTCACAGTTATTAGTTAGAGGGTTGTTTTCTGTTGTTTTTTAAAGAAGAGATACAATCCTCGTGTTTTATGCCATAAGCCAATCACTGACTAAGGGCAGGTCTACACATAAAACATCACAGTGCTGCTGCACCTCTTCAGTGAAGAGGCTCCTAGGCCGACGAGAGCTTCTCCCATCAGCACAGTTAATCCATAGAGGTGGTAGCTATGTTGACGGGAGAATCATATATATGTACATATATATCTGTAAAGACAGGCAAAACAGCTCTTAAAACATTACTGAGGAAGGGCCCAACACACAATGTGCTCTCTAACAGTTTGGACATTGTAAAGTAGAACTATGACTTGATGTGTAGAATATCTACAACTGGTACATGATTTGTTGATTACACTCTGACAGATCATGGATCATCTGCTACTAGGTAACACTAACTTATAGTTCTTACATGTCTCCAGACCACTTATTTAGCAGCCTTGTGTTTGCTAATTACCCTTCGGATCATAAAATATGATCATATGAGGGACTCCAATGTCAACCAAACTAATATAACAATTCCATAGCATAAACTACATTTGCAATTTCAAGACATATTAATACATGCCAAACCAAACTCAAACCCATAGGACTTTAAAAAAGCCATTTGTTCAGTTCTATTATTACTACAAATAATCAAGTTTAGAGGTTTGTACATTTACATGGTGTTTTATAAATATAAACTAAACAGAACTGTCATCTTACAGTCTAAGGAAGACATTCAAACAGACACAAGACAAAACATGTCAGAGCATGGTGAGTGAGGATTATTGGAATGGATAAGTAAGAAGGAAATAAAAATGGATTTTAGAGAGGACGTAGAAGGGACACAATGGACAAAAGTGGGAGCTATTCCAAGTATTGGGGCAATCAACCTGTGAATATGGAAAAAAGATCAAACAGCAAAAAAGGAGAAAGGGACAATTTTGCCTTGCATAAGAAATTCCCTGGGTATTGTCCAATTACATGGCAGTGGAATTCGCTGTGGAATTCACCTTTTGCCTCACAAGTGTGTTTGAGAGTCAAAGCTTTCATTTTGTGCGTGTATGTGTATATATAATTCATAACTGAGAAGAGAACCATGGAAACATCACATGAGCATAACCAACACAACGTTGTCTCCCTGAGACTACAGACAGCAGGAACAATAGCTCGGAGAGGCGCAAGCTACCAACTTCACTGAGATGAATGTTTGACTCTGGAACCTAACAACTGCAGTCTAAATGTGAGTATTAATGTTTCAGTCGTGATCATTTTAGCAGAAACATCTGTGTATCCATCTGTCTAGATTATTACTACACTTCTCATTGCTGCGGTATCAGAGTATCTGCTCAGCTACATCCAGCTAATATGTTTATCTCTCAATCCCAAACTACCTCCAATGCCTCCTCTGGAGCCAAAAACCCCATAGGACCGCTACCAGGTTGCCAGAACTTCCAGATTCCCTCAATTGCTCCCATGATGCAGTTATGTGAGGTCAGTACCAATTTCTATGATGTCACTAAACTGTACATGTGTGGACAGTACAAAAGAAATGAAATGTAATCCTGGATAAAAACACAGCTGCTACTGTTCTGACTGAAAACTATTCATTCATATTGGATTCATTAAAAACCTCCAGTTAGATTTAACTGGAACTGCCACCTCATTTCCCATATGCCACACAAGAATGCTGCCGACTCCGGGAATCTTGGCACACAATTTAGATTCAGTTTGCTGAGCAGCACGTATTTCTTTGAGTTGAGAAAGTGGGAGAGACTCAGAACATTGATGTATGCAGGGTGTAGGTGAGATTATGTAAGGCCTTTAGGGTAATGGTGTGAAGCTTGAGTTGGTGGGGTAAGAAAAACCTAGTGAAGGGATCAGAGAAGAGTGATGTGGTTGGAGGGGTGGAAGAGGACTTTAGTAATGGCACATTGGACAGGCTGGTAGAGGGAAGAAGGACAGAGAGGAGAATGGTCTAGTAAATGAAGCAAGTTATGACCCAAGGTGAGCACAAGATTTTCTAGTAAATTTATTTCAAATACCAGTGAAGATTTAAAATAATATTTTCTGTTAATATTATGAATGATTAATATCAAGTTCAAGAATGAAAACATTAAAAATAGTGTATCTGATGCAATTCCCATCTATTTTTCACATTAATGGCATAATTTGTATAAGTCAATATGAAAATCAATGCAGAATTTTTGGCAAGGTACAGTGCTACATGACAGAATCCACTGAGGGCAATTACATTAAAACAATTTAAAACCTGCAACAAAATAAATAAAATAAATAAATACAAATTAAATGTAAGTATATTACATAAAGGTTTACTGTTTGTGATGAAAAATGGCATCATTTGTTTAAAAAAAGAATTACAGTAGTCCTTAATAGGACAGGAAATTACCTTAATGTTAAACATTCAGAGTACAGAAAATTTTAAAAGTGAATATTTAATAAAAGTGCATATTCCATCATAAGTCCATTTTCCTTCTCTGTGCAAATGTTTCTCGCTTCATTTGCTAATGCTTAAAAGATAGGCATTCAAGCCTCAATCCTGCAAAGACCTAGGCACATGCTTAACTTTATACACAGCGATCTTGGAATATTTCCCATCATACCCATCAGCATCCATCAAAAAAACAACGAGGGCTGGGCTATCAAGAGAGTCAGGTGGCTGCAGACAATCAAAAATGCCATTTGAGCCTAAAGTGTCACCAGTTCTCAACTACAGTCACTCCACCACCACCACTTCCTTGTTGCTTCTTTTGTCTTTACTTCTTGGCCTCTTTGTTCTACACAAAATCCTCCCTTCTTCCTTCTCCAGCTCCCAGCTCGCAAAGAACTTTTAAACAAATATAAATGTTTTTGCCAGTATTAACTGGTATTCATTGTGTTTTTGCTTTATGTGAACATTCTGAATAAAAGCTACCTTACCCAAATGTGTACCAATTAAAGGGGGTTCAAATACTATTGAAACAACAGGCTTTATGAGCAAGAAAATCCACATGTACTCACCCACCTTTATATGGGAGTCAAAGATTATACAGAGATTTCCAGCAGAGATTTCCATTTGCTTAGCAGATGATCTTGCCTACCTCCTATGTGTACGAAGTGCTTTTGTTTGTTTCCTTAACTGAAAAAAAGTAAATGGATTCAGAGTCTCTACTCAATTTCCTGCACCTCTGGAGCAGTCAGTCACTAATTTCAACTGCCCCTTATTACAAAACCAAAACATCGGCAAATCTTCAGATTGGGATGTTATAAACAATGCAGATCAACCGTAAGAAGATGTCTGCTAGAAATAAGGTGGTTCTTATTGAAACATGAATCTCTTCATTTGGAAAGTATCAGAGGGGTAGCCGTGTTAGTCTGGATCTGTAAAAGCAGCAGAGAATCCTGTGGCACCTTATAGACTAACAGACGTTTTGGAGCGTGAGCTGTCGAAGTGGGTATTCACCCACGAAAGCTCACGCTCCAAAACGTCTGTTAGTCTATAAGGTGCCACAGGATTCTCTGCTGCTTTTTCATTTGGAAACTGGCGCTGTCAATGCCCATGGTGTACCTCGTTCTATGGATGAACAAAAAATGTCCATAGAATGTCAGGGTTGGAAGTGACCTCAGGAGGTCATCTAATACAACTCACTGCTCAAAGCAAGGCTGATCCCCAGACAGATTTTTGCCCCCAAATCCCTAAAAGGCCCCCTCAAGGATTGAACTCATAACTACTAGGTTTATCAAGCCAATGCTCCAACCACTGAGCTATCCCTCCCCACTGCTGTCATAATAAGGATGAACTAAACTCATGTTAAAATGCACTTGTGTCTGAGAACTGAATCTATATAAATGGCATCACTAAGTTCAATATATATTGCCTCTGTGACTCCTGATCAAATTTACTCAGCTTGTAAGTAAAAGGATGGTTTTCCAACCCCCAGCACCACAAACTTCAGCTTGGGATCTGAACAGCAAGTTGTGTTGTTTGTGGATTATGCACCATAATTCTTAATAAAGCTCTACTTTGGGGACTTAACGATTCTATTGGCAATGTAGAGCCAAGCCAGAATCCAGTTCACTGTCTCCCAGAGATGGCCCCACAATGCTAACTGATTAAAGAATAGCACATACTTATTATTCTACAAAAGTCAGTAGATGAGAGTTTGGATGTACACAAAAACAACAAGGAGTCTGGTCGCACCTTAAAGACTAACAGATTTATTTGGGCATAAACTTTTGTGGGTAAAGAAAACCTCACTTTTTCAGATACTCTTTAAGGTGCCACTGGACTCCTTGTTGTTTTTGTGGATACAGACTAACACGGCTACCCCCGATACTTGAATGTACACAGGGAATAGATCTGCTGAACAATAAGGTGTCACTTTTGCAGTCACTTTTCTGTTCATTTTAAAAAAACCCAGTCATATTTTCATTCACTGCCAAATCCTGCAGTTTTTATTCAATGGCAGTTTTGCCAGAGAAAGGACTTGAGGTTATATAGAAAATTACTGGTATAGTATTACATTGCATATTGCATGGATTTTGCCCCTTCTGATGTTTGCTGTTTTAAGAAAACATTCTTTAAAGTTAATAATGGATTGGATTAATTTATTTATTTTCAAAAGGCAAGGTTAGGGTTGCCACCTTTCTAATGGCTGGTAACCAGACCTCTAAGGCCCCACCTCCTTGCCCCATGGCCTGGTCTCGCATCTTCCCCCCCACAAGGCCCGCCCCTTCATACCACACACCACCGAGAGAAACATGAGCATCCTGGCCCCGGAGGCAGCAACTGCTGCTGCTGCTCCGCTGCCTCCTTCCTTCTTCTTTAGAGAAGAACGAGGGAAAGGAGGTTTTAACAGACCTGAAACAATAGCTTAAATCAAAATCTCAACCATTGTGACCATTTTAAAATCCTCAAGAATTCAAGACAAGTGGTTGACATTCTAACACTGAAAACTTTACAACCCAACAAAGGGAAAAAATATCACAAAGAGGCCAAAGGGTGCTGCTATCATAATCCAGATTACTTTCCTTTTTCCCCTTCTATACACGGGGCAGTAAATACTAATGGGAAGAAAAAGCAGCTTTCATTCGAAGAAGTCTTTCTGCAAATCAGCATTTTCAGCATTTCAATACTTATCTTCCACAGCAGGGAGTTAGACTTTTTTTTTTAAAGGATTAACAGCCAACTATCCAACTGAACTGAGGGAATAATGTTCTCTTTGAAGTTCTCTTTCATCACACTGGGAAAATTCAGATACTCTTGCTGGGACAGTTCATATGTTCCAGACCTGCACTAATTACAATATTAGGTTCTCTGCATTCACTTTCAATGTTAATTGTGAGAATCTGTGGTTAAGACAGTTTTACAATGAGTCTGTTGTTGATTCTCACATAGGTATTAGATCCTAACTTAGATCGAACTCCTTCTCAAGGAGCTAGTTTAAGAAAATGCTCTACAATTCCTATCATGTTTTAATTGACATGTAAACCATCATACATCTTGCTTTCCTTTCACTTGCAAATAGAATGTATCTAGAATGAATGGCTTTGCTTCATAAGTGCACACTGCCCTTTGCAGAAGAAACAACTAATCTCAAAGATGCATTATTTCTATTGGGATTTACAGCCTAGCATTGTCTAATTATTCATGACATGTTATCCATCATATTCCAAACATCTTCCCAGGAAAACAACTTGTCTCCATTAGTGAAAATCAGACTAAAAATGGGCCATATTCAGCCGTGGTGCAAGTGGGTGAAACTTTCCATTGATTTAATTGGATGTTGTACTTGCTGAATTTGGCTGTGTAGTTTTTTGGGTAACTGAAGTTCTCAGAACAACAGAAGAAAGGGCACCACATAATGAGCTGAATCAAGTAGTCATGACAACTGAAACTTTACAAAATTCATTACGTCTCTCTGCGAGAAAGATTTTTATTTTCTTTGTCTTCATACACAAAACATCCTATACTGTTTTAATGGACCATTAATAGTTATAGCAACAGTTGTGAACCATGTTGTTAACTAGTCAAAAACATCAATTAAAAATTGAAAATTACAAGTGTAGAAATACCAGCTGGGACAAGATGGTTCAAGGGGTTGCTGTTGGGTCACAGAACATTTTACCTCTAGATCACTATTTCAAATCCAGCCCAAATTTCAACTGAAAGTTGTTACCATCCGATGGCCGTTTGATGTTTTATGTGAAGCATGTTCATAGATTTCTGACCATTTCCCAGTATAATGGATACATTACATCACAACCCAACCAGAAATAGTGGGCTTTCTTGTTTGCTGTCTCAGCACAGCAAAGAAGTCAATGATTGATGATAGAAACTGAGGTCAGCCCACCTCACTTTCCTGTGGTGGAACCCAGGCGGCTCTCCTCAATGGAGGAGAGAGCAAAACGGCAGAAATCATCCACTAGCCCCATTATCTATAAAGTGAGTGGTGCTGTTTAGGGAAGGCAGAGCCCTACAGCACCAGCAGATGCACAGAATCATTGCATGTTCCAGACAACCTCCAGTCCAGGATTTCTATGGAGCTCCAGCTGGAATTTGAAGCTCTCATGCTGGAGGGTGACAGTGTTGCCATTACCTGGTCTTCTTAGGGGGTAATTTCCCTCTAAGGTGCCAGCGCTCTCTTGAATGTAGGAGCAGGTATGAACCAAAGCTTCTCTATACTGGGCATCCTTTGAGACAGTTTAGATTTTAGGACTATTTATCAGTCCCAAGCACAGAGCATAGACTTCCCTTTAACTTGCAAAACAATTTGCATTTAAACTGACTCCAAACTCACCTCTCTGTTCAATACGAACAATCGGGAAGATTAGCCCAGCGATTAGCCCATGTATTTTATATGAGACACTGAAGTCTCTACATCCATTTTCTTTCTTCAGATTTTTATAATCTTCATACCTCATATGGTTTCATATTTATTACAGCACAGTGTTGGACCACACAAAAACAGTCTCAGATATCCCCTTAATAACCTTCATCTTTTTTTAAAAATCTGAATTCTGACTCAATCAGTTTACACATACCTTTATCATTCCTACCCAAGGGTACTGCCATTTCTCTGGAATACATGCCTGCAAAAGCTTCAACCCAACTATCAGAATATGCCAGACTCCTGCATCTTGGCAACCTCAAGTTGAAGGGACCAGCTGTTCATTGCAGTTTTTGGAGAGTACCCAAACACATCTGAATGTTCCAATATCTAAAGTGATTTCTTTTTCCTTCTGATATTTGATAAACACAAATGAGAATGATCTTTTCTCATCCATCACACCCTTTATTTGCAGCCTCAAATGACACATAAGCCACTGCATTAAGATTGTGAGAGCTTGCCTCACTCACATGGTGTCCAGATAATAAAGGAAAATGTAGTAGGCCATCAAATGCTGGTTGCAAACATCTTGCAAATATCAATTCAAATCATATTTCTGTGAAGACCCCTTCCAAAATCTGTACAGGTTAATGGCATAAGAATCTCAGGCATGTAAAGTCACTTTGACGCAGCACAATGATTAACAGATCAACAGACTTGACTAGCAGAGTCATCCCAGCAAGGTGAGTTTTGTAATGATGCATGTATGATTCCACAGCAAACCTTGCAGAGGAAGGAGTATTATGTTATTGGGGTAGCCAGGCAGTTGAAGGAGTTCTGACAGTCCAAGACATATTTTTACATTTTAACAAAACTAGATTACAGCAGTGGTAGACAGTGTCCTGCTTCAAGTAACATCTACAAAGGAACAGGAGTGCTTGTGGCACCTTAGAGACTAACAAATTTATTTCAGCATGAGCTTTCGTGAGCTACAGCTCACTTCTTCGGATGCATAAAATGGAACACACAGACAGGAGATATTTATACATGAACATGAAAAGGTGGAAGTATGCCTACTAACAGGAAGAATCTAATCAACTGAGATGAGCTATCATCAGCAGGAGAAAAAAAACTTTTGAAGTGATAATTAAGATGACCCATAGAAGGTGTGAGGAGAACTTAACATAGGGAAATAGATTCAATTAGTGTAATGACCCAACCATTCCTAGTCTCTGTTTAGGCCTGAGTTAATTAATTGTATCTAATATGCATATTAATTCGAGTTCAGCAGTTTCTCTCTGGAGTCTGTTTTTGAAATTTTTTTGTTGCAAAATTGCCACTTTCAAGTCTGTCACTGAGTGGTTAGAGAGGCTGAAGTGTTCTCCCACTGGTTTTTGAATGTTATGATTCCTGATGTCAGATTTGTGTCCATTTATTCTTTTGCGTAGAAACTGTCTGGTTTGGCCAATGTACATGGCAAAGGGGCATTAAAGCCTGTTGATTATTTCAAGGAGTAGGGCATGCCAAGGAAGAAATAATAATACTTATGAACCTTTGTAAATCACTTTGAGATTTAAAGATGAGAAGTACTAAGTGTTAGTATTATAAATGTGAATCGTCAGATCAGTGGAGTTAAAGACACATGATCTCCTTTGATATTCCAAAAGCTGCCAAAACATTGCATAAAGAAACTAATAGGGCTGAATGTTGTCTTCAGTTATACCAATATAATGTCATTTACTTCAGTGGTGTTACACAGATATAAAAGATGTTAGAATCTGATCCACTATTTATACAGATTTTTTTAAATGTGATTTTTTTCTGAAAAAAAGTTATAAAATAACAGAGATGCATAATTATTTCCCTTAGTTATGGCAGAGTAACACCATAAGTAATTTCATTTGTATCAAAGATCTCTATCTTTATTGTCTCAGGTGTTCTACTGCAACTTGGATTATGGAAAATTGAAGCTGCAGGTATAAAAATATGTATGCATTTATATGTGAATTGGGTGCTACTGTCCAAATTGACAATCTAATGGAATGTAAAATTCTACTTCTACAAGAAGTCAACCCTTGACCACAATATGTGCCAGATTCTCCAAAATAAGATAAATTCATGTGCTTCTCCAATCTTCATTCAGTAGCTAGCATGTGACAAATTATCAGCTTTAAGATCATGTGTGGAGGCACAGAGAGTTATTCTGCTGACTCATTCTAGAAGCCTCAAGACAATCTTATTAGGTCCCACTCAAGGGCAAGACACTGCAGGGAGAAACTCTACGAACAGCCAGCTCAAGAAGTTATTTTGTTCTGGGGTTTATAGGACTGATCCTCTCGCCATTACAATCAATAAAAGCTTGCTCTTGACTCCAAGAGTGCACTTTGGGCCAGATTTTTAAAGATATTTAGGTGCCTGAAGATGCAGATTGGTGCCTACTGGGGTTGGGAGTTAGGCACCTAAATGCTCTTGAAAAACCCACTAGGTGTCTGTCTGTATCTTCTTTAAAATCTAGTCCTTTTTGCCAGATCCCAACCAACGGAATTCAGTTCCAGCTTTATCATTGACTTCAATGGGCACAAAAACCAAGCCTTAAATTTGTGAGTATAACCCCCTTTTAGGCTTTTGTTACTTGAATAAAGACAAACCCAAAGAAGAGAATAGGTTTGAATAATAACCAGCATGTGTATGTATGGGTGCATACATGTGTGTACGTACATGCATGCACCGTGTTGAGAGAGGATGCTACCCAGTTAACTGCTGGCACATGTTCCATCAATTATTTTTTTTTCTCAAATGCTGAGTTGTTGGGTCAGGTTCTGCAAGATTGGAGCTCCTGTTCTTCAATCCCATTCTCCTGAGTCATTCAAGCCTACACTTTGCCACCACAGCACTACGCCAACTAATTATAAAAATCCTAATTATACATGTAATTTTGAAAAGCCTTAATTCCTTCTGCAGATATATAAATAAATGATCAGGAAATGGAATTACTAAATGTTTCCAGATCAAATTAGACTACAAATTTCTTAATATCTTCCACCATAAACTTTGCCAGTGTACTTTGAAGTGGAAATTCAGGAAATTTATTAAATTCTGCAAAACTTGTGTTACGCATGGAATGCGTTTCCACTCGGTTATCAGAACTGAACAGCAACAGTGTGAGCAGTAAGAGGTACAGATAAAGGAAAGCAATAAAATGATTACCACTGTGTGGAAATTATGAAAATGCTTTATTAAATTTATTCAGCAGAAAAATACTCGCTACATATATTTCAACTGTTGGTTTTCTAATTAGTGCTTGCTATGTGCAGAGTTGTGAGTTTCCTCAAGCCCCCATTTGATGGCAGTTACATAAAGGACAAGTCTGCTGAAGTTTGCATACAGAAAAGTGACATTTATTTCTCAGTTACTTGCAGAGCAGACATCTTGACTTGCTTATAAAAACAAAAAATGTCAAGAGAGAATTCAACACAGGCATAAGAATGTTTGCTTCAATTGTAGGGCTTCTGGGCCCAATCAGCCAGCACCAGGGGCATGCACGGGTGGGGAGGGAAGGAGCATGCCCCCGCCCCATAATCCTTGAGGGCACAGAACTTCTCCAACCCCTGGGTCGCAGAGGCAGGGAAGAGAAGGTCCACCTGGGGGTAGGCCGGGATGCGGGTGAGAGGGAGGAAGACCGAGCTCTTCCTGGGGCCAGGCCGGAGTAAGGGAGGGAAGACTGAGCTTCTCATGGGGCCAGGCGGGGACGGGGAAAAGAGTGAGCTCCTGCCAGGACATCAGAAAGAGCAAGCTCCTGCCAGGGCGGGGTTGGGGGAGGGAAGAGGGAGCCCCTGGGAGGGGGTACAGAATGTGCCCCTCCAAAAATGGGTCATATTTAAATTCCTGTGCACACCCCTGCCCAGCATGAGATAAAATTAACAGCAAGTGAGGTCAGTTGACTTTGATGGGAGTTAGACCGGTATGGTTCTTGAACCCCCATCAGTACTGTCTCTTAAAACATGGTTAGGTTCCTTTGAGCAAACCATGTGCAGAGGAAACAAACTCCTTAAATTTACAAGTTTGTTTCAATGTAAACTAGTAACAAAGTTTCAGAAGCCACTTGCTTCTACCAAGGCCTCAAGGAGAAATCACTTGTGGCCAAATTTTAAAGAGGAGTTCAGCACCCAACCGCTCCCATTGTTCTCCGTGGAAGTGCTTAGATGCTGAACGCTTTGGAAAATCTGGCCACTGAATATAGGGTCTGATTTAGGAAGGCATTTGAGCAAATTGCTAAATCCCACTGATTTCTCTGGGACTTCTGCACATAGTTAATGTGCTTAAGTGCTTTCCTGAATTGGAGAGTTAAACGGGACCTGCGCTCTTTTGAAAAACTGGCCCTAGCTGTGATGCAAGGATTGTGGTGATGTGGCACATTCTGACTGGGAACTCTAATCTCTCAGCACCTGGAGAAGATTTCTAAACATCTCTAGTGCCCTGCTGGATGCTTTATTTCTGAGCCTTAAGAAGGGGACTATCTTGGTGGGCTAGACCAGAGGTGGGCAAACTACGGCCCGGGGGCCACATCCAGCCCTCCAGATGCTTTAATCTGGCCCTTGAGCTCCCGCTGGGAAGCGGTGCCTGGGGCTTGCCCTGCTCCAGTGCTCCAGCCGGGGAACAGGGTCGGGGTCTTGCTTCACTTGGCATGGCTCCCGGACGCAGTAGCATGTCCCCCCCTATGGCTTCTATGCATAGGGGTAGCCAGGGGGCTCTGCACGCTGCCCCCACCCCAAGTGCTGCCCCCACAGCTCCCATTGGCCAGGAACCGCAGCCAATGGGAGCTGCAGGGGCAGCGCCTGCATACAGCATGGAGAGCCACCTGGCCCTGCCTCCGCGTAGGAGCTGGAGGGGGGACATGCTGATATTGCTGGGAGCTGCTTGAGGTAAGCACTGCCCAGAGCCTGCACCCCTAAGCCCCTCCAGTGCCTCAACCCCCTGTCCCAGCCCTGCTCCCCCTCTTGCCCTCCGAATCCCTTGGTCCCAGCCCGGAGCACCCTCCTGTACCCCCAACTCCTCATTCCCAGCCCCACCCCAGAGCCTGCACCCCCAGCTGAAGCCCTCACACCCTCCTGCACCCAACCCCCAATTTCACGAGCATTCATGGCCCGCCATACAATTTCCATACCCAGATGTGGCTGTTCGGCCAAACAGTTTGCCCACCCCTGGGCTAGACTATAAGGAGCTGCAGTGGAAGTACTACAGCTTCCTACTGTCCTTCCTAACACGTGCAGTGTTCAGAATGTACAAATGCAGTCACAGGGAGTTATCTGTGTCCTGGGGAGCAGGGGGAAAACAGGACCCCTTTTTTCAGTTTAAGTTTTTACTAGCAGAAGCATGGATTTTTGCTAGCAACAATAAACAAACACACACAAGAAGAGAAAACTACTGTGTTCAGAAACAGTGAAATATTGATAACAGCTAAACTGTGATGCTAAAGCTCTGTGATCTTGCTCTAGCACACCAAAAAAACTTTCTGATTGTAATACCCACAAAAAAAACAACAAACCCCTCAAACAAAGCCAAAACAACCAAGGGGTCTTCATAATCTTATGTATTAGACAAGTAGCAAACCAAACATCCTTCTATAACTGTATCACATCTCTATGGAAAAGCCCTATTCTATTTAATAGGGGGGAAAGAAAGAAATTACTATAGAAATTACTCTAAAAAGAAGAGAAAAGATCTTATTTTCTATTTAAAATTTTTAAAATCATACTATTCAACTCTTTGGTAGGGATATCATGTCTATTACATTCTATAGCATTGATTCCCAAATCTATAATCATTTTCTATGAGAGTCTATTGGACTTTTCTATAAGAGGCAGAACTTTCTTTGCTTTATCCTTCTCAAGTGACAAAGGGATGGTCTAGACAGTATTTGATCCTGCCATGAGGGCAGGGGACTGGACTCGATGACCTCTAAAGGTCCCTTCCAGTCCTTGAATCTATGAATCTATGAAACTATAGCTTGAATCCTTTTGAAAGATGGTTTCTGGCGTATCCACTGTCAGAAACAGACTTTACACCAAGTAAGTCCAATTCCCAGAACCAAGGAGTTAATCAAAAAGCTATTATAACTTATTACCCGTCTAATTGGGAAACAGTGTAAACATTTTCTTTTTTAATTTAAAACAAACAACATCCACACCGCAGTGCTGGCCAGATAAAAAGATTTAAGTAATAATAATTGCAGCCTAACAGCAACTTCTATATGTACACAGCACTGAGCTATTGTGAAGGCTGTCTTCACAGTCAATTGGGAACCTTCCCAATTTTGAGGGAAATGGCAGAAAAGATCAAGAACCATTAAACACAGATCTATACTATGTAGTATATACAGCGCAATAACCCACATTAATGTAACTTCAAGTTTACATAGTTCAAAAAAAGGAAATATAAAAAGTTAAGATCCCAACATTTATATTAACTGGCCCTTGCTGTACCTCCTATTATGAACTATACAGCTGTCATACAGGGTCTAACTATAGCTCCATTAAATCCAGTATACTGCTGTAGGAGGTGGCTTCATCCCAAAAGTTTTAGAGGAAAGAGTCTTTTCTTTCCCATTATTATGCACTAAGCAAATTCTCCCAAACCTAGCAGATGATCAGTTTATGCCCTTATTTCGGCTTGCATAAAGTAGTCACAAATATTATGAATGGATTAATTAAAATACTTGGCCATAAAATTCCCAGCCTTTTAAAAACCCAGCCACAAGATTTAATCTGATGAGCTCCCACAGTGGCAAATTCCAGCATATTTATTTTATTTATTCTAAAATGTTTCAACCATCATGTGATCCCTCATACTATGGGACACTCTTAAAAAAAGGAGATATATCTAAGCATTTTCACTCCCCTCTTCTGGATTTTGTCTAAAGTAGCTACAGCCCAGGAGCCTCTTGGTGCCAACTGTCAGAGGGCAAAGGGGCTGCACAGAGTTTTACAGGGATTCCCTCGGTCAGATGCATTCATAATAATTCATTAAAGGGGGTATGTGAGGTCCCTACTCAGCCACAATAGCCAACAGATCACCATAATAACTGCAAATGAATGTAGGGATAATATTTAAGGAGTTAAGCATCTTACTGAAAATTGTATTCTGAAGGCAGCGCCCTGGGAAGCATCACAGTAGCTTTGGGCTATATTTTGTTCTTGGTTGTAACCATGCAATCCCTTTGGCTTCACTGGAGTTGCAAAGATAGAAATGAGGAAATAATTCACCTTTAGAAAGATCTTAAGCCAAGGTGACCAAAAGTGGATACGAATGTGCTGTTTTTCATTATAATGCCATTAGAATCGGAAGACAATAACATCTGCATAGGTTTTAGAGGGTATGAGCAAAGCCCATGGGTGTTAATGGGACCTTTCCGCTGACTTCAATGGGCTTTGGATCAAATACACCAAAACATGCTGGTTACTTGCTTTAGCTGCTTTTTGTTCCACATGAGATGCCCAATCCTGCTTCCAAAGAAATTAGTGCACACCTTTAATTCACAATGCCTTGAAAGGTTTTTCCTGGGTACACCACAAACTCAGAGGGGAATTTCAATCTATTTCTGCGAAAGTGCATCAATTTACACTGATGCACATTTGATATCAAGCGCCATTTTTCTGTCCAATCACTCCACCACAAATTTCTCATAAACCTCCAGTTTGTTTAGATCATCCTGCATAGAGTAGTAGGTTAGTACAGACTCATTTTGTCCCAGTAATAAATAATTTCCTTCAAGACACAACTAGTGTTCTCTGAACACTTGTGTGGTAAGAAGACTTTTGAATAAGCAGACTCGCTTAAGAGACATGCAGAAAGTCTTTAGGAAAACTGAATATAAATGACAGTTTAAAATGCTTTAGAAATTCTGCAGTTGATTTGAAAGAAGTGAGAAGACTCATTATGTAATCTCCTGGATGCCCTTCACATGTCCAGTCAAATCATGACGAATCTTTTATTCACTTTTGGTCTCTGAGACAAAATGAAAGTAAGACCTGAAGCAAAGACCAGGAGCATAAAGTCAGTTGCATTAAAACAAAAAACACTAGGAAGGGTCTTCTTGTGGCTGTTTCAGATGACTTTGTCCTTTTACAAAGACCTTTCAGATTTTGAATTTGCAAGCACTGTGGAAGAATTTCTTTCAGAGACATGACTGCAAATTTTGCAAATTTCAAGCAGCAACTCCCTAGACTGTCAAAGATAATGCTTTCCTACCACTTCAGGGCAAGAAAGTGTCTTCAGCCTTCAAGATTTGGATAAATGGCTGAAAAAGAAATGAAAGTTGCAGTTCCCCCATGACTGATCTTTAAGGATAAAATTTTATCCAGAAGCAAGAAGCATAGCGAGTTGCAAATAACCTTCTCTATAGATCCTGGAACGAAGAGGAAAGTGGTCCAGTGGTAAGGATGCTAGCTTAGGAGCTGGGTTCAGATTCTATCCCATACTTGCTGTGTGGCCTTGGGCAAGTTGTTTAGTCTCTCTGTGCCTCAACTACCCACCTGTAAAATGGGGCTAACAGTACTCCCTAACTTGCAGGCATGTTACAAGGATAAATACATGAAAGATTGTTAGCCACTCAGATACTGTGGTAATGGGATCAGATAAGTACCTAAAACAGCTAGAAGAAGAATTGCACCTCTAAGATCTGCTTGAATATGCAAATATTGCAAGCAACGCCCTCTCCCCCTCCCCCACAAGTCTGGATGTAAATCATCAGCCTTCGTTTGCTTCAATACATCTACCCATTTCTTCATGATCCTCTAACTCTGTGGAGGTGTCTGCCTTCTCTCTAGTATTTCATCTCTCTATCTTAGGAATCTCTAATGCGCCCATCACTATAGCGTATAGGATTTCATAGGAGCTATGATGATTTGAAGCAGACATTTGAGCAGTTCATTACAAAATTCTGCACTGAGCTGATTGAAGGCAACTTGTTTAAAATCTCTGAGCTTGACATTTGAGAAACAGAGTCACTAAATCAATAAATTTCAAAAAAAAAAAAAATCACCAATCTTTGGTTATGTCTGGCTGATTAACCCACGTGCTACATTTCCCTAGTCACTCAAAGTTCCACTGCCGAAGGCAGAAAAAATTTCAAAGCTCAGAAGACCACCCAGTGGTCTAGCTGCTTACCAATCAGTCTGAAATGGCCCTAATTCTTTTCTCTCTTCCTGCTCTTTCACAAAATGAGGCCACATGAATTTGGAGTGAATCTTTAATGTTAATATTTTATAGCAAGGTTTTGTTTCAAGTTCTGATTTTTCTGCAAAAACACTATAGAAGCTTATGAGTGTTTCAAGTTAAGGTGGCAGCAGCTCTTGGGCTGAGAGTGGAGATAGAAAATATATAGGGTGGTAGACCTAAACAGATTACAAAAGGACAGAAGGAAGAGAAAGGCTAGGAGTCAAGGAGAATTAAATAGGAATTAAAGGATCCAGATAAATGCAGGGAAGAAATCATATTTTATATTTATTAGAAGAGTGATTTTTTTTAACGTGAAGACCCCAGAGTGCTTTACCAAGGCACTTTACAAACAAACATATTATTCTCATTCCACAGAGACACCAGGGCACAGTAACATTAAGCAACTTGCCCAAAGTCTCCACAGGAATTAGTAGCACCGTTAGGCCTGGTCTACCCTTGGATCAATCGCTGCCCGCCGATCCAGCTGGTAGTGAAGACATACCCTGAGAATTTCAATTGCCTGGCGCTTGGTCTCTGAACTAAACTACTGCTGCCCACCAGCCAAACAAAAGGATGTATAAAGGTAGGAATGTCAGGAGAAATTCTGGATTTAATGAATAAAAAATGTAAGAAGTGGAAAATCTGTTGCAGAAACACGGTCACTTTTTGTTCTCTTCACTCTCAGAGAGGGAATTCATTTAAATCTGGCAGCACAACTTTTAAAGTATAGAAGAATTTCATACTTGATTTAGTCCAAACATGTAAAATTGGCAAGCATGTCCATTCATTTCCAAACTCTGTGCAGCGAACAAATGAGGCGATTCTGATCTTTCTTATCAAATAAAACAAAGCTAGGACCCTATATGTGTGCTGAAGTTGCTCAGTAGATGTATGTTAATAAAATCGAGCACTTTGGGGCAAGTTTACAAAATCTCTAATTTTGCACACATGTATAATACACATATTTGTGTTATATATATATATATGGATTTATATATGTTTGAATGTTACACATGTACATTTGGAAATGCTCTGTTTAAGCAGACATTAATTTGTAGTTATATGATTTTTTATGTTAAATTTCTCTTCAGCTCTCCACGAATTTGCATGATGTTTTCAGTATTGTTACATTGCTGAAATACCAGTGAAGCATCCTGTCCCAGAGGAAAGGATATATTTGTGTGTAAATAAGTAACTGATTTCTACTACCCATGTTTATTCTTGAAACTACTAATCTATTTTTAAAAAACTTGCTGTTGTTTGCCTCTGTATTCGCTGTATGGCGATCAGTTCTTTTGGCATTAAAGTTAGGAAAGCAAGGGTGATTTTGTGGATAAAGTATTGTACTGGGATTTAAGAGATTTAGATTTGATTGCTAGCTCTGCCATAGTCTTACTTTTGTGAACTTGGCAAGTCAGATAAGCCCCGTTTCAGGCAAACTTTTCAGCCCACTGCTATTCAGGGGATACTACTTACTTTCTCCAATAATTTGTCTGTGTTGTCTATTTAGATTGTAAACTCTTCAGAGAATGAGCTCTCTCTTATTACTGGTAAATACAGTGCCTTGCACAACTGAGCCCTGATCTCAGCTGGGACTTCTAGACACTACAGTAATACAAATAAATAATACATAATTAGCTATGCCTAAAATACAAGATCTTAGATGCAAATCTAAGAGAAATGCCTCTCCCATGGTATGCTGCACAAATTTCACAGTCTAGTAGTCTGAGGGACATGTGAAAATATGGGCCAGATCCTTAATTCCTGTGCATCCAACAAGCTCACTGAAGACAAAGAATGTAGGATTTGGGGCACAAAAATGCAGAACTGGCCATATCTATCTACCTACCAGATATTACATGATGTGATGTAGAACCAGAAATATTAGGGCCCAGTATGTAATTACTGAATTTATTTACCTTAAAGTTAATCTTCAAATGCATGTATTTAACTGCATAATATATTAAATGTATATAAGTCAGATTGCAACACATATTGTACTATATACGGAATCTAGATGATACTCATGATTTAAATTTATAATTCAGTTTTAGAATATTTAATGTTCTATCCCTCCGCTAGCTTTAATGACAACACCCTAAATGCAAAATCGGATGTGTACATTCAGATCTAAAATATTAAAAAAAATAAGAGTATTCAATATAAAAAATGCCTGAATCAGTCAACTGCTCCAAGTAAGGACTTCTGTTTTAAAATATAATTTACAGTGTCTGGACTATGTCCAACTGATTACCATTTTTTTCTGCCATTTTGTCCCTTATTGTTTGAACATTATCATCATTATATATCATTATATATCTGGCCAAGAGATGGGCAAGTGGCTCCCTCTGGTGCTAACATCAATACTGCTCTCTAGATTTCACAGATCTTACTGACTGTATTTCACAGTCAGCAGGATCAGGTCCCTGTATTTATAGAGTAGTCTCCTTTTTTTTGTCATGGCTTCAGCCAGAAAATGAAGTTATAAACTTTTGATTCTTTAGTTTAACAGCATGAAAAGCAACATACAGAAATTAAAGTATCGTATATGCAGCATACTACAGGATTCAGCTCTTTGCTGGTATTAATAAATTTCCCTGTATTTTGAAGAAAAAACAACTTAAAAAATATTTAATATTTTCTGAATATACAACTTTGCAAAATGGTGCAAGAGGTAAAATTACCATTTGAGACTCAGATATTTGCTATAATCATAAATTCAACATATGGCTTATTTAGTTTAGATTAATTCATACATTTCTGGTGTTTGCATGTGTTAGAACTATGTTAGAAATTGCTTTCTCAGTTTTCTGAAAGCCGTGCACTCTGGTGCCACAGTTATCAAGAGTAAGGTCACAATAGGTTGCCAGGCCCTATTCTAAAATATTAAGAGTAGGAAAAGGTTTATGACAAGGAAGCTTAAAGCAGCACCTATCACAGCTCTGTGACAGTAAAGGGCCTGTCAACATTTCAATTACCATTCCTTATTATCATTGTGGATTGTTTTTTTTATTATTTTCTAAAGAATCCTAATTGCCAGCTGAGAGGCTCCATATTTCATGGAAATGTGCTTACATCTAAGTAGGACATAAGTATGCTGGATGTTTCTGTTTGTATGTCATAGCTAGATCTGTGCCTAGATCACATCGGAGCCAACATTCTGACCCCAAATTTTGGGTAAATTCTATAGTGTTTTTGCAGAAAAATCAGAACTTGAAACAAAACCTTGCTATAAAATTTTTTGTATTGCAAGAACCTTTGGACTTGAGTCTCACTTTAATTATAACTAAATCTTTTCTTAATTTATTTAATGTTTCAACATTTTGCAAGCAGCTATTTCTTCATGCATAATATTTTGGAAAGAAATATGCTTGGAAACGGATGAAATACTTTTATTTGAAAATAGCATCTATCATCTATCAAGTCACAATCCTGGAAGCCCTCCATGCGCAATTCCCACGGCCTTAAAAAGGCAGCCCCGCCTAAGCATTAAGAGTCCATGGTAGCAGCACCACCTAGCAGCACGGGATGGAGGAACCTAGGCCCTCTCACTCCACTGTGTTCCTTCCAGGGGCCCTTTTGGACAAGGTAAGGCCCCCACCATCAGGACGTGTCATGGCTGGCAGTTGACCCTGGCAATCTGATCCATGGGTCTCAGAGGCTAGAGTCCCAGCTCCATGCAGTGGACCTCGTTTTGGGGATGCCTTCCTGGCATAGTCCTTCTGCAGCTGTAACTGCTGATCTGCCTCTCTCTGCCTGCCACCCTGCTGGGCTGAAGAGACTCCCTTTTATGTCCCTCACTCCTCCAAGTGGAGAATGCCCAGCAGGCCTGTTGGGGTGCGGCTTCCCAGGTCCAGAGTTGTTCCTGCCACCTTGACTCTCTCCAGTGTGGAGTTTATCCATCCAGCACCTCTGTCAGGTAGTCCTTGGGAAGTTAATAAAGAGAGATCGAGTCTTGGCCTACACAGCCATGAAGGAGTGTAAGGGGTAAAAGACCATCCTCTCTTCGCCCTTAGGCCCATGTGCAGGCTAAGACCTTGGGGACAGGCATATAGGAGTAAGCAGGTGCAATCCACTTGTTACTCCCCTACCCAGAGCAGGTGGATGAGGAATGGGTGGGAAAAGGACAGGGAATAGGCCAAGCTTTTCTCTGCCCACCTAAGTCAGTGCCCACCAGTCCACCTGAGTCAATGTGGGTTTGTTATAATTTGATAGTGGTATAAGCTTGCAAGAAGTTACCACATCACCCTGTAGCATGAAGGAACTGTGCCTCTCAGATGACGTGAAGCAAAAGCAATAATTATCCCTAAGTAGTCAATCAATCAATATCTGAACCAGGATTAGAAAGAGCTCTTGACTCAGTTCTAGAGACTATATCTCTTTCTGGTAATATTTTTATCCTTCATTTACACAATATTTTAGGGTGTGAAAAGAATGTTATCTACTAACGAGTGAAGGTGAACTCAAGCCACAAAGGTTGGATCCAGACCTGAACTTTTTCTTAAAAGTTTTTATTTGGGGGGGCGGGGGGGGACAGTAATATGGAACCAGGAGTTTTTGGGTTCAATCAGCCTCTTTTACAAAGCACTCAACCCTCACAGGAAACTCATGGGAGTTTATACAATACTGAGAGGACTGCAGGATTATTTGTAGAATTTTCTCCAGCGTTTACAAGTAGATTCCAGATAAGACTGCCATTATTTTTATGGAAGTGTCACATAAAACGTATGGGGAAAATAAAAAGAATAACATGGTATTTACAATAATGTTGTTGGACTTATCTGTCCTCAAAAACAATGAAACTTGAAGGATAGAGTGTTTTTTCTCTCCTAATAATCATACATACAAAAGCATAAGAGTCGTAAGACTAAAGCAGAGTAGATGTGAGCCAAGAACAATGAAATCAACTGCTTTTGACTCTTCTGGAAACCACTCCTTACTTAAGTGTTAGTTACAGTAAAGGCCCCTATTCACTTGGCAGTCTCTTGTCTTAAACAACCACTTTAAACTAAGGTTTCCAGTACAATTTGTTCAATCTGTAATTAAAAACCACCTTTACTTGGCAACTAAATGTCACTTGTCTCTTGAATGGTTGCTTAAGGCAGGTTGCACTCAGATGTTACTGTAATTTTTTATATTCAGCTTGCTGTGTTTGAAGAATCAAACAACTGAAACACAGAAAGTTAGAGTTAGAGATATGTGTTTTCATATCAGATTACAGGTGTGTATATATATATATATCTAACACAGTTGCATTCTAATTAAAAAAGAACGGCTCTCATTCTAATCCCACAAACTGTATTAAAACCAGTTTAACTCCATTGACTTAACTGAAGTTACTCCTTATTTACATTGGCGTAACTGATATCAGAATCAGGCCCATTGTGTGTATAATATTTGAGACAGTACAGTAGCATATAGTTTAGAACAGTGGTTCTCAAACTAGGGCCACCACTTGTTCAGGGAAAGCCCGTGGTGGGCCAGGCCAGTTTGTTTACCGGCTGTATCTGCAGGTTTGACCGATCGTGGCTCCCACTGGCTACGGTTCACCGCTCCAAGCCAACGGGGGCTGCAGGAAGTGACGCAGGCTGAGGGACATGTTGGCCGTCCTTCCTGCATCCCCCATTGGTTTGGAGTGGTGAACCATGGCTAGCGGGAGCCGTGATCGGCCGAACCTGCGGACGCGGCGGGTAAACAAACCAGCCCGGCCCACAGGGGCTTCCCTTGAACAAGCAGTGGCCCTAGTTTGAGAACCACTGGTATAGAATATACATTTACAGAGGAGTATATCAAATTATTAGGTTGTCCAGGGAGTCTCTGATTGTGTGATTCAAAAAAATTGCCCCCACATGCTCAGATCCCTTTGCACGCCAAGGAGATTTGCCACCCATTGCCTTGATCACTCTACTAGTATGTTTAAAGCCTATTTCTCCCCCTTTTACCTTATTTATTTAGGCCATGAGCCTGCAATGATTTCCGTGTGAGCGTAGAGGTCCACTTGCCCCAGAACTCACCCCAGGAACAGGTCCTTAGAATGAAAGCTCCTCAGGGTAGAGATTCTTTTATTGTGGGTTTGTACAGCACCTCACTGAGAAACTTCAATTTTCACTGTACTGCCATTTTAACAAATAAAATTGCAAGCTGGCTACGGCTTTCATCTGCTGTTCACCCACTTTTAACTTTAGTTTTCTAATAAACATGCTTAGTTGGAAGCATTCAGGGTTTTTTCTCCTAGTTCAGATTTTTTTCTTAATGAAATATAAAAATTAAATATATCTCAGCTGGAGATGAGGGTTTACTGAAAATAAAAGATAAGTTCCTGCAGTAGGAACGCTGAGCAAAAAGAACAGAAAGAAAGAGTCAAAATAAAATACCACCAGATCATGCAGGGCCTATAAGATTTAGCATACACTTGCCTTTGCTTCTCTTAACTTTATGTTTACTGAGTTTTGGTAATTAACAATATGAAATATTAAGAAACAGATCATGCACACACCGCATCATACTTCATTTGAACGCTTATTATGTCTACTTTAGGATGAGGTACAACGTGGAGCTGTCAAGTGGTGTCATTACCATAGAAACAGGGATAAACAATGACACCCTCAACACATTAAAATGACCACTTTGAAATATCTGCATTCATTTGCTGTTAGTTTAGTGTCTTTATCTATTATTTCAAGACATAACATTGGATTTCTTTGTGACCTCAAAGCATCACAACAGCAATCTAAAGGGTAAAACAAAAATCTAACAATAAATGAGTGCAGATATCACTGAAATGAAATAGCGCTGATGACACTTCTAGCCAATATCATCATCATCTTATTCACCATTAGTTCACCTGCATATTTTACCACCCATGTTGCAATGGTGATCCTATATCTGGTTCACCTATGTACAAAGGCATCCAAATCTTTGTTTACCAAGATGCTCTTTTGCCATACTCTTCAAAACTGTCCTCACACGATCGGAGTTTGGCCAGTGACTTCTCCTTTTTGATGACAAGACAGAGGTGCAAGCAATTCAGATCTTTGTGGGTTTTCTTTTCTTTCTTGCTCTGGTCATACAGCATTGTGTGCCAACTTCCTTCCTGCAGAGATTGAGGCTTGTCTGTCTTACTCAATTTGGCAAGATCTTTACGGTGAACACCACAGTGCCCTTCGAGAACAGGACCCCAGCCTTCCACAGTGCCCGAGCTCGAAAGGTGGAGAAATATGCCCCTCTAGCTGAAACCTTGAGAGCTGGGGTTACCAGGTTCAGACACATATGCTGATGGTTGGAGGTCTTGGTGCATGGGACCCAAGTAACGAGCGAATGTTGAGAGAATGCAGAATCAGACAGCACTATGCTTGGCTGATGCAAAAACTCATGGTGTCAGACACCATCAGGTGGTCAAAGGACATGTACGTAGAACATGTCACCAGACATCAGCAATACTAGGAGGGATGAGCTGGAGTGCCAATGAGATGCGCAGTCAGGAAAGTAACTGAAATACTTCACTTATGGATTGTATTTTCTAAATGGAAAATCTACCCTAAATACTCAATTACTGAGGGACAATCTTCACTCATTGCTGTATTTGCTTTCCACAACAAACACTCTGTATAACTTTCCATGAATGATGTATCCAAAAACTTGGATGCTAATATCTAAACTGTGTAATTAAATGTATTCACCTAAATTTGGGTTATTGCTGATTATGCACTATATGTATCTTATGACTTTTAAAACAAACTTTCTATTTGTCTGTAATCTAAGCACTATACCCAGATACACAGACACTCTTTTCTTAACCTGTGTACTATATCATTTTTTTAACATTAGCTTTAATAAAATTTTAGCTCTGTTTGTTTTGACAATGGGGGGCATAGATCAGCATTCACTGTTGCATTCCCCATCAGTACCCAGCCTGGGCCAGGGTAGCCAATGATACAACCAGCAGACCAAAATTTGGTGATGAATCCTGGTCACATGCCACCTAAGGCACATTGTGCATATGATAAGAAGTAGTTTTGACAACAATAAACACAGATTTCCTCCCCCCAACTATGAAATAGGGATGGCACAGTCACATCCTGTTAATGCGTGTGCAGCAGGAAGTATGCTGCAGATGTCAGGAGTGAATGTGTCACAAATGGTATGCACAGGTCTGAAATGATGCTTGTCAGTTGTGCTGGGGGTGCTGCCTGTTTCAATCCACACGTAATCTATGTGTTCCGTTTTTGGAAAGTAGTGAACAGCAAGAATCAAAACATCTGTATCAGGTAACCTAATTACCAGGGCCGTCGCTTCCATTTAGGCAACCTAGGCGGTCGCCTAGGGCACCAGGATTTGGGAGGGTGGCATTTTGCTGCCCTCGGTGGCAATTCAGCGGCGGGGGGTCCTTCCGCGCTCTGGGTCATTGTCAACAATTCTGCAGCGGGTCCTTCACTCGCTCCGGGACCCGTCGCCAAAGTGCCCCGAAGACCAGGAGCACGGAAGGACCCCCCCGCTGCAGAATTGCCGCCAACGACCGGGAGCGCGGAAGGACCCCTGCCTAGGGCACCAAAAACCCTGGTGCCACTCCTGCTAATTACTATGGGTCCTTTGACACCAACAGACGCAAAAGCCACAATGGTGATGAACTTTGTACCACTGGAAAAGTCTCCAGCAAGGAGTGTTTGTGTTGGGTGTGCTCCCATGCTCCCAGGTGCAATCTGAATCACATATTCACAGAGGAATTTTACAAGTGACTGTTTCTCGGATGCCATGTTTAGAAACTTTTTCTATGGAGGCATGGGTCATCCATCAATTACCTGGTATTTCTTGCATCCAACCTTAGATCTTGCCCTGTACTGTCTTTCTGCATTTTTCCACACTTACTGTTGTGATATCTGTCAAAGTTTTTGTAGGACTAGTTTGTCAAATCCTTGTAGGACCTGCTTCAAGTACTCAGCAGCCAATTCATCAAATGTGTGGAATTTGTCTCTAGCCATCATTTGTATGGCAGCCGTGGCATCTCTGATGTACCCTGCGTTTTCTTCGTTGAATGCTTTTAGCTCATGGGTTCTTTCAGCTTCAGCTTCCAGCTAATGCCCTAATTAAGCCTCGTCTGCTTGTCTCCTTGTTTCATCAGCATGGAAGAGGGCCATAGGCACAGATCCTAATGGGTGACTAAGAACAGTTGCCATTGAAACATCATCTCTGCATCTTGCTAAGGGCAGAGCTCTGTGGAAAACAATTTCTGAACTGATAGGTGCTGGACTGTCCCTCTCTTGCCAGACTTAATTTGCTCAACAAATATTTTGATGCCAGATTTCTTAACTGGCCTGGAGAAACTATGTGTCCCATCAGAATCAAGTGAACCTCTCACAAATCTCACCATTTGTTCTTCACCAACATCTGTTATTTTCAACAGAGACTATTGTACATCTGATGTTACATAAAGTCCAGTAGATATGTTGTTAAGCATCTTTGGATGTAATTCTGGATCAAATGGGTTTTTCATATTGTTGATGACATCGTTGATAAGAGCTATAACATGCTCTTCATCCCTCTTTAATGCAGAGGCAAGGACTTGTATCTGGACTTTGTCTTCATCACTACTTCTTGTTAGGCCACCTCTTTCTCTGACAGCTTTTGCATATTCATAATAGGAATATGTGTATTATCATCTCTAATACATACTGACCTATGCATAAGTGCCACTGAATTGAAAAGCTAGCTTCTAGACTATTTCAAAGGCTGCACAGACATGCATAGGCAATTACAAATTAAAACCTTTTAAATGCTACCTTGTATGTAGCAAAGCTTACAAATGGAGAAGCATTACAATAGGAATTCACATACATTTATATCTTCCCACTATGCAGTACAAACTGTGTGCATCCAATCTACTGTTACTGGTGCACAACCTTCACTATGTGTGCACTCTGGTCAGCAAATTTCAACTGAAAAGATGAAAATCACTTGCGAGATACTTTACCAATTAACAATGAGATACGAAAACATTTCATGTTGGTATATTGCAAAATGTTCATGGTCACCATTTTTGCCACTTGCTAAAAAGCTTCATTTCTGTGGGGGGGAAAGCTTGCCCATGCAAAACCAATACAAATCTTTTAATACATTGTTGTTTGGTAGCAACATTGTTGTTGTTTGACCAGTAAACACCACATTAAGGTGTTGAAATTAATATAAACAGTAACACGGGTAGTCATAGTCACGTTGTAGTGTTCCCGGAACTGTGCAAAAAATGATACTCTTATTTTGGATACCATTGTTTCACCTTGCCTACAGGCTTATGGTACCACTTGACAGCTCCACATTATACCTCATCTAACAGACATAAAATAAGCTTTCAATGGTGTATGATGGGGTATGTGAAGAGTGGGTACATTAAACTTCAAAGATATGGCCCTTTTTGGAGAACTGCTGCACGCCTGTATAGGTCCCTGCAGAATGATAAAGTAGTTCCATTGGATAACCAGGCAGCGCTATGCGTAGTTTGACTCTTTTCCTCTCAACCTGTGACCATGCTTCCACCATGTGGGTTGGGGAGGAGGAGGCAACATACATTTAACTTGTAACTTAATAGGGACCTGATCCAGCTCCCACAGGATTCAGTACAAAGACTCCCATTGACTTCAATGGGAAGAGGATCAGACCCTAATAGCTGGTATTTAAGAGTATTCAGTTATTTTAAGTTAAAAATAATGGCAGTTCCATTATGAAAATATTAAAAACCCTCTAAAAAGCATCCTTTAGATGGCTTAAATTTTCTTACACTGTGTAAACATAGGTGCTACTATTGGTATTCCTGCTATTTATCCCTTTTTCATATAATGAGTATATAGATATGAGAAATTGTCTAACATGCCTAACTAGTTCTATCTAGTATAATCCTGTATATTATAAAATGGCATTGGAAAACCTGACCAACAGTAATGAAGATATCTAGTAGCTATGGTCCTGATTCTCCATAGTTTCACTCCTGCTTTATGCTAAAAAAAATCAGTGAAGCCACATGACATAAAACAGTGCAATACAATGTTGACTCAGGTCTTACATTTGAGTTGGAACTAGTTTTGTTTCAAGCTGCTTCATAAATATCAGTGTGCCTCCAACAAATAATGGATATTGACCAGGAAGAATTTTCTAATTATATTCAATTAGTAGCAATCTGATCACCAATAAACACTGGATATATAATCTTCTCTCCAGCCAGGTATCTTCTTTCCACCTTCCTCCCTGTTTCCTGTCCTCCCTTCTTTCTACCTTCACCTTCCCTGCTTAACTCTTCATGCTCTCCACCAGCTTCCTTTCTTCTATCTCCTTCCTCCCACCTGCAGATGCATGAGCTTGTCTAGAGCCTCCATGGGTTCTCTGATACTCCCATTCATTATCTGTTCAGGAAAGAACACTCCACTCTATAGGGACAAGACCTCTGACTCCTCAGCCAGCATAGACACCAACCACATAATTCCTCCCTTCTTTTGTTTGCTTGTTTTTTCAGGGGAGGACACACTCTGATGCTTTCATTTTGGAACTACATTTTGAGGTGGAAACATACTTGAAGAAGAAATAAAAACATTTCTCTTCTTCGATTTTTACAAACGATCTTCAGTGTGTGCATGTGTACATCATGCTCGGGTGTCGCCATTTCTCAGGGGGTTGCACAATATGATCTTGGGCATAACTGTCCTCAAGAAACATGGACAGTCTTAAAACAATTTGATCTCTCCCTACTTCCAAGCTATTTTGTAATCTAAAGCAGAATCTTATTCCCTTAATCAGCACTTACAAAATCCTAAATCTGTTGTTTGACAAAATGTATTGGCCCCACTTAAATTATCCTTCTTAGAATGAATATCAGCATTTTGGCCCTCTCTGGCGTATGTTACAGAAAACACTGCTAGGCCAGCTTGTTTAGTCATACAGCAAACTACTGTAAGGACCCCACCATGGGCTATCATTAGAGTCTGAACCCCAGACTTTCAGCTTGCAAAGCCCAGACCTGTAATACATGAGTTAAAGGAGTAACTCCATTAGCTGGCAGCAGCAACAGGCTGTTATTCTCTGTGCAGACAAGCTACTTGAGGATAAGCTAGGGCAAAGAATAAAATTCCACAACAAAATGTAAGATTAGTGCTGCCAGATTAGTATTCACTCGTAACACCACAATGGTATAAAGACCTCATATGCAGAGTTGGAACTGCCCCCACCGCAATGGGGATACCACTGCCAGTATAGTATGCAAACCATAAGTATTACCCAGATAGGTGGGGGAATACGAATGTCTGAACAGTTTCTGTTGTCCCATATGGTGGAGGCCACATTATCTATGGCCTCTATATCACGCACTATTTCTTGCTCAGACCAGGTTTGTCTGCCCCTTGCACTTCCCTCGCCTATTGATGGCATGGTGAGGCCAATTTGGGATCCTGTAACCCTAGTGGGAGTTTTGCAAGATGTCTGCAAAATGGGGTGCTCTGGCTCCATGTTTCCCATCTCCATGTTTCTTTCAAATAAGTCTATTTTGGAGAAGGTCCCATTTCATTGTCCTGTATCATTCACTGCTTTCCTTCTCCAGATCTGTCCTACATATTGCAATATTTGCCATTTTTCCAAATGTTTAACTTCCATCTAGTGGGTAGTGCATGGAACCAGAAGTCAAGAAACTTGAGTTCTATTTATAGTTGCCACTGAATTGCTGTCTGACCTTCCATAAATCACTTTTTAGGTAGCCTATTTTCCCATCAATAAAAGTGGGGATATTGATACTTACCCACAACTGTAAAGCACTTGGAGATTTTAAGATAAAATGTATTATGTAAGTGCAAAGTATTACTAGTAACCATTTGAACACAGGTACAACAAATCACTGTATTTGATAATGAAAAACCTGGGGCCCAGTATTCCCACTGCAGGATATAAATAACTCCATCCTGTGATGTTACTCATATCAGGTCCCTGTAATATTGTTCTTTCTCTAAAAGATGTTCTTCTAAAACTTCCTCTAAAAGTTCTAACTTAACAACAAGAACAAAATGGGCAATTGTATTTTACCTCTACCAAAAATTATGCCTAGAGATTTAATTTAGCACGCACTAGATCAGCAATGTTCTCTATCCAGTAATGAAGTACTATGTTGACCTATGCACTTGAGCATTTGCCTGAAACTGACTGTCACTTTAGAAATGGTTATCATCACAGCATATGTACCACTGAAATCTAGTCTTGTTGCAGCAGATAGAGTGGTTTTCTAAATGTTCAAGGAATGTTCAAGTTAAAATGATCAACAAAGTTCTGCAAACACTGACTTAATGATTCCATAATTAAATCACAGGCAAATGTAGAACAAAGAACCCTACAGCAAGCTTAACAATGTGAAGCTGAGATGGATATGCCAGTTACAAGTAACCAGTTAATATTGCTAAATATTACCGAAGTTAAAAAGAAGGAAATTAAAAGAGTAGAATTAAAATAAACCTGCCCTCACTGCAGGACAGGGGTGGGTTTTGTTTTTTAAACCAGTGAGGTTAAAAGAGGGTGGCTTGCTTGTTTTGGAGTAGAATAGGTTGTACAGTAAAACTGAAAAAAACTCTTTGGTCCCTTCCAGTCCTAAGAAAGGACAACAGGTTTGGGCCCAATGTTTCTGAGAGCATTCCGGTTAATACAAGTTCTAAAACTTTAATCCAAGAAGTGTCAGAGAAAATGTGTTAAGCCAAAAAATGTTGCCACCATATAAATCATGAAATGGATTCTGAAATCCTTATTGTTCCTTAGGAACATCTTTACTCTGCCAGTAGTCCCATTAAAGACAGTATTATCAGAATCTGCATATACACATTTTACAGAAAAAATACAAGGTAATGTTTTGATTAAAATATCCGTTTCTTTGACTAATTGTATTATGTTCAATAGTAGCCCAGAGAACCATCTGATGAATTGAACCTACTTTTGTAAACATGTTTTTCCACAATGATTTGTCAATAACATGAAATGGAATTGCAATTGAACACTGTGTGAGATATATTTAAAATAAATAATCAAAGTTGCCTTATTTACAAGTGTTGTCTCTACCACCAGCTACAGATTGTTTTAAAGATTACTAAAGAGAACTAAAGGGAAACTTAGGTAAAGTCAAATCCTGTGCTTGAGCAATCTTTTAAAACAGCCAGGCTTCATTATTCTGTAATAGTGAGTTCCCAACTGTCAAGAGAGTGGCTTTAATTTTTTATTTCAGTTTTAGATACATCCTAAATGTAAATGATGGATCAAAAAAAATCTAATCAATGAATAAAGAAAAAAGTGTAAATAAAGTCAAGGGAAAGGAATAACATGGAAAAGGAGCTTTCCACTCAGCACTGCAGGAGCATTAATATATTCTGCTGGAAGACTGAACACCACAGCGCCTGCTTATATTTAAGAGGATTGGAAAAGCTAAGGACAGAATCAGCAAGCTTACAAAAAAACATTTACTACTTCTTTTAATCAAAACATGTAATCAGAAGGCCTAAGTGATGATTGCCTTCTTCTTTCAGTGTAAGTCACTGAAGCAGGCTGTAAGGTGGAGGGAGCTCCCGTCTATGCCAAGTACAATGTAAATATTACAAACACTGAAAAGGTATAGTCAGGCATTACCCTTATTTCCAGATACATTCTTCTCTGTAGGCTGGCCTATTGCTAGATTACAATGGTGTCTAAAATCAAGATCTACTCACTGAACTCCATACAATGTGAGACTCACAGAAAGAAACATCTGCCTTTTGTTAAGGACACCTTTATTACCAAGAACCTTTCAGTAACTGTTGAGTGTAATTGTATTCGGGGGATACTGCATAAGGCTAAAGTTACCCTTCCTAGAACACAATTTAGATTATTTATAGACTGCTGTATTATTAGCATTAAATCCCATAAAAAGCCGAATATTTCTACAGTTGGCTACTAACTGAAATTCTTACTCCTCAAGTGCCATGTGTATCATTAAACAGGACCTGGAGAAACAAAAATAACTGGAGCAAGTTGATCGAGAGCGAGAATCTCCAGTGTTTGAGAATGAAGAGAGAGGCAGTATTCTGAGTCCCACCGCACCCCCAGGTATAACGATGCCCCTGATAGCACAGTTCTGTCCAGAATGAATGTCCAGTCAGTGCAAAGTCACAACCCAATTTCATTTCACATGCAAGGCAGGTGCTTTTCCATCATCCCCACCAGACATGCTGCTGAGCCCGTACAGAACATTTTACATATTTGGATTAAATTCCTGGGGAGGAAGGAAGGTAACTGCCTAATAATGCAGAGTGCCTGAGAACTACCCGAGCCGGGGGACCGGGGGACGGGGACTCTTGTCCTTACAGAGGCTTCAAAAGGAAATGCAAAAACTTTGGGTGGGGGGATGCATGCTGGAGCGGGGGAGGGACGGAGCTACCCAACAGGAGAGCGTGGACACTAGGCAGGGGCAGAATGCGGTTTCTCCGCGTGTGTGCTGGAGCCGGAGCGCTCTCGCCTTCCCTTTGTGGCCAGATCTCTCCCCCTCCTTGTGGGTATTCCCCCCCTTCCCTGTACGGCCTTTCCTGGCTCTCCTTTATCTCCGCTACCCATTGTCTCTGGCTCCGGCTCCTTCTCCGCGCTGCAAAGCTGCAACTCACTAGCGAGCGCGCCGCACTGAGGCTGCAGCGGCCCCAGCACTCGCCTTGAGTCGGTCTCTCTCCCACCGAGGCTTTTCCTGACTCTCTTGATTAATCCCTCCTCGCCCGCACAGACACACACACACGCACCTCGGCTAGCTCTCCCCTATACACACATGCACAGACGCACACAGCAGCCACTGGGCATTCAGGGGTCAAGCGATCGTACGAGAGAAAGAGAGGGAGCCGCAGAAATCTTAGCGCAAAGCAGCGATGAACAAACAACCGAGGAAGGGGAATTGATGAGATGAGATTTAAGGAGCCACCGGAGGGAAAGCCAAGAATTCACAGATCGCCAAGGCAGCGGGCAGCAGGGCGGATTTACACTGGTAAAAGAAAGTCCCTCATACTAAAATGACATACCAGAGTCTGGTCTGGAGCAAGAAACGTGTTGGTTACTCATGGAGATTGAGCACACACCGCAGAAAAATTCCCCCTTATCTTCCCATGTGAACCCTAACATCCACGATTCAGTCTCCTCTTGGTAACTCTTGCTAAGATGAACCTCCCAGGAAAATTAATTTGCTTTTAGTGGAGGAAGAACCTGCATTTTTATTTTATTTGTTCCACTGTCGAGTTCTCCCCTGGGGAATTTTAACAACTTATCTTTCCTTTTTAAATGCAAATAACGGCTTTTGTGGGCAATTTTCCACAGGGCTTTTCAGAAATACTGCCCTGCTCCAGAAAGTGCTATCAGGAGATTTATTTTAAAACAGAAGGTGGGTGTTTTAAAACAGTTACCAAATACAGTCCAAACATGTGCACAACCAATAAACTCTTAAATACAGCGATGCAAATAGCTGCGAATATCAATATTCACGGAAGAAAGCAACCATATGCACTATAAAAACTCAAAAGGACGATGGGATTGCACAGAAAAGGCAAAGAAATCAGCCCAGTTGCTCTGAAAAAGAAGTTATTGGTAACCCATAGCAAATGCTGTTGCCTCAGATAGCTCACCCTTACCTTATCACTACTGCTCGTTTGCACCTGATCTGCAACCATAAGTACTTCGAGCTAAATTGATGGCTGAATTTAAGCAATTTCTTCATGCGCCTCTTTTATAGGCTCAAAAGAGGAATGTTATGACTGTCCTCTTCAGTATCCATTCGCTCCCCAAAGAACGCCAATTTTCTTGAAAGAGGCAAAAACATATATATGTCTATATACAAACGGGTACTACAATATATCCAAAAAGGGGGGAGGGGGGAGCAGAGAGGTGTCACTACAAACTTGGCAAGCAAAACGTATCCACGGAATTCCTAGCAGGAATGCAAAAAACTGATGCAAAATAGAAAATTCCCAGGGAGATTTAGAAGCAAAAACGCCACACTGGAAAAATGCATGAAAAGAGCACAAACGGGACGGCTGGATAAATCTTTCCTAGCTATACATCCGTCAGCAAAGTGAGCAATCGCCTCCCAAATCCGAGCCAGTGCAGCTGCTGCAGTTGAGTTGCTTTCTCTCTCCCCGATGCTGCTGCTACCTGTAGACACACACACCCACACACACACACACACAGGGACCCACAGCTGTGCAACATGCACGCTGCTGCTGCCTGTGCAAAAACGAGGACTAGGTTAACCAATGAGCAACGTGCCTCCTTTTCCCTCTGCTCTTTGACAGTGGGGCCTGGATTCTGGGGGGATCCCACGCGTGTGTGTATGCGTGTGCGTCCTGCTCGCGCGCTCTCTCCCTCTCCCGTGTCTCTCTCATACGCCCTCTCTCCTAGCTCTAGACTCGGCCAGCAGCAGAGTGGTGGCAGCACTGAGGGTGAAAGGCCCAGACGTCAGTTGTGACGTGCACCAAAGACACACAGATGCACGTGAGTGAGGGGAAGCAGCAGCAACAGCAGCTGAAAGCCTCTGCCACTGAAAGTTTCCCCAGACCCATTGGTCTGTCCTACCACTTTCCTCAGCTTCCTCCCCCTTTATTTTTCCAGTCTTTAAACGCAGTAAACAGGCCCATCTGGACAGGGAATCCATAAGCATGATGGGATGGGGGGGGTCTGCTTCAATTTGTCCCCATCTCTAGCCGTTTCTCACCACTGTAAGTTCAGGAACAGAGGTGGTCCAACAGGAAAACATATCATCCAGTCAGTTTGTCCAATATTGTATACAGAGAAAGAAAAAAAAACAGCTCAACTGGTCACCACCTCCCTCCCCTTTTTCCATTCTCTAGATGCAGGAGCTCCTTAAACAGGCAAGAAAGCCCATCACTCACCATGACATATTCCAACATCAGGCTCTTCCTCTGCAATGCCCATTGCTAATGGTGGTATGTGTGTGTTACATGTACACCCTATGCCCCACCTTATAATGGTCATAATCAGTTCAGTTCTATACATTATGCGTGCCAGAGACACAGAGAGACCACCCAGCCTCATCTTTCCTACCTCTTTTTCCAGTCTCCATTGTACATTTGTCTGAGAATTTCTGAGACCTTTATCCATTTTAATTAATGGAGATCCACAGATCTTCTGCTATAGTATTTATTACTATTATCAGTGGCAGAGCTGTAAATGGCATCTAGGAGTCCTATCTTCCAGGTCTTGTCTAAAACAGTTAGCTGCATCAGAGCAAAATGGGCTCTGGTGCCACTTTAGCCAGTAAATTACCTTGGTATCAGTGCAAGCTCATTTTCTACCAGTACAGTACTTCCATAGTGGAAGGATTGTACCACTGATGATACATTGGTGTTATGACCCCAATGCAAAAAAATCCCAGGATAGAAAAGGGACGAAGTCTCTTGCTTTGACTACACCTCTACCCCCATATAACACCACCCAATATAACATGAATTCGGATATAACGCAATAAAGCAGTACTCCAGGGAGGCGGGGCTGCGTGCTCTGGCGGATCAAATCAAGTTCGATATAATGTGGTTTCACCTATAACATGGTAAGATTTTTTGGCTCCTGAGAACAGTGTTATATCGAGGTAGAGGTGTACTATTATTGTTATAGCTTCATAAATGTGCATGATGCTGAATGAACAGATACAAGAGAGTCTCTGGCCTGAAGAGTTTACAATTTAAGTTAGGAAATGAGTTGAGTGAACAAGACATTGGGGATGTCAGGGCAAAGGGGAAAATTATGAATGCAAATCAAGAGTAACGGCAGTATCATTTAGTACTACTTGATGAGCCCATAAGACCTCTACATACCCCTGTTTGAGAACCACTGGCTTAAGATATGTCTGCACTGCACTGTAAGTCCAGCAGGCTTTGAACACAGAATCAAGCCACCCACCCCTTTCCATTTACACACAGATTATGCTACCCCAGCCTGAGCCCAGAGATCTACATTACAATTTGATAGCTCTGGCCACACCTGGAGTCAGCTGATACAGACCAGCTTCCAGTGTGAACACTGAACAGGCAAGCAGAGACCAAATCCTGAAGGCCATCGAAAATCACTAGACACTTTCTTGTGAAAGAAAATCTGACACAGGATTTCCTATTGAGAGAGACAGGTAAGCCCAACATCACAGCCCAGCAATTCGTTATATTGCTGGATTTTGTGTGTAAGTGGGGTCTGTCTCAAGAGTGTGATTTCGGACAAAGTAAAAGTAGGAGAGGAGAGCCATAGAAGTGGTTGAAGGGGGAGGATTAAGGCTCAGCCCAGCAAAGATTCCTCACAGTTCCTGTGTAAGACAGGCATGCACAAAAGCTATTTATAGAAAGGGCAAAATACCACTGCTGAGAAATCAGTACAATTGGATGAACAGATGGAGTGAAATGTTTTATTCTTTAATAGTAGTACTGGGTTCAGAGCCGCCTGGAAATCCTGCAGATATTCTGAAAGGTATCATACATGGATGTGTTCAACTATGGATGTGTTCAACTTTTTTAGTGCTGGAGTCCATGTAACATATGGAGTTCTAAAGCAGTAATCTGTCCAGCAATCCCAAAAGTTTGGAGCATGGAAATGCCTTTTTAACAGCCGTACGAAACCTTGACTTATCACCAGGAGAAATGTACGTGACTTTTGAATATATGGGCCCTCTCTCTCTTTAGTACCTGTTTCCACAGGCTGCAAAAGCAGATCCAGATTCTCCCATCTGCTGTATGGCATTGAGGGAGGAAAATGAGCCAGAAGAGCTCTCCCAGCACTGCAGATACTCCATCTCCCCGTGGGGATTAGTTTACAGCGCTGGGAGCCTCGCTGCCAGCCCTGGGGCACTGTTTACACTGGCTCTTTACAGTGCTGTAACTTGCTGCGCTCAGGGGGGCGTTTTTTCACATCCCTGAGCGAGAAAGTTGCAGCACTGTAAAGCGCCAGTGTAGCCAAGGCCTCAGAGAAATGGAGTCCCCTAGCTACTACCCCACCCTACACCACCCATTAACACACAGAAGAAATGGGTGGTTCAGGCACCTGCAGCTTTGTGCTGAAGGGACCCACATGTATGGAGGAGAGAGCGAGCTGGGGAGCAGCTATTCTACATGGCATGCTCCCCCCCACCCCCACGCTGTGTGAATTTCTCCTGAAAATCTGCATAGTTGTTGCTGCTGATGGAAGCAGCAGTATCTTCTATCTTTCACCTTCAGACCCATTTGAGAAAGTAGTAAGTTGCAGATACCAGAGAATCCAAGGCAGTGTTGCTTCTCTAAGGGAGCTGTCTGACCGATGTGGCAACATCCTGCCACATCCTTGGAAGACCTTATTGAATTAACTTTAAGTGTCTTTGGTGTCCATTGTATTAAATGAGCAGCTTATGTATTACTATGGACTGAGATTGTATGCAACCTTTGTACAAAACACCAGCCTTTTGAAGCCAAGCCCTGAGGAGAGGGTGATTAACTGCTCCCAGAGACTGGAAATCAAAGGGCAGAGCTGTATAAAGAAACAGGCTGATGTGCCCGGGCTCTGTTCTGGTTCTGAATTTGTAATCAGGGTGCAGGGGAGGGGGAGACAAAACAAAGCACAATTGTGGGTTTTGAAGGACTGACACCTACCAGAGCCCAAGTCTGGAGTTAGGGTTGATCTCTGGTAAGTTTGTTAGTATGCTTGTAGGTTCTTTTATGCTTTTTCATATGTTGTCTCTGTAATGCTTTCATATTAGGGATAAGTGTGCTTATAAAAAGCTTCATGGTAACTTATAATTGTGGACAATTATGCTATACCTATGCCTTTAAAAAGAAAGCAAATGGCAGATGGTGGCTGGTTTGGAATACCACAGTGCAGGCAAGGAATGGTACTGCCTGGGAAAACCCCAGTCAACAGGGACACAGCAAGGCCGTCCTTAGGATTTATGGGGCCCTATGCAGTATTATTAAACTGGTGCCCCTATGCCCAGTGGCAGCCTGGGCTCACATGTGAATTTTAGATAAGGGTGATCTTTTGAAAGATTTATTTTAAAAAATTATACGTCTAAAGATCCAAGCATTTAAGGCTAAAGATGAATACTCAGATTGTGTATCTAAAAATCTGTGCAAGGATTTTTTAGAGATGTGATTTTATCATCTTCAGCAACACACTAATGAAATGTTTTTAAAGCAAATTTTAAAACTAAGGTCCTGTAGACTAACATGTTCTGAGTAAATATTACAGTCATGCACAACTGTTTTTGTCAGTAAATTCAGGAAGTGACAGTATATACCTAGGGGTTGGCAAATGCCAGCTAAATGGCTTTATTACTACTTGAATGGCTCTTTAACAGTTTCAATGTTGTGCTAATAGGTCTGGCAGGCTAGAAGGCTTTTTCAGTTTTAAGTACTAGATCCCCTCCAGAGGAAGACTCACCACCAGGCGGGAGCCTCCAGGAAGGGTCAGAACGGGGATAGGAAGAGTCAGGAGGGTGGACAGTAGGACCCAGGGGTGCCCCCATATTTTCGGGTGCCCTACATATGCTGTGTATGCCTAAGGAAGGCCTTGAGAGACACAGATCTCTGCCAAAGATGGCTGGAAGCTGCAAGCCTTTCAATGGGTGTCCTTGGTAGACCACGGAAGAGCAAGATGGGTGCAGTTGCCCTGAACTGTGACAAGCCATGCTGCCCAAAGGAAGAAGTGCATTATGAGAGCTGCAAAGGGGCTGAGGCAATACAAAGGCTACATTTTCTGAAGCAGTGACTAGTTCGGGGTGCCCAATAGGAGACGTCAATCCATTCAGGTACTTACATGATCCTAGTCAATCACAGTAGTATCTGCATGCATAGGTGTTTCAAATGGGGCATCTAGAAACATAAGCACCCAAAAAAGTGTGGCACTGGCTGGTTTCAAGTACTGATCGCACATGCCCACAGCTCCTTCTTCATAATAGCTTAAGCCCTTCCACTTTGAGTTTCCCCAGCATGTTCTCTTCAGTGGGGGGAACTTTCTGGAGATTTCTGTGTGGTTTCTCCACTCCATCCATCTCCTGCAGGTTTTTCTGTGAGTGGAAGATTGAATGCAAGGCAGTTGCACATATCAGTTCCTCCTTTCATCATGAGGGTGATTTGTCAGGTTTAGCCTCAGGGGTATTTCTCATACCTTCTCTTTACTTGTAATGATGAAACAGGATAGTAGATATTTTCAAGTCCTTCCCAGTTCCTGCACCTCTTCCTGTAGATTTATATAGAGAGCAAGAGACTGTAATTCAGCCAGTAGCTAAACAGCTCACAAGGACAACATAAAGTCACTTTATTAACACAAATTTAGCCCTCCTCAGGCTGTAATCACAGTTCTCTGTGCGAGCCTGTGGGTCTTGCCAGGTTCTTTAACACTCAGAGAAACCTCGCTAGAATTTATACAGAGTAATGGGAAATAATTGCTTGTTTTAATGTCTGAAAGAGAAAGAGCGAGACTTCTAAACCTAATGTAATCAGCTCTGCTTTATGAGACTGAGAAAATGAAGGTGCCCAAAACACGACAAAGAAAATAATATGCACATAAGTAGAGGGAAGAAAGCTGCATAATAAAGCTATCTTTTGTAACTGTCCAAAAGAGACTGAGAAGGCTGAAAATGAATTGCTACAGAAACAGACTTACAAAGAAAACTATCAGCTTTAGTTCCCTAAATTCGCATCCTTGTGCAAAATGATTATATAAGGGACTGTGGTCCAGTGTTATGGTGGGAAGGGAGGATGAACTGAAGGTCAGGAGACCGGAGTTTCGTTCCTGTCTTTGTCACTGACTCTGTGTGACCTTAACTTTTCTGCCTCTATAAAAATAGTGATAATACTCACTCGTCCTTGTAAAGAAGAATTTTAAGATTCTTGATTAAAGGAGCTATATAAATGCACATGGAAATATTATGCATATGGTATGGTAAAAATTTCAATCTGGGGTACAAAGCTAGACTCTTAAGTTACTGTAAGCACTAAAATAAAAATGGTTCGACTTGCAGAGGTGTGGAGCATCTGCAGCTCACATTGACTTCAGTGGGATTTGTGGGTGCTCAGCACTTTCTGAAAATGAAGTAAAAAAGTTAAATCCATATTCAGGCACTTAAATTAAGAGTAAATTTTAAAAATTCAAGTTTTATCATTTTTGTCTCTCTCTCTAGATCTCATTCTCTGTGCCTCTTCCTGGAGTCATACTCAACCAAAACTTTCACTGACTACCAGGAGCTGGCTTGGTTGCAAAGACAATGGGCATTGAGATCTAAGAATTGTAGAAGTGTGTAACAAAAATGTTTGGATTGTTAAAGACTGAAACTTCAAGCAAGGTTGTTTGTTTTTAAACAATAAGGTTCCCCTCCCCCCATTTAAATATATATAAGCAGATGCCCTCAAGGATTAAATTCAAAGGCTAAAAAAGCTGACAGTACCTTTCAATAAAAATTATGTATAATATGGTACTAAAGGCACTATATAAATATAATAGTGTATGTGGGCCATACTGCTTACTATAAGAAAACATTCCTGCATTTAGCGCTTACTGCTTTAAAAGGATGAAGATACTTTACTCCCTTCAGTTATTAACATGGACACAGCAGTGTTAATCAGAATATTAGAGCTGGAAGGGACCTCAGGAGGTCATCTAGTCCAAACCCCTGCTCAAAAAGCAGGACCAATCCCCAGATTTTTACCCCAGTTCCCCAAATGGCCCCCTCAAGGATTGAACTCACAACCTTTGGTTTAGCAGGCCAATCCTCAAACTACTGAGCTATCCCTTCCCCAGGCTTAAAGGGCTCTTACTGAGTAACAAGAAACCATTATGTAAAGAGGAAAAAAAATGCTGATGTGTTGGGATTCTGGTGTGATTTGAGGTGGCTGCACTTTTCGTCTCACTGCAGTTGTCTCACCATCACGCTTACTTTTAACCTTCATATGGAGAACATAAGAAACATTCATAAGCATTTGGTGTAGGTTAACTCTCCTTAAATTTCATGCATCTCCCCGTAACATTATGTAACAGAGTTGCGTTTACATCAGTAGCATCACAGAGCCAAATGTTAAGCAATGGATATGGGTGTTAGAAGAAACTTCTGTTCAAGGAACCCTGGACCTGATTCCTGTTTCATACTGATGTAAACCAGGCGTATTCCCACTGAAGCCAAATGAGCTACACAGATGATAAACTGTTATAATTCAGATTAGAATTAAGTGCCAGGGGCCAGATTTTTAAAAGATATTTAGTGATGACTAAAGTATATTCTCATCCTTCACATTTCCACGCTTAGGGCCTTGGCCTTTGAGGTGCTAAGTGCTCTCACTGAATTATTTCAGTGGGAGTTATGGGTGTTCATCCTGTCACAGGACTGGGGCAAATGTGTGGTGACTTCTGTGTACAATTACTTACACAGAGCCAGTAGTTTTATTTTTATAATTGAAGATATACCTATTGCTGGAAGGGACCTTGAAAGATTATTGAGTCCAGCCCCTTGCCTTCACTGTTAGGACCAAGTACTGATTTTTGCCCCAGATCCCTAAGTGGCCCCCTTAAGGATTGAACTCACAACCCTGGGTTTAACAGATCAATACACAAACCACTGAGCTAGCCCTCCCCCAAATGAAATTTTGCCACTGACTCCCATGAAAGCAGGATCAGGCATCCAATGAGATCATTTGGGGCCAAATCCAGAGATCTTACTCAGGAAAAAGATACCATTGACTTCCAGATCCAGCTCATGACCCTTGTACTTCAAGCTGGCCAATGCGAGGGGAAGAGACCATGGCCACACTTCTTCCCCGCCTCTACATAGATGGCTAGCAGCACTAGCCTTGTAATTAGGTGAATTTGACACGCCAAAGATGCCCAGACACAGATGCAGGAACTCAGGGATAGGAGGCATCTGGTACCTTTATACCTCTTACACACGCACAGCAGTCTGGCACAATCTAGCCTGAGCATCTTGTGGCTCGTTTAAAATGAACACAATTTATCATAGCGTTTCATATCTACTGCTATGTTTATGACATGGACAATCAGATTAAATGATTGAATAGCTGAGTTTATTTATAATTAAGCTTAAAAGGCAATTTGATAGAGTAGAACAATAAGCTGTGGGAGAATAATTCATATATTTCAGCTTAATGTTAACTGAAAAGCAGAGTCTCTCTCAAACACCTCAGAGGCAGAATTATGGACTAACTCATGTAGAGGGTGCTTTACAGGTCAAAGCTGAGCTTTATTAAAGGTACAGTAGAGCATAGTAATCATTGCACTTGTCTGATTGTAGCTGGCTTGTGGCAAACAGAGAGTTTCATTCTGAAATGCCAACATTGCATCAAATGAATTTATTGCTTATCAGCCCAAAGAATTACTGTCAGTTACTAGACAAACATCCCCCATGAGCATAGCAGCTCACAATCAACATTTGTAAAGCTATTGTTCGATGTTAAAATGCTGTATAACAGTATAAGCAGGCAAACAAAAATGTACCAGCATCCAATAGTTTTTTGCAAAACATACATTTAAGTCAAGCAAATATTAATGTATCTTCAACCATAACATTAGAACAATATGTTCAAAATTCTATTTTGCACCAAATGAGATAGCTTTTTAACTCAGATGAATAAAAAGGGACCAATCCAGCACTCCTTATTTATGCAAAACTTCCATTGATATTAATGGGAGCAAACAGCACCTAGATTTGTAGGTGTACTGTAGGAACTTTAAATGACTTCACATTGTTCTTGAATAAAGAATCATTGTTTAAGCAGTAGCATTTGAAAACCCACACATCAGATAACAGAGAGAAGAAATCAGATTTGTGATCATGAAAATTAATGGATCTTTAAACTACAATCATTGAAACAAAACTGACATACATAGAGTTTGGAATAGAATATTCAACTCAGAAATGAAACAGCTTACCTAGGTTTAATATATTAGACATTATTATTTTTTAGGCATTTGCTGCTTTCTCAAATATTTTAGTTGTCAAGAGTCTCATTTCTATATTTGAGACTACTAGATCCACTAGATCAAAAGATTTATGATTGTCCTTAAAATGTATCTAACATTGCTATTAACACTTTAAACTGGCCACTAGTGCACTTGAACAGTTTCATCCTTTTAGAAGACCTGACACATGAAGAAGCTCCGCACATTCAGAGTATTAATCTCTAAAAGCACATGTGGAGAGATTACTGAACCAATAGGGGTGTGTTTTTTAAAATTCCTATTCAAGTTGGCTCAGTAACTGTACATTATTAAAGTTTTAGGGTTGGGAGTGTTTGTTTTAACACCTTTTCTGAAATCCATACATAATTTAAAATTATGTTTACATACTCATGAATATCTACAATTTTTAAGTATCAGGGAGTAGCTGTGTTAATCTGTATCCAGAAGAAATGAGGTTTTTTTACCCACGAAAGCTTATGCCTAAATAAATCTGTTAGGCTTTAAAGTGCCACCAGACTCCTTGTTGTTGTTGTACAATTTTTAAGTCATCCTCTTCTAAGGCTATAAAAAGTGTCAGTATTTGAAAGCTTAGGACCCAGTTTTGTTCTCAGCAATGCACTGTAAATATAGAGTAACTCCACTGATTTCAAGGAAGTTACTCTGGACGCACGGCCATGACTGAACAATTTTTTTTGCTTATTGCTACATTATTTCTTTTTAATATTTCACTTCTGTAGCTTGCTTTCGTTAATCATACTTCTATTCAACCACACTTTGTGGGACTCCCTAGAGTCCGTTGCAATATTAGTGGTTTTGTGTATCCTGTAGAGGCAAAATCTGATAGAAAGGAGGAAAATAAGAAAAATGAAACAAAGCCAGATAATCAGCATTACGGACCAAAATCCTCAAATCCTTCACTGACCAAGAACATCCCAACCTTCAGTAAAAGGAGGAGGAGGCTCAAATAGAGGAACTCTCCATGACAAACCACTCAGAGAATTCCTTCCTTGTTGTTCTATGGAGATGTTAAGAGTTATACCCAGCCTCATAGAAACAGGGGCAGGGCCACATCTCTTATTTCAGCATGCCTCCAGGAATCTAGAGTAGGTCAGGTCAAGAACCCCTGTCAGGAGGCTCTGCAGAAAAGTCAGCATCTTATTTTCCCACAGAATCTCTGTAGGGCCTAGTCTCTACCCACTCTCCATACATGGACACTGGTCCCAGTTAGAGGCATCTGTGATGAGATCATGAAGGTGGATGACCACACCATTCTACCCAAGTGGTGGGAGATTCACTCAGAAAAGGTCCATTCCATGTGCATCTCCAAAGTACTATCTGGGTCCCCATTTTCATTTAGTCTTTACGGGGGCAAAATTCCTATTCCTTGCTTGAGTAAAGACTGATTAAAAATTGCTTTAGGACCTCAGGATTTGGCCCCAAGTGAGTGTGAATATAGCTGAACACATTTACCACCTTGTTTTTCAGGTCAGACCTAATGACAGTAGCTAATGGTATGGCTGGGTTTCACTTGTAGGAATGATCATTTATAGCTAATGACCATTTTTACCAGGTGGTCATTGATGATTAAGGCGGAGAAATGTTCACATCAAGGGCTAAATTCTGCTTGCACTGTGCGCGTGAGTAGTTCCCTTGATTTCAGTGGCACCACTCACATGAGTGAGGCAAACAGGATTTGGCCCAACAAGCATCTATTCACTGTTTAGATGAAGAATGGACATATATCTGCTATTTCAATACATTCTTTACCATGTGTAGCGGCAGTTAAGTGCTACTGAGTTTACTAGGCTATATTCAGTTATAAGAAGAAATACCAGGCTAGATTCACAAAAAGGATTGAGATGCCTAATGCCACTTGGCATCTGAATCCCACTGAGATTAACAAAGTGCCCTCTCAACTGCCACTGAACCCTATAGGTGCCAAAACTTGCTCAGCACCCAGTTCTCTAGCAACCTATATTTCTACCTCTGAGCATGCACACTGCAGCTCTGGGCCTAAGCCCCAGAGCAGTGCACAGACCAGGGGAAGATAGGCATTCGTCCCCCTAACTTGCCTGTGGGGCCCAATCCTATAAGTGATCTCAGGGCTCACCTACTGGATCGGACCCTTATAGGTGAGCTTGCACAAAATGGCTGGGTGACAGAGGATAGGAACCTCATCTCTTTTAGCATAGTGGCTAAGGTACTCTATGAGAGACCCCCTATTCAAGTTCCCCCCCTCCCTCTTCATCTGAGGGGGAGAAGAGGTTTGAACAGGTATCTACTACCTCTCAGGAGTGCTTGTCTAACCACCAGGCTATGAGATAGTCTAACCTGGGGCTCCAGGTCTCGCCGCTAAAGCTGCCCCAGTTTGGATAAATAATTAACAAGTCACTGGAACAGGGGTACTGGATCCTGGGACTCCCATGTGAGTGCCCAAAGCACCAGGATATGGACTCACATTCTCTCTTTCTCTGCGACTTCAGTGGGAGCAGAATTAGGTCAATGCTGAGCATTTGAAAATCCTACCTCTTAGCTTTCAAGAATTCAAAAATTAACCCAAGAAAAATCTCTTACCAAGGCAAAAATAAAGACTAAAACTAAAGTGTGTTGTTTATTGTAGGGTGATCTGTTGGGCAAAATAGATGTATGTTCTCTTTGGGGATGGGATGTTAATTTTCTTCTGATCCTTGACTCTAACAAGCAAGTTGCCCCTTTATAATTAAATTAGAATTTTTGTTATCTTTTGCTAAGGTGCCTAGATATCTTCCAGCACAAGTGCTAAAAAAACCTCATCATGATTGGTTTCCCTCTCCCCTTCAGCTCCCACCCAACAATAACCTTATTTCCTTTGTGCAGATCAGAAAAACAAAAACGCTGTACCATGAAATTAACTTCTTGTGATTCCCTAGCCATCGAGGACAGGACAAGAAGTAGTGAGCTTAAATTTCAGCAAGGGAGATTTAGGTTAGACATTAGGAAAAACTTTTTAACTGGAAGGGTAGGTAAGCACAGGAACAAATTCCCTAGGGAGGTTGCAGAATCTCTGTCATTGGTGGTTTTAAGAACAGGTTTGACAAACGCCTGTCAGGGATGGTCTAAAGCAGTCTTTTTCACTGGTTGAAACATGGACTGGTGCAGGTCCCTGAGATCTCCCTGACACAGTTTAGGAAGGCAACAAGCTGGTCCCTGGTATCAAAAAGGTTGATAAACACTGGTCTAGAGAAAACTTAGTCCTGCCTCAGTGCAGGGGACTGGACTAGATGACGTATCAAGGTCCCTTGCAGCTTCCGTTTTTATGAAAAAAGAAATACAAAGACATTTCACGAGGGTTTTGAAGTAGCAGAAAAGCTGTAATTGTGAACAGTAACTTAAATGAGAGCAGAGGGAGACTTGTGCTTTGAGGCAGGGGAAGCTTCATTGCAAATTAAGTTTTGTTTCCTTTACTTGCTGCAGCAAAATGACAGCCTTGACAGACATATGGGTTGTTTACGATCCTAAAGGCTTTTTAGTTTTAAGTGCTTCCACAATTTAATCTAGCTGCATTATATGACGTAGACACTGATTATGGCCTTATTCTGCTAAATATAGCTTGTAATTGGAACACCTTCGTGAATCCACACAGTAAAATTTGCTTTTGTTCTACTTCTGCATTGTTGGACTAGCTATGGAGATGACCCAGTCAATCCAATGGAATTTTTTGTCATTTATTCCAATGGGAACAGGATCAGACCTGATGGGTGAAATTCATCCCTTAGTAGACAGCCAACATCAAGGCCTATGCAACACTTAGTCCTGTTTAAACTTCATCTCCAAAAAAACACACCAACCCATTCTTTTCCTCCGTGGTGCAAATAGTGTGATCTTAGCCAGAATCCAATGAAGTCTTACTTTAAATTAAAATGTGGGTTTACGCTGAAAACTGACTTAAAAGTGTCACAGTGGAGTTTCATGTGCCTTGTGGCTCAATTACATCCAAATCAAATTGGCTCAGTGTACAAGTTTTTTAAAAAAACGTCTTTTCTAAATACTAGCCTTGTAAATTTAGGGTCAGATACTGGTTTAAATTCTCACCATGGTAAAGCTGGATTCAATTCATTCACTTTGGTAGATTTACACCAGGTTGACATGGCTGTGGCTGAGATTAGATTCTAGGTCTTTAACTGCGCTTTGTAAATCAGACTGTGCCCTTTCTGGCTCATGCATTATCACCAATAAGAAGATTCTGCCTCATTTATATTTGTACCACTCCATTTTCTTCACTTCTGTTTGGAACTTGTGCTAAATTCTGCCCTTACTTACGCTCCATATAACAATGACAAAAAGCAATGGATTTGCTCAGGTGTATGTCTGGCTAATAGTTAACAATGCTTAATGTTTTATGAGCTAGTACAGAACTCAGATTGCTTTCCCAGAGCTTTATTAGCTCTGCTAATAGAAGAAAAATATTAACAACTTATTTTCGTCATTGAAGTCAGCTGGTAAGACCCTGAATACACAGCAGAGAAGATCTCTGAGCAGGCAGGTGCCATTCCCTGCTCCCCCTCCCCCCCAAAAAGGCACAATTGGTTGGAAGATTCTTCCTTTCCTGGCTGCATTTGCAGTTGCATAGTCTTATAATACATCCATTACTTCATTGCTGTAGAATTCCCACCCTTCCCTGTGGAACCCAGTCCAGGTTCCTTTCCCCCTTCTTGCCCAGAAGATGCGTCACACATTGCTGTAGACTAGAGTTGCAGTGACCTCTTTGGCCCCAGTGGGAGATAGGAAACATTGGGACAATGGCAGCTTCATTTCAATATCTCAGAGGGGCACCATTGTGTGCCTTGGCTCTGCATATGCTCATAACTTGGCCACTATAGGTGCTCAGATACTGCAGTGACAGGTGTGGTATTAAAACCCTGATAAAGCAGAATTTAAGGACCCTGTGGAAAGTAACTCTGAGTGCTGTTATGGTGGCCATGCTGTTCCATTTTTCCTGGCTGTTTTGGAACCCCCTAGTGGGATTTGTACTACTTGGTCTGGAGCACAAGAACAGATGCACCATATGAGGTCACCCAGGAAGAGCTATTCCCTTAAATCAACAGTGAATGGCACTGAGGCTTGAGAAAAAACAAAGGTGTAGAAGGTATAGCTGGAAGGACTCTGCATCCAAAAGAGAGAGGAGACTAGATTCGAAGGGAACTGTGAGAATGACACAGAAATTACACTTTTCTACTTTCCTTTTTAAATTTGAAAATTATCTTCTGCATGCACAAGAGTCCCCTGGGTGCCAGCTTCAGAAATCACTTAAGGAAGAAAAGTCTCTTGTCATTTGGGGCTGATGTAATGTAAGAATTCTCTCTCGCATAATCGCACAGTCTTTCAGAGAGACAGGACAGAAAACCAGACTCCCACTCAGTCAGAATTTTTCCCTCTGCAAATTTGTCAAAAAAGTCTGTTTTCTTCCCTTGGAATAATGAGAATGTATCCATGGACATTCAGCAGGCAAAGCATAGAATTTCTGTGACTCAGTTTCACCATCAGTGTTGCAGAGATTAATTTAATGATAATTAAGCAAATGATGATTAAGTACTTTGAAGACTGAATCATGTGTAAACACTATAGTAATTCTGTGTTATTATTAATTATTATTATTATTATTATTGAGAAATATCCTAAGGATCAGGATTTACTGTGTGTTTTTCTAGACCTAGTTTGCAATCTTGGTCTTCTACTTTATCCCATTAAAAGATGGAACACCCCAACTTTGTGAAATAGATAATTCTGGGTTTGCAGTCAAATCCACATTCAAAGGCTAAATGTCTGATCCATCAAGATGCTGAGTAACTGCCTCAGTTCTTCACAGGATCAGGCTATCCAAGCAGAAAAAAAACCCCTCCCATGATTATTGCTTATCAATACTAGGTGAGGTCATTTTCAGGTCAAACCTTACTCCCCTCCCCCATTTCATGGCTATATGATAGCAGAAGTGATGTCTCCACTTTGGTAACAAACAGAGGAGACAATCCTGCTATTCTTACTCAGGCACAAGTTCTGTGCCTGATTCAACAGAAAAAAAATCATCATGCTTTTGTCACTGCTCGCAAAATCTGTAATGTTAATTTTTGAACAGGCTCATTTTTCAGAAGATGGTTCAAAGCCACAGCTGGCACCTATATTATATTGCTTTTGTACTAGAACAATTATTATGCCCATATAAACTGTGGCTTTTCACCTGTGCAGAGTTTTTCAGTTGCACAGGGGAATTCTGTTAAAGAGATCAGGGTTGTAAAACAGGGAACCAGATTCTCCAGCAGAAGGTAAAGTCACCCTGTACCTGTCCATACCACTGTGTATGTGTTGGGATGGTTGGCAGCTGGTAGCATAAAGTAACAGATGGAAGCAGACGGACAGAGAAGAAAGAATTTTCCTGCATTAAAAACATGTTTGTTTAGGTTGTTTGTTTTGCTTCTACACTTGATTTGGCAAAAGATGTCATCTGTTTCAGCCACCTGAACCGAGACGTGAATGAGGATTGTTCAAATAGGTTGTATGGTATAGTATATACACACACATATCCCATTAATCACGTCATAACAATTTTACTTGGTGACTACTCCACACATTGGTTTTGTATTCAAAATATATGTTGAAATATATTCCATTATAATCTAATGTCATCATATAAGGCTATTACTGAATTCTAAATGTCTTCTGAGGACGGTAATATCCTGGTATAGCTTCCGTTTTGAGCAGAAGTTGTTGTTACCCCTTGAACACGTCTTTTTGTTGCTAAGCAGGTGCAGATCAGAGATCAGACTAGAGCACTTGAGAGAAAAAGCAAGCAATTCCACCTCCTCAGATTTAAAGACAATATTGCCTTGGTAACAGGTAACACATGTGAAGTACAATAGTTAATTAAGGCCTCCAGTTATAAAAGCAACAAAACAGAAATGAAAATGAGAGGCACTGTAGCAAAATATAGACAATCCTTAATAGTCATGTAGCTTAAAACAGATTAGTATACTTGGGGAACATCATTAAATAAGTGAAAAAGAGCTATGCAGGTCAGATGGAAACAAGGAACAAAAATGCAAAAGGCAGCTAGGTGGACTGAAGTGCACTCTACAAGATAAAGAGACATAATGAAGAACAAATTCCCACTTATAGCTAGAAGGAGGAGGAGGAGGAGGAGAAAGTAAATTTCCCTGAAGTTAGTTTAGTGATGGGAAATATAGGAGCATTAGCTGCACCTATCTTGAGAGCTCATTATGTGACTTTGGTAATGCACATAATACACACTTTAAAATGGAAAAAAAAAATCAAGGTAGGACACCTATACAGGAAATACACCCATATATGTGAAAAAGGAAAAAGACCTCCTGCAGCTTCCATCTGACCGCAACACATCCTTCCACCAACCTCCTTCGCCTCCTTACTGAAAATCTTACCCCCAAAAGGGAGAAATCGATTATATAAAGAAATACAAGAGGGGAGAGAGCACAATGAGAAGTATGATGGAATATTATGAGATATACATTCTAAGCATTCAAGAAAATGCAAAAAATCTAAATAAATATGTAAATAAATGGCAGCGGATGAAAAATTAGACCTTATTTAGAGCTGCTGATGAGCTGGCGTACTAAATTGAAATTAAAAACAGAGCCAATCATAGTTTTGCAATAAGTGTCAAAACTTGGACAGCATTTCAGCAAATTAGAAGAAAGATCCAGGGGTGGGGCTCACCCAGTCTAGGAAAGAGCAGGTCAGACTTGGGGAATATTTATCATGCAGTAGAATTGCAAGATATCACAAAAACCACAATGCTCGTGATGGATCTGGAACTACTGAACTGCAAAGGTTCAGGAAGAAAATCATAATTCATGGCTTTTGACTAGAGTAACTTTTTTTTTTAAAGAAAGGCTAAAACAAATAACACGGGATGACTTGGAACAGAAATAGAAATGAACATATTGCCATGTTGCCTAATACATTATTTCTACCCAGAATGGATGAAGGTAAACTGTTCTTTTCTTTTAAGTTCTGTACTGGACCAAAAAATAGAAGATGTATAATTCAATTTCTATAAAACTCATTAATTTTATGAGAAATATTCCATGATAACCTTTTGAATTCTTAAATGTCAGACAATACAATAAGAAAAACTGAGCAAGGCTCAGTTAAAGTAGGGTATCATCCACCTATAGTGAAGTATTGTTTCTTGCATTCCACCAGTTGGTATATCCAAAATTGAGAGATGATCGCAAATTTATTAGGCAAAAAGTCTAACAAGATCACAAAATATAAGATGGAAATGGGGAAATCCTTGCCTGATCGCTCTTACCTGAAAACAGGGAATACATTTCTTTTGGTTCTATTGTAGATGTAAACACATGGCCTCCTCCTGGGTGACCCCTCCTGGCCTCACATGGTCTCTCACCTCAGTTTTCCTTTTGGGTTCTGTCACAATGTGTTCCCCTGAGTCATTACAGACCATGCTATTTGAGCTCTCCTTCAACACCATCAGGTTTCATTCCAGTGTTCCATCAGACCTCCACCTGTAGTGCTATGTACATATATTTTTGAGCCCCAGCCAGCTCCCCTATGTACTTTTGGAGAAGGGACCAGAGCTCACAACCAACCTTCTGGCTCTCAGCTTCACCCTTTCTGGTGCGTCTTTCCCCTCCATTTATGTGCTCCCAGCTGCTGTTGCTTCCACCTCTAATTGGCTCCTCAGCTGAAGCTCTGCTCAGTTGACAGACCTTCTAATGAGGTCTTGCCAACACCGGTGGGAATTTGAATGACAGAATGTTAGGTTAGCTCATGACTCAGCACACCCTGTCACAGGTCCCCAGGCAAGCCTGACCTCTACTCCAGCAACATGATTTACTAACAAAAGTCACAAAACATGGCCCATATCACCCCCACCACACACCCCCATGCATATACTCCTTAAAACTAAGTTTCTTTCTCACCAGACTCTGGAGGTGCGGCAAATGACACCAAACTTCTACCAAGATAGTCACCTCAGCCCTTCCTTCTGGGGGTGCAACCCCACTCTTCTCCAAGGGAACTCCCATAACCTCTCTGATGGGAGCACTCTTGATAGGCAGTATACCTCACTCCTCCCCCTTTCACTGTTCCATTGTTCCTCCAATTCTCCAGCAAAAACTTGCCAGCAGGTAAGCCCCTCTGCTTCTCCCTCTTTTTTCAGCCTCTGGTCCTTGGCTCCAGTTCTCTGTCTTAGAGCCAGCAGGCATCTACTTGTTCTGGTGCTGCTGCTCTTGCCATCAGCCTTCCAGCACTGGTGCTCTGGCTTGTGGACACCAGCCAGCAAGCTCCTTTTGTTTTTCTTCTGTTTCTGACTGATCTCCTCTGCTGCTTTTCTCCTGACTGATTGTTCAGAGCGCCTAGATGCTGCTCCACCCTCTTAATTGGCCCAACTCACAGTGCCTGAGCTGGAACAGGAGAGCTTAGCCCAGTTTCATATAATGGGCCAGCTAGCCTGTTACAGAAGACAAATATTTTTACATATTCTTTCAAGAAATGTGTGTAACTTTTAAAACCAAACATAGGACTCAATTCTGCAAACCTTATTCATATGAGATAATACATACTTACATGAATCACTGAACTTAAGTAGTCCCATTATCAATGGGGAGTCCTATTCAGTTTCAGGTTTGAGCATTGGGTTCTCAGTAGCTTCATCATCCTGAGATAATGTATCTGAAATCCGGGCACTCGGACAAGAGACTTGTTCCCTCTAGCAAATATAAACTATAAATGGGCTCAATCAAAACCCCATATCCCAGTACTCAGAAACACAAGATGTGGTCAGACTCTGAACCCAGATTTCCAAGGCTGAACCCCACTCTAAATTGGGCCAAATTTAAGATCTGGTTCCAAACACCTGTGAGTTTTTTGGTGTTCAAAATCTGGATTAAAATCAGAATTCTGGAGGTTGGTCTCATCTCTATAACAAACTGATATGAATAGCTCAAAACAGCCTGAGCATGTTTCTGTGTGGATTAAACAGAAAATCCCACTCACATCCATCTGAAGGGATCATTGAGATTTTCTGAGCCTTCTTTTAATCATCTTCTTCTGTTGAATAAGTACGTTTTAAAAAATATATTAATGACTATTTGCTATTACAGGTCACTACTAAATGTACCTACCATTGGAGGTTATCCAGAAAATTTTTAATGGATTTCAAATGTCTCTAGTATAATCTTTGCCATAAACTATACACATCAAAGTTAAAGAACAAAAATCAGTGAAAAGAATAGAATTTGAAGGCAGGAGGAGGAGGTTTGGATGCCTTGGAAACATACTGCAGGATATTTCCTGCTGGAAAGCTCTCTCTTCACAGACATGATAGAAAAAGTAGAAGAAAATGTCATTCAGATCTCTCTTTTTATATTTTATGGGCCTGAATCCTGGCTTCCTTGCACACCAGAAATAACCACTAAAGCTGTGGTCCCCATGCTGTGGGAGCACTCCTCTAGAGGGGCATGGAGGAACATGCGGTGGGGGCCAGGCCAGTCCCCACAGGGGGCAGGGAAGGTGCACCACCCAACCACAATCTGTCCCCAGCTCCAAACCCAGCCACAGCTCCACTCAGGGCCGGCGCTTCCATTTAGGCAGCCTAGGCAATTGCCTAGGGTGCCAGGATTATTGGGGGGTGGCATTTTGCCGGGGGGGGGGGACAGGTGGCTCTGGTGGACCTGCCGCAGTCGTGCCTGCAAAGGGTCCCCTGGTCCCGCGGCTCCAGTGGAGCTGCTGCAGGCATTCCTGCGGACGGTCCGCTGCTCCCGCGGTTCCGGTGGACCTCCCACAGGCACGGCTGCGGCAGCTCCACCGGAGCAGCGGACCAGCGCGCGGGGGGGCGAAATGGCCGTGTGCCTAGGGCGCTAAAAACACTAGCGCCGGTCCTGGCTCCACTCCACCCCCCAGCCCAGCTCTGCCCTCATTCCCTCTCCACCCCCAAGCCATCTCCACTTCTAGCCTCAGCTCCTCCCCCAGCTCTGCCTTCAGCCCAAGTTCCTCTGCTGAGGAAGCTTTGGTTGTGCAGTAATGGAGTGGGGGCGGGGCACAGATAGATTCCATTACTGGCAAAGGGGTAGGGGGTGGGAAGAAGAGTTTGGGCATCACTGCACTAAAGCCAGTAAAAGTTTCAGGAGTGAAACTCATCCCTATGTGGAAGGCCAGCAGAAGGCATAAGCACCACATAAGTCTCACTAAGTGTGCACTTGTGCAGGCCCTCTGCACATAGGTGAATCTTACCCTATGTGAATGATGAATGCAGGATATGGCCCCATGTTAATACTGTGAAGCAAATTATGCACGTGAGATTTGAGCATTTTAAAACGATCTGCAGAATTAGGGCCTGATTCACCAATGCATCACATCATGGTATGACCATACGATGCCATTGAAATCAGCAGAGTTACACAGGCCTAAAGCTGGTGCAATACAAAGGAGAATTTAAGCTCTGAATTAGGCTAATCAGAGAAAACAGGTTAATTTCCATTTTGCAGAATTTTAATGAGGAAGTGGCACTTTTGTTCCCTGTTCATGTATTTGCAGTTTTCAGCTATTTTATGAATGATGTCTTACTGACAGCCATGGGGACTGGAAGCCTTTGTTTATGAACAGAGCAGGTATCTCACAGGCAGCAGCAGTGCAAACTTCCCTTAAGTGTCCCTCTAATGTGCTTTAATCCAGACCGGGAAGGACCATTCCACTGAAGTCAATGGGAGCAGTGAGGACTCAGAGCCTTTAAATTCAAGCAACTTACTTCGGTGCCTAAAAGTTTACAAATTTTGGCTTTATCTCCATGCCTCAGTTGCCTTCTCTGTAAAATGGGGCTAATAACAATTATACACTAGTCTTCCAGGGATATTGCAAGGCTTAATTAATATTTGTAAAGTGTTTTGATAATGTGGAATGTTACAGAGATGGTAAATATTCATAACTTTAGGCGTAGGCCAGCTGAAAGAAAGGATCACTGAACTGAAAGAAGGGATCACTGTCCCACTACAAATCCCCTGAGATTTTCCACTATTTTCAAAGACTGTCAAATAGTTGCAGTGCCACAATGGTAACCAAACTTCCTTATTTAGGATAGTTTATATAATTCTACAACACTGGCTTTCAAGATAGACCAAAATCTAGTTATTAATCATTAGCACTGTTTTTAGTCAATTGCACAGAAAAAGGGGAATAGCCTGCCATTTACATTTCATTAAAAGATTATTTAGTCATTTTGCATTTGATGAACCCTTTAGCATGGAGATTGTGTGTTTGCTTTTTAGAGAAGTATGGTGAATTGTCTTATGGGCAGATTTGCCACTAGCTTATTCTGGAAATGTGGGTGAGATCCTGCAAGGAAGCTTCATACATGGTCCTTCCTAATGTAATTCACAGGTTAGATGTAGATTTTGCAGAGGCATGTGAAAAGTCAGAGGTAAAAGCTCCCAGACATGCCTCGATAAATCAGATATGTGGGTCAGAAAGAGCGGGCGAGAAGATGTGGGGAGTAGTGAGTCTGGGGAATTCAGAATTTTTACTTCCTCCAAGGGTTTGGGGAGAACAAACAAGCACTTAGTAATTCTAGAATATTAAAGTGACACTACATCAGGGGTCATCAATAGGCAGACCACAGGCCAAATCCGGACTCCCAGCACAGGCGCCAACTTTTGTTGGCACTGGTGGGTGCTCACGCATCCCTGCCCGCCCCCAGCCCCTCCATGACTCTGCCCCCTCCCTCCCCCTATTGGACCCCTCCCAAATCCCCACCCTGGCCCCACCTCTTCCCGAGCACACTGCATTCCTCCTTCTCCCCCATCCCTCCCAGGCTTGCTGTGCGAAAAAGCTGTTTCACAGGGCAAGCGCTGGGAGGGAGGAGGGAAAAGCAGGATGCGGCGGCGCGCTCAGAGGAGGAGGTGGAGCAGAGGCAGAGGTGGGCTGGGACGGGGAGCTGCTGGTGGGTGCAGAGCACCCACCAATTTTTCCCCGTGGGTGCTCCAGCCCTGGATCACCCATGGAGTTGGCGCCTATGACTCCCAGACACGTTTGAATGGATCATGAAATCTTTTTATTTACTTGTTATCATCATTATTGTTCTTGTGGTGTGAAAAAATGTTTCTCTAGAGTCTGGATGTTGACTATACCTGGACCAAGGAATCTGGACCTTCACAAAAAAATAAATTGACTACCCTTGCTCTAGATGTTTCAAAACAGTGGAGAGAGGGAAATTTTGGCCAGGTAGGCAGGCATACGTTAGGTGTTATCTGATACTCACGTGAGCAAGGGTTGGCAGGAGTGGGGCCTCAGGCCCTGCTCCAGCAAAACAAATTAAATGTTTGTAAACTGAAGCCAGTGGGACAACACATAAAGTTATGTACATGCTTCAGTTTATTGCTGGATTGGAGCCTTGGCTGGCATAAAATGTTATGCAAAACTCAGATGATTTGCACAAACATTTGCTTTTGTTTCAGTATGCCTGGCTATGCACCATTTAGGTTTTGCATTTGAGATTTATGCAATCATTTAGGATGAGTTGTCTTCTAATTATTAGTTCCAATATACAGAGATTGTTAATCCTTAATAAATTTGCATTAAAATTTAGCCATATTCACTTAACAGGCAATAAATGACAATAATTGTTTTATGACCAAAAAATTTGAAAAATTAATTAGAACATGGTGTAAAAGCTGGCCCTGACCTGCACAACAGAGATCCAAATGTAGCCCTACTTTGCTGGGGCTCCTATTTTGTAGCTATATTGTTTTTTTCTCTTTAATGGCTCAGCTATAAAGTGCCCTGGGATTTTCATGAAAAACACTATAGAAATTCCTGTTAAAAGCATTACTGGTTATTGTAAAATTTATTTAAATTGCTGATTATCTTAAGTTGAAATGACTCTTGTTCCCAGCTGAGCAGTGACTGAGGGTATGTCTATAAAGCAATGAAAGCCCAGGATTAGTGGGACTTGAGTTGGCTGACCTTGGGTTAGCAAATGCAGGGCTTGAGGATCTACACCAGTGGAGGGCAACCTGCGGCCCATCAGGGTAATCTGCTGGCAGGCCACCAGACAGATTGTTTACATTTGCACAGCCTCCTGCAGCTCCTAGTGGCCATGGTTTGCCGTTCCCAGCCAACACGAGCTGCAGGAAGCAGCGGCCAGAACGTCCCTGCAGCCCACTCCGCTTCCTGCAGCTCCCATTGGCCGGGAACAGCAAACCATGGCCACTGGGAGCTGCGGGAGGCCATGCAAATGTAAACAATCTGTCTGGTGGCCTGCCAGGGGATTACCCTGTTGGGCCGCAGATTGTCCACCACTGATCTACACTTATTATTAACCCTATGTTAATTTTTTAACCAGGGCTTGAACCTGCGTCTCTGGTATCCACATAGCAGCATACAGACCCAAGTCAAACCTGTTATATTCCAAACTCTCTAATGCCCTTCCAAAATATAGTCATTCTAGCCCTTTGACCTTGGTGCACTAAATTTGACTAAAAGCAGCAGAGAATCCTGTGGCACCTTATAGACTAACAGACGTTTTGGAGTATGAGCTTTCGTGGGTGAATACCCACTTCGTCAGATGCATGGATTTGACTGTCCATTCTGCACTTTACAGGAAGTTTGAACAGCCTGCCCACACATCCTGCCAGGCAGTCATTTTGTGCTCCCAGCATTCCAGCTACCGGAGCCAGGAACATGGAGGAGGCACATTTTGAAGAACGTTTCTTGCTTGCATTTTCATTCCTGTGCTAGGAAATGGGCAGAACTTTCTTGAGATGTGGGTGCACATTTTGGCAGCATTTTCTATAACCCACCACAGGCGCCCGACAGAGCTTGTGATGGAACAAGAGGAGACATGACAGACTAATTGCCTCATGCTGATCATGACACTCAGTATAGTCACTGATGCCCTCTATGAAGACTGGCCGTTCTGGAGCAGGGCCACAAGCAGAGACTTGTGGGACCACTTCATCATGCAGACCTGGGATGATCAGCAGTGTGTCCAGAACTTTTGCATGAAGAAAGCCACAATTCTGGACCCTTGTGAGCAGCCAGCCTGGCCCTCCCATGTAAAGACACAAACCTGAGCACGGGCATCCCAGTCCAGATGTAGGTTGCTAAAACTGTCTGAAAGGTCCAGACTGCTACAGGTCCATTGCAAACCAGTTTAGTGTTGGAAAGTCAAGGGTGGGTAAAGTGGTGGCAAAGGTTTCTGAAGCAATCAGGTGTGTGGTTTACCCCAAGGTGGTAGACATAAAAGATATTCCTGAAGTACCTGCTTGCTTTGAAAGGATGGGTTTCCAAACCACGCCAGGGCGAATGATGGGACTCGTGCCCATATCTTGCCCTCCTCAAGGAGCACATGAGTATATAAACCACAAAGGGTACAACTCCATTGTAATGCAAGACCTTATGGACCCATAGAGGGCAGTTTATGAATGTCAGTGTGAGTTGCACAGAGAAAGTTCATAAGGCCTGGGTTTTCCAGCATCAGGAGTCTATATTGATGGACAGGCTTCAACGCTATTCCTACTAAATGATATTGTGATAAAGTGAGGGCTTGTCTCCAGTTACCATGGATTGATGCTGTGGCGATCGATCTACTGGGGGTTGATTTAGAAGGTCTAGTGAAGACCTACTAAAGTGACTACTTATTGCTCTCCCATCGACTCCGGTACTCCAGCGCCACGAGAAGCACCAGCGCAGTGTAGACACTGCAATAAGTTGACCTAAAGTACGTCAACTCCAGCTACTTTATTCACGTAGCTGGAGTTGCATGACTTAGCTAGATTTAGCCTGGTACTGTAGACCTTCCCACAGTTACTGTCCCCGCTGTTATTCTGGGAGAGCCCATGTAACCACTTTTCCCTTGGCTTATGAAAGTGTATCCTAATTTCAGAGACCTTGGCAAAAGACAGTTTAATTACACTTTCAGCAGGTGTAGAATGGTAATTTTGAATGTGCTTTTGGCATATTGAAATCCTGTTGGAGATGTCTATAGACCCATTTGGATCCCACTATCATTCATGATCTCTTCATTACTTTCTGTGCTTGTCACAATCTCTGTGAAGCCAGGGGCAAGCCAATTCCTTCTGAATGGAAATAAGTCAGAAAGGGGCTGCTGAATTGGTCCCCTCAGCCAGAAAGTGCACGTACCACAGTGGGAGCTGGATACACCTAGGCAACAGAAGTCAGGGATGCTTTGTACTCCCTCATTATGGACTTGCATGGCTCAAGGGCAGCAAGAGAATAGTATATTTATGAATGTGCTTGTGGACAGAGGGATGGAATTCATTGATGGCGGGGGGAGCATTTCAGTGTTTGGGGATGGGGTTGATTGCCATGCAGTGTACTTATGAATGACATGACCGGTTAGCAAGTGGGAGGGAGGTGAAGGGGTTGATTCACAGTATGGATTGATTAAGGAATTGATTGAAGTAGACCACTGGTTCTCAACTGGGAGTCTGTGGTCCCCTAGGGGTCTGCCACAATAAACCAGTCTCCAGCCCCATGGGGCTGGGGCTTGGGGAGGGAGAGCCACCTCCCTCCCCTGACTCCCCTCAGCAGGCAGAGAGATCTCCCCCTACCCTCAGAAGGGGTTGCCTCACAGCCATTGACTCCACCAGCAGGCAGCAGTTAGCCAAGAGCCACACCACTGCTCTGCTACATCAGTAGAGATGATATGGGGCATCTGTTCCCCATTCTTTATACTTTTTCCTCTTCTTTGAGAATCATCTCTAGCTGGAGTTCAGGAGACAGTCTGTGGGGACAGGAACCTCTAACTGTTTCTTTGCCAAGATGTAAATTTCTCACTCACGCCCTTTTAAGCAGCCATTCTTTGGTAGGAAAAACAGGTGATCGTCCATTTGATTTGCGTATATCCTTTTCTGTTATGAAAATGGCATGAGCTTATGTTATCCAGGAAAGGACTGGGCAGTACAAGATTCACTTTTCTGGGGGAAAGTCTGGGACTGGGCATTTACTGGTGTTGCTCTGCAGTGTAATTCAAGAATGGCTGGCCATAGCACTCATATGTCTAGCTGGGAGTGATTTACATGCTGGAGGCTGTGTTTGAGCAGACCAGGAATGGTTGATCTCACAGCAAAGCAGTTTAAAAGGCATCCCAGGCTGGAGAATTGAGGTGACAGCTGTTCACTAGTCCAGATTGTATTCTTGGGAATGTCACAGTCACCTAGGGACCATGTGGACTATCTTTAACTGAAATGGACTAGATTTGTAAATGGAACGCATTTCCCTCCGCACAGTTCACTGTCTCCAGGTGACATTTTACGCCATTGAGAGGTCAGAGTGGCATACTTACAAGCATGACACTATAAGGTTATTATTTATAAGAAACGGGAACACCCTAGCAAAAGTCTATGCCTTCCCAATAAATATTCCTGGTGGTTTTTAACATTTGCATTTACCAGTCTCTGTTTTGAACTCCATGTGGTGGGGTGGAGCGTCAGGGGCATCAAACTAATCTGCAATTAGCGAATGCACGGTGCTAGCTGGGGCTTCTAATAGAATGAAAATCCTTCCTGTTCCTATATTAATAAACATTAAAATGGAGACAGAAACTTACTGGGCTATGGGGCAACTTCTGTCGGTTTCATGTCTGCTGCAGGCTCTGTGGTGGGCTTGTCCCCGCAAAGGGCATCGGACAGCTCCTTAGAGTACAGCTCCTCCTGCTGCAAAGTCTCCTCTGGGATCAGTTTTAGCAACAAAGTCAGTTCACTATCCTCACTTGGTGCCTGCTTCCAGTTCCTATCAGTCTGCATGGTAGAATCTTGGGCCAGCAGGTCACCATTCCAGCTGACCAGGTCATCATGCACCACTGTTGGCTCTGTGCTCAGCACAGTGCTCAGCACCCAGTCAAACTCCTCATAAAAACAGGCATGATGTTGGCAAGTTGCCTGAGGTACAATTCTGGTCCCAAATTTTCCTGTACTCAGTCTTGAGCCCCTTAATCCACTCCCTGCGTTGGTCACTAGTCTGGTAAATTTGCAATGTTGCCAGCTTCTTTACTGGTTGCCAGTATGCATGGTCTTTCCTGGTCCTCGTACTGAAGTCCATTGTTTTTCTGGCCTTGCACCAAAATCTGACTGTGTTCCCCTGGCCATGGAGCAGTGTGTTTTGCAAAAGACTTTTTCTGTTCAGTCTCCATTGCAAGGCTTTCTGACAGTATGCTTGCAGCTCGGTGTTCAGAAGACAATAGAAAAGTTACACGGACTCATCAAGATGCTGCACTATGCCAAAGGGGTTGACTGGAAATTCCTGAGTGAGAGAGGACAAAGGAAGTTGGCCATGAGGTTGCAGGATACATTTGGTGGACTCCCAGGACCCAAGCAGAGTGGGCTGTGTCTACAATGCAAAGCAATAGGGCTTGAATCCTGGGTTCCAGCTTGACTTGGGTTTGAACCCTACCCCTCTCAGGTTCCTAGGACCAAGCATGAGTCTGAAAGGTTTCCGTATAGATTAACCTAAACCCTGTTTTCAAGCCTGAATCTGAGCCCAGGGTATGTCTACACTGCAATGTACATTTTTGAACTAGCTAATGGCTGTTTGGTGGCCTATGTTAATCAGCGAATTCACCTCTTAACATCAAATCTGAGCAGCTAGGTTAGATGAGGGGAATATCCACACTAGTGCAATTAATCCTTATCTTCCCACCTCTGCCTTAAGGCCACAAAGCAGCTGCAAGCCACTATATGCCTATTTGCAAAGGATGGACCAGCAATGGCTGGTGGATCCCCCATTTTCCCTCTTACACCCACTTTTTATTTTAACTTTTGACCATTTGCCCCCCTTTTCCATTTGATCATTTTTTATTCTTTATTTTTTTTTATAATACAAAACATCAGATCTGTTTCCAAACTGAAGGGTGAAATCTGCTCTCTGCCATGCACAGGGCTAATATAAGGCCTATGAACCTCAAAACAGGGCTTAAATATTACTTCAGGGGCGCTCATGCCAGCCCTTTGCACAGGAATGAATTTCATCCATAAAAAAAAAGCACAGACGGTCTCTTACAACACTGAAAAACAATAGAAAGGCTGCTTACAGGTTATAGACGTGAGAGAAAAAACAAGAATCTAACATTAATATTGTACATCCAACAGACCTCACAGGTGCATATGGACTTGGGAGGCAAACTGCCAACAAGAAGTTCATAATACAAAAATAGACACATTTCATGAAAAGAAAAAAAATCACGGGAATAAATAAATAAATCTCCATAACTTATAATTTTACCTTTAGCTTCTTTTCACACTCAGCAACCAACCATTCAACATTCTTTATCAACACAAGGAAATAAAGAGATTACTATAAAAAAATTCATAGTTTACAACTATATAAAAGTAGAAAGAACTATTTCCTTACATTTAAAAAAAAAAAGTTCACGTTAGTTACATGATATTTGTGACCAAAGTTCATTTGAGGACTAATCATTCTTTCCACATAAGAAATAGCTAGTCATTGAGCAAGATCATTCTGTGCTTACTATGGCAGCAAGAAAGACAGAATAGTTTAAAGTTAGCTTTAATCCATTTGCTATCTGGAACCAGAAAAATAAAAGATGGTCTATGAGTCACAGTTTGTGCCAGATGAGGAAAAGCTGTATTTTGCCATTTGTGGAAGATTTAGCTGACATGCTGGCTGACAAGCTTTAAAATCTGTTTCTGCTCAAAAGCTCAATCCTGCACCCACTGACTTCAGTGGGGGTAGCATCAGGCCTGTAGCTTTAAATGAATATATTTTTCCCACCCCCCTGCTCCTCATGAATGGAGGCAGAGTGAAGGCAATATGCAAAGTAGTAAAATCAGAATTTAAGTTGTGCACAGATTTCTGATGGAAAGTTTTGAAAATGATCTTCCGAAAGGGAGACATTTATTTCCCCCCCAGTACAACTGTACTGAATTTAACCATATACAACATCATCATTTGGTAAGTTTGCATATCTTCAGTTGTGGTGTTTTTATTGATATTTCTAAAGTTTTCTATGTTTCTCCTATGTAGGAAATAATGTCACATTAAAAACTGTATCCAGAGAGGCATAGTGACCTTCTTTACATACGACTTGTAAGTAAACCTTTACCAGTTATAAATAAACCGACTTGTCCTTTATCTATTCTTTGATCCATACATGTAAGAGCTATCAATAAAGATTTCAGCAACTGAAGAAGCTGGCAACACACACGAGTTTAGTATTGAGAATCTACATTTGGTTAATAAAGAAATAAAAGAGAACAACATAACTAATGCAAATGAATAGATCTATAGACCCTGTCAAACTACCTTGACCTTTTTTGATGAGATTACAAGGGTAATAGTAGATAAAGGCAACAGGGTTGATGTTATTCTTCTATAAGGTATTTGACTTGGTACCATACAACATTTTGATTAAAAAACTAGATTATAAAATTAGCATGGCGCACATTAAATGGATTTAAAACTGACTTACTGATAGGTATCAAAATATGTCAATGGGGAATTATTATCAAGCAGGTGTATTTCCACTGAGGTCCTGCAGAGATTGGTTCTTAGCCCTATGCTATTTAACAATTTTACCAATGATAGGGAAGAAAAACAAAATCATCACTGATCAAGTTTGCAGATGATGCAAAAATTGGGGGAGCTGTAAATAATGAAGAGGACAGGTCACTGATTCAGCATAATCTGGATCACTTGGTCAACTGAATGCAACAAGCAAAATGTGTGGTTTAATATGGATAAATTTAGATGTACAAAGAATTCAGGTCATACTTATAAGATAGGCAACTATTTTGGGAAGCAGTGATTCCTGCAAAAAGATTTGGGGGCTGTGTGGATAATCAGCTGAACATCAGCTTCCAGTGCAACTCTGTGGCCAAAGAGGCTAATGTGATCCTTGCATGCATAAAGGGGCATCTTGAATAGAGATAGAGATGTTATTTTACCTCTGTGTTTGGCATTGATGCGACCACTGTTGGAATACTGTGTCCCATTCTGGTGCCCACAATTCAAGAAGGATAAATTGATAAATTTGGGAGTGTTCAGAGAAAAGCCATATGAACAATTACGGATCAGAAGACATGCCGAATAGTGATAGATTGAGTCTATTGAGCTTAATAAAGAGAAGGTTAAGGCATGACTTTTTTCATCTTTGAGTATCCACATGGGGAACAAATATTTAATAGTGGGTTATTCAATATAGGAAAGAAAGGAATAACATATTTCAATATCTGGAAATTGAAGCTAGACAAATTCAGACTGGAAATAAAGCACACATTTTTAATGATAATAATAAGTATCCATTCAGACAATTTACCAAGGATTGTGGGGGATTCTCCATCACTGGCCATTTAAAATCAAGACTTGAGGTTCTTCTAAAACATCTATTCCAGGACTTTTGTAGGAGGTTGGGGGGAGTTCTATGGCCTATGTTATACAAGAGGTCAGACTAAATAACTTGAAACCAGAGTGGCTGAAGTGGAGGAGCTAAGGGAGACAGAGAGGTACATAGGTGAGACTTTCCAGGACACAGGAGAGTGGTCCCATCCCCAATCTGATAGCCTCTGTGCTGTTGAGGAAGATGAAAGTCTGAGGGAACTTATTGCCAGGGGATTTTGTGAAGGCCTGTCATAAGTAGATAGGAAAGGTAAGGGTTAAGTTTCTTTTACCTGGAAAGGGTAACCAAACACCTGACCAGAGGACCAATCAGAGAACTGATTTTAAATCAGGCGGGAATTGATATCTCGGGTCTTTGTTGTTCTCGGCTATGGTAAACCCAGTGCCTCTAACTCCACTCTTAACTCAAATCTTCTACTCAAATCTGTGATACAAGAAACAAAGCTACATCGTCTATGAAGAGCTTGTTGCTACACAGATGTGATGGCTGGGCTTTGTTGCTTTCCGCGTCCGCTGGAGACAACTTTCTTCTAACTCCATCTACGCTCAAAGTTATCTCCTAAAATCTGGAGGCCAGAGAAAGCAAGTATTCGCGTATGATCGAGCTTGTTGTTTACATGTATGTTTGATGTTGGAAACGGTGCAATCGGCTATCTTTGCTAAATCAGACTGTTATTCCATATTTATCTTAACAGCAAGAGCCTTATTAGTTTCTTAATGCAAGACAATCTCCCTGATCTACTCATTAGTTCTTTTGAAAACTGGTGGGAGTTTCTTTTCCTAGTGAGGTAAAGGGATAGGATTTCTGTACCAGGTAGCTGTCTCCCTCACGGGAAAACAGAGAAGGGAAAGGCAAAGCCAAGCTGTTGGTATTTTGCATCTTAATTTTCCTGAGGGAATAGAACGCTTATCTCTTGGGAAGCAGAAAAACAGGTTTCTTGGTACGCGCAAGCTAGACCAGGAGGAAGCCTGGGAAGGAAAGGGGGGTCAGGCCCTATAAATTCCTGACCTGGTGGCAGCGAGAATATCCAAGCTGGTAGTGAGCTTGGGGGAGTTTCAGGTAAGCCCCCAGATTTTGGACGCTAAAGTCCAGATCTGGGACAGGAGGCTATTACTACAAGGCCAAAAGTACAACTAGGTTAAAAAAACTAGATAAATTCATGGAGGATAGGTCCAACAATAGCCATTAGCTAAGATGGTCAGGGACGCAACTCCATGCTCTGGGTGTTCCTAATTTCCAACTGCCAGAAGTGGAGACTGGATCACTCACTAATTGCTCTTTTCTGTTTATTCCCTCTGAAACATCTGGCAATGGTCACTGTTCGAACACTTAATACTGGCCTAGATGGACCCTTGGTCTCACCCAAATGGCCATTTTTTATATTCTTATGTAGATGATTGACAACGTTCCTTTTTGGACTTGGAATCTATGAATCTGTTTCCTTTGTATTAGTGTTGTAGATCTCTGGGACACACCTGAACAGCCAAAACTCCTGGCTGGCAGCCAAAGTAACTGAAAGAGCTAAAAATGGCTGCTGGGAACATCATTTGCATTCTCTGGGTTGCATTTGAGCCAGTGCAGAGGTGGTAAAGCTCCTACTTTGCCTTCATTATGTTTATTTTCCCCATTACTCACCAGCACACAATTTGATAGAGCCAAAGATTTGCTCACGTTTCTCTGCACTATACTGAGTCTCTGCACAGGTGCAGAGAAACCCCTAGAACTTTGACTCATTCCATCTCTTCTTTCAACAACTGGTAGTATTAAGTCCTGTTTGTTTGTTTTTTAATGGTAAATAGAAATGTGGACATTGCATGCTATTTGCCAATATAAACTGAAAGAAAAGACATCATAATATGCAAAATAAGGGAATACACCAGTGGAGATATATAGGTTATGGGCCACAAAGTTTATATGTACTGTTACAGGTTGACCATAATTTGTATTTAAGTAATGCATCCCACTTCATGAATATTTCATTAAATAGTTCTGTTGTTAACCTAAAAAGGAATAAAATTTTCCATTTCTCTTAATTATATCCTTTGCCTATTGTTTGTGGGAGAGAGAGTCTTTGCAAGAAAACTTGCATTTTCACCATATATTTCAGTCCCATTCTGTGGATAAGTGACTACGATTCCACTCAATAAGTCTCTTAAACAGCAGCTTTCATAAGCACTTGGTTTTTTTTAAATATTTTATAATACCTATTAGATGTTTTCTTTCATTTACTGATGTAAAACAAAAGTGAGAAAAGGTGGGCTGAGATGCCTTTTCTGATCTTTGTATATACAGGTAAGCAGACAGAAAATGGTTTTCGCCCAGGAAAGGTCTTGTCAGAGATTATTAACAAGGACAGCAGATGCAATGTAATTTATATGAAAATTTCAGGAAGTCCTTGATAAAGTTCCAGAAGGCAGGTCATACATAAATTAACAAGTCAGGGATTTACGGTAACACTTGGAAGTAGATGAAGAACTAATTTAAAAATCTACATGTGCCTCTACAAGTATATCTAATAAAATGGCTGGGTGCTCCCTTCTGCTCACAGTAACAAAAGGCAGAAGAGGCAAGCAGGCACTGAAGGGGTTTCAGAAACAGAGAGGGGGAGCAGAAGGCAAAGCATCATCATGGAATTTTCCCTTTCCACCTGCAGAAACCCCTCCACATGTCTACCTGTACTCACCCTGGTGATCACTCACCCTGGCAAGGAGTCACCATTGAAACTAGTAGGACAACTCATATGAGTAACCCTTATCAACATGAACAGGATCTCCACTGTGGCTGAAGTTTGCCTCTTGTCTATGTGTGAGTAGGCCAAGGAGCAGCTACAGTAACCTACATGAAGGTCTTCTCTCAAATCAGCAGAAGTGCCATGGGGAAAGACGGCTGGAATTAATGCCACTAGAAGCACAAACTATACGCCCTGGAAGCAGCATTAAATTTCATTCTGCATTGTCCTTTTCCCCACACAAGTGGGTGCCAATGGCAGGTTTGGGGGAGGAGGGGTTGGTCAATGGTGGTACAGACCTCATGGAGAAGTGAGGCTAGTGTTAGAGGAACCTGAGAAGAGTGGACATCTCATAATCACTGGCAATGTGAAAAAGCATTTAAACAGCTAAATGCTACAGTAGTTGAAAGTATAACTTGTAAGTCCATTGGAATTTATAGGGAAATTATATTGTTTTTGAAGAAGCCCTATTTAGGGACAAGTTATGAAGTACATTAAGTATGTTATATACAAAAGTAAACAAATAATAATAAAAAGTAGTTGTAGCCTTCAGTGCAGTTCACTTTAACCAGTTTTTATTTGTTTACTTTCCATATCCTATTCATGGTAGAAGACAGGTTCTACTTTGCCAGCATGAAAGGACTATTTCACAAGCCACTTCAATCTCTCCTTTTTTTCTGTTTGCTGCCATTGCATTCTTGTTGTCATTTCTTCAGTGATTGCCTTGATGAAAGAGCATGTCTCTTTTTGGTCCATGATGATAACAGTAAATAAGACAGCACAAAGAAGAAGAGTTGTTCAAAATAATTGTCCATCAGGGTGAAATGCAAGTAAACTGCATAAGGCAGAGCAACAGGTCTTTATCTAGGTGTACTATGTGAGAGTTAGTTTGGGGAAGGGGGAGACACACAATCCATTTCTCCAGCTAGTGGGGAAGGACTATACCCTCAGCTGAAGGATTTACTGAATGAAGTTCTATGGTCTGTGTGACACAAGATGTCAGAATAAATGATCATAATGGTCTCTTCTGATCTTAAAACCTATAAATTGATGAACACAAGAATAGCTGTGGAGCTACAGCACAGCCCCTTCAGGGTCACTGACTCTCCTGGCCCATGTAACACCGACAGACCCCGGTTGTTGGTGGGCGGGATAGAATTTGGGACCTCTGGAGCTAAATGCATGAGCCTTTACTGCATGAGCTAAAAGCCACATGCCCCTTAACTAAGGCTGTAGCAGACTTATAAATCTCTAAGTGGCCTCAGTGTCACTAGAGGGGACAGAGAATCATACCCAGAAGGTGTGTGGATTACATAGTTCTCCTAGCTGAGGAGGCACATCCCAAAGACTTCCCAGTTGAAATCCTGGATGAGCCCCCATTTGTAATACCGACAGACCCCCGTGGGTGGCGGGCAGGCTTGAACCTAGCACCTCAATGCATGAGCTAAAAGCCACCTGGCTTTTAACTAAGACTGTAGCAAACTCATTAATCTCTAAGTGGTCTCAGTGCCACTAGAGTGGACAGAGCATCACACCTCGAAGGTGTAGGGGGTTACACTAGCACCGTATGGCCACTGATTTTCCTCCATCCTTGTAACCTGGGTTCCCTACCACTTCCCTCCTTGATGCACTCTTAAGTTCCCTTCCATGCCAGCCTACCCATATTGAGACTAGAGCTCCATACCCTAGCACTTGGCAACCGCTCCCATGCCTGGCCGCTCTCTTCAAACTCATACACCCAACTTATGGCTATCATGAAGTTTTCATTATTGTGGGGAAGCCCTCTCTGGGTGCTCTTGGGAGTAGTGGACTTCCTATTGTGGATGCTTCTTTTCTAAAACATGAAATTTAAGACATGGTGGTGTTTGAGCTTATTTGTGCACATGAACCAAGCAACTGCTAATCAGCTGTTGACTCAACAGTTCAATAAAAAATTAATTTAGAATATGTTTTGCCATGAAATTATTGATATAAATACTGTATGTCAAGCATAGTGGAGAAAAAAATACAGGTATAGAACATATTACAAAGATTAAATCATACACCCAAGTGACTAAATGATAAATATTAAGACATGCATATTTTGCTTTTAACCTCTCCAACACACATTTTAAAAATGTTTACGCTTGTGGCATTTTCTCACATCAAAGGCAAACTATCACAATTGTGTGATGAGAGAGCAGGAATAGATACAACTTTTCTACAATTCATAATAACTCTGGGTAGCACAAAACCAGATTCATTAGAGGATCTCAGAGAAAAAACATATAGAATGAAAGAATTAATCTTTTCTAATAAGCAGGTACCTAAACAGGCAGTTGAATAAAAATATGAACCAGGGGAGTTGTTACATATTCTGAAAGAAATCCATGACAGTTGCATTTATATTTCACAATGATGGACAGAAAAATTGCAAGAAAGGACAAGCCTACAAATCAAGTTAAGGATTATTGAATAAGTTGGTGAGCTTGTGGGAAGACAGTAAAAGAAACTCATACTGCTACCATAACCTAGATAGGACAATGAAGGCTGAAACAGAGGAGGAATAAGTCAGTGGTTTGAGCACTGGCCTCTTAAACCCAGTGTTCTAAGTTCAATCCTTGAGGGGGCCATTTAGAAAACTGGGATAACAATGCATTTGGTCCTGCTTTGAGCAGAGGGTTAAAGTAGATGATTTTTTGAGGTCCCTTCTAGCTCTGATATTCCATGACATTTTAATTTGTCTGACTTATATGCTTAAACCAGTAGTGCTCAAAAGTTTATGATTAATTGCCATCTACAAATCTCAGGTGTGAAATTAAGTCCAATATTCTGATACCTGAAATTGTGACACTGTCAGCAACCCAGGTCATAGGTGGTCATGCCTAGTGATTGGCACCTAAATGCAAGAGCCAAGGGGCAAGACAGAGTCAGTCAGGAATCAGAGCTGAAGGTCAGGACTGAAGTCATAGTCCAAATGCCAAAGCCAAGTATGGAGGTGGAGGCAGAGCTGAGAGTCAGAGCCAGATTACCAGGAGTTAGGAACAGGCTAGAGCAGGATGGGAACAAGGCTGGGTGCAGGACAGGCTCTGGGTTGGAGCTGTGGAGGACCAGAGCAAGAACAGGACTTGGAGAGACAAGCACATGGAAGCAAAGTCCACAAGCACGTACACTGAGCAGCCAGCAAGCCAGCTGCTAAATTTAAGAACCAGTCTGCTGGCTCCCTCAGCCAATCCCTGCCTGGTTTGTTAGAGTGTCAGGAGTACTAAGTGGGTGCAGCTGAGGGCCTTGCTCCTGACAGACACTCCCCTTGTGCAACAATCAGGCCTGCTGCTGGGGGGAGGGGAAGGCAATTGCCCTGGGGCCTGGGTGATTTAAAAGGGCCTGGGGGCCCCTGGCTGCTGCTGCTGGCAGTGCAGCGGGGATAAGGCTCACTCCACGCCACTCCCAGAAGTGGCCAGCACATCCCTGTGGCCCCTGGGAAGGGTATCTCTATGCGCTGGCCCCACCCCAAGCACCAACTCCACACTCCCATTGGCTGGGAACTGCAGCCAATGGAGCTGTGTGGGCAATGCCTGCAGGCAGAGGTACACGAGGACCTCCTGAGCCCCACCTAGAAGCAGCCGCCAGAGGAATGTGCCAGTTACTTTCGGGAGCTGCCCAAGGTAAGCTCTGAGCCCGTGATTCCCTCCTGCACCCCAACCCCTGCCCTGGTCTAGAGCCTGCACCGCACACCCAAACTCCCTCCCAGAGCCCACACACCGCATCCCCTCCCACACCCAAACTCCTTTGCAGAGCCCAACCCTTCACCCTCTCCTGCACCCAAACTCCCTTCCAGAGCCTGACCCCTCAGCCCCTCCCACACCCCAAACCCCAGCCCCAGCCTGAGTGACGGGAGAGTGAGCAATGGAGGGAGGGGGGAAGGAGTGAGCAGGGGCGGGGCCTTAGAGAAGGAGTGGGACAGGGGTGTGGCCTCAGAGAAGGGAAAGGGCAGGGGTGGGGCAAGGGTCTTTGGGTTTGCATGATTAGACAGTTGGCAACCCTGCTGGGCAGGCATGTGGAAGCCCTGGCCATGCCGGAAGAGTGTGCCCAGCAGCGCTGCCAGCAACTCACTGGGCACTGGCCAGCACAGGCACAGCACCGCCCAAATGTCAGGAGTATCTGTGCAGGTGTGGCTTGTGTGTGCATGGGAGCCCACTGACTGTTCTGCCCTGGGGCCTGGAATTGCTGTCAGCAGGCCTGGCACCAATCATCTGACTGGTACAAAATCCCTGCTTTTTATCGCATCAAGGCACTGATAATCAAGAAGAAAGAGTATTTTGCTGTGTTTGGAGCTCATGCTTCATTTAATCTTGGGCTGCTCTAAGGAGGCAATCCCATTCCGAAATATTTAAACACATCAGACCTGATCCTGTGATTCCGTTCAGACAAAACTCTCCCTAACTTCAGTGCGAAGTCAGGTTTTCAGTGAAAGTTTTGTTTGTTTATGGCTAGATTCTGAATTTGGGCACAGTCGTAAGCAAGGAGTGGTGGATAAATTGCTTCATCTACATAAGAACATACATAAGAATGTCCCTACTGGGTCAGACCAAAAGTCCATCTAGCCCAGTATCCAGTCTTCTGACAGTGGCCAGTGCCAGGTGCCCCAGAGGGAATGAACAGAACAGGTAATCATCAAGTGATCCATCCCGTGTCCCTCATTCCCAGCTTCTGGCAAACAGAGGCTAGGGACACCATTTCTGCCCATCCTGGCTAATAGCCATGGATGGACCTATCCTCCATGAATTGATCTAGTTCTTTTTTGAACCCTGTTATGGTCTTGGCCTTCACAACATCCTCTGGCAAGGAGTCCCAGAGGTTGACTGTGCGTTGTGTGAAAAAATACTTTCTTTTGTTTGTTTTCGACGTTCTGCCTATTAATTTCATTTCGTGACCCCCAACTTCTTGTGTTATGAAGAGTAAATAACTTTATTTACTTTCTCCACATCAGTCATGATTTTATAGACCTCAATCATATCCCTCCTTAGTAGTCTCTTTTTCAAGCTGAAAATCGCAGTCTTATTAATCTCTCCTCATATGGCAGCTGTTCCATATCCCTAAATTATTTTTGATGCTCCACTTCTGAATCCCACCTTCTCTTTTCCTTCTACATGTTCTGGAAGACAGACTATAATTTACTCTGACAGTACATCAGTAGTAAATCATACATTTCTCACAAGTCAGCGATATTCTCGCCAAATTAGCGGAGCGAGAGCCTAAGGTTCCTCCCCAAATCCTCTGAGAGAAGGAATCAGCAATAACAGGTTGTATTCCTATACATGAAACCAAGGAGTAAGTGAATAAAACACAAGCCCAGAAGAGCATGTAAGTAGAGGGTCTACACCCTTTCCTCTCTCCTATGGTGTGTAATCGGATTCGCAATCTAGCCCTTTAAAGGCCAGCGACCCAAGGATTTCCTTGTGCAATTGCCCAGTATGTCTCTGCTCGTGCTTTCTCTATCTCGGGTTAGTGCAGTCGCGATATGCTTGCTCACCATTCTTAATCACATTCCCTATTCCTGGAGAGTAGTGGAGAGGAGGGACTCGCCCCCTTACTCAGGTCCCAACTCCTATGGCCTGGGTTTGTGAACCACTTGAATAACGGTTCTTGCCCCGGCTACTTCCCTCTCATACCCGCAGCTTGAAGGGCTCCGCCTCTCTTCTATACGAAGCCTGGCTGCCCCCCTGACCTAGGTTGGCTGTTGGGTACCTGCCCAATCCACCGCCAGCACTCCCTCCCAAACTTCTATTCTCTCTGACAAACTCCTCTCTGTCTCAATCCTCACTCTGCTCCAACCAGCCTCTCCTTCATACTACACCCCGTCTGAACTGAATCAGGATTTAATATCCATGACTGGAGTCAGTCCCTCTAACTGAGCAGGTGCTTGGCCACAGCTGTTCTAGTTAATCTAAAGCAAACCTTCCTCCCTTGGCAGGGAATAAGGCCCCCTGCTAACACTCTTATGCTGCCCTCTGGCCATGCTGTATCACAGTATGAATGAAACCTAAAACTTTAACTCTTGTGGGATACATATGAACCGTTACTCCTATTTTACTGATACAGACACAGAGGTATTACCATATGTGCCCTTTAAAAGTCAGCGTCTTCACTTTATAGAAGAATTTATACCTTCAAATGGATACACATGCAGGGTATTATAATTTAATGTAGAGAGCTTCAGTAATGCTGACTTTTTTGAGCGAGCAACCACACATAAACTTGACCAACATCACACAGGAAGTGGCAAAGACAGGAGTATAACCCAGATCCTTGACCTACTGTATTTTGCCTTGGATATTAGACATGGCATCTCACCCTGACCATACCTCAGTTTAATTTTCCTCTCTCCTTACCCATTCTGGGCTTCACTTTTTGAAAGCCAGGTCACATGGTTCTTATTTCAGGCAATCATATTTTTCATGCAAAGATGGTTAGCTTCTAGAATTCAGCTGTTTTACAAAGCACACTTGAGGAAAAATGGGAATGGAATCAATGCTACAGATTTTTGCTTCAGAGAAGATTGAGCCGAGAATCAAATTATCTTGGCTTTTTGTTCTTACCCTTTTAGTTAGCTATTTTTGATCAAATGAGAAGGACTTCATCTTTTTGCCTAATGACATAAACCAACTGAAGATCTCTACCATTTCTTGTGTCTCATATTAAAAAATATAAATGAAACTAAAATAAAGAGCATAAAGGTAGACCTTCAGCCCATGATTCATCAGCTCAACACAGAGAACCCTTCCATCCCTAGTAGGAGTGCTTCCATCCCTCTCCAAATTGATTTTATTTTTTAAGATATGGGGTTGGTTTGTCATCTCTCACCATTTTGACAATAATGGAGCTGCTCCTGATTTATATCAGTGTTCATGACAGGAGAATCAGGTGTTATGTCTGCAAGAGATCAAGCTCCAATTGCATATTTACTTTCTATTTTAGTGAAGACTTGCTTCTGGTACATCCAACAGTTTCAGCCATATGGAGGTACACTCTTCTATTATCAAGGGCTGCACCATTTTACAAACATACTATAGTCAATTTGGGGCCCAATACAGAGCATTGTGAGACATGACAATATGCTGTGGACATGACAATTCATCACTAATACTGCCCATCTGGTATCTAGAGGAAGAACATGATTGAAACCAATCATCTACTTTTTGATTTAAACTGATTTGAGATTAATTTCTCTATATGAGAATGACTAGCAGTGTCAAAAGGGCCTTGTAGAGAGTAATAAGTATGGCATCTCTAAATAAACTTTGATCCAGGAGCAGAGAAAATGTCTCCAACAATCTTAATGCAATGATAGTGAAATAACGAGAATGAAATCCAGACTGAACATCATTCAGTATGTTGTTTAACTCTAAATACTTAAACAGTTGCTTGTGAACTAATTTATTCATTATTTATTATGGATAGGGTTGGAAGCAGTGAGATGGGTCTACAAGTAATAAGCCCAGTGGTATGTGCGTGTGTCTCTCTCTCATATAGTGGGATAATATTTGCTTTCTTCCACTCAAGTGGAACAGCTCCAAGACACAGTGATAAATTGAGTATATAGGTGACAGGGCCCTGGTATTACAGGAGCAGCCAGTTTTAAAATTTTTGGAGACAGTTCAGTAACACTTCCCATCAGAGTCTGCTGCTGCTATTTCCGCATTTGCATAAGCCAGTCTGTCTCACAAACTGCTGCTTATGTTCCTACAGCTTCCCCATGCCATATTCCTTCAGTCTGTTGCAGGTATGTCCAGGCCAAAATCCTTCAGTCTGTTGATGGTATTTCCAATAGTGTCTGAGGCAGAGTGCTGCTGCTGCTGTTGCTCCTGCAGTTGCCCAGTCCAAGCTATGGGACATATCTTTTTGCTGTTTATTCTGCATTTGCTCAACAAAGCTATCTGGGAAAAGAGATTGTCTCTGTCTCTTTTCTATGTTTTAACAGCACACAGCACCAGGGGAACCCACTGAAGCCTTTGGGAGTTATAATTAGGGCTCCGTGTTTGTCACAGAGGTTGCAGAAGTCACAGATTCCATGACTTCCTGCGACCTCCATGACTTTGGCAGCTGCCAGTGTGGCTGACCCCAGGGCCCCTGGCTCCGGGTCCGGTCAGCTGTTCAGGTGGCCCTCAGTACAACCACATCAGCTGCTGCTGAAGAGGATCTGCAGCTTGGGTGGCCCCGCAGCCAGCCGTAATGGTCACTGCTCTGGCAGCCCCGGGTAGCTGGCCCCAGGGACCGCCTGAGCAGCAGCCAATGCAGCTCACCCTGGGGATTGCCTGAGCAGCGGTCCCATGGCAGCCAGAGCTGCTGCAGCTCAGCAGCTCCCAGTGGTGGTCCCAGGGCAGCCAGAGCAGTGGCTGGCTCTGGGTTTACCTCCCTCCCTGGCAGTGGCCGGAGCAGCCACTGGCCCCCCGGGCTTCTTCTCTGGCAGCAGGTCACCCAGGGCTCCCCACCACAGCTGGCACTGTAGGCCCCAGGGCTTCACCCCCACAGAAGCTGGTGCCATGGGCTCCCCTGCCCTCGGCAGTCCTCCCCCCCACCCCCGATTCAATCAGGGATATTTATGTCATAAGTCAAGGACAGATCACGGGCTGTGATTTTTTTAATTTTGTGATTGATTTCTTTCCCCTGACCTGTCCATGACTTTTACTAAAAATGCCAGTGATTAAATCGTAGCCTTAATCATAATATAAATATTGACAACGGCAAATAATCTCCTAATTAAATTATTTTTATTCTCTTTATCTATGTAGGCACAAAGGATCATGAAGTAGACTCACACCACAGCAAGCTCTCCATAAAGGTTTGATTAAGTAAATGATAAGGGCAATATCCTATTTCTTATTTAGGCAAAACTCTTATTGACTCCCATAAATAACAGGTTTGGGCCCACTGTTACTGATGATAATAATAATATTGCATTCACAGAAAGACACTATGCAATATCATGGGACAATATGGACTTCCTAGAAAGATAATCTCACTGGCTAAGATAAAGTATGAAGGTTCAAAATGCTATACAAGCTCAAAGTGGAGAGACTGGTCAGTTTTATATTATCACTGGAGTGATGCATCTTATTACCTCCCCTTCTGCACTGTGATAGATCACGTGATGTAAAAAGCAACCTCAAAGGAAGATACAGAGATTATGTGGAGTAGAGAAAAAATTCAAGAGCTCAACTTTGCATCTGACATTGTTCTGTGGGATACAGATAATGCTGTTATGAAAAAGACCATTACCAATGTCAAACATGAGCCCACCAAAGCAAGATTAAGAATCATCCAAAAGAAAACAAAAGTCACGTTTGTTGAAAGAGGAATCTGCAGTGTTGGTGCATATATGATCAGTAGTGAAGAACAGGCATGGTTAATAAGCTGGTATATCTTGGAAGCACAATTAGTGCCAATGGCCAGCTTCAGGAGGAGGTGAAAGCAAGAATTGGGAAGACAAGTTTTTGAGAGAGGCAAATACCTGGAAAAATAAGGAGATTCAGACAAGAACTAAGACAAAATTATACAATGCCATTGTGATACCCACACTGTTATATGCTTCTGAAACTTGGCAAATGCTAGAAACCCATAACAGGAAACTTAATGAAGTCCATCAGAGATGCTTGTGTTGAATACTTGGTGTTTGCTGATGTGTTACAAAGGACTGGCCACTAGACTGTTGACACAATGATTTGAGAAAGAAGGCTAAAGTGGTTTGGACTGATACGGATGTCAAACAATTCCTAGACAAGACGTTGACTGAATACCACCTGGTAGAAGATGGAAAAGAGGAGGACAACAGATGACACATCAGAAAACAATTGAGAGAGATGTTGCTGTCATGGTAACAAGCTATAACAGAGCAAGAAATGTGGCATTAGATAGCAGTGGAAAGACTAGGTTGCCTCATATTACGAGAGCAAGACATGACAGCATCTAATAATAAATATTACTGATAATATGACAATATTGAAAGAGTCTAATTCTTCCTGTGTGTTTGTAAAGTACAATGATGCCACAGTCCTAATTGATTTAGGATGTTACCGCAATAAATAAACAAACAGACAACAAAATCAGTGCTCAAAGGGCAACATAAGGATCTCTTACTCAGACAAAATGAGAGGGTTAAGCCTTTATTGCTTTTGAATAGTCCATACCCTACTAGAATTCTTACACAAATCCTGTCCTGGACTCACATTAGACAGGTGGCATGTGAACAATTTTGGCTTCATAGTGATGGGGGGTCATGGAAAAAAGACAATCTCTTTCTATATCTGGGCTCAGATGGGTATAAGGTGGCCACTCTATTTCCCTTGCCAGCTCTGGATTCATGGGATCTGATTCTCAACTGGTGTAAACTGCCATAGCTCCAGTGACATCAATGTAGCTGCACCGATTTACAACAGGTGAGGATCTGGCCAATTGTGGGTTGAGTATCTTGCTGATATCAGCTGTACCAGAAGGAGGCTGGGAGGGTCACTCAGCTATGGTTATCTTCTACTATTCCACGTATGCCAGACTTATGCACAACAGCAACCAGACAGAACTAATTGCTTCTGCCCACTTCAGCTGCATCTAATGCTTGAGAGGAAGACATTTTGGCAAGCAATATAGCATGAAAATAATAATTTGAGATATACCTATCTCACAGAGCTGGAAGGGACCTTGAAAGGTCATCAAGTCCAGCCCCCTGCCTTCACTAGCAGGACCAAGTACTGATTTTGCCCCAGATCCCTAAAAGTGTCCCCCTCAAGGATTAAACTCACAACCCTAAATTTAGCAAGCCAATGGTCAGACCACTGAGCTATTCATTTAAGATTTTTTTTTCTTTATCTGCATTTATGGGATTCTCTATGCAGAATTACTTTATGCTGTTCCTTGATAGCCACAGATTATACACTTAACTAAAGAATTACAGATGGTCACATATTCCTCCCCAACATATTTCCATTTCTGTCTGCAAAATATCCTTGACAAGTGTGTATATTATAGTCCTGTGTTTCTCGCTCCCTGATAAGCAATTTGGTGAAATCTCATATCAACCGATGTATCTTAATGAGGCCAGATGCTACACAACCAATGTAAACATTTTGAAATTTAAAGGGGCTAATACTTAAACAGGGAAGACATAATATATCTTCAGGAATCTTGATAATATTGACCACGTAGATGAAAATAATTAGGTAAATTGGTCAGTAACACCAAGCAAAGATAGCTAAACAGAAGCACAGTTGAAAATCCATGGGTCTTTTAATGAAAGAAAAATCAATCCCTATTTTTTCCTTATTGTACTTCCCTTTATTCCAAAATGTGGGTTAGTGTCTAAACATATAATCTAGCAGAGAAAAGCTTGAGCCTTAAACTAAACTATTCTTATCAATTACAAAATCCATAATAGTATTATAAATATTGTTGTAAGTATGAGAGAACTGTACAGTTCTATTCATATAAATGGTGGTTCATCTTTTGGTCAAATAATAATACCTGGTGTTTTTCATCTTCAGAGCACTTTACAAATTCTGCTCCATAATGAACAATAATTATTGTGTAGCCCATAAATACTACGGAGACCAAATAGCTCCTCCTCCATTTTCATTGTATCTATACCTGGTAATATAATCACCAGGCACACTATTGTAGTTGCCAGGTATTCTAGGATTATCAGTCTCATGACCAAGATCATTTGATAAACTTGGCATGCATCCTTCTGGCTTAAATATCTCTCATCTGATAAAAAGGGTGACCCTTCTGAAAGCCATGTCTCTTATGCTACTTTATTCCAGTATATAACTAATATTTTAGACACCCAGGTCTTAAAACAATAAGTAGTAGCCAAACACATGCTTTCTGCTGGGCAAAAAGAAATGCTTCTCTCAGTTCTGTTCATGTCCTTGTATGTAGCTTAAGTATATATATATTGCATTTGCTGTATGAATAAGCACATCTCAACACAATATTTAATAAATATTCATTCTCATCTGGATCATCCAGAACAGACACTTTTAATCCTCTGAAGACTAAGTGCACTACAGAAGTGGGAAACCATAGCTGATCTTAAAGTATGCAGAATGTTAACCTCTACTAATACTCTGAATGGTTAATCCTCAGAAAAGCGGCAAGTGTTCCTGAACACTGGGAAGGACTTTGATGCAAATGCAAAATGCATATATAAAAACACTGCTAGTATAACAGCAAATTAATTTATGTTAATATTGGTTCAGAATGTTAAATACTTTTACTGGCGACAAATGATTTTTTTTTCCATTCTCTCAGGGAATAGTTTACATCTGTTAAGTTGTTGCTGAGATACTGTGTTATCCTCGTTCTCATACTGCGATTTATAAAAAGAGGAAAAATTCTTCATGCATTATCCTGGATTGTCTACCTACTCTCTTGTGCTCTTGCACCTATTGTTTACAACAATCAGCCATGGAAAGGTAATGTTTCCATGAATGTATTTACTTATGGGTAACAATTGAAATAATTATAATTGCTTAATTTAGTGCTGCATAAGGATTGAGTAACTTCAGTAAGTGTAAATTGTATTTATTTATTTAGACAAATAATAGTTTTAAAAACACCACTGCAAAAAGCTGTAGGCACCCTGACAATTAATTAGTATTACAACTATATAACAATGACCACCCAGCAGTATTAAAGAAACATACATGGAAAATAAATAAATTGAGCCCACTAGCACCAACAGACAGTATGGAAGGTAATAAATGAACTCAAGTATCTGAGGGTTAGCCGTGTTAGTCTGGATCTGTAAAAAGTAACAAAGAGACCTCTGGCATCTTATAGACTAACACAGGGGTCGGCAACCTTTCAGAAGCAGTGTGCCGAGTCTTCATTTATTCACTCTAATTTAAGGTTTCACATGCCAGTAATACATGTTAACATTTTTAGAAGGTCTCTTTCTAAAAGTCTATAATATGTAACTAAAATATTGTTGTATGTAAAATAAGGTTTTTAAATGTTTAAGAAGCTTAATTTAAAATTAAATTAAAATGCAGAGCCCCCCAGACCAGTGGCCAGGACCCGGGCAGTGTGAGTGCCACTGAAAATCAGCTTGCGTGCCGCCTTTGGCATGTGTGCCATAGGTTGCCTACCCCTGGACTAACAGAACTGTACAGTTCTCTCATACCTACAGTCTGTTAGTCTATAAGGTGCCACAGGACTCTGTCGCTTTTTAAATAAACTCAGACGACTATTAAGCCAAAGTAACAGAAAAACAACTCTTCACCCCACACTGTCTCTGAGAATATCACTCAGACATCCAACAAATCCTGTAAAAATGATTTTTGCACCATGCCCAGAAAGTCAAATTCAGGAACTAGAGGAATTTCACATTTTTACTATACAGATGTATATCCATTACTGCTTTGATTTAATGTTAAAATCAAAACTTGTATATGTAAGAATCATTAGCTGTATATATGATACACTAATTCTTTTTGGCATATTATTACAGGTCCTCAGAAAAACTACTCATATACATATTTCTGCACAATCATTGTATTGCACTTGAAATATATACCTGCTAAAAGTAAGCAGAGAGGTAGTTTGTTTGTTTTTTAGGAATATATTACTACAAAAATTACATCTAGGCATACTATAAAATTAGAAAGAAAGGTGGTAGTTCTGAAAGCAGTGATTTTACTTGATATTTTGGAATTGCAACCATCTCACAAACTCACATTGTGGTATTCATTATACTTATTACATGCTCTTAAATCTTGTTCATAGATTGTTTACACCAAACAATCAACATCATGACTATTTATAATGCCAGTCAGATGAGCCATTTACCCACTAGAAAATGGCTCAACTGGCACCAAATCCTGCAACAGACATCTGCCTTGTGTAAGGATACTAAGATTTGGCCTCAAATAAGGGTCTAGATTCTAGCACTAAGCTAGAAATTACTCTGTAAAATGCACCACCCGAGGAATAGCTCCAAGAGCTGCTGTGATTCAGAGACACACCTCTTCTGAGACTCTGTTCTTCTCCTGCTTCCTCCTTGCTCCTGGGAGACTGCAATTTAAGGTTGATAGAGGCCTTTGCTACACTAGCTACCAGGTAGGGGGATTCCATTCCCTGCCCCTACCAAACCACCTTCTTTGGAACAGGAGCAAGTGGATGGGTAGCCCTACATAAATGCACCCAGACCCAAGGTCCAGATACCTGTACCTTCTTACTCCCTTGCCCAGACATGTAGTTCAACTATTTGGTGGCATTAGCTTCTCATCAAACAGCTGTTACAAACTTCAGAACAAACAAACCATCAATGACATATCTGACTAGAGCTATCAGGAAAATATTGGATAGATTAATAGAATCCAAAGCCAGAAGGGACCACTGAGATCATCTAATGTGACCTCCTGTATAACACAGACCACAGAACTTCTGCAAAATAGTTCCTGGAGGATATCTTTTAGAAAAAATCTGATCTTGATTTAAAAATTGTCAGTCATGGAGAATCTACCACAACCCTTGGTAAATTGTTCCAATGGTTAATTACTCTCACTGTTAACCTCAAAGAGCTCAATTTTTTATCATTATAAGGCATTTTTCTAATCCTTTAATTATTCACATGGCTCTTCTCTGAATCTCTAATATATCAACATCACCAGAACTGGACATAGTATTCCAGAAGCAGTTGCACCAATGCCAAATACGGGGCTGCAATAACCTCTATACTCCTACTCAAGATCCCTCTGTTTATTCATCCAAGGATCACATTAGTTCTAATGGCCATAGCATCGGACTGGGAACTCACATTCAGCTGATTATCCACCATGAACCCCAAAACTTTTTCAGTCACTCCTTCCCAGGATAGCATCCCCTTTCCTGTAAGTATGGCCTACATTTTTTGTTCCTAGATGCATACATTTAGCTGTGTAAAATACCTATTGATTGTTTGCATCCAGTTTACCAAGCAATCCAAATTGCTCTGTCCTCTTCTTTATTTTCCACTCCCCCAATTTTTGTGTCATCTGCAAACTTGATCAGTGATTTTGTTTTCTTCCAGGTCACTGATAAAAATGTTGAATAGTATAAGACCAAGAACCAATCCCTGTAGGATATCACTGGAAACACACCTACTCCATGTCAATTCTCTGCTTGCAATTGCATTTTGAGACCTATCAAGTGGACAGTTTTTCATCCATTTAATGCATGCCAAGTTCATTTTATATTGTTTTGTTTTTTTAATCACATGTTGCGTGGTATCAAGTGAAACACCTAACAGAAGTTTAAGTATACAACATCAACACTATTACCTCTATCAACCAAACTTGTAATCTTTATAAAAAAAAAATAAATATCAGGTTAGTTTGACAGGATCTGTTTTCCACAAATCCATGTTGATTTGAATTAGTTACATTACCCTTCTTCAATTCTTTATTAACTGAGTCCCATATCAGCTGCTTCATTAACTTGCCCTTGATCAAGGTCAGGCGGACAGACCTATAATTACAAGGGTCATACTGTTACACTTTTAAAAATTGGCACAACATTAGCTTTCTTGTCTTCTGGATCTTCTCCAGTGTGCCAAAATTAATTGAAAATCAATATTAATGATTCAGCAAGTTCCTCGGACAGCTCTTTTTAAATCCTTGGATGAAAGTTATCTGGTCCTGCTGATTTAAAAAGTCTAACATCAGTAGCTGCTTTTTAACTTCCTCCAGAGATACTAGTGGAATGCAAAGAGGGTTACCACCACCAAACATGATTTTTCCCCCAAATAAAACAGGAATATTTATTGAACACTTCTCCCTTTTTGTGTATTATTACTGATAATTGTACCATTTCGATCTAGTAATGGGTTGCTACCATTGTCAAAAAAGAGAAAATTAGAGGAAACCATGATGAAATAACTCATACTTGCAATAAAGGGTTTTTTTTTTTAAATTATTATGTATTGTTACAGTTCAGGTTCACAGAACTACCTCATGAAACGAAAAAGATAATCCACATATTTCTATCACTAAAATGGACAAGTGATCACATAATATATCTGGATTGTCTGCATCAGCTCATACAATTTAGATTTTATTTTTATATGCAAAGATCTGTAACACTTTTTAAAATAGGTTAAAGAAAATCTGAAATATTCCTGAATTGCCCAATTAATCATTATGGTGGATGTGAATTATTTTTTTGTATCGCTTCACCAGTTTATTCTCTATAAACTATTACTTTGTCAGGTATTTCAAACATCTCTAAGCTCAAACAATTTCCTTTTCAATAAAATTGGAATACTAATTGCATAACAGAAGGTGCCATGATATGGGAGAGCTACGCTATCTCTAACTCAGTTCAGCTGGCTAGACGTGGGACCAGTACCGTTCAACATATTCATAAATGATCTGGAAAAAGAGGTAAACAGTGAGGTGGAAAAATTTGCAGATGATACAAAATTACTGAAGATAGTTAAGTCCAAATCAGACTTTGAAGAGTTACAAAGGGCCTTCACGAAACTGGGACACTGGGCAACAAAATGACAGATGAAATTCAGTGTTGATAAATGCAAAGTAATGCACATTGGAAAACATAATCCCAACTATACATTAAAATGATGGGGTCTAAATTAGCTTTTACCACTCAAGAAAGAGATTGTGGAGTCATTGTGGCTAGTTCTCTGAAAACATCCACTCAGTGTGCAGCAGCGGTCAAAAAAGCTAACAGAATGTTGGGAATCATTAGGAAAGGGATAGATAATAAGACAGAAAATATCACCTCTATATAAATCCATGTATATAGGTTCTAATGGTTTGCCCACATGGTACACCCACATCTTAAAAACTGTGTTCAGCTGTGGTCACTCCATCTCAAAAAAGATATATTAGAATTGGAAAAAGTTCAGAAAAGGGCAACAAAAATGGTTAGGGTATGGAATAGCTTCCATATGAGGAGAGATTAATAAAACTGGGATTTTTCAGGTTGGAAAAGAGATGACTAAGGGGGGATATGATAGAAGTCTATAAAATCATCAGTGTTGTGGAGAAAGCAAATAAGGAAGTGTTATTTACTCCTTCTCATAACACAGGAACTAGGGGTCACCAAACGAAATTAATAGGCAGCAGGTTTAAAACAAAAGGAATGATTTCTTCACACAGCGCACAGTCAGCCTGTGGAACTCTTTGCCATAGGATGTTGTGAAGGTCAAAACTATAACCGGGTTCAAAAAAGAACTAGATAAATTCATGGAGGTTAGGTCCATCAATGGCTATTAGCCAGGATGGGGAGGGAAGGTGTCCCTAGACTCAGTTTGCCAGAAGCTGGGAATGGGCAACAGGGGATAGATTACTTGATGATTACCTGTTCTGCTCATTTCCTGTGAATCACCTGGCATTGGTCACTGTCGGAAGACAGGATACTGGCCTAGATGGACCTTTGGTCTGACCTAGGATGGCTGTTCTTATGTTCTTATGTTGAATGGGATTAATCATGCTTAAAATTAGGCATGTGGTTAAGTAATGTCCCGAATTGAGGTTCTACAATGGCAAAATGAAAATTGGGCCCAATGTCTTTAATGGGCGCACACATACAAATTTTACAGCTACAGGAGAAAATTTTGTTTGTTTTTTTGTTTTTTGTTCTAATTTGAAAAGGCTTCTCCGAATCCAAAATTGCTAAGCTTGGTCTTGAAACCAAATTTATCAGAAATTTGATTCAGTTCTAAAATATACTATATAGGTCCTGAACCAAAGGCTACTGAAGTCAGTTGAAAGAATGTAATTAGCGTCAGTGGCCTCTGTATCAGGCACATAGAGATTCTGGTGTTTTCATAATTAAACTTGCAATAGTTAGTTATATGATAACTCCGTCATTGAACAAACCATTCAAACTTATATACAATCTATAAATGTTACTAAATTCACTGGGTTGGCTTTACTTTTACTGCTTTGGGTTTGAACAAACATGCAACTTAACATGAAACATGTTCCCCAAAACTGGCAAGTTTAGCAAATTTTTGGTGCAAATCATTCAAGTTAAAGCTGTCCTTAGATTGTTTTCCTTCTTATTAACAGTCCAACTTTTACAAGTTTTTACAATATTTAAAATAAGGCAAATAGGAAACATGCTAGTTTACAATCTCCTTTTCCTATTTCTCCCCAGTTTCTTGTTAAAATTAATATGCAGTAAATTCAAGCCAAAGAGACCAAACTTCATAGGTATTCTTTCATACCTTACAGATTTTTATTGCTCAAATCATTTTTGTTTCTCTATAATGGAAAAAATAGAATATAAATACTGGTGCAATTTACATTTCACTTTCATTGCTTCATTAAACATAACTGCAACTGTGTGAAATGTGAACTAAATAATATGCCATACAAAAGAAGATATTTAATGTAGAGAAATTAATCTGCTCTTGTCTTCCATTTGTCTGCTCAGACTGCACATATTCTGATCAGTCTGACCCCTGGGTAACAGTTCTGCAGAAAAAACTCCTTCATTTACTTTAACAATATTAACCATTATGAATTCATTTGGCTTAATGGGAATTTAACATGTACATTTCCATATGAATTCAATGATACTCTAAGATTTATTATTACTCTTTTATTGTAAAAAATATTCTATTCCTATATAACCAAGATCATAACAAAAAAGACATTTATATTTTAAAGCTTAACATTTTTATATCACCATTTAATTAAGGTGGTAACAATACTTTCTTTATAACCCATTGTTGTCAGAGGTTTAATAGTCGAGCATACACTTGGGGATGAAAACTGGCATGAAATCCCTAATATGGGAGCAAATTTCTTTGATAATTAAAAATAAACTAATTCATATTTGTATTTGTGGTAGTCTATCTGCATATTTATACTGCTCCTACAGCCACAGTTAGTATCTGGGTGTCTCCCAAATGTTTATGGGTTTATTCTCTCAATACCGCTGTGAAGTAAGGTAGACCTGAGTCACAAAGACATTGAAAAAGATCAGGCTCAAGCCAGACGAGTCAGAAAGAGTTTCTCATAATACATACTTCCTTCTCTTGTCTCCCCTTCCTCTTTGTGGGGCATGATAGGGTATGTTACTTCACCCTGTCTAGGCCAGGTCTACAATACAGAATTAGGTCAACATAAGGCAGCTTACATTGACCTAACTCTGTAAGTGTCTACACTACAGTGCTGCTCCCACTGATGTAAGTCTCCCACTACACCGACTTAATAACTCGACCTCCACAAGAGGCGTAGCACTTAGATCAATGTAGATAGGGTGACACGTGTCTATGTAGACACTGCATTACTTACATCCCCTGTCGGCCCCATGCTTAGCTCTCAGTGCCAAGCAGCCAGGCTCCTAGCTGGGAGCTCCACACTGAGCTAAGAACCCAGGCTCTCAACCTGCGCCCCTCACCCCACCCTCTCCACTGTCCCCCTTAAGTTGGTACAAACACTCCTGGTAAGGATGCGCACCACCGGCAGAAGAAGGATAATGTTCTGCTCCTATTGAATTAAACTGAAAGCATGCCTAAAGAAAATATCTCATGTTTTGTCTCATTGTATATATACCTAGCAATAAGCCTTCCATTACTTCTCATTGGTGCCTATTTACAGCATAATAGTAGATCTCACAGGTAGGATGCTCTTCATGATATGCAGCCTAAATTTCCCTTTCTCAACTTCATCACATTCCTTTCTTCTGCTCTAAATAATTTCTGTCTCTTTTTCATGTCTGATATATATAGACCTATGTCTCCCTGCCCTCCCAGCAAAGGCTTTGCAGAGCTAGATAGATCTTTCTGGTGAGACCCTCCAGCCCCCACAGTGGTTCTCTTCTATGAATTCTCACTTGCTTACCAGTATCTTTGTGAACTTAAAATCCAATTCTCTTCTCACCCAAATTTTACATCATTGGAGCCCCAATGATTTCAATGGAGTTATTACTGATTTGCCCCATGTAAGTCAGAGGAGAATTAGGCCTTTGGTAGGTCCTGGTATTTCCCTTTTTCTTACAACTCTGATCACCACTGTAGGTTTCTGTATTTAATTCTTGAATAAAGTTGTGCTTCCAGTCACAGTCAGCACTAAACATTGTGATCAAAGCTTCAGGACACCATAAAATCTCCTTGAACTCTGTGAAGCCATTAGAGACTGCTTCCCTCCTTCTTTGCCCAGCACCATGCCTCAGGCACTTAACAAAAATTAGCTCTGGCCCTGATCTTAAAGGTGATTGGCAAAGGACTTACTGAAAATTAAAAACTTGCTTGAGATCCCAAAGGGACATAAAAGTACACTGCTGTTTTTAAATGGAATTAGCACCGTATTATAATAAAATGGTCAATTAATCCATTCCTGAGCTTGTGGCAGTGAGGGTAGGAAAGATGCAGAGGAGACTTTAAGTCTCCTTTGTTCCCCTCACATTCTGGAACAGGCAGGGCCTGCCAAATCCCCAGTAAAATTTACAGTAGCTTCAAGGCTGCTCTAATTTACACTCTGCTTTCCATACCCCTACAAGCACTGGAGTAGTTTTGTTCAAAATGTTGAGGAGATAGACATTTCCCTCCAGCAGCACAAGGCCACCACCTACCAGTGCAGTCCCCAGAAGGTTCCAACCTAAGTATCTTTCTTTCTACCCACTTAAAAACAAGTAAAAATCCCAGCACTAACTTTGTCCTCATCCCCTCTCTCTTCCGATATGGCTGTAATTGACTGGCCCCCATCCTGCACTGAAACAGCCTGCAGACTATGTGCTTAGATTCCACCATCCTGCTAGACTCCCTAATCTACCTGCTTTCTCCCCTGCCCTCACCAACTTCTCTCTGTGGGACATCTTCCTAACTCCCTTATTTCACACAAACTCCTCCAATGTATCCTCACTCTCCTCCAAGCAACCTCTCTCCTTCTCCCAAATCACAGACTCTAGCCTATAGGAACCTCCACCTTCATAGCCCCCCACAATCTCTGCTCTGCAGGAAACACTCTACTATCCCCCAATCTCTACCCTGCAGAAATCCCCTCTTCGTTCTCTGTTCTCCCTTTCCCCAAACTCTCCTCATTCTCTCTCCATCTCACCCCCAAGCTCCTGTCTCCGATCCAAACTGCTTCTCCTCCAGTATCATTTTCCACCCAACTCTTCCTGCTCAGCAGATCACTAAAGCTAGCAGGGGAGCCCAGGCAAGGAAAGAGCTGAGAAATCTGCAGGCTGGAGCCATAGTTGTAAGCTCCTGTTTGCCCAGCAGGAGGCTGCAGTTGCAGTTTCTTGCTGTAAACTGGAGGCAGGCACACAAGCTGTACAGGGGAAAGAGTGCTGAGCCCTGTTGCACAAAGGAGATTCACTTTCCTCTCTCCCCTTCAAAGCCTCCCAGAAGTTGGGAAGGGGCAATATCCCCCCATTCCCCTCTTATAACTACACCCAAAGCCCTCAGAAGCAGAGAAAAGTCATAGGGCAGCAGGCTCTGGCCACATCTCTTCCTGCCCTGGGGTCACACTGGGTAAGTCTGCACTGCAGTTAAACACCCATGGCTGGCCCAGGTCAGCAGACTCAGTCTCATAGGGCTGGGGAGGCAGGGCTGTAATATTGCAGTGTAGACATTCGGACTCAGGCTGGAGCCTGGTCATCTACACAGCAATTTTACAGTCCCACAGTCCTATGAGCCCAGGTCAGCTGCCACAGGCCAGCCGCGGGTATTTAATTGTAGTGTAGGAGTAACCCTTGACAGGCCTCTACTCCAGAGGCTGGGAGCAGGACCAGCATAGAGCTGTTATTTCAGCACTACACTGGCTTAGAAGGCCCTCTGTGAAGGAATATTTCCAGAGGACCATTTTTGCCCCAAGTGGTGTGACGGTGCCTTAGCGTAACTGAGAACTGGGCCTTGAGCTGCAGACTTCTGGTTTTCTCTGCTGTGGTGAGTGCCATCACAAGCATAGGTGTGTCTCAGTCAGTCTAAATCCTAACTCCTTCCCTCACAAGTTCCTCAAGATTTTTCCTTTTGAACTGATTTTTCTGCTGCTTGCCCTCAGGAACTGTTCAAACACAACCAGGGCGCCTGGCAGACCTCTTCATTTGGGGTCCTCCTCCCATGACATCATTCCTTTGTTCCGCTTTCCCAAGTACAGTAACTCCTCAGTTATGCATCTGATGAAGTGGGTATTCATCCACGAAAGCTCATGCTCCAATATGTCTGTTAGTCTATAAGGTGCCACAGGACTCTTTGCTGCTTCCTCAGTTAAAGTCGTCCCGGTTAGCATTGTTTCATTGTTACGCTGCTGATCATAGACTCATAGACTCATAGGTCAGAAGGGACCAATATGATCATCTAGTCTGACCTCCTGCACAAGGCAGGCCACAAAACCCTACCCATACACATTTATAACAACCCC